>NC_047669.1:35883192-36560692 GCF_011762505.2 Arvicanthis niloticus | reverse complement strand
AACCCTTAAAGTTACACTGGAATATAGAATCTTCATATTTCCCCAATATACTGTCATTATCTTATTATTATATTTCACAGTCTATATTTCATCAGAACTGTCATCATATGTATACAAATATAAGCATACAACCATATATATTCTAATTCATCCCTCAGTACCCACAGGAATTGGTACCAGGCCCCACTGCAAACAACCAAATCCATTGATGGTCATGTCAAATGTAGAAATGATGGAATATTTGTTGGTAAGTCTTGTTGAATACAGCTGAAGATTCCTCCTCCCACCATAGGAAATTAATCTCATAAACTAGCTTACATAAAGCAATCAAACCAAAAAAAAAAAAAAATACTGTGGGAAATTAAATGAAAAAAGATACATTTGCAAAGAGACCAGATGTTTATTTCCTTTGTAAAGAAGAGGGAAAGGCTTTGATCAAAGGAGCAAAGGAACACTAACATTGTGAAGTTTGTTCAGTAGACTGTTTAATTTTTATTAGTTGAATTTTCAAATTGGAAGATCTGTTGATGGGAAGCCTGATTTACCTGACAAAAAAAATATGTTTTTCCCCCTCCAGCCATAAACCCACCACAGTATTCATTCCAACATTGTACATACAGAAGGTATTTTAAACTTTTGATGAAATGAGCTAGTGGTTTACTGTGTGTATCCACTTTTCATCACCAGTAGACTGACATAGGAACAAATGGTAAGCATAGACAACCCCAAGCAGCTGGTTTAATATTTCATATTCATCCCACTATAACAAAAGGTACAAGAATCACTAGTATTAGCTGATACTTCATGATTTCTTTATCTTCAAATGATCTTTACTCCAGTAAAGTAATTTCTTAGTTTAGTGTTTTCAAGATGTTTCAATCCTATTTTTGCCATAGATTCTGCTATTTACAAAACTCACTGTCCTTGAATACCACTATTGATAAGAAAACCTGCAGTTAAATTATACACTGCTAAGTGAACAGTGTACTTAGCCAGAAACCTTACGTTTTGGGCTGTAATTCTAACTAATGATGTGACAACAGTTGTACTAGTACAGACTCTTAATGCTTCTCAGAGTTCTCGAGTTCTATGAAGCTGTGAAGTCAGAAGTAAAAGATGAAGTCTGACATGAGCGTGATTGTGGCCAACTGTTGTCTGACCTGGAATAGCTACAGCATTACTTCCATCTTCTTGAACAGAACTACTTCAAAGTCGAATTTGGTATCAAATGGCATGATGTGTTCTCTGCAACCCAGAATACTACCAGCCAAACATTCTTGAAGCAATGTTCCTTGCTGCATAATTCAGCTAACCTACACAAAAACTGAAAAGCACCAGTGTGTCCACACACACAGTGATTTTAGAAAGCAGAAAAAATTAAAATGGAACCATAGGAAATAAAGTCATATGTTTAACCTATGAGATGGGAACGAGCACACATGTTTGAAAATCATGCATATGCTTCTGGAACGTAGACACATATGAAGAAACTGGGATATTAGGTTTATATGCATATAGTTGTATGACCTACTTTAGTAAAATTCAAGCCTAGAGAAGAAGGAACCATAGTAATCTGAAAGTGTTGCTATCATTATTTATAAACCTATTTTCTATTGTTTGTGTGTGTGTGTGTGTGTGTGTGTGTGTGTGTGTGTGTGTGTGAATGAATGCAAGTGCATTCATACATGATTATATGCATACACTTCTGTGTGCATGTACTATGGAGGCTGGAATTTAGAATCAGGTGTTTTCCTCAATCTCCAGGTAATGATTGAAATTTTCCTGAATGCATATAATGCATTCCCCCTCCTCTACCCTTATCCCCTCATCCACCTCCATTCCCTGTCTAATTCCATGCAGTGTTTTGTAATGAGTTCATTTGTAGATGACATCTATATGTGCATGGGTGCAGCACCACACTGGAGTATAGGTAGCCTTTTAAGGACTACTTATCTGAATAAAACTAACTCTTTTTTCCCAGCAGCCACCAGTGGCCAATAGTCCCTGGCTAGTGGTGGAGCATAGGAGCACCTCCTTCATTGATGCTGGGAATTAGGCTTTATCTTGCATATGTCTTGCAGCCTAGTATCTTAAAATATAGCTGGAAATCAAACCACTATTGTTGTATACATCATATGAGCACGTAATCCAGCTAAGGGTCTGAAGGTGTTCACACTCACACACATCAATACAACACAGCCAGAGCCAGTTTCTTCTCTCCTTGGCAGACTAAAATAATTTGATATTTCTCAAATTTATGGGTGTATAAAAATCAAGTTGGGAATTTAAGTGTTTGGTCTTACAAGTCACCACTAGAGATTAGGATTTGTGAAACCTGAGCGAATTGAAAAGATCTTCATATTTTAAAAGTTCTCTGGTTACCTTGACATAGAAACCAGATGCTCTGTTGTATGAAATGCCACAGGACTCATTATTTGGTTCAGGGAGGGGGCAGTTGTGAAGCATTTGCATTGTTAGGCTGTCTTCTTCCACCTCAATATCATCCAATTTTTGGTGGACCGCTAATTAATTATTCCTGGGCATCTTCTACAAGTTCTATTTCTAGATAGTAACCATTCCATGCAAATGTACTAGGAGAGGAAAAAAAAAACATATAGCACAATCAAATTTGCCTCTTTGTCTCATCCCTTTATCTACAACAAAACCCTCATAAGGTCCTGCAATTCTAAGAGAGTTTGCCCCAAAAAAACAACTTAAGATTGACAGATTTCAAGCCATAACAGAGCAATAGTACTAAAAAACATATGATATTGGCATAAAAACAGACGGGTTGATCAATGGAATTGAATTGAAGACCCAGAAATAAACCCGTACATATGGACAACTGATTTTTTTTTTAAGAATCTCAAATGATACAATGGTAAAAAGAACACATCTTTTTTCTACGAAGAGTTCTGGCTTAACAGGATGTCTGTATGCAGAAGAATGCAGATAGATCCATATCTATCACTCTGCATAAAACTGAGGTCCAAGTGGATCAAAGACCTCAACATGAAACAAGATACACTAAATCTGTTAGAGAAAGAGGAGAATAGCCTTGAACCTATTGGCACCAACAGCTTGGGCATTAGGATCAGCAATTAATAAATGAAATCTCATGAAACTGAAAAGCTTCTGTAAGGTGAAATGTTGCCAAATGGATACAACATCAGCTTACAGAATGGGAAAAGATCTTCACCAATCCTACATTTAAAAGAGGGATGGTACCCAAAATATGTAAAGAACTCTAGAAAGTAGACAGTAACAGACCAAATAACCCAATTAATAAATGGAGTACAGAGCTAAAAAGAATTGTGAACAGAGGAATGTCTCATGACTGAAAAACACTTAAAGAAGTATTCAACATTCTCAGTCATCAAAATGACTCTAAGATTTCATATTACTCCTGTCAGAATAGCTAAAATCAAAACCTAAATGACCGCTCATGCAGGTGAGGATGTGGAGCATGGGGAACACTTCTCCATTATAGATGGGAGTACAAATTGGTACAGCTGTTTGGGAAATCAATTTGATACTTTCTCAGAAAATTGGAAATGGTTCTAACTTAAAACCAATCTTTACCACTCTTGGGCGTATATCCAAAAGTTGTTTCATTGTACCATAAGGATACTTGCTCAACTATGGTCATAGCAGCTTTATTCATTATAGCAAGAAACTGGGAACAACCTGGATGCCCTTCAACTGAAGGATGAATTTTAAAATGTAGGGTATTAATCAGTGGAATATTACTCTGCTATTAAAAACAAGAACATCATGAAGTTTGCAGTCAAATGAATGAAACTAGAAAATCATCCTGAGTGAGGTAAGTCAGATCTAGAAAGACAAACATTGTATTACTCATTTATTAGTAGATATTAGCCATAAAGTACAGGATAACCACGTGTCTTAATTAGGTTTTTCTTTACTGTAAAAAGATACCAGGACCAAGGCAATGTTTATAAAAGAAAATATTTAATTGGTGCTGGCTTACAGTTTCGAGGTTTAGTGCATTATCATCATGGTAGGAAGCATGGCACCCTCTAGAGGAACTTGGTGCTAGAGGAGCCAAGAGTTATAATCTTGACCCAAAGGCAGTCAGGAGAAGACTGTCTTCTGAAAGCAGCCAAGAAGAGGGTCTCCTTTCCACATTGGGAAGATCTTGAGAACTAGGAGCCCTCAAAGTCTGCCTACACATTTACATACTTCCTCTAACAAAAAACACACATATTCCAACAAAGCCACATCTCCTAATAGTGCCACTTCTTATGGGCCAAGATTCAAACCGCCACACCTAGCTATTAGCCACAGACCCCACAAAACTAAGTAATCAGAAGGACCCAAAGGAGGATGCTTGAATCTCACTGAGAAGGGGAAATAAAATAGATATGGGGGATGAAGGGAGGGAGACAATAAGGCAAGTGAGGGGGTGGGAAGGGAAAAGAAGGATCAAGCTTGGGGAGGAAGGAAGGAGAGAGAACTGAACTCAGTTAGGGAAAGATAGAAACTTAGAACAATGGAAACTCCTAGAAATCAAGCACAGTGACCCTAGCTAAGTCTGCTCGCAATAGAGGATACTGAACCTAAAATGGCTACCTCCTATAACCAGGTAACACGTCCAACAGCGGGATAGAAACACCTACCTAGCAACACACCCTTTAACCTACAGTTTGTCCTGCCTACATGCCTATGGCCATGGATCAACTGTGTTCTCCTGTAAGAGGGGCTGGAAATGAAAAAGGTATGGAGGGCAAGAAAATATGAAGCCAAGACAAAGTATTCTGAGCAAGACTCGAAGTTTAATGTTCAGCTCTCAATTTAAAGGGAAAGCCCCACCACCAAACCCCTTCTTGCTTCAGCCGGGATGGGTGAGGGGACCCATCCTTTGTCACTGCTGGAGATGGGTGGGGGAACCCATCCTTTGTCACAGCTGGAGATGTCTAAAGGCAAGCTAAGCTGGCAGTTATTCTTCTAAGTTCCTGTAGCAGACTGTACGTGCAGCCAAGGTAGATAACTCCACCTAGGTCCTATTAGTTTTGGTCTATTGTGGTAAACAAGGTCTTTCAGGCCTGCTCGAGGCTTGGGAAAGGGCACACCTACAAGATGTACAGGGATAAAGATGAAACAGAAATTGTAGAAATGGTCAAACCATGACTGGGTCAACTTGAGATCCATGCCAGGTGAGAGAGTGTACTCCTGACATTATTAATGATATCATGCTATACTTGCAAACAGGGGCTTAGCATCAACTGTCATCTGAGAGGCTTTACCCAGAAGCTGATGCAAACAGATTCAGAGATCCACAGCCAAACATTAGAAAGAGCTTGGAGGCAGGGCGGTGGAAAAGAGGGAGGAAAGATGAAAGGAGAGAGAGTGGTCAAGGCCACCATAAGAAAACCTACAGAATCAACTAACCTGGACCCCTAGTGACTCACAGAGACTGAATCACCAGCCAGAAAGCATGCAGAGGATAGAACTAGGCCATATATATATGTAATGAATGTGTAGCTTTATGTTCATGTGGATTCCCTAACAGTAGGCGCAGGAACTGTCTCTTACTTTGCTGCCTGCCTTTGGATCCCTTTCCTATAAGTGAGTTTTCTTATCTTGCCTCAATAGAAGTCTCACCTAATCCCACTGCAACTTGATATACCGAGATGGGTTGATATCCATGGTAGGCCTCCTCTTCTCTGAAGAAAAATGGAGAGGGTGGAAGAAGGGGAAGTGAGAGGGTGGGATTGGGAGAAGAGGAGAGAGGAGAAGTTTTGATGGGGGTAAAATAATAATAGTAGTAATAATAATAACAACAACAACAACATAATAATAATAATAATAATAATAATAATAATAATAATAATAATCAGATTGACAGAAAATGGGTGGAATACATTTCACTTGACACTATCCAAATCTAAGAGAAAAGTTCATGGTCCCATGAACTTTGTTAAAGCCTTCAAAAAGGTTCTATTTTAGATACATCTAGCCAGGGATTTATTTTCTTCTTCCTCATGACTGTCTTGAATAAATATACAAGTATTCCACTTAGAGGAGCCATGACACTTGCCCCCACCCCTTCATCAGATGACAGGATAGTACATTCCTATGGTCTTCAGTCTAAACTCTGACATTAATGGCCAGTGAGCCTGTAATCTTTGCACAGATTTGATTAAATAATTTCTGAAGATGTTGAAAGCTCTTTGAGAAACTCGGCCTAATCCTTTCTCATTTAAACTCTCATTACATAGGTCCGTTTAGCATAATAGACAACCAGGAAAAGCAGGATCATTAGCTTAGGGCTGTTTTATTATTGTTGTGTTGTTTTGGAAAACAAGAGAACTGTTAGTGATTAGCACTAGGGAGCTAATGAGGGAGAGGCCTTACTGTTAGGGTTAAATGACTGAGCTATTTGAGGGCCTGGGCCAAGGTAATATCACACCATGAAGCAGATCTAAACAGATTTATTGGAGCAAAAGGCTGCCTAGGAGCAGGGACAAGAGAGACAGGGACAAACAGAGACAGAGAGACAGACAAAAAGAGATAGACAGATCAAGAAACAGAGAGTAAGAGAGAACAGGAGACAGAGAGCAGGCCTTGATGGTGGGGACCTTTTAAAGAATATGCGTGTCATTTTGGGCAGCTGGTGATGACATAGCTTAGTCACTGAAGGAAGGTTATGGGTAACACCTACTATTTCCACAACTTATTCCAAAAGACTAGATACTGCTCCAAAATCAGCTCATGTAAAAATGCGAACATTTCTCAAATCTGAGCCAAGTGGTGAAAATAATGTAGCAGATTAAAAACAACTTTGGGATGTCACATATCCAATTGACATTCACAGGGAATGTCTGATAAGTGAAAGGGCCAGAAGACCATGTGCATCCTCAGAGACACTGACCTATTAGCTGCCAGAGGAGATTGTGGCTTTCAACATACTGTCATCCACACCGGCAGTGTTTGTGGCACTTGTCATGCTCACACAGAAGAAAAATAATGCAAACAGTTTACATTGACATCCAGTCGTGTTGAGTCTATTTAAAAGGAAGAGTGTTGCAAAGTAGAAAAATAACATTAATCTGGTATGTATGTCAGGGAATAAGTGCATCACAGAATATTACAATTAAAAATTTTACAGTAAGATGGGCTTAGGTTTGAAATAAGGCTTTTCTTACACTAGTGATGTGGGTAAAAATCTTAATAATAGTAGACTCTATTGAACAGTATGAAGTGCTTTACCCATTATAAATGATTCAGCTGGCTAAAGTCAGCTCTCTTCTGGTTAAATAATTTCTGTGAGTATTTAAATGAAACTGTAAGTTAGAAAGTACAAAATACAATGTTTGAAATTCAGTAGTTAACACTGTAAATGCTAAATCTTCTAATATGTTGCATAATTCTTTTTCTATTTTGTTTCAGGAGGTTTTTTATTATTCTTAAGACTTGTGAAATAATTTCTCCTCTGAAAAGAGAAAGAAAGAAAGGAAAGGAAAAAAAAAGAACCCTAGATATCTTGTTTTAACCAATTTAAGGAGGATATATGATAGTGATTTATGTAGAGTCCAAACAGGGCTAGGTGTTAGAAGAAGAATAAATACACAGAAATTTAGGACATGTCTGAAAAAGAAACCAAAATGCTTCAGTTTTCTCTGTCAGTTCCTCTATAGTGCTATCCATGTTGGTTGTCTTTATGTTACTGTAAGAAAATAGCCGAGGTAAGCAGCTTAAAAAGGGGGAAGGCTCATTTTCACTTCCTTTTTTCTGAAACCTGTATCCATGATGCTTACTGCCCTTCCCTCTCCCACTGATCTGTTTGGAACACAATGGTGTGTGTATTTGAGGGTCCATTTGCCCTTTAAGGACAATCTCTAATAAATAGAAGATCTTGTTATGTCCTACCTTTAACTTTACATTACTTCCCAGTAGTGCCCGGCTGGAGACTATGCCTTTTGTCCATAACTCTTAGAAGACACTGAAGATTCAAACTGCAAAGCAATCTAAAATAAACAAAACCACAAACACACATATGTTGAGTGCACATTTATCAATTCCTCTTCCTTCAAATCTCATATTACTTCTTTCTTCCTGATCGTTTCTCATGCTGCTTCACCCCTTTAATTAATACTTTCAAAGGTTAGGATCTTTCTTATTGGTTACTTTATTTCTTTACATTTCAAATGTTATCCCCTTTCCAATTTCTCCTCTGCAAACCCTCTACCCTCTCCCCCTGCTTCTGTGGGGGTGCTCCCCACCCACCTACTCACCTACTTCTGCCTCCCTGGCATTCCTTTATGCTGGGTCATCAATCCACAGGACTAAGGGTCTCTCCTTCCATTGATGCCAGTAAGGCAGTCCTCTGCTACATATGCAACTGGAGCTATAGGTCCCTCCATGTGTAACTCTTTGATTGGTGGTTTAGTCCCTGGGAAATCTGGGGATTCTGGTTGGTTGATATTGTTTTTCTTCCCATATGGTTGCAAACCCCTTCAGCTCCTACAATCCTTCCCCTAACTCCTCTATCGGGGTCAAAAGCAAATATATTTAGAAGATTTTTAATACCACATCCCTTAAATTATCTAATTTATTTTTAAATTGTAAAAGGAGGGCAGTAGTGACACACATCTTTTATTCCAGCACTCTGGAGGCACATTGAATTTGAAGATAGCCTGGTCTAAACAGAAACTCTACCTTGAAAACATTTGGAAAAAAACTGTTCCTCGTGTTCTGAAATGCAGATATCCTTGTTGGCTGTGTAAACTGGATACATATATTTTAAGATGTGTGTTAAAGCCAAATTTGTGTGGAATTTGTCTTAACTTGTTCCATTTGTATATGATTTTCCCTTTAATAAATTCATATACTTCCTACCCTATATCATAAAAAAACTGTTTAATAGTTTTAGGCTTTTGGCTTCAGATATATAGATAGATAGATAGATAGATAGATAGATAGATAGATAGATAGATAGATAGATAGATAGATAGATGGATGGATGGATGGATGGATGGATAGATAGATAGATAGATAGATAGATAGATAGATAGATAGATAGATATTTCTCACATAGCAATTAAAGGAGGGTTTACTAAAATACCACTCAAAAATGGAAAGATAGCAAAAACTACACTAGCCTAGATAGTAATACATAGGAAATAAATGAATTACAGGTGACAAATCTAAACTTCTTAAACTAACAAATGGGTCAATACAGGCTTTTACTGTTCTTAGTGATATTTACAGACAATGTGTTATTTCTGCAAAGTTACCATGGAATGAATGGGAAGAATCAACCACACAGTGAAGTCAAGGTAGGAGTATGATGATGCTTTCCCATGGTATAGCCCACCCTGTCAATCAATACCTGAGCAGCCTCCCCTGCCTTCTTTCTTTTAGTGCTAAATTAATTCAGTAGGATTAATTCAGAAGATCTACACTGTTGGCTCTATGGACTCATCCTGGAATGATATTCCCATGTATTTTCCAGTATAGAGGTAGACATTTGACCCATGAATGTTGACTGAGCTTCAAGTGTCAAGTGTGAATAATTGTTACAGAGAAATTTAAAGGAACCAATTAAAGTTTCAGATGAGAAGCAAAGAGATACCCCTGGTAAATGAGAACAGTATACATAAATGGCTGCACATGGCTGAAATACATAATCTTACTGGTAGATATTCTTGAATATAAAATATCAGTTTTGTTTACTTTTCATATGACTCCATTAATTCAAGTGGTTTGTGGAAAGTCAGTAAGTTTAGGCTCACAAGTAGAATCTGACCAACTTAAGACAGCAGATACCCACTCCATCACTCATGCCAAGGCTGTCTAATCAGGATACAAGATTACTGTGGTGAGTGATTTTACCCACCATGCACATGGCTTCAGCTGATAAAATTAAAGGAAGAAAAAAATCAATACATGTCACTTAGCTGAGAGTGGATAGTGTACAATAAAGAGATGAAAAGGTATGCTTGTTCTGATTCTCAGTGTCATAAAAGAAGAACACATCAAAAGACTAAACTAAGACAAAAAGCAGGACAAAGCTGTGAGGTTTTTGACCAAGTAGAATCATCTGCCACCATTGATTGTGCAATAAGCCACTATTTTTTCCCTCTGAGACTCAAATTTAAATATGACTCTGATTACCTCCAGAGGATGTAGAAAAATGTCTAAAATTCAAATTATCTAATAGATTTTTGAAACTTTTGAAGGTCATTTACACATAAGCATACCATTGCATAGAGATAGACAAGAGGTGAGCAAAGAAACAAATGAGAAAACAGGAAATCAAAGGAGACCCCACACAGGAGTTGCTAGCTGACAGGAGGATCAAAGAACAAATAGAAAGAACATAATTCAGATAGAATGATAGTCTGCTTAATAACTAGATAACTGTGTTCTAAAGGTAGAAGCATAGTAATTACTGGACAAACTTGGCAGGAAAAGGGGAAAATAAGAAGAAAGACTAAAACCACACACAAATTGTGCTAGGATCGTTAAGTATATGTCTGTATAGATGTAATAGAAAAACTTGGTAGATACATTTTGTGTCCTTCATGTATCTAGAATACAAGAAAACTAGACTGTAGGTGTTCACAGCCAGCAGTGGCAGAGCAGGAAGGTAAACTGTGTGTGCTGACCAAGGTCATAGCCCATGGCTCTGCATTTCATCTGACATAGCATCACCACAAGGCAATTCATATAGTGATATGCGTGACATTGTTGGAGGAGGTGTGTCACTAGAAGGTGGGCTTTGAGGTCTCGGAAGCTCAAGCCATACCAAGTGTGGCATTCTCTTGCTGCTGCCTGCAGACTCAGGTGTAGAAGTTTCAGCTCCTTCTTCAGCACCACTTCGGCCCGCAAGCCACCATGCTTCCCACTGTGATGATAATGGACTAAACCTCTGAACTGTAAGCCACCACTAATTAAATGGTTTACTTTATAAGGATTTCTTTTTCACAGTGTCTCTTCACAGAAATATAAACCCTAAGACAGCAGAGAAACCCAAATGACAGGAAAGTCATCAATATAAGAAATACATAGCAACTGGTGAAGATTCAAATGTTTTATCAATTTTTAAATAAATTTTATTTTATGAGAATATAATATATAATTATATTTTCTTCTTTTATTTCTTTTCTCCTAACTTTCCACTATCATATACATTATATATATACGTACATATATGTATATGTATGTATGTATATATATATGATAAAACATACATACAGACAAAGACACACATACATGTATCCATGCAGACATCTCTAACAGAGACCAAGGTCTGATCCTGTCTATTTTCCTCTTGTAAGTAATTTCATTAATTGTGTAGTTAAGAAATGGAATTTCACTACATTTAAGAACAATGAGATAACGAACACATTCAGTTATATGCCATATCAGAAAAATTTCTATTCTAGTATTACCTACTCTAATAACATTGGTGCATATGGTCCATGCTGTGGAAAGCAGTTTAACCTGTGGTTTAAATAAGCATTGCATAAGCTAATTACAGAGAATACACATTTGATTACATACCATGAAACAATGCTTAGCTGAAATGTAATTGGAAGAAATAGTTGCTCTGGCTCCTGTGGTTTTCACTGTGTCTAATGATTCTCAGAGGTTTCATATCAACACTTTCCCATCAGTGGCCAATAATACGTGGATTACCATTGGTTTAGCAACGAGTCAATTGCCATAGAAAGCCACTGGCTGTTACAAACACAGAGGCAGGACTCTCATTACAGAGACACAAAATCCAGTCCATAGACTGCTTGCCCTGCTGTTCGAAGACCTAATAAAATGGAGCTTATTAGTGATACTCCATTGCTTTAAGCAAAATCCTTTTAAAAAACATGTTGAGAAGTTAGATTTGTGTAGCTGGTTGGGGAACTAAGCAGATGTGGATGGTGATGTACTTCCAAATCTTTCTTTCTGAGATGTCCAGTGTTTTTTCTCATCCAGTATATACAACAGAATACTTCAGAATGAAGCAATGCCGGGGACACACCACTTTTTGATTGAGCCATTTCCTCCAATATTTTAAAAAGACTAGTGACTGGGTGGAATGAGTGTATAAGATAACCAGATACTAACATATATGTTTATAATTTTGTCCATGCTTTTTGTAACATTGATTAGCCATTTACCTGTAATGATATTGAGCAGAGCAGTGATATGGCCCATATATGATGCATATAAACAATTTCTTCTCTGCCAGCTCTGGTTCTACCGTTTTCTTTTCCCAAAACATAAACATACAAATAAAAACAACAACAAAGAAATGTGTCACCATGCAAATAGTGGAAGTCACACTGATATAGTGATAACTTTGAAACCATGTATATTTTCACAAGAAGAATATGTTCAAAACCAAGGTCACATTCTTACTTTCTTCTTTCTTCTGTCTGTACCTTGGCGTCCAAGTGTGTGTGCATGTCACATTTTATCTGTACTTAATCAAGTGTTTTAATCTAGTTCCAGAACAATAAATATGCATTTTCTGATGATTTCCCAGTGTCTACCTCAAGCATAGACCTCTACTATCCTGAAAATCTGAATATTCAGTGGCCTCACCACTGTCTCCATTTGTATTCTGCTCCAATTTTCAATATTAATAAAGATCCAAAGATAAGATTTTAGTAGTTAATGTATCATTCTACTGGAAGTCTCTGCCATCAACAGCCAGGCTGTCTTCACTTCTCAGTAAATAGGCATACTGTTTTCTCAAGGGTTCATGTGCAAACTATGGAAAATATTTTCTGTTTCTATTTTAAACCCTGTTCTCTTTTATGTCCTCCATTTGGCTGCAAATTTTGTTGTCTACACAAGCAAAATCCAGAATCAAACAGGTTTTCACAGCACTTATTACTACTGCATGTTTACACCAGCTTGTCTTTTTCGTTGTGCAGTTTTAAATACATAAACACAAAAATGTTTGCATCTATCACATAGAACATCTTGTTTTACAATAAGTAAAAATTATCAAATTACTGAAGTAATGCAATTAAACCATTTCTTCCACATACTTGTGTGCATGTGTATGTGTGTGATATAACAAAGTGTATTTTCTCAGCAATTTTAAAGAATCTGTTGCCATTTCTTCCCATAGATTTTTAATGGTTCTTTCTTGTATTTTCTTTCAGTCTTTTTCATTCAAAAATAAAAGTTCAGTTATGAGACTCCTTTATTCCAGTGTCTCTGAAGGCTTCCCTTAGAATTCATGGTAAAATTAATCCAAACCTCTGTGGCTTACATGTCCCCCTAAACTAACATTCTGTCTGACCCTTTACAGCACACTATGGTCCAGTCAGCATAGCAGTGTTTTAGTCCCCTAGTGTGCCAGATTGACATGTAGAAGATTTTAGGTTTGTTGTTTATTGCTGTCTTCCTTTTGGACATCTGCATAGCTAGGTCCTGTCACATCTTTCAAGGTTTCACCCAAAGGTCACATCCTTGGTTGAAGGCATTCTTATCTCCCTATAGCAAGTACAGTATTCTGTGCCTGGAAGACATGAGTTGTGTGCTTCCTTCACTAATTTACCTCTTGTTTCCATTCCGTAAACTTCTGCAATTTGTCTTGTTACATCATCAGTTTTTCAAGATGACATTAACATCCAGGAAGAACTTAGATGTTTCTGTTTTGATCTCTGTTACCTTTATCTTTAAGAAGTATCTTGTGTATGATGAAAATTCACAATTCTTCAAAGGACAAAATTAACTGATGATCCTTCTGCTTGTGTCCCAACTGTTGATGTTGTACACTGTAGTAAAGAGAGCAGAGTGTTCTAGTAACAACAATATTGTACAGTTTCCAACCCCATACCAGTATTATGAAATCTAATTCTACCTCATATCACAGGTTACAATATAAGTCATAATTTGAACTTATTTCAAATTACTATTGCTAGCATAAAATATGAGTTTGGCTTTCTGTATTTACTTTGTATTTCACAACCTTGTTAAACTCATTTATAAGTTTGACATCTAAATCTATCATTTAATTTCAAACAAGTATTTTTTTGTCTCCAGTTCCCCCTTTTCAAACAGAAATAATAATAAAAAATTTTCTCTTTTTAGATATTAGAGGAAGAAAATTTGATCCACTGTTGAGAGCACAGACTGGCTTTGTTTTTCATTAGACATTTTGGTTAAATACATTTAATTTCATGCTTAAATGTTTATTGTAAGTAGTTAAATGAGAGTGAATATTAACGACAGAAAGTTGTTGGATTTTCTCATATACGGTTCCCAGCACCAACTGAGATGATCCCATAATTTTTTCAGCCTGTTGGAATGAATGCCTTTGATTGAGTGTTTTACATGTTGAACAGGCCATGCATTTCTGGGATGAACTTCACAAGAGTGCTCATTAGCTTATTATATGGTCTGGCATTTAATTGCTAATATGTTTTCAGTTCTCTCCTATCAATGTCCGTGAGACATAATATTCTCAAATTTTCTTATTACTAAGAAAGAAATCCAACAACTATGCAGTACTCAATATTTAACAGAGATATGGAACCCTTTTTCTTTACAGAATAGATAATTTTAGTTATATAAATATGTGCCAATAAGATGTAAAATAAGACTAGAAATTAGAGAGTGCAAGTCATAACAAATAAATTCATAATGACACAGCAGAGACCTCTGTTTCTTCTGCATTTGAAGGTGTTTTTCTAAGAAGCTTTGTTCTAAATAATGACACTAGAATCTAGACTTTTTTATCTTCTGTGTCTTCTCCTCTGTAGCTATTTGTTCCAGTCCTATATTTGATTTCTTCTACTTCTCTAGCAGATAACAAAGAAATATGTAAGATGCTATATTTTAAGATGATGTGGTAATTTAGAAATGTATCCTGAATCCTCTCTTTAAAAGAGAAGCTATTTTCCTCTGTCAGATGTATTTCAGTTTCAACAAATAGAGAAGTTATTGTGAGTATCTTGTAGTAATACTGCCATAGAAAAAATATCACTCTCCCTCCCTCCTTCCCACTCCCTCCCTCCCTCCCTCCCTCCCTCCCTCCCTCCCTCCCTCCCTCCCTTCCTCTGTCCTTTTCTGAAGATACCATATTAAAAGTTAAAGGCTGGTTTCATGACTATGAATTATACAGATTCATATGACTTGTGTAAATGCTCAGTGCTTTCTCTCTTACTAGTTACCAATATTCTTAGCAAGATGTTAAACATGTTCATGCTCTGTTGATCTCTCAAAATATGAGACCACTTCTCTGTGAAGATGCAGAAACAGTCTTAGGAAGAAGTCTATGTGGGGATGAACTAGAGACTCTTTGCTAAAAGCCAATAGAAAAGTAAGACCGTCTGCTAATGGTCTTTGTATCTTCTATGTTGGAATTAATCTATCATTCTCAGTCAAGTCTTGACATGTTAGCAACCTTCCACACATCTTCATTTCTAATTCAAAAAATAGGCTGAGCAAGAAACATTTCCCAAGCTACTTCTTAAGTACACAAACAAATTATAATATAATATATAATGCTTTTTATCATACTAGATTTTAGAGTCATTCAATTTTAGAGTAAATCAAGCTATGTGAATACAGCCAACTCTAAAAATAAATTGAGCCATCAGTATTTTTGTTTTTCCCTGAAGAAAGGAATATTGATCATTAGAGAATCTAAAACAGGTAGATCTTTATTCTTACAAGTTATGTATATATATATATATATATATATATATATATATATATATATATATCATTATATTGTGTACAAACACATAGAATACATTTATTTTTCTAATATCTAATTGAATATTAGAATATTTTAATTGTATGTATTGTATTCTAACATTTATGTACTGATGATAATATGTTTGGAGTAAAATGCAGCATTTCAATAGAGAGAAATCTCTCATGGGTCATTGTGAATAACAATATTTCCTCATTTAGCTTAACGTGTTTCCATGAAGTGCACCAGTGGGACAAAATGTTGATGAAGCACAAGTAAACCTTTTAGTTGCCAGCAGTTTAATTAAAAAAAGAAGAAGACTGATGAGAGTGTAGAAAGAAAGTGAGAACTGCTACAGAATAACTATATCTACCACAGTAAAGGAACCCAGGAACAGAACTCAAATATTAAGTAGGTTTTTAGCTACTCTACTTTCTCTAAAAGTAGATAAATCTCTGCTGTGTGCACTTCTCTCTCAAAGTTTAACTATTCTCGTTTGGTTTCTACTAACTTAGCTACAAACCTCACCTCAGGATTCTGGCTCTGTCCTGCTTTTCTCTGTTAGTACTTGATTTGAGACAGGTATTTAATCACACAGCACTTTAATCTCTAAGATGGGAAGAAAATGAACCTAATCTCAAGAGACTGTTGGCAAAATTAAATATAATGTCTTCTATGTTTTAGTCATCATAATTCATACACTCAACAAACATTGAGGATCACTTTATAAAGACCATCTAATAAGCATATTCATGAAGCTAATAGTGTGGTAAAGACAGGAAGGATTCAGAAAAGTAGAACTTTGATAATAAAGATTAAAATCATTTTAATAAGTTTTCAGACACTCATATCATTCTCGTAACAGATATATTTAGTTGCTAATACATACTAGATGGATAACAGGCCACATGCAGAGATACTGCCATTTTTCATGTGAGTGAGTACTCCTACAGAGTAACTGAGAATTGACAAGAGAAGTGCTTTAAAAAATAGGCAATAGAATAGAAAAGACAATGTATATGGGAATAAGCCCCTAGAGTAATTTCAGAGTAGATTTCTCGAAAGAAGTGATGACTAAACCACATATTGCAGAAGAAGAATAGTTTTCTACACTAAGAATCAGTCATAAAGAGGTAATAGTAAGGGAAGTGATAGGGATAATGGGCTTGAGAGGAACTTGCCAAGAACAAGACTTACACATGAGTCCAGAATACCAACCAAATAACATAACAGAATTCATAGGTGTCAGAAGCTAAACTGGTTGGTATTAGATGCCTCAATAGCACATTGATGTAAAGATAAAACATTATACATTATATGAATAGGTTGTGGGGAAGATGGATGAGGACATTTAATGGAATACCTAAAGGTTCGAGGAATCAATGAGACCCACTATTTCAGAGTAACTGAAGATGTACTGAGGAAAAAGGAATGAGTGGATCAAACAGAAGGTGAAAGACGTTGGTGTATATGAGACGTTGAAGAAATATTGTGCAAACAAAAGTTTCTGTATCTTAGCCTCAAGGAAGGGCTTGAGAAGGAGAATACTAGAAGTCAATTTTCAATTGCCAGATAACTCTGTAGAACAGTGTTGAAGAAGTTTAGAAAGAACAGAATCTGTTGACTTTTTGTTTTGTTGTTTGTTTTGTTTTGTTGTTAAGAGAGGAAAGTAAAAGATAAATCAGAAAATAGCCCTGTAGAATAATGATTGGGAACTGACTTCTGACTCCGAGATATATACAATTCAAACAATTGAGTAGTCTTAGACAAAGAAGCTAAGCATATATTTAAAAAAAACAAAAACCAAACAACAACAACAACAAAACCCTGAAAATCCTTTAATAGGAAGCAAAATTCTTTAAAGTCTAAAAGTTCCTGACTAAATTACTACTGGAAGAATAGAGTTTGTTAGTTATGTTCCTACTACCATAACACAATACCTGAAACAGTCAACTTTGACAGAGAAGTTTACCTTAGTTCACAGAGTTAGAGGTTTTAGCTCATGGTGTACTGGCTCTATTGCTTTGGGTCTTTGGAAAGGAAGAAATTCTAATAAGAAGAGCATTTTGGAATGAGCCAGATCACAGGACGACAAAACCAAAATGACTAAAGCTTCCAACCCATCATCAGTGCCAATCTGGGTCCTTGATCTTTAACCTGGACCTTTAAGAAACATTTATGTTTCTCATCTATAACAGAAGGTAGCATACTTCAAATTTCACACTGTAACAACATAAATATGTGTGTAAGCACACATTTTTATTAATTTTATTAATATTATTATTATAATATTTATAATAGTTAAGTCTGTTTTATAGTATTTATAATAGCTATGTGAGTTGCAATTATGAATTATTTAGGTTATTATAGCTGTGATAAAATGCCATTCCAAACGTGACTTGGGAACCAACAGGTGTGTTTAAGAAGTGATGTACTGGTCATACTGCATCACTGAAGGAGGTCCAGGAAGGATGCTGAGGTGGCAATTGAAGCAGGAGCCATGGAGGAATGCTGCTTACTGGCTTGCTCACCTTGGTTTTCTCAATTGGCTTTCATATAGAACCCAGAGCCCTTAGTCCAGGGATGACACCATCCAGAATGGGCTGTGCCCTCACACATCATTCAGTAATTAAGAAAATGTGCTTTAAACATGCATATAGGCAAATCTTGTGGAGACATTATCATACTTGAGAGTTCCTGTGCCCCCCAAAAATCTAACTTGTGTTTAGTTGACAATAAGCTAGTCAGGGCTACACAAACACACACATTGGTAACATATAAAGATAAAAAAAGATCCACTTGGGTGTGCTATTTATGTATTTATTTGTTAATGTAACAAAGTGAACTCAGCTATTTCATAAAAAAACTTGGCTCAAAAGTAAACCACAGTTGTCTATAAAGTAATTTTAAAAATCAGTGCATGTTAAAGCATATATACATATATATATACATATATATACACACATATATACACACACACACATATATATGTGTGTGTGTATGTGTGTACATACACATATAGCTTTAACGTGTATATCTTTTTTATACATAACATATACATACATATATATGATAAAGGTTTGTTATATAAGCTGTTACAGTCTCCTTTCCAGGTTAGGAGATGTGTGTAAACAGTTATAAACATTCCTGTCATTGAACAACTACTATCTCTCGAAGCTGACAGGAAAAGGCCTGAAGTCAGCAAGTAATCTAGTCATCTGGGTAGGAGTAGAAACCAGATAGCAAAAGGAATGTCTTCAGGTCAAAGGAGGCTTATTGGACTTAGGAGAAACTAATTTAGAAGAGAGCAAGAAGGTGACGTGGGATTCAGGAGGAGACAAACCTGGAGGCAGTGCCTCGTGAGTGGCTATTATCTCCCACGAGCACTCTGCTTAGCGCGGCTGTGTGTCTGCCAAATACGACTGTGTATCTGTCTAATCCGCAGCTCGCCTCTGCTTTACTAGTGACATCTGAGAGAGTGTGGTAGAGATCAGGCAGGTTTGCAAGGCTACTGTGACCCATTTTCTTCAGGGGGTCACCAAGGCAAAAAGTACAACTGACCTTGGCCACTATTAGGCAGTGTTCCCTGAAGTGTGTGAGAGAGACATCACTCTTGGCTCCATGAAGATAGACTCTGCAGCTTCATTTGGGTGACAGAAAAACTTGATTAAAGATAAAGGGAGAAATTTTTTTTAAGTAGTCTCCTTTCCTTTAAACCAATTCTAAGCTTTAGAGAAGTGTGAAACACATTTTAAAAACAACGGTGATGAAAAAAACATACAAGCAAAGTAGATCACACTGAGGCTTCTGATTAGTGTTGCTTTGGGTATCTTAGTCACACCTCATGGAATTACTGTCAATGCTTTTAATTGGTAGCTTCTTTTATTTCAAGCCTTCACATCAAACACGGTGCTTCTTTATATTTTTTTCTGTGGGCACTGCTTTTGCTGTTAATTTCCCCCTTCCTCTCTCAAAGCCTCAGACCACACCTTATACACATAATTAGAGCTGCTTCTCTAATATTTTGAACTTCACTGATGAAGGTCATGGGTATTTGTTCGGCCCTTGTTTTATAACTCCTTTTTATCCCACCTCGTTAAATCTAAATGAATACATCCCGATTAGTTTCTTCTAGTAGCCTACATGTCTTTTTTGATCATTAAAACCCGATGTCGTTCTACAACAGGAAAAAAATGTAAGAGTCAACAAGAAAAACTGCACATCCAAATGTGGGGTTCAATTATTTGTCTCTTCTTTAACAAATTTCAACCTGAGTCTAGCTGTAACACTGTACTAACTTTGAACTCAGTACAACTTCAGAATGGGGTGAGTGTGCTAACATTAGTCACTTCTCTCCTACTGGGTGCTACAGGGACTATATTTTAACCACTCTTTGTATAAATGCAATCTTTTGGACATTTGTTACTTCATCCTGCTCATTCAAAGTTAAAATGTTGCTGGCAACACTGAATTTTTAATAAGTCTAAGAGTAGCTTTGAATAAATCACGAGTGCCCCCTAGTGTATAGAAAAAGCAGCATCTAAGTATGGCTGGAGTTTGCTGATACTGTTGCTAGAATCTTTTTGTTATAAAGAAATGTGACTGTCTCCGGAATATCTGAAGAACCAGAGAGCTTCAGGTTTCAGCATCAATTTGGAGGAAACAAAATGCTAAATCTTTCAAGTGTTATTATAGTCATGCCATAGTTATAAATAGTACAATATAATTAAATTATTGAGGGACATGAGAATAACAAATAAGTTGTTTAAAAGAATTTCTTCTTCTTCTTCTTCTTCTTCTTCTTCTTCTTCTTCTTCTTCTTCTTCTTCTTCTTCTTCTTCTTCTTCTTCTTCTTCTCCTTGTTTTATTCCTATATATGAGCAAGTTTAATATGAATAAATTGATGCAAGCACATTTTCTGTATCTGGACCGGTATGTTTGTGTGTGTGTGTGTTTGTGTGTGTGTGTGTGTGTTTAATTGTCTTGAAATAAATGTGAATGTGACCTGTTTTCATTAATGGAATGATTAATTTAATCGCTAGAAATCTATGGAAAACAGAGATGAGTTATTCTTTTTGTCTGGAAACATAAATAAATATTTTTCAAGAGATTCTACAGGACGTCAGCTTGAGAACATTCTGGTGGTGGAAGCTGGTCCTTTCCAAGATGAATGGAAGCAGCTAACAGTGCATTTTTAAAGGTAACACATCTTTCCCGATGTTCTCAGAGACCTGAAGAGAAGGATGCTTCTGCTCTGAACAAGCATCCTCAGCATTTTACCTTTGTACTCAAGTCTGCCTTGACAGATTGTACAGATTCCCTGAGAGTCATCACCACTTGGATCAGTACTGACAAAGCAATGGACCTCGGAGTGTAAGTTACAAGGACCGAAGTGACATTAATCAAACGTCATAGTGGAGGACTGTTAAACTCATAAGAAAACAGTAAAATATGTTGTTTTCTTTCTCTCTTTTTTTTGGCAACTAAGAATGATAACAGTCAGCTATGGTATGAAACAGTAAGTTGTTTCATAGAGGGCATGTTACAAAGAGGGAAACTGAATTGATGTAGAGTGATTTTCTGGAACTCTCTTCCAAACTAAAATAGAAGTGTTTAGGAAAGTGTTTCCAAAAGGAATGGAAAATATCAACTCCCCATGACCAAGAAGCAGGCGTTACCACACTTACAGGCAATTCATAGCTAGAGGTGACAGTGCAAGAATCTAGTAGGTTTTAACTTCTAGCTACCTTTGGTTAAGTCAGCCCTTTATGCATTTTCACATAACATACTATAACCATGGAGGAATCCCACCATGATGTTCTAACTTTTCTGCTATCAGCTGTTTCTGTTTTAGAAAAGTTCAATATTCTTTCCCAAAAGTTTCACTCTTCATCATCCAATTTTCCCTAGAGTATTTCTCCCGTCCTTGGGCCACTGTTTCCTAGGTTGGTACTGTAGTTCATCTGTGAACATTATCAATAGCTGATGGACCAGGGCATAGCCTATGGAGGAAAGCCACTTCAACTTAAGTCTTTCCAGACGAACAAATCACTTAATCTCCCCGAACCTCATGTGTTAATGGGGAAAACAGAATGCATTGCACACGTTTATGAAACTGTTCAAGAGTAAAATCAATAAATGTTGTCAAATTATTATGATATACAATGAATTCTGTATTATTCTTTTGTATTTCCACAACAAATTTTGATGACGGCCTATCTAAAATTTTGTCTCATTAATGTTTTTTGATCAACAAATTTAAAAGCAGATCTTAAGGTATGACATAGACTATAAAGGTCTTGTGGATATAAGGAAATTTGGGGAACCTAAGCATACTTGGTATTTCTGGCAAGATTTGGCTCTAGTGTTTGGTTTGTTAATCTAAATTCATTGTCTATGGACAGCCTCTTCCCTATGGGTAGAAGATTCTTTCCCCTTCTTAAGAATAACATCCTCAACGATGAAAAGATACAACAAAAACACAGAATAAACACAATCCTGTCACACTGTCAGTTTCCATTTTCTAAAAGGACCAAGTGATGGAAGTTTCTAGTACTTTATAGGAGGTTATTTTGGAAGGAAAAATTAGTGTGTGGCTCCAATATTTCAGCAGTAACAAAAATATGTAGAGAACAAATATGCTTTCTATTTTTTTGTGACCGTAGTATTAGGCTAATCCTCCTCTTCCCTCCATAGCATCATGGTGATCAACTGCATAGAAACTTCAATAGTTGTTTGAGAACGGTGTGCATGCAGGGTTCAAAGAAATGGTATCACAAATCACAAATAATACTTAATAAAGCCCTTTTCTCTGAAGTACAAATTTATTTGTGTATATGTGATGGAAGCTTATACTTTTTTAAAGTGGTTCTCAAGAAGGCCAAGTAGGCATTAACCTCAGCTAGTGACTAAACTGTTTTCTTTTCCATTGATTTCTCTTGTAATTTCCAAATTCATAAAAAATAAAGATTAAGCAATAACATTCAAAAACAGTGGAGGCGTACCTGCAGCTAACTAAGGAAGAAACCCTGTAACAATAATACTAATAAATGGACATTGATCCTCGTGATTATGGCCAGTGAGTGCCCATGCAGACGCCTGCAAGCCAGATACCGGGTTTCCTATAGTTCAAGGCAGAGACACACAGCCTGTAACCCTAGATGACAATGATTCCTGCTCTGTCTCACGTTCACCTTCAGGTCTGCATAGCTCTGAGTAAGAAAGAAACAAGAGGGACAGTATGGGTAACAGTTAATTACAGAACACATTCCTCAGGAACAGTTTTTGCATTGCCACCTACCCAGCATGCACAAAGATGGTATAATTCCATAGACGCCACTCTCTGCTGAGTACTCTACAATAACTATCATTTTCCAATCACAATAGAGTGTTTCTCTGCCCTTTCCTAGAAAGTGTTGTCTCTTCTGTCTGCCTGGTATTTCACATTCCAATAAGATAAGTGATATTTAAGAGTGACTGCAGTGGCTCTTAAATATCTGTCTAGTACTAATTACTGCCGTGGGCTTCAAATATCCTGCCAGGGACAGCTACTGCTCTATTCTGCTTTATAATTGTAAAGATGGCCTTCATCTTCTAACAAGTATCCAAACAGTTTCTCTGGATGAAGCCAATCTCTGATGCCTGAAAATGCAGCACTTAAGGGAATAAATTTGCTCAAGCTAAATGGTGCCTTCATTGTGCAACCAGGAGCATCACACAAAATGTATAGCTTAGGATGGATTAGTTCAATGCAAGTAACAGTTGCCAGCTCTCCCTAGCTTAACACGAGATGAGTCTGCTTGAAACATGTTCAATATGAGTGTTCTGCATTTTCATTTCATCAGGATGAGTTCATAGCTCAACCCTTAACACCACACAAGTGAAAGAAGCTCAGAGCACTTGTGTTTATGCCCACTGGTTAAAGAAATTCATCATGTCATATCTCACTATAAGGGCACATGGCAGTATAAACCCATTCTGTACCTAGAACAAGAATGGGAGGTACTTTGTAAAATAATAACCTTAATGATTATTTTAACACAAGTTTATTTGGTGACTAAGACCTGATTACTAGCATCTTATTTCAGTTTCTGTGTTTTACCAACTTTTACTTAGTTTATAATTCCATCATTTGATAGGGTTATGAATGGGCCGGTTACCTTTGATCAACAACCCCAACCCTACAATCCAATATAACATATAACATTCTGATCATTTCATTTCATATTTAAAAGATTCTTCTCAAACTATTTTGTTATTATCTCTACCTTCATATCTACCCTTCCATAGCCACCCTAAATTTCCTTTCTTGCATAGATTCTCAGTCTACATACTTCTAACCCATTCTAGTAAAAATACTGGAGTCTATACTTTATATCTCCATATATTTCATTCTCTTTTATGGCAATTATTAAGATGAAACCTCATTTTTATAATAAGGTACATCTCTAAAAGAAAAGGAAATTATGGTAGAAACAGTAATACAGCATTGAATATTTCTGTCCTTAGATGTCCTCAGATTTAGTTCACTAACTAAAGTCTTACTAGTAGAAACGTTGGTTTGATTTTTTTTAACATTGAGGTGACGAGTTCTGTGTAGCTTTAGGTTTGTATCTTTGAATAACATTAGGCAAAGGTTTTATTTGGGCCCTAAAGTCAAAAATTATGTCCAAGAGCAATGAAAGCCATATATATCTATTAAGATGTACTAAGAAATAAAGCCAAAAGGTGCTCTTCCTAAACTGCCATTGTAGATGAAAAAATTATTTCAAAAGAAGACTGATATTTTACTCCATACAGAATTGTTTAAAATAATATAAAACATATTTAGGAATACTATGGAATGTGCAATGTAGTTAGAATACTAAAATTACTGAAGCTAATTCTGTCTGTTTTGATGGTGTAGGACATAGTCTATATTATATTGTTTCTTCAAATCTTCCCAATGTGGAACTTTCTTGACACTAGTCATTGAAATAATCTTGAGTGATTATTTCTCCAGCTGATGTAGTACCAAGTTTACTTCTATGAGTCTATTTATTTCCTTAGTTTTCCTAGAAAAGTCACTAACTCCACAACAACGAAGATAGAAGTCACTCTCTAACCTTCTGTAGGAGTTTATTCTCAGGGTCCAGTATCAGAAACCTTATTCTTACTGTCCAGGAGTATATGTGTTTCTGATAGATTGATGAAGACATTCTCAAGAGGGTGTCCAAATTGTGCTTTACAGAATTAGAAAGAAAGCTGTGTGTACTTGGTGTCTGCATTTTGTTTTAACTAATACTCATCTTAGCATCCCCAGGTCACTGATGCAACCCATGTTTTGAACAGTGCTTACTTGTATGAACTGTGAGGAATTTAAATATTAATATACTTCAAGAATAAAAAATGCAGAAATATTTCCATTCGTATGTCAAATAAATTAAAGTCACTCCACTTATTCCAAATCAGGAGAAAATCCATTCTGCTCACAGAAATTGAGATTTTGGAACATAATGAACATATCTCCCCCTCTCTATTTTTTAATTTTTTAAATTACTTTGGGGCTTTGAATAAAAAGTAATGAGTTTTAGTATTTCATTTTCCTATATACGTGTTCTCAGTTATTCCCCTTCCCAGCTACTGTCCCCTGGGACCCTTCCAGCTTAGTCCCTTCCTACCCCCATTAGTCTCCACTTCTGCTGCCTTATTGCAGGTGTTCCATTTCCCTGTCTATATCACAAATCTCCTAAAAAAATTATTTTTCTACATCAATTTCTTGTCTTTAAGATCAAGTGCAAAATTCTACATCCTATCTAATAAACATTATTTTCTAGTTTTATGACCTAACACACACACACACACACAGAGAGAGAGAGAGAGAGAGAGAGAGAGAGAGAGAGAGAGAGAGAGAGAGAGAGAGAGGCATACATGCATGCATGTACACACAAACACTATAGCTACTTGTTAAGTTGACTTAGTGTCCTTCAGATGTACACATCCAAGTGTGTATGTATGGATCACAGTACTTTTCTAATTTTAGAAGTTTTGTTTTTAAACCCTCAAACTGATTTTCACAGTTGCTGAACCAGTTTATATTCTCAATAGCAGTGTATGGGTGTTCTTATTTCCCTACATTCTCACAGGTTTTGATACAATTTGGTCTTTTAGTTGTTGTAAGTAGCTATTCTGATACTGACTAGAGTGACATGGAATACCAAAGAAGCTGTAATTGCTTTTCTTTGATGTAATAAGGATGTGAAATATTTTGTTCAAATATGCCCATTTATATTTGTTCTTTTGAAAACTGTCTACTTACAAACATATTATAATTTAATATATAGTCTTACAGTTAAAGATAACTTAATGACATTACAGATTGTTTCTTAAGCCACAAAATAAACAATTTCTGAAATCGTTTAATAATTTTGATAGAGCTAACACTGGCTTCTTGTACCACTGAGATGAACTGAAGCTCATGTAGATTGTATTTGTATCTTTGAAATGAGATGAGAAGTAACTAGCCCAGGCCCATTCAAGAGAAGCATGAGAACCAGTTTAGGACATCTAACCCCATTAGATATTTGACATTTCCATCCTTTTTGCTAAAACTATATTGTTTGTGTATAAGACTAGCCTTGCAATTAGTTCAATTCCTCAGAAAGTTTCTTACCATCATTAGGAGGTACAGTAGTGAAGTTAGAATTGTGCAAACATTAATTGGAAACCAGCTATTCTATGCATTGTTAGATTTAGTGTTTTTTTTTTCTTTTTAGTGGGTATTTTATGCATTTATATTTCAAATGTTATCCCCTTTCCCAGTTTCCTCTCTGGAACCCACCTTTCCCATCCCCCCTTGCCTTGTTTCTGTGAGGATTCTCCCCCTCCCACTCACTGACTCCCACCTCCCCACCCTGGAATTCCCCTACACTGGGGCATCAAGCCTTACACAGGACCAAGGGTGTCTCCTCCTATTGAGGCCAGACAAGACCATCCTCTGCTACATATGCAGCTGGAGCCATGGGTCTCTCCATGTGTACTCTTTGGTTGGTGGCTTAGACCCTGGGAGCTCTGGAGGGTCTAGTTAGTTGATATTGTTGTTCTTCCTATGGGGTTGCAAACCCCTTCAGCTCCTTCAGTCCTTTAACTCCTTTATTGGGAATCCCATGCTAAGTCCAATGGTTGGCTCAGGCAGAGCCTCTCAGGAGACAGATATAATAAGCTCCTGTCAGCAAGCACTTCTTGGCATCCGCCATAATATCTGGGTTTCTAAGAACTAGTGTGTGAGCTTTTCCTGCCAGAGAAAACTAATAAGATATCCTGGTTTTGTAAGTGTCTTTTTAAAAATGTCTTTCTTTCTAATAGAATCTAAGATTTATCTAATTTTTGTTTCATTCATTTATTTATTTATCATTCATTTGTTTGCTTGTTGTCATTTTGTTTTCCAGTATGTGCTCCCCCCCATGTGCCTCATGGGAAACTGAAGCGACGGAACACATCTCTGTTGGTGCATGGGACACATCTCTGTTGGTGCATTATGATTAGTTTATACACATGATGCAGTTGTTCTGGATATGATTCATTTGGAAGAGAGGAGAAGGGAGAACTTTCATTTCTAAGACTGAGTTTTCATACATTTCTGGGAAGTTTCTCTTGCCCTCTTAAGGAAGACCATTATCTTCTGCTTTGGTCATTGCCACCTCTTGATGTAAGCAAAGAACTGTTGTAAGGACGTGCACATGGGTAGGAAAGCCTGAGAATAATGGAGTCCTGAAAAAGAGACTGATCCTGCTGAGACTGCCAACCACATTGCACGTGGGGTAGGTCTTATTATTTTTACTGTCAACTTCATGCGGAAAAAAAAATCTCCTACTCATTAAAATGTTTGAATCATGTTCAGAAAAATTTATTCTAGTCTTAATTTAGACTTAACTTGCCTGTTCATTGTGTAAAGACCCCAATGATTTCTTCCTGATTTTACTGTGGGTTACAATATAATACAGAGAAAGTCTCTAAATTTGACTTCAGATGAAAAATGGGTGGCTATTTATGGATAATTATGAACTGTGTGATGTTAGAAACACACTATTATGAAAAATTGCTTGTCATTTAATAGAAATTCAACTTTATCTGACTGTCATATATTTGTATTTGTTTTAACTGGTTCTAGTAGAATAATATTAAGAAAGGAGCTGGGCTCTTAATTCAAAGGTTAAGAGCATATTTTGGTCTTGAAAAGGTCCCTAGTCCCGTTTCCAGGTCAGGTGGTTTACAGCTGCCTGTTACTCCAGCTCCAGAGGCGTCCCTGCCAATGGCCTTCATGGGTACCTATATGCCCATTCCTACAAAATACACATAATTAAAAATAAAATAGAAAATAAAGTCTTAAAATACCTTAAAATATAAAAAAATTAGAAAATGTGCAAACCTAATTTTCAATAGCCTATTTGAGTATCATGGCATTGTAAATGAGCTGATGATGAAACAGATGACTTGATTCACATGGCATTTGAACAGGGGGGGTGGGGACATTCTAATTCATGTTTATCTGAATATATGCAAAAATCAAAATATAGCTTAATATACTACAAAAATGAACAAAAGCTAGGATATTTTTTCTGACACAAATATTGCATTGCTCTTCTTAAAGCAATCTTATGGAAACCATTAATTTTAAACTCACTTCTGCCTTATGTTTTCAGATGAAAAACTTATGGATCTTCATAGATTCAAGATGTGCAGATATGGTGTCTAGTCTCTGTACTGATTGGAAGGAATTTACAGCTGTTGTATTAATGAAGGTCAGGAAACGAACTAAAGAGAAAAAAGAAAAAAGCGAATGATTTGTTGACTTGTCAGATCTTTAAGTAATGTTTTAGCTTGAAATTATTAATATATAAAAGAGGGACATAAATTGTGAGTTTCAAAACATTTCATAAATGGTAAGTCTTATTAAAAGATTAACATTATGAGTCCGTTAATTAACATGGGTTCTATAAAAAAAATCAACTACAAAAGATCTCCAATTCTTGAGACATTCTTACTGCTGCAGTTCGTAAGTATTTGATTTCCATGCTGTGTTTCTTGCCAAGAATCCATTGCACATCACAGATTTCCTCTAAATATGGCTCTTTTGTGCAATATAGTTATGAAATTATCTCCTAATCAGATGCTCTCAATAGTATGTTCATGCTCATTATTATCTCTGTAGCTATTTTTTCAATAAGTAAAATTAAACTTGAGTTTGAAACTTTCTTGAAAGTTTGGCATTTTTAGATTCTTCAACTTTGGTCTTCTGGCTTGATTGTTTTGACTTCCATCATTACTCTGCAGAAGAGTTAGAGCAGGATGCCTTATTTAAAGCAATTTTCCTGCCACAAGAAAAATAGGAATATACTGAGTTATTAAGTTCATTATAAATCTTGAATTATTTTAGAATTAAAAATACATGTCACCAAAAGCATGCAGAAGGTAAAATGTTTTTGAGATCTTCTCAGAGAAGATTTGTAGGAAAAAATGTTTGTAAATTGTTAATCAGGAATAAACACATTCCAATCAAACACATAGAAATTTTAATTGTTTCTTAAAACTCTTACTTTCAAGATGTTGCCAGAGTAAATGATTATCTTCTAATTATACAATTGTTCTTGCTGTGGTACTTCAATTTCCAATCAAGACTGTTATGGTTTGCAGATACTGAATGAAATGAAATATTCTTGTGAACATAAGAAATCTATGGGGCCACAACTATGCCTGCTTTAGTTCCAGGACCTTTAGCTCCTTTTGCATACCAGAGAAGAGCTGGCACATTTTTAAAGTATTTGAATTGAAACTTGATTGTCCTAATAGTATAATGCTGTGCAATTTCTGGTTATAAAAGCTAATGTATACCTATATCAAGGTTTTGAGCAGAAGAGGGAGAAGAGGAGGTGGAGATGATAAATATGTATGAAATAATCATTTGTCACATTGATTGATAGATAATGATTGGAATAATAGCTTTGCTTCCTCTAAGCAGGGGATCCCTAGAACCATGCATTATTGCTCTATGAAGTTGATTTCCCAGATCACCAGATCTTATTTTGAAAAAAAAAATGATTATTTAGAGATCTGAGGTAGTGCTAAGTTTCCTACCTCCAAGGCAAATTTTAACGTAATTCTGTCACAAATTCTCTCTCTCTCTCTCTCTCTCTCTCTCTCTCTCTCTCTCTCTCTCTCTTTCTTTCTCCCTCTCCCTCTCAATCAGCAGTGGGAAATGGTGATGAAAGGGCAAGACTACAGGAATTTTAACACCATACATTTAAGACATGTATTGATCACTTCCTAATCCAAGTCACATTAATATCTCATTAAGGATGAAATTCTCAAGGCAAAATCTCTAGAATAGTAGGATGTGAAAAATCTACTTAACTCAGAGAAGTATTAAAATGAGTGGATTTGGAAGCAAAAGAGAGAGGAAGGGTGGGAAGAGAGGGAGAGAGGAGAAGAGGGAGAAAAAAAAAGACTACTTATAATTTTATGAATAAGTGGAATTTATGGGCTTCAGTGAGATGAGTGAAGCAGGTGGCTGTGATTACTGACAGTGCTTATTTCCCAAGTATTTTTCTAGGGTGTGATTACATGATTTTCTTACTAAGTGTCTTGCTCTGCCATAAGGAAAAGGGGATAAGGAATTGTTTGCTTATTTTTGCAAATGCAAATACTGGGCAGCTATATCTGAAAAGGTTAGCACTGCTTATCTATGGGTGGTAGATGAACACAGAAGGAAAATGGGCTACAGATATGTGATATCATTGAGTATATCTTTTTGACTAGCCTACCCTCTTGTCACCATGTTATCATACAAATTTGAAAAAAAGATAAAATCAATAAGAATGGTTGAAAGATATTCAGACTAGTTTCATATCAGTATGGTGGCCTCCATTGTGCAGGAGACCACCAAGATACTAAACAGGGGTGAGCTAACATGGGTCATAAAGTGAGCAAGTAAAAATTCTATGTTATTTAGAAATAAAAACTGCATTCAATGTAATAAATCCAATACATAGGTAATAGAAGGATGATCATAGAAAATCGTTTATATACATATATATATATATGTCATATTCATATGTGAATTCTGGCATGTATTATATGCAATATATATATGCAAATCCACATTAATGTGCAGTACATATGTATATAATATGCATGTACACACTTATATAAAAGTTATATATATATTAAGTTTTATATATATATATATATATTATTATATAAGTACACACTTATATAAAAGTTATACACACTTATATAAAAGTTATGTTTATTGAAAAGTTCTAGACGCAATGATATTTCTATAATAATGAAATAACATTAATGAAATATAATATTAATGAAATAATAATAATGAAATATAATATTGGCTTCTAATCTTATAACCTATTAAAATAATCTAGAACTCCTTGAAGCAGTGTCTTGATCTCTTGCTAATGATGTGTTCTTTCTCTCCTCTCTCTCTCTCTCTCTCTCTCTCTCTCTCTCTCTCTCTCTCTCACCCTTTCTCTCTCACTCTCTCTCTTGCTCTCCTGCTTTCTGGCTCTCACTCTCTCTTTCTTGCTCTCTCACCCTCTCTCTGGATTTCTCTGTATAACCCTGGCTGTCCTGGAACTTGCTCTGTAGACTAGGCTGGCCTTGAACTCAGAGATCCACCTGATGCACTTTTGGGAAAGTACCAACAGGCTTGACCAACCTTTGTGTTTTAGAAAATATGAGAGCACTCGAAGCATTGATCAAATATTAAGGACATGGAAATAAGCTGTAATGACTTTCCTCTGCCAGGCAAAGGTAAAATTGGGCTCAGAACAGATAACTTATACTAGGTACAATCTATATAATAAAAGAAAGGCATCCACTAACTGAAACAGAATAAATAAGTAAATGGTGTTACATGTACCTGCTATACTCATTGTAGAATGTTAAGAAATAAGTGTAGAAACAGTGATGGATATGTAAAGCCATGTTTTTATAAACATCACAGTAATGATGACCAAAAGCAATCACAATAAATACTACAACTAGCATGCACAAGTTGTTAACAAAACACATATTTTGGTAGTCTCAGGGTGTCTCCTTCTCAAGTCTTTGTTAATCAAAACGGAAACAAAGTGACATTTTCTTGAAAAATTTTGGATACACAACCTTAATCCAGTAATCAAATTATCAACTGTTCAATGACAGTATACAAAGAAAAGTTAAGAACAGATGCCAGTCCTTTTCTTCTTAATGCTTCCACACCGAAAAAGCTAAAGATAGTGTGCTAGATGGGTAGTGAAGCAAGCTGTTAGAAAGCACTGATCAGGGTGCTGGTGGAATGTGCCATTAATCCCATTAATCTTGGAAGACAGATGCCAGTGGATCTCTGACTTCCAGGGCACCCTGGGTCTACAGAGGAAGTTCCAGAACAGTCAAGGCTACACAGAGAAACCATGGAGAAAGGAGAGAGAGTGAGAGAAAGAGAGACAGAGACAGAGACACAGAGAGAGACAGAGAGAGACGGGGGAGAGGGAGAACATATCATGAAGTAAGATAAAACAGTTTAATCTGTACATCATATGCATTGTTCAGATAAGAATAAAGCACACGCAAATGCTAGCCATTAAATATGAATTGAGTAATTTTGGTGATTATGGGAATTATTTAAATGCTTTTACATTTGTCTTGAAAACTAGCTCTGTACAATGTAAACATTAGCAACAAAGGATGCTAAAATCACAGAGGCTGTTTTCTTTGCTTTAGTGCATTAAATAGCAAATATGTGAAGCTGACTAATCAAGAAAGAAACTAGGGGAAAGGGCATTGTCTTTCAATATCTAGTACAGCAATTTTTTTCTTACATTTTTGGAAAGCAGCACAGCATTATATTTTTACTTTTGAACAGAACCCAAAAGTGTGCATAGTGAAAACTTCCCAGGGAGAAGTGACACTGTTTCATTACGTTAGCATCTCAGTCTTGTTTCCCTGCCACAAACACCATCTTCTTTGTAGTTTCCTCCACGGACCCACGCAGCTTCACAATTCTGGCACTAGGACAACTTGATTTATTTAATTCAGCTTCAAGCATGACACACAGGTCATGTGCTCTTTTGTAAGATGTAGAGCCAGAAGGTAAGCTTGAATCCTGAGCCTTGAGTCTTAATGTCTACACCGTGGTCTCCAGGCATTCATTTTTTCAGAACAGCTGAAGAGGCAAATGGAGAAAAATGACTAGCAACTGTTGGAAGAAAGATTTGCGCTCAAGATAAAAGCACAGATCACTTTTATGGCTCATACTTTATAGGACAACATTTAAAACCTGGATAAAATCTAAGGAAGTAAACTCAAATAGGTGAATAAATGCACTCTCACTGAAACTTCTAGAGCCTGTGGAAGAACCAGTGCTCTCTCAAGACGTCCAAACTTTCTTAAGGGCACAGGCTTATTGTCACTAGTGATATCAGACACCAGTTTGATTAAACTTTAAAAAGCCTGAGTGTACAATGGCATTAGAGTTTAGAGGCAGATATCATGGTCATTGTAAACAAAGAATTTGGCTTGGTGTCTGGTCTAGAACGATGCCACGGCAATACTAGAAAGTGACAGCTTCTCTCCAAATTAATTTCTTCATCTGAGCAATAGGAATAAGCCTATCGCATATGGTAGTGGAGAAGATTGAATGAACCTAGACATAATACATGTATCATAGTATCTTTAATAGAGAATTCTCACCAAGAATATTCACAATTATTGTATGTGTACTTGGGGGCAGAGGAAATGCAGAGAAGGGATTTCTAATTTAAGTTGGGATAATCTCTAAAGGCCCATACCTAAAACTGTACATTTGGCAGACACAAAAATGTAGCTGTAAATGTAATATAAAGGTAGTAGCTGGGATTTGAGCAGAAACTCCAGACACAGGTTGACACTAAAGAAACAACAGATAAAACAGCTCACCTTGGGGATGATGATGTGGTGACTCAGGAGAGCCAGGAGGTTATGTGCCTTTCTCTATTTTTTTTTCCCAGTTCAGCAGCCACTAGAAGCAAATGGCTGTTTAAACTACTTAAACCTAAAGAAGAAGATTAAAATCAGACCCTCAGGTTAGTAGCTACAGATCTAATAATGAATCTAATGATGACTGTCTTTGGTAGAAACTCACACAGAAATTGTGCCATTTGAGAAATTCCCAGGAGACAGCAGTATTCCCTGGAAGGGCAAACTACACCATATTAAGGCCTTTGGTTTTAGCACCTACAGTACCTAGGTCTTGTGGGGAGGCCCTGTTCTCTCTTCCTATCACGTTTACTCAGTGAATGTTTCCTCCCTGCAGTGAGCAGGTAGATGAAAACCATCACCAGCTCAGTGGTCATTGAAGTTCTAAGAGAGCCTCTGAAATCAACATGACTGCTGCATCCTCCCTGTCTAACCTTCTATGGAGTGGAAGTGGGACTCTATCTGCTCAAGGTTCTTTTAAAAGAGAATCTACCTATAACAAAAAGAAGCCATTGGAGAGATGAAAGACAAAGAGACATTCTCTTGCTGGTTGGGAAGTAGAATGTGGCTGTGTTGTAAAGAAATATACATGACAACCAAGAGCAGTGTATAAACATGCAGCAGCCATGGTCAACACCAAAAATAAAAGAAGGACTTTGTTCCAATGATGAGAGAAAAGAGAGAGAGAGAGAGAGAGAGAGAGAGAGAGAGAGAGAGAGAGAGTAAGGAAGGAGAAAAGGAAGAGAGAAAGAAAGAGAAAATGGGGCACGCTACTAAGTTAACTGGATCTAACTTTCTAATGAGACCCAATCTTATTTCACACCTTGATATTAGCAAGACAGGATCCTAAGCAGGGAATAAAACTGAGCTGTGTTTAGATTTTGAACCTATGGAAATGTGATACATTAAATGATACAGTAAATCGGTGCTATATAAAACTGGAAAGTGTAAGATAAGGCAATTATCCCACAGTAGAAAATTAACATAAGCCCTATATAAAAACAGCAAAATCTCACTGATATGTGACACATGCTTATTGGACATTGACTACCAGTTTGTATGAGGCAAGCGAGAGAGCATATTCAGGACACAAGTTAGAAGTAGAGTTTATAACCTACAAATAATCAGTAAGGGGCAACTACATGGGAGGCACTATGAGCCAGTCCTGCAAGCTCATTAAATATGCCAATATTCCTAATATCCATATCCATTTGCATTGCAAATGAGGGGAAATTCTTGGGAGCCTTAGCCTGTTTTAGGTCTTATATTCTAAGTACAAATAGTGTATCAGGTTTAAGACTTGAAGGACATCCTGTTTCTAGGGCAGAAAGAAACAAAGACAGGTTGACCAACCAATGTCTCTTTATGTCCAGATCTCTCCTGACTACAGTGCTTTCTACAGTTCTTGAGGATTGCAAGCAAGAAAGGGGAGGAGCTGTGTCAGTCCAAGGATGCTTGAAGCACTGTCCAGAAACATGGGAACACATAGAGAAAAACAGTCCCATCCCACCCAGACACATATGTTTCTCCCCCTTTGAGATACAAAATAAGATACTCTTTCCAAAAGTGTTTTTGTTTAACGGTGATCAAAGGTCAAGGAAAATGTCTCCGTTGAAAGTTCTGTTGTTTCTCTTGGCAGCAGAGCAGAGGAAAAGTGAGGCAATTACCTGACACTACAACATATTTCCTTCTTCAAACAGGATCAAATATTTTCAATTCTCAACAGCTCCAAGAACGTCAACACTAAATGTTCATATAGCCAAGGAAAGAACTGTGTAAGTGGTGTCTGTTGACTATAAGGAAATTATTCCACATTGTGGCTGAAATGGTTTTTTAATTTCACACCAAATTTTCTGACCCTCTGAAAGTGCTTTTTAAAATATTTAGTGTTACGAGGTAGTTGGGTAAAAGAATGTGTGTGTGGGGGTCTCATTAATACTTATGGTTGTGCTTACAGAAACTGGCCCATGAATTTCTAATAAAAAGCAGACCTGCAAAGGAGGGGAGACTAGTAGGTTAGGTGAAGTCTAGGACTGTGGAGGGAGGTCAGGAAAAATGGGCACCACATGTAGTTTGGAGGAGGCCTGTGGGAAGTAGTTCTACAGAGGGAGGGGGCATAAGAACATGCTGAGGGACCCAAATGGAGGGGTGAAGTTTCCAAAAGAAGTGAAGAAGACTGAGACAATCTGTACCTGCTTTATAATTTTGCTCTCTGACCCCTGTTGTGTAAACACTACCTTTCAGTCACATACACATTATCTCTTTGGAGGAAGGAAACATTGCAGGCTGCCCTAAGTGGCTCTTGACAGGAACTTGAGGAATCCCTGAGGAGAAGAGACATTTTTAAGAGAGCAGGAGAATCCAATTAACTTTCCCCCTGATGAACTTTGTCACAGCCCTTTATCAGAGGGGGAGATGGGAGGAAAGGATGAGAATTTAGACATGAAAAACGATTGAACGGAGTGAATAGGCTTGTAGTGGTTTCCTGCTTTCCATGCTGTTTATAAAAAGTTACATCTTTGAGAGAGAATATTTAAAGATCAATATTATTTCTACATAAGGAATAGTTTCTCAATAATGAGGTATTGTTCCAAGTCATTGCATCATCAGAAATAGCAAGTGTGTGGTCCAGTCATCTGAAATCATCTTGGATTCTGAAATATTCACAATCAGAAACACTATATTTCCATTTTTTTTTATCGTGCTTTATTACTGTGGGCTATTAGATATTTGCTGTTCTTTAATTTTCCTAATGTAAGTTGTCTCTCCATGTGTGCCTTTAGGTCAGGAACAAATTTTCTTTCGAATCCATCAAATGGGCTGCTGGTCATTTCACTGTAAACACTGGCATGAAGAAGCAAGATCAATGACTACAACAGATCCACAAGACACAGAAGCTATGTGCAAACACAAATCTGACAAATACACACTTCTCAAATAGAACTAGTGGTGTGGGGAGAAAGCTGAGGAAAGTGTTGTGTCCCTCCTTGTCCCTAGAGAATTCTAACAAGAGTCAAAGCAGTGTCTTCTCCTGAGCCCTCATTTGATCCTGCTTCACACCATGCTTCATTCAATAAGGTCACCTGGACTTAGCAGTGGAGCCTTATCCTAGGAGAGGAAATGCTAACCTGATATACTGTTTGTTCAACCACAAGGACCCACAGCTTCTCAGTGACTTGTGTTAGTCAAGAGGGTCTGCAATGTACACTTCAAAGGACACATCTGTCACATATTTAAAGGACACACATATCAGCCAAATAACTTCTGTCTGACAGCTTATCATATGCAAATTGAATATAAGAATTCTAGGGGCAGGAAGCTCAGGATAAATAAGGACAGGGTTGAATTTGCAGAATCGGATGGGGAAGGAACTCATGGGTACCAATGTCACCCACATACTGTAGGATGTGTAGACCACAGAACGTCAATTTAAAGAGATAACTATCTTGCTTCCTACAGAGCACACTTTTTATTTTGTATTTTAAAAGGACAGGGCCACATTTTTTGGTGCAAGTGAACCACTGTTGGAAATGAGATATATACAAAGCTGGTTAGTACAAATATTTCACTTTCATTAAGTACGGTTCTTTATGTATCCATAAATAAGTGAATAAAGATTAATTTTACACTTCAAAGAATATATTAGGGTCCTTTTAAAGCTATCAGATTAGGAAGAAAGAAGGATAGACTACTTGAAATTGGAGGGTTTCTTCTTATTAATTCAGCAAAAAGCTCCCCCCCCCAAAAAAATTAAAGCTCTACCCTATATGTCCATTCTATCATTTAGTCTTGTAATTTATGGCATCTGTTTGGTTTTGTTTCAGAGCATATAATGCACAAACCCATGACTTAGATGAAAGCCACCCATAAGAGTTTTCTCTGGTGATTTGGATCAGATTCTACAACTTAGTTGTCATGTCCTCGACTGGGTGCACCTGGATGCCAGGTTAGCTTATGATACGTTAATCTCAGATGGCTCTGGCTGCCACAGTTACTCTTGTCCTGTGTGTTCCCTTGTCTTATAAAATGTTAGCACAGAATTTTTCTAGAAGTACTAGAAATATTTACAGGAAAATGAGACTGCTTCTTCAGTTTAGATTAGGGTTCAGCATGGTTCTTGGGCCACCTTCAACTATGTAAAGTAAGTCACATTACCCTCTTGATTCAAGGGATGACTAAATAGATTGAACCTCTCTATAGAAAAAAAAAATGAAAAGACATATTGTTAGTCACATAAATCAGAGAAGAATAGTTACAGCTATTTTCACAGTGTACCATATACCTTGGTTCTATATTACACATGTGCATTCTTCTGGGTGACTCACTTTCACTTTAACTTCCATATCTGTACAATGCCTTCCTCTGTTTCTTCACTGCCCTTCTCCCCTACGGATTTTTATATTTGTGTCAAAATTAGCATAATATTATTTCCACTAGGAAGATTTCCATAATCTTCAAACTAGGTAGGTTTCCCTCACCTAAGATTTTCATAACTGTTGCCTTATTCAATGTTATAAAAATCTGAAACTTTGTATTGCACTTGCTTCCTCTCTTGAAGATAATAAAGTGATTTTCATTTATCCATTTCAATAACCCAGATCAGTTCTCATTTTTAGCAGATACACTGAATTGCTTATGTCCACAGGAGGTGTATTAGAAAATTGTAGATGATTACCACCAATATTAGTGGGAATATCTTCTCTAGACATCGTCTTCAAATGCTATCTCTGTCTCAGCCAACCTGAAAATATATGAGAGTTCATTAAATTAGTCCAAATAATCATTACTTTAACAAAAAATCAGAACAACTGAACTGTTCTACACAATAACTTTCTCTTCAAAAGATAAAATTGTGTCTTTAATGTTATCAACTAATTCAGACACCATAACTTATAGAGTGTTAAAAAGTAATGGACCTGGAAGTCAATCCTGAAGGCCCCTATTTGTCACCTCCATGATGATTTGTTACAATTTACTACTATCCTACATTTTTTCAGACCACAATAAGCTTTCTAGATAGGTTGATACTTAGAATGAAGTCTAGCATTTTGCTCATTAACTTTCTTATGATAGACTGTCAAAAGTCCCACCTGAACTCCTGTTAAATTGCATCAACTTCTGCACCCTCATATAATTACTTGGTTGCTGCCACAGAGAGCTATAAATTGTCTGATAAGACTCAATTTTCCTTTTAGCAGCCCAAGATACCATCTCCTATTCTGTTCCTTAAATGAGCCAAATAGTCTGCTTTTTATAAAGGCTTTCAAAATCTTGGCTGTTCTAATCCAGTTCCGCAGTCTCTTATCTTTCAAATGCATTACCTATACATATTTTACATGATTATTCCATTTTCCACTCCAAATTTTCTGATATCCATTTACTAGTGGTTTAATAACACCAATTAAAGCCATGAAGTGCTTAACAAAGGCATCTTTCTTCTAAGTCTCCAAACAAGTGAAACACATTCGATTATCACATCTGATGCACGGGACTTTCACACCAGGTTTTACTGTAATTGGAGAAGCTCTCTCACTTTAAGTCTCTTGTAAAAGTACACTCAGTTTGAGTGAGTGATAGAAATGTCTGATATCTATAATAACTTTTATTAGCTTCTCTTTTTGCTAAATCCATATCATAGAAGTATTTCAGGAACAGAATTTTGTGTTGCATTGATTGTGAGATTTACTATTTTTTTTTATTGCTCATTATTCCATACATTTTTATTTTTTTTGGATGTGAGACTTTAACATCTAATTCATCTCTGCAGCTCTGTCTTTGTTTTTGACTACTTAATATATCCTCAATGTGAACTTGATGACTGTAGGAGCCATAGAGAAAAATGATCTAAGCCTAATAACTACTGTGCAAAACAAGTAACCTACAAAAACAGCATGCGGTACATCATAAGAACTTAGTGAAAATCACTCATCATAGCTATCATTAGTTCTTGCTTTATATGAAGTTTATAATTTGTCACAATATTTTTCAACATCTCTGCTTTCAAATTTTCTAAACAAAAATATTGTATATTTACAGGATACTATATGATGTCTGGGTACATTATGTAATGTGCAAATCACCTTAGATATATGTCTTTTCAGACATTTATTATTTCTTCTGGCTAGAAACTTTCAAAGTTTTATCTCCAAGCTTTTGCAAAGGTCCTGTGCATGTTGTTACATATCATGTCCCTCTTGTGAGACAACACATCAGAACTTTCTGTTCCTATCTGTGGCTTGGCAATATTCCAACAGCTGTTCTCTTACCTTGCCCTGTTTCTCCACTCTCAAGCCTCTGAAAATCTTTATCCTGCTTTCAGTTTCTATTAGATCTATTAGTTCTATTAGATCTATTAGATCATTTTTCATTTAAAAAGATCATATTTTGTTCATTTATTTTTCTCCTCCAACTCTTCCCAGAACATCCTCAACACTGTACCCACTCAAATAATCTCCTCTCTCTCTCTCTCTCTCTCTCTCTCTCTCTCTCTCTCTCTCTCTCTCTCTCTCACACACACACACACACACACACACACACAACCAAAATCCACACAAACAAGCAAATGAGAATAAAACTAAAAAGGTCAAAACAAAACGTAGTGTTCTTTGTTTTTTGACCAACTATTCTTGTGCCTAGAGCTTGCTCTGGAGTGTGATTGTTATATACCCAATGATATTCCATTGGAGAAAACTGAATATCTCTTCGCCAGTGGATATTAACTACAAATTGTAAATAGTTTCTCTGTTAAAGGTGAGATTCCTTGTCCACTTGCCCATCTCAGTCCTGAGACCATGTCTGTCATGAACTTGTGGGAGACTTATATGTGCTTCAACAGTCTCTATGAGTTCATGTTTATGTGAGTCCTATTGTGTCTGCATGACTTGATTTCCTTGGAGCCATTTATCACCTCTGGTTCTTACACTCTTTCTGCCTCCATTTCTGCATAGACACCTGTGCCCTGAGGAGAGAGGTTTTATGAAGACATCTCATTTCGGACTCAGTGCTACAAACTTTGTAACTCTGTGTTCATTGTTCAGTTATGTGTACTCCGTCAATATCTGTCAACTACAAGAGGTAGTTTCTCATTTCAGTATTCCCCATGTATGTAAGAATGTATGGGATTTGTCTTTGGAGTAGCTCATATTTAATGAGAAACTATCAATTTTTATAAAATATTAGTGTACAATCCTGATGCTCAGGAGGCTGAAGTAAAGAAAGTCCTGAGGTTAAGATCAGTCTGGTTTATTTATCAAGACACTGAAACTGAAAAATTAGTTTTTATACAAATCTTTCATGATTTAAGAGTCCAGATAGTTTATCCCTTAGAAAAGTACTTTTTACTCATACATTATTATTCATACTCTAATACCCTAGCATTCCTTTCTTAAGGTTCATATAGGTCACATGTTAGCTAAACTAAACATTACAGAAGAAACATGAATTTCATGTTCACTGCATCATGGACTTGATAGTCCTATGTTCATGAAAAGAGTCAACGCAAGGCTCCTGTCTCTCAGCCTTATGTTGCTTATTGTTTACTACAGCTGGCTTTGAGTGGTAATAGGAGCATTTCTGAGCATGGGAATAATGTGTACAGTGCAAAACATTTCCAATATGATAAGGTTTGGAGCCTGGACTGGTTATTTCTAGCTGTGTAATTCACCACAGGTAAGGTCTGTAACGTTTCAGACAATTCAATAATTGTCTGGAAATAAACACTTCAAAATTATTGTTTGGTATAGGTATGTGAACTCCTGGCTGCAGGTTACCTTTTATATTGGATTTATTGGATACGTTCCTTCTCCAGTAAATGTTCTAGCAAAAGTACATCTATTCGTAAATAAAAGCAAATGTTTTTGAGACCTCAGTTATGCTTGTTGTATTAGTTATATTTCTCATTCCTGTGACACAATACCCTGCAGAAAGCAACTTAAGGTAGAAGAGTTTGTGTTCAGCTTATAGTTCAAGGAGGTATAGTCTATTTCATTGAGGAAATGATGGAGACAGGGGACAGTGAGAGGCAGATCTCATTGTGTTCTCAGTCAGAAAGGAGGGAATGAAAAAGTGATCTGTAGAACTCAAGGTCTGCCCCCTTGCAACTTCCTTGAAAGCCTATAAGTTCGATAAATTTCCACAACAATGTCACCTGTTAGAAACCAAATATTCAAACACATAAGCCTGGGGGAGACATTTCATGTTAAAACTACATACAACTCTCTCCCCTTAACTCCCATAAGCTTATGGCCAACTAACAGAGAATAATGTATTTATTGTAACCTCAAAACTACTCATAGTCTTACCAGTTAAAGCACCATTGAAAATGTCAGCATTCAAAATCTCGATTCAGACTACACCCAACCTTTAAATTATGAACCCTATATCATCAAAAACCAATATTTTTAGCTCTGGGTATTTGCCTAGTTTTACAGTGCCAGGATGATTCCTCTCTTGTTGAGTAGGTCTAAAGTTCAGTTAGGGACTCATTGATTACCAATAGACATGCTAATATGAACAACAAAAATTCACAAGGCTTCACTCAGCCCTAGGCAAAGAACTGAAGCTGAAAAAAGAATCTAACCCAGCAAAGAATGGGTTATCCAATATCAAAAGGTCAGCCCTGAAAACATATATGACAGACATTATAGAGAGGGAATAGGTTGTATTTATGTATCTAATAATATCTATGTACACACACACACACACACCAACAGTTAATGAAAAAAAGCCCATGGATTTTAAAGATAACAAGGAGGTGGGGTACATGTGAGGGTTTGGAGGGAGAAAAGAAAAGGGAAAAATGATACAATTACAGTCTCAAAAACAAACAAACAAAAAACAAAACAAAATAAAACCTTTGTAAAGTTAAACTATACAGTGATTTTATTCCCAAATGATCTGGCCAAAACCAGACTGAGACTTATTAAGCATCAAACTATACAGTTTCATGTCTGGCATTTGGGACTTGGAATGGGATAGTCTGGGCTCCACTTTTCTGTGACCTGCATCACAGTACTTGGGAACATGTTTTAGTCTGCCTGCCTGCCTGCCTGCCAGCCTGCCTGTCTGTCTGTCTGTCTGTCTGACTGACTGTCTATCTGTCTGACTATCTTTCTACAGTATATGTGTATACATCCATACATGTGTAAGTAAAACTGCATAAATATGAATGTAGAAAGTAAGAAGACTTCTTGAGTGACATTTTTCAGGCATAGTCCACCTTAATTTCTTGATAGGATCTCTGAACAACCTGGAATGTGGCAAATGTGTTAGTTTGAGTGGATAAGAAGTCCCATGGACTAACTTGTCTTCATTGCCTTAGAATTGGGATTAAAGCACACGTCATGATACCTGAATTATTCTGGTTGTTGTTTAATAGTTCTGGAAATCAAACTCATGTCCCTATGGATGCCAGAAAAGCACTTGGCTAACTGAGCTAACTCTCTAACCCAAGAGATTTTAATTTGCTCATAAATTATTCATGTCTATCAATTATTATTTTGTAAATAGATTATTTCTTATAACATTTCCTCAAATTATGCATTTACCATTGTAGTAATTTCAATAATGCTCCCCAAAATATATGCCCTATCCATGACACCAGAAAATATGACTGTATTCAAAAATTGTATTTTTGAAAATATAATAAGCAAAGCAGATCATAATGACCTCATCCTGGATTTACAGATGTTTCTGAATTACAAAGAAAAGAAAAGACATATTAGTCACAGTGAAAAGATGATGAAAAAATAGAGAAATATTTTTGGATTACATGTGGACTAGAATGCTCCAAATATTTGAGAAGTCAACTAATAGTTTGTAAGAATAAAGTTATTATAGCTGTTAGAAAAAAATAATAAGTGAAGAGCCTAACATTGTATAGTAAGTGTATGGTAATTGAGTAGCAGTTTTGTATTGTGGTTATTGCTGTTACATTGCTTTATAGCTGGCCTCATTGTAACTTTGTAACTAAACTTCTAGTATGCCTATTTATTGGCCAAATTACATATCATCTTAATATGCTGAAAACTAATTAGCCCAATGGAATATATAACATAATAGTGAGAAAAATAAATCATAAAGGAAGAATTATGAGAAATCCGGAAAAAAATAATCTGAAAAGTAAAATCCATTCCACATACTTCTAAGAAACCACAGATCAAAGAAATATTAAGATAAATCGGAAAGTATTTTGAGTAAAACTGCATCCAAACAAAACACATCAAAGGACACAGCACACCACTAAATAAGTTATAGAAATGGAAAACTACAGTTTTAAATATTAATACTAGAAAAAAGAAAGTCTTAAACAAAAGCACCATCTTCCAAACATATTAAATATTATTGCCTTCCTTTAATTCAATATATGCTACCATATAAATCCCATCTCTAATCAATCATAAAATTATAAGATTCCTAATGTCTTCATCTCAATTTTAAAGTAAACAACATGAAAATGAGAAAAATAGGTTGTATCATCATCTTCACAGTCCGAGGTTGTCCTAGAACTCACTATGTAGACCAAGTTGACCTCAGACTCAGAGATCAATCTCACTCTGCTTCTTACATGCAAGTGTTAAATAATGTGCAACCGTGCCCTATTTAAAAAACAAAAACAAATGAACAAACAAACAAACAACAACAACAACAACAAAAACCTACTGGATTACCAGTATTTTTTAAATAAGTAGACTGAATTTTTCTGAAGGCAGGTATGACTTAAGTGTAAGAATATATCCGTTCACGGATGTTAGCAAGTAATAAGATGCTTTCTAAACTTACAGTAGGACTCATAAATTTAAAAGTTTATTTAAAACACTCAATTCATCTTAAAAACTTAAAATGTGTTATGTGTGTGTTATGAGTTAAAATTATACATGGCTATCAAAGGTCCTAAAATACAATGTTTTGCTAAAAGGTTAAGAACTTTATTGTTATTCTAAATTAATTCCAGTTAAGGTTGATTTTTTTATATTACTAATGAGTCTGAATGTGAATAATTTAACCGGATTGTCTCATTAAGTAGAAAATAATTATCATGTGCTAACAAAGGAGTGAATTTGTTTTTTTTTTAATCTAGTTTTGATCTGACTCACCGACAAACAACCTAATGAGCAAGCAGATCCTGAATAATCAATGACCATCGCTCAGTAGAAGAAAATGAAACAATATTAAAAATTACAAGATCCAAAGTTTTCTGTTCATATACTTCAAAATTCATGATTTTCATTGCTATTAGTTATTATTTCTTGAGTAGAATCTCTAATATTTCTCATTATTTACTACAAATTTTTATCAGTCTATCTAAATATGTGATAGTATAAATTATGCAGTTTGTCTATGTCAAGATGACAAAAAGTTAATCTATCACTTACATTGTATTTATTGGTCGCAAGTCTTGAGAAACAAAGTCTAAAATACAAATTGAACAGAATATAAAGCAGTTTCTATGTTTCATTTTTATCTACATTATAGCAATAAAATTTTGAATTTATAATGGCTTATATAAAATGGTCCAAAATAAGCAGTAAATATAATATTGTATATCCAAATCTATTTTATAGAAATAAATTATACATGTGATTTCCATGTAAAATATTTTTAATATACATATCATATAAACTATTGAGGGAACTCTGATCTTCAGTTGCCTCTGTGGCTCTGTAAATAAGCCTTTGTACCTCATTTATTATTTATTTATTTATTTATTTATTTATTTATTTTGCAATACTGTCTCTGTTCATCGGTTTGCTTTATAGCAAAATATCTCTCAAACATGGACCTCTCAATTTTTCCACTCTGAGTTATAAAAGCTCTACTTCACCTGTGCCACTTCCAAAATATCCCAGCCTTCCCCATGATGGTTCCCAGTCTTGATCAGGTATTCTGGAAAATAGTTCCATGTCAGGCTAGATGCCTGTCTTACGTGGCCTGACAGGTAATAGTGCTGTGATGTAGGTTTTGTGTCACTGGAATAGAAGGCAGAAAATGTACCTCCCATATTTTCTGTGTCAAGCTGCAAATTGTTGTGTACCTACTTAATGAAAGATGATGGGTACACAAGAGACGGTTCCTGATCGTTTGCTGTTCACAAACTTAGGCAACAACAGTACAGGAGGGTTGCTAGATAAAAGATAAAAGATAAAATGACTCAAGTCACCAAAAAGAAATGTAATTAATTGAAAATACCTGTTTCACTGAAAATATTGAAAAGGCAAGCTGGTTTTCAATAACATACATTAGTGCCATTCTTAAAATTCAGCCTATTGTGAGATAAAATATTATAGTCACATCTTTAGTATAAAGGAAGATGAAAATTTATCTTTCAAAGATACTGTGTTGAATAGAAAGAACCAAAAATAGGTTCAAGAACATTTGACCCACGTTGGGAATTTATCTTCCCCAAAAAGATCAAAAGAAAGGGAAGGTTCTGTGTCCAACCCAGGGCTCAATCCTGAGCTCCAAACACATCTGCCAAGCTGACAAAGAGCTGATTAGGGCATTTGAGAATCATTCAGAGTCAACGTATTTGAAATTAAATCTGCTCCTCTCTAGAAAGCTGATTCTGGTTTTGAGTCAGGACGCAATGCTTTTTTGTTGCCAGACTTCAATTTTTTTACACAATAAACCTAGGAACTATCTTTAAATCCCTTCATTCTACTTTATTTAGCTCCTCAGTTAAACACTAGGTTCTTCCTACTTTGCTGATTACAGATTACCTCTTTCTCTTTTTTCTTCTGCTACTTTAGCCCAGGGATCTAGCATCCCCATGTGAAATGCTTCAACAGTCTCTGTTCCTATCCACCCAGTTTTGCATAATACAAACCACAGATTTTCTTATCTTCTTGCTTTCTTGAGTAAATCACCCTGGTGTTTTTGCTACTGCTCATTCTCTCATTGCATTTTTAATTTAGCTTAAAATGCAAAGTAATTTCTATAAGAGCATCCAGTCCTCTTAACAACTGAGTCTTCTCTCCAGCCCCCTTTTCTTCCTATTTCTAATTAGAAGTTATATATTTCTTTTAGTGTATTATTTTCAAATTACTCTGTTGTCATTTATTCTGCATTCCCTTGTTGGATGTTAGAGATATTGTGCTGTGTTTACTTTCTTTTTCTCCATTAATTAATTTATTCATTTATTTTTACATGCTGATCTCTGCCCCCTAACCATGTCCCTCCCTCCATCCTACTCTTTCTCCTTTAAGAGGATCAGGGCTTCTCCCTTTATCCCCCCACCCTGGCATATCAAGTCTCTGCAGAATTAGGTGCATGCCTGTTTGAGAAATAGATTCTTTGTTTATACCCTATATGCAAAATATAAGCCCCCGAAAAAAACTAATTTTTAAGACATTTTTGAGATAGGACTTTATGTAACACAAGATGACCTTAGATTTGTTATGAAGCAGAGGATGCCCTTCCATTCTGGGTCCTCTCATCTCTGCCTTCAGAATTCTAGATTTACAGACATGGACATTCATGAATGATATTCAAAGTATTTTAATATCACTTAATTTTTCTCAGTGTTCACAATGTTTTTGTCAAGTATTTCTTTGCTAATTTTTTGCCACCATGAATCATATAGTAACCTTTTAGACTGTTAATTTCTGCTTGAAATAAAACAAATAAATAGAAGAAATACTGTGATTTTTGCTTTGTTAATCATTGCATAGATTCTCTTGAATTGTCCACATGTAGTGAAGATTTTCTAGTGGCAAACACGAACTTTATTGAAAGCTTAGTTATGGATGGATGGGTATGGGAATGGAATGGGGAGGGAGAAGAAAGAGGGGGCTGTGGAGAGAGTACTGGGAAAGGCATCTAAAACTAGGGGCCATTTGAAGGATCATATGGAAATCTAATACAGTAGAAGCTTCCTAAAATATATACATATAAAAAGGTAATCAAAATGAAATCTACCAAAAGAAAAAGGAGGGATAGTAAGTAAACTTCAACGGAACATCTTTCATCATCAAATAAAGCTTCTAGTTCTGGGAATTGGTTACATCTAATTTAGTTGCTGTCCAAAAGGGCTCATGGGAACTCCCAAAGATTAGCCCCATTCCAAGGCTACTTAGAGGCCATAGGTTACTCTCCACAAACTGACAGTAAGGCCCTGTCACTGAAGGCAACACCTATACAACGCATTGACCGTGGAGAAGTAGAACTGCTGGTTACCTAGAGCCTTCAACACTACTGATTAGTGTTCAGAATACTGGAGGTACTTTCCATGCTATATGAAAGGAGAAAGGTAAACACCAATCCAGATATAAATCCTTCAGTTTAAATGGGTGGCCTGAAAGCAAAATGCGATAGTGAAATCAAGGCACAAAGCTTGTGAGACTAAATAACCACTGTCTGATTGGATATAAGGTCCATGCCATGAGATGGAAGCCATCTGGACACTGTTCAGGTGGCCGAGAACTAGAGAGGCCAGGGATCTAGAGAAAAAGCAAACATTATTACTCTGCTAAAGAATGGCTCTTAATGACGTTCTGCTGTATTCATGGATAAGTGTCTTGCTCAGCCATCATCAGAGAAGCTACCTGAATTAGATGATAAAAAAACATGGAGGTTCACAGCTAGAAAATGTGCAGAAAGTGAGAGACCTTGAAATGCTTAGTCTTAAGTGAGATGTCTCCATCAATTCTCTGCCCTCAGGGCTTAGAGGTCCCTGTGCAAGAAATTGTGAAAAAATTGTAAGAGCCAGAGGAAATAAAGAACATCAGTGACAGAAGGAATTGTAAACACAGCAATGGCAGTACACAAGTGAACTCACAGAAACTGTTGCAGTGCACACACAGCCAACACGGGTCTGGGCATGATGCACACCCAGGGCAGAAAGAGAAAACAGATAGAAACCTGTAAAGCTATTTTCATTTGATAACCACTCAAACGAACAGTTAACTCAATGAAATGTCTCACTGGGTGTGGGGCTGGAAAGCCATGGGACTGGCGAAGCCAGTCTGGAGCAAGCATTAGGGTGAGACTGGCCTGAGTTAGGACTATTTCCTCTTTGCTCTGTGCCTGTATGTCCCAGTGCAGTAATGACCCCTCTGCCACCCTTGAGTTAGTCATATAGCTGGTGGCCAAATTACAGGTTAAACTTCCTCTCTTCCTGTAAGGACATGTCTAGCAAACATCTGGAATTCCTCTTCATGTAAATGAAGCATTTCCAGCACCGCAGTCACAGTCAATAATGTACAGTCACCCTGAAAACTCTTGCTCACTCCCCAAAATGTACATGATCCTTGTTCAGTCCCCAAAAGGAGAGCTGTTTCACTGAAATACTGTTTCCAGAGAATACATCTGTTCAAGACCCTAGCCCATTTTTGAACAGGTCACTTACTGTTTTTGTTTGTTTGTTTGTTTGTTTTGTTTGACTGTCTATTGAGTCTTGTTATTCTGGATATTAATCCTCTGACAGATGTACAGCTCACAAAAATTCTCTCCCATTTTTTGGGCTTCCTCTTTGCCAGGTTAATTGTCTTGAAATTGTTGGCCCTAGTTCTTGGGTAAATGAGATCCTACTTAAATTTTTTTTTATACACTGATATTTGCAACAAACAAACATCATTACAGAAAATCATAAATGATCAATGTGCACAGTTGGATAGCCCTGTATCAATGGATATATCTACAATATAACTCTTGCCCTTAAGGCTCAGAAATAAGGGAATAACAATAGCTATGAACTATAACTTCAAGATAGCCACTGTGAGATTGTGTTTTCTAGAAATATCAGAAGTTAGAACCATAAAGTCTCACCAACATGACTACCTATTAGCTGAACAAGAACAACAGACAACAACAACTGATATGCTAGTGTGGAAAGAGGAAAATATTGGAGACCTCAATTCTACACAAAGAAATATAAATAACACAGAAAGAAATGGTAAATAGGAGTGAAATACTCTTCCTCTGTAACAAGCACCCCAATTGCTTATCCAATAACAAAGGGTCAGCCCTGAAAGCATATATGCAAGTGATATTATACATTCTGAGCACGTTGTACACACACACACACACACACACACACACACACACTGTGTGTGTGATAGGAATTAATTAAAATTAATTAATTAAAAATTAATTATATTAAAAATTCATGAATTTAGAAAAGGGCAAAAGGGTATATGGGAAGGTTTTGTTGTGTACAAAGGGAAGGAGAAAAATAGTAATTATATTATAATCTCAAAATGTAAAAGAAACAAATTAAAAAAGAAAAAAGTAAATGAAAGGAAATTTCAGTGTTCAGCTAGATATAATGTTTAAAAACGTGAAGTAGATTTAATTTAGTAAGAAAACATTTATAATAGAAAGTAATAAAGGAAGCTATTTCAGGAAAACTGTGATTCATCCTAAGAAAGCCTGAACACCAAAACATTTGTTCAGAACATTGGTGAATAGTAAATAACTAAAAAATGCTTTTTCCTCATGAACACTGGTTGAGTATTCTTAATCCCCAAGTATGAACTACAGAATACCCTCAAACTCAAGATTTTTTGAGCACATGATACTATGGCCCAAACTTCTACACCACTGAAGTCTATGTCCTGTATAGAGAGTAAGTTTATTATGTAAAATTATACCTCAAAATATTACCTTTAGCTATGTATATAAAAAATGTGAAAAACACTAGGACATATGCTCTAGTGTTTTACCCTGAAAATGTTCCATCATGTGTGTGACAATGTGCGAAAAAAATTAAAAACAATCTGAAATCCTAACTGTTTTGGTATAAATCATTTTGACCAGGTTGACCCAAGTTTTAAACTGCTAGCGTAATATCTAGACAACAAATGTTTCTAAGAAAAAATAGAAAATAAGGGGGTGGGGGAATGAAGTTTGGGTAGTACAGGCAATAATAGGACCTAAGAATTAGTCACTAGTGACACATCCATTAGTAAACTAAATTTTAAAAATTGACACAATTGAAACATGCAAAAAGGTATGCTTATAAAAAAAGAAAAAATAGAATACAAAAAGAAACCAAGCTTTTTAAACAATGCCAAGGTAAATTGGAGAAAAGACTGAAGAACTGAGAATTTTCTCAGGACTGGGCTTTCTCTCAAGGGCTGGATAAACTGTACACTGTGGTGTTATCCCTCTCCAGCCATGTCGATCTAACTAACCCTCAAAGCTTGATACGAGGAAAAAAAAGGCCACGTCTTAAGCCTGCACTGAAACTTCATACAATTTCTCCAGAATTCACTGCCTCGTAAAGTATCTTAAGATGACAAGTTGTTTGTTATGCCACTTTTATAGCTTTCAAATATCAAGCTACAGGTACATTGATCATTTGGATATCCCAGCCTGTCAGTCACGGATTCTAATTGCTGCCTGTACTTAGACCACAAATTCCTCCTTGAGTCACTAAGCACATCTTTTCTCTTTGTGACTATTTTTCTGGTGCTGGCTACTGGTTGGTGTCTTCAAGCAACTGGTCCTAACTTTTTTGTTCAGTATATTGAAGTTTAGTACTTATTTGTGAAACTGTTAAGATATTTCTCCATGCCACTCAAATGGCAAAAAAGGCTTTGCCTGCTGTGGACTCCCTTTGTAAGCTTTGTCTACTTTGTAAACTTTGTCTACTTTGTAAACTTTGTAAACCTTCAAGGCAGGAAAGTGACCAAGACCCTGCCAAAGAGCTCCTGTGACCAGGCCTTGTCCCCATACTGCCCTGTCATAGTGGTGTTTCAAGCCTCTGTAACTGTCAAAAAAAGTTATCTGCAGCCCTTCTACAGGAACTTTCCCAGATTATGCCAATTTTATGTGAAAAATCTGAAAACAAAAAAGCTACCAATCTCTGAATAGAAAAACCTACCAATATTTGAACATCCCACAGAAACCCACCAATCCCTGGGCTACTCCAAGCTCAGGATTTTAAATCCCACCAATCTTCAACCTGGAAATGTCCATCCTAGAAAGCTACACACACACACACACACACACCAGGAATCCCTATATAACCAGGTGCTTTGTCCAATTTCTTATTGGTCGCTCTCTCCTGAGAGCACAAGCAGGCCTCCTGGTCTCATCTCTTCACACGCTGGACACTCCAGCCATTCTCTTGTATGAGATTTGCTGCCTGGTGTGACTCTCATCAGAAGGAGACAAGAAGCAAAGAAGACAAGAAGGGAAGAAACATAGGGAAGAAGCGAGGCTGAGGCTCCTGAATTTCTCAGCTCTGCTGGCAATCCCCTCCCCTGGGAGTTGCAATGCCTTTGCTGAGGAGGCTTCCTCCCAGAGATGTGTGGTTCCTGAGGTCCCCTGTCTCAGGATGCCTTTTCAATGAGACATTATCCCACCTCAGAGCTGTGTGTTCCTGGGGTTCCGAGTTCCAAGTCACCTTCCCATCTGAGCAGAAAGGCCAACAGAAACATTAACTGAAGTGCTGCACACATATCTCTATATTATTAGTTTAATCAGACTAGAAATTAAACATAATTGTGATGAAATAAACAATATGTACAATACATGCTTCATCTCGTTGTTAGTTACCCAGTAGTACAAAAATATCTCCAATGCTCATATTTACTTTCCTTTTAGCCTTTTATGAGTACAAGCTAGTATCGACTTTGAACAGTTGATTTTAAACAATCAATATTTGGTTTTAGCAAGTCTCTTCATCTTTGTTCACTCTCAGCTACATTATTTTATCTTGGCTTCTTGTACAACACTCTCTTAATTTGTGATATGTTCCACACTTTGCAACATGTCTGATACAGAAATGTGCAAAACCCATCCATCACTTTTGTGTATGATTTTTGTCATGATGTGTAACATAAGGTACATTACTATAAGAATGAATGGCTTAAGGGTGAAAGCCATATTCTAAAATTTGCAGGGCTTTTTTTTTTTAATCTGGTACATTTAATTGCATGACAACTTAAAGTCAACACAGACTTCCTGTGTATTAATTCTACTTTCCTAATGCAGTGACACTTTAATAAAGTTTCTTATGTTGTGGTGATGACACTCGACTATAAAATTATTTTTGTTGCTACCTCACTGCTGTAATTTGCTACTGCTATGAATCATAGTGTAAATATCTGTGGTATTTGATGGTCTTGGGGGAACCCCGTGAAAGGGTTATGTGGCACCCAAAGGGGTTGCAACCCACACACTGAAAAACTCTGTTCTTGAGTAAGTCAAAAAAAAGTGAGACTTATAGCCTCTTGTATTTGCAAACCTGCATCAAATGAAATACATCGAGCTCCTAGCACTAATGTAAACACAAAGCTGAATTTGAGGATCTCTCAATATTCTGGAATGTAAGAGAATTGATGATGACTGCTCTGCAGCATTCTGTAAGCTCACTACTACCTACCTCTTGCTTTGTGTCAGGAAAAATTTACATCTAGTATTTATTTCCGTCTTTCACAGAGGAAATATGCATGACTCATGGATTTCAAAGACCGAGAATGATAATTTTTAATAAGTACACTAGATGATGTCCAGCAGGAATAATATTTACATTTTTACTCTCCTCTCTCCCCTCAACTCCTGTCTCTTCCAATCTGCACTTCTCCCCTTCCCTCCCCTCTTTTCCTATCCTCTCCTCCCCTCACTTCTCTTCTGTCCCTTGTCTTCCCCCCCTCTCTCTTTTCTTCCCCTGCTTCTGTCTCTTTCTACTTCAACAAGCAAACTATAAGTCAACCAAGAGTTTGTACTTAAAAAAAAACTTAAGGACAGGAAGTGAACTTGATTTTTATTCTAACTTAAGTGAAAACTCTCATTTCCCTATGCTTATGTTTTAGAGAGAGATCATTAGATCAACTGTTTATGAGATCTATACATGCTTTTTATTAGATATTTTGCACTAAGCAATTTGTCACCTATTTAGGAAAAGCATTATTAGCATGATTCTACTCTATTTAAATGGTTTAGTTGCAGATGGATGTTGTGGATGTGGGCAACATTCATTATAATGAATTGCAGTGCTTTAGAAAGTATATCTAACATGACACAGGACTGAAGGAGTTTCTAGCTAACATATTTAATGTCTTCTAAGGATTTTAAGATAAAACTATGGGAACATAAGGAAGCCACACAAAACCATCCCTTTATAGTAATAACTTAAAGACATGTTAGAAGAGTGATGAAAATTCAAAATAATTTTTAATAAAATGATGTGGGAATGTATGCTCATGTGTACACACACACACACACACACACACACACAGCAAGCTCAAGTCCACGATCCTTTACCCTGTACCATTCCCATGCTGTGACCTGAGCCTCTTAAGCAGATGAACTGAAGTACCATGAATGACAGAAAACTGGAGAAGGAACTTGGTCTAATATCAGGGTTTAGAAGAATAATTCACTGCAATTTGAAAATACTGAAAATGTTCGTGGGAAGTTAAGCACAGGAACTACAGGGGGGAAAAGAAACCCATAGACTATACATGAGCAAAGGGACATCTTCAAAGCTTCTGAGAAGAAAAGGAAGCCATGGAGGTAGAGAGCAGAACCTTTTAACATTTGATTAATGAAGGATGAGAAGCAAAAAGGGGAAATGTAAGTTCTCATGAGAAAAAGAATCACTATTCCTTTCTTCACCAGCCAATTTAAAAGTCTGTCTAAAAGAATCGACTAGAAAAAGAAAGTTTAAGCCAATTAGCTCAAAAATTAGGGAAAAGGTGACTAACTCATCAGTGGAGTCTCTCTTGCTTCCATAGGAGATGCATTTGGTTGTACGGTTAACTTAGAAGTTTGGAAGTAGCTGTACAGTGATGTCAATGAGCACTGGGTTGTGGGTTGAGACTTGGTGTATGTGTGTATACAGGTGTTTGCATGTGTATATGCATGTGAGTAGGTGTGTGCATGCATGCATGTGTGTATGAGTTTGTGTGTAGTAAGGAGGAAGACCTGCCATCCTGAAATGAGAGCTGACAATCCAGAATGTGTAAATGAAACACAGACCACCTAGCTTAACTTAGGCTAACTTAGGTTAAGCTTGAATACACACACTCATCCTGAGAGTCAGAAAGAAAAGAACGAAGCTGTATGTATATATATATATATGTAACTACAGATAGATAGATAGATAGATAGATAGATAGATAGATAGATAGATAGATAGATATCTTTGGTAAGGTATTTTATCTCCATTAGTCTGAAGGAAACTATTAATGTTTTTAATATCATACTATCCTTAATTTTTCCTATGCAAGAGTATGGGTTTTTAATGCTGGAAATACTTTCTGTGTAGTAGAGTTAAATTAATTAGCAATTTATTATAAATACTGTGAACTAAGTTTCTCACAGAGAAAAATACTGTAAATTAGGAAATACAGAAGGTTTAATACAACTCTAGTGGATTAAAGTGTGAAGGATCAACTCATGAAGTGGTTGGATAGCTAGAGAGACACATGTTAGTGTACACATTTGTACATATACATATTAGAAATTACATGTAGATGGTTGTATATGCCTGTGTGAGTCTGTGCATCTATTTCTTTTCTATGAGTAAGTGCCTAACAGACATGAAAATCCTGAATAATAAAGAAACTCCCTTCTTGTTTTAAATTGATGACTTCTAATTCCATTTTTTAATAATGAAAAGGAGACTTGCTTGAAGTAATGTCTTGTTTCTGGATCCCGACAGAATTCACACATATACACACAAACACACCCTCACAAACATACACATGCAAATAAACATGGAAATAAACACACAATTCTGAAATAACTTTTGGTGCCATAAAATAAGTGTTGAAATGATAAAAGATAGTGAATATCAAAAGGAACTCTTAAATGTCAAAGCTGAAAAGATTTGAGTAACAAAATTCAGTAATGATAGTATTTATGATGTAATTACAATGTAGGGAGAGATGTATGCCAGACCAGACCTTTACCAAGTGACAAATGTTACTGTAACGAGAGACAAGACATTTCAATATCACCGGTTGCCTGACATGTTGAATGGAAAAGGGCATACCATTTCTAGGCTATTTTCACCAACATACATAACCTCAGTCTCATTGCAAGAAAACCAAGCACAAATAAAATAACTAAGAAATCCTCTTTAAAGCGGTCAAGGTCATGAAAGACTAGGAAGCCAGGCAGGAGAAGACTAGGAACATATAAACATGTTAGCTAAATAATAGTCTTTGGAAGGGTATTACACATTAAAAGACTAAAGTATGTTAGCAGAACCTTGGTAAATTCTGTATAGAGTCTATAGGTCAGTCAATTTAGCACATCACTATCAGTTTCCTTGTTTTCATGACTGTGTCATGATTGCACATGCTGTTGGTTTTAAGAGAAGCTGAGTTAGTAGTGTGAAGCAATTCTGTATGTTACATTAGAAACAATAAATTTTAAAGTATTTCAAAATTAAAAGAAAGAAATGAAGGAAGGAAGGAAGGAAGGAAGAAAGAAAGAAAGAAAGAAAGAAAGAAAGAAAGAAAGAATTAAACAAAAAATCCTTGTATTTTTCAACCTTTTAATGATGGTAGTATAAAATACTCTTAAACTGCAAATATTTCCACATACAGAAGATAAGGCTTTACTATTGCTGAATAAGTCTAGTTATTAAGTGAGTCACAAATATAGAAAAATCTGCCTAGGCTGCTGTATGTGTTATTTATACGTGTTATAACCATATGAAATAATGTTTTATAAAAATTCAAGATAATTCTACTCCAAGCTAGAATAAAATTCAATATATAATGCAAAAAAACCTAGTGTTGGATTGAAAATGAACCCTTGAGATATGATAAATCTAAATATCCTTTAGAATTATAGAAGGAACATTGAGTGTCTTTTGCAGAGAGTGGTACAATAATTCTATGCCTAGGACATGGCCTCATGGGTAATATGTTTTCCAAAAATTCAGCCTGTAATATAGCTTTGTCATCTGTCTTCATGATACTCAAAAGTTTCTCATAAAGAGAGTGAATGTGGGTTAAATTTAAGCAATATAAAATGTTGTCACTTTCCAATGGGAGCCATGGAGAGAAGAGCATGTATTTTAAATTTCAATTAATATATAAGTAATGTATGCTATATGTTACTTATATGAGTATATGCAGATCATGCAATCTTTTAACTTTTATTAATAAGACTTTTTGTAAAAGTTTGATTTTTTCTAACTTTTAATCTGTTTTCAAGAAAATCGTTTTTACATTGTTCTTACCAAAACAGCTCTTGATCATAGGAAGTTGTGCTGGATAGTTTTATGTCAACTTGATACAAGCTAATGTCATCAGAGAAGAATGAACCTTAGAAAAATACCTTCATAAGACTGGACTGTAGGTAGACCTATAGGACATTTTCTTAGTAATAATTGCTGGGACGGCACCCAGTGCATTATAGGTCATGCCATGCCTCGACTGTTGGTCTTGAGTTCTGAAAGGAAGTAGACTGAACAAACCATGTGGAGCAACCAAGAAAGCAGCATGCCTCCACAGCCTCTGCATCCCTCCTGCCTCCAGGATCCTGCCCTGTTTGAATTCCTGTTCTGACTTCCTTAATAATGAGCTGTGATATGGAAATGTAAGATGAATAAACCTATTTTTCCCAAGTTAGGTTTGTCATGATATTTCATCACGCCAATAATAACCTCAACTAAGACAGAAATATTGAAACTATAGTCTCAATCCAATCTTTTTAATGGGTTTTTATGATTAACCACTGGATATTTTAAACTTTTATATCATTTCTAGAGTCATGCTTTTATTGTGTCACTACATATATAACATGATGCAACAAAATCTCTGTATCTCTGCTTTTGTTTCTTTTTTTTCTTCTTTCATTTATTATTTTACCTTTATTATGTCTACATTATGTAACACTAAAGCCACCAATGGTGACTCTAAGCATCATTATTGTCTATTAACATACAAAGATGCTATTACTACTTTATGAAACCAGTAACCTTAAATTTCTGATGCAATGAATAAAATATTATAATTTTCTATCATTAAAGAAAGTTATCCCCCCCCCCAAAGAAAACAACAAAAGCCAAATCTCTTATGAGGGTAAAGCAGTGCTGGGACATGACAGTCTAACAATTTCAGTTGCCTTCTCTTCACACATACTTCAGTCACAACTCTAATCAGTGGTCTTGTGAGGGACACCGCTGTAAAGTGTCACATGTATGCAATTCATATAATAAGTATTTGGTCAATGTTATCATTCACAATATTCTCAGAGTTAGTGGAGGTCACAATACTAGCTATGTGCTTAATAATCTTTAAGATACTACTAAAATTTTCAAATTAGTTTGCAGGGAAATAACAGTAATGCAGATCCCAAGGTAAGACAGTCTCTGTGTTACCTTACCTTCATTCTCTGTTCCATTTTTTGTCCCTGAATTTCCTTTAGACAGGAACACTTCTTGGTTAAAAATATTGAGATGGGTTGGTGTCCCCATCCCTCAACTGAGGGCCATGTCTATCTACTGGAGTTGGTCTCTTCATGTTCTATCTCCCCACCATTGGGTATTTCAGCTAATGTCATCCCCACTGAGTCCTAAGAACTTCCTACATCCCTGGCATTTGGGACATAGTACTGGTTCGCTCTGTTCCCCACCTCCCACTGTTAAATAATTCTGCATATTTGTCTGTTTTGTTAATGAGGTATGATTCTTGTATGCAGTAAAATGCTGGATTCTGCTTGTGTATCCAATCTATTAGCTTACTTCTTTTTATTGGGGAATTGACCCTGTTGATATTGAGAGATATTAAAAACAGGTCATTTTTAGTTCCTGTTGTTTGTTGTTGCAGGTGGCATTATGCACATGTGATTCTCTCCTTTTGTCTTTGTTGTGAGAAGTTAGTATCTTCTTTTTTCTTTGGTGTTGGAGTTTTCCTTCTAGAATCCTCTGTAGAGCTGGATTGGTAGGTAGATAATGTTTAAATTTGTTTTGTCCTGGCATATTTTGGTTTCACCATTTATGATGATTGAGAGTTTTGCTGGGTATAGTAGCCTGGGCTGGCATTTGTGGTCTCTTAGAGTCTGCATGACCTCTCTCCATGCTCTACTGGCTTTTAGTGTCTTTGTTGAGAAGTCTGGTATAAATCTGATAGGTCTGCCTTTGTATGTTTTTTGAGCTTTTCCCCTTACAGCTTTTAATATTCTTTCTTTGTTCCATGCATTTAGTATTTTGATTATTATATGATGAGAGGATTTTCTTTTCTGGCCCCATTTATTTGGTGTTCTATAGGCTTCTTGTACATTTATAGCCATCTCTTTCTTTAGGTTGGGGAAGTTTTCTCCTATGATTTTGTTGAAGATGTTTTCAGACCCTTTTAACTGGGAATCTTACCTCTCCTCTATTCCTATTTTTCTTAGGTTTAGTCTTTTCACTTTGTCCTGGATTTTCTTGATTTGGGTTAGGAGCTTTTTATGCTTTGAATTTTCTTTGACAGTTGTGTCAATATCTTCTAAGGTATCTTCTAAATCTTCTCTTCTGTCTCTTGCATTCTGTTGATGATGCTCACATCTGTAATTCCTGATCTTTTTCCTAAGTTTTTGATTTCAAGGGTTGTCTCTATTTGTGTTTTTTTATATTTCTTTATTTTTTTTTATTTCTTCTTATTCCACGTTTAGGTCTTGGACTACTTTGTTCAATTCCCTTCACCTGTTTGTTTCCCTGCATTTCTTTAAGAGATTCATTTGTTTCCTCTTTAAGGGCTTCTACCTGTTTACCTGTGTTTTCCCATAATTCTTTCAGTGAGTTATTTATATCCTCCTTAAAGGACTCTATTATCTTCATGAGATAGGATTTTAAGTCAGCTCCCTGCCTCTCAGATGTGTTAGTATATACAAGGATTGCTGTGGTGGGAGAGCTGGGTTCTTATGATGCCCAAGTATATTGGCTTCTGTTGTTTCTGATCTTTTGTTTTGTTTTGTTTTGTTTTTAGGGAAGTCCAAACCCTAGTTTATTTCAGTGTCAGCAACAGCTTAGCCATCAATAAACAAACAAACAAACAAGCAAACTTTACCCAGGGCAACAGAAGTCTCTGCAGCGAGTCTAAGGACTTAGCCACCAGGTGGCAAACATCAAGGATGCATAGCGGGCACTGCACAGGTAATAAGTTAGGAAGTGGCAGCCTGATGGTGGTGATGGCCAGGCTTCACTTCTGGGCTAGCATGAGGACATTGATAGCCTGACCCTGCTCAAGCCGCTGCTCCATGTCAATGAGTAGCTTCACTTCATTCACCACCATCTGCACCAGCTCGACCTCTGAGAAGCCCAGGTGGTCAGCGTTGGCAACATCAAAAACTCCACGGACAGCAGCAGTGTCCATGCCATTTGTGCCTCGCTTCTAAAGCCGCTGCCGCTTAAGCACTTCAGAGAACTTCTTGTGCTTTCTCAGGTGGGGCTGTTTGATGTGCCCACCTGCCCGAAGTCCAGTGCCCAGCTTGGATGGGCACGTGAGGATGTAGCCCCGGTGAGGGTTCTACATGAACTCATAGTTCTTGGACTTGAAGAGTTTCGATCTGAGTGAGGCCAATGCAGAATTGGGTGAACACTTCCTTCATGTTCTGCTTGGAGATGACCTGCCTGTGGTCCTCCTCGTTGATGCACACTAAGAAAGTCTTATTGACATTGTGCCTGTCACTGGCCATGCAGCAGCAGAGGCAACACAGGCTTGTCGAAGAAGAAGTGGTCGTCACTGAGCTGCAGCTGTTCCGCCTGGGTCATGCTCTTGAGCACGTAGTACCTGCCAGACAGGTCACCATCTAGGCTAGACAGGTCTTCTGTGACTAGCTTCTCCATGGTGCAGCACTCCCAAGGCTGCATTGTGAGGAGGGGCTGGGGAGGGGAGGAGAGCAGATGCTGCAGCCTCTGTGCACCCATGGGCTCAGCAAGTAGTTGGGATCCAGATTTTTGTTGCCCTGCAGGTGGTCTGGGTTGAGGTCGGTCTTGGCTGGTAGCCGCCATGCCAGTCCTCAATAATAGGGTCGAAAAGGTCCTTGAATGCATCTTAACTCACCTTGTCACCAGGATTGTCTATGCAGTTTCAATGGCGTCGTCCAACCTAAAGTCGCATGACCTGCACTTGGCACAAAGGTCTGGCCGACAGCTCAGGAGTAAGCACCTTGGCCTTATTGTTGTTGTGGGTGCTCATATCAGGGAACCCATTCTTGGCCAGGAAGTGCAGCTTCTGTGTGTTATGGCTGTTGGAGAAGGGCATGGCGGTGGCAGCGGGTGGGATGCTGGACAGAGCAGGGGCTAAGAGTGTCTTTGCTTGCAGCTACTGGCACAGGGCAGAAGAATGAGGAAGGCTTCTTTCTCCCTGCTCCCTGAGCTCTCAGGGGGCGCTGTTTCTTATGTGCTTGTGCTTGCCTCTCACCATCTGATTAGCTCTGGTGTCAGCTGGACTGGGTGTCTCTCTGTCTGTAGCCTTTCTCCTGTGTCATTGGGTTGCTGCAGGTCTCCTGGGAAGCTTTAACAGACTTCCTGTGAGACCTCCAGACTGTAGAGGGGCGTGTATGCAAGTGACCTGTTGTCCTCACTGCAGTGGCTCTCCTGAGAGGCCTTCAGACTGTGGGGTCTTCAGATAAGCAGTCAAGCTGTTGCCCTGCCTGTAGCTGTTCTCCTGGGAGGCCTTCAGACTATTGGGTCTTCAGAGGAGCTGACAAGCTGGTGATCTGCCCCAGCAGAAGATACAGGCCAGAAGGGAATATTCTTTCTTTGTTCTGTGTATTAGTGTTTTAATTATTATGTGATGGGAGGAATCTTTTTTGGTCCAATCTAGTTGGTGTTAGGTAGGCTTTTTTTACATTTATGGGACCTTTAGGGAAGTTTTCTTCTATGATTTTGATAAAGATGTTTTCTGGCCTTTTGAATTGGGAATCTTCATTCTCTTCTATTCCTTTTACTGGGTTTGGTCTTTTCATTGCATCCTGAATTTCCTGGATGTTTTGGATTAAGAGCTTTTTGTACCTTCTATTTTCTTTAACTGTTGTGTCAATATCTTCTATGGTATCTTATCTAGGCCTGAGACTTCTATCTCTTGTATTCTGTTGGTGATGCTTTCATCTGTGACTCCTGCTCTCTTTCCTAGGTTTTTCATCTCCAGTGTTGCCTCCTTTTATGATTACTTTATTGTTTCTATTTTCATTTTTAGATCTTGGACTGTTTTTATTCAATTCCTTCACCTGTCTGATTGTGTTTTCCTGTATTCCGTTAAGAAATTTATGTGTTTCCTCTTTAAGGGCTTCTACCTGTTTACCTGTGCCCTCCTGTATTTCTTAAAGGCAGTTATTTATGTCCTCCTTAATTAAAGTGCTCGCTCATCTTCATGAGATGAGATTTTAGTTCCAAATTTTGCTTTTCAGGTGTGTCAGAATATTCAGGGCTTTCTGTAGTGGGAGAACTGGGTTCTGATGGTACTAAGTGGCCTTGGTTTCTGTTGTTTAAGTTCTTGTGCTTGCCTCTCTCCATCTGATTATCACTGGTGTCAAGTAGCTTTGCTATCTCTGACTTGAGTTTGTCTCTCCTGTGACCTTAGTTATGAGGGACATCCTAGAATCAGGCTGTCCCTGGGTGTGGGAGGGGGTCTGGAGCACAATATGTGCTGTGGGCAGAGTTTCAGGCTAGAAAGAAGATGAGTATCCAGCAGGGTGGATAGGACCCATGTCCGCTGTGCCTTGTGGTGGTCCCAGGTAGGCTCAGGATGAATTATTTCTGACCTCCTGGGAGTCAACCTTTCTCTGGGTAGGGGGTACTGCTAGAGAGGCTGGAGTACCCTATCTGCCCCTGGGCTCAGTTTTGGACTGGAAGGCTATTTTGTAATTTTTAAATTTTTACTTTTATAACTTAACTTACAATAAGTTAAAAACAACAATCTAAAACAAAATAAAGCCCATAAAGGAATATTGAAAAATCTTATGTTTTTAAACAAGGGCCTTGGGTCTTCTAAAATGTTCCTTCATTAGATTGAGAAGACCTAGACTTTTCAGCAGACTGACTTTTTCATAAGTGCATACAATTTATCACCACTGATGTCCACATTAATCTTTTATTTTCTGTCTGAAATAATACCTCCTGCTTAAACTCAGACATTTAGAAAACAATGAGATGATGCCCCATCAGGTTGATGTATGTGTTACAGATGTGCCTGTGACACTTTAAAGTCCTTGTCACTTTATCTGCCTTAACATTGGGCAATAAAATCACTTCTATTTTTCCTAGGATAGAAGAATATATATTTTTTTGTTATTTTCCTTTTCCATAAATGTGTATTTCACAATCTGAAAAATAAACATCAGGCAAAAATTCAATACTGTGGAAAAAAAAAGAAATTTAAATTTAAATGGCCCATTAAAGGGCAACTAACACTTATTATTATTAGGAACTAATGGGGAAATGGAGATGAAAGAAACTGCACAATGGCCAAAAAAGAAAGATGAAAGGTTTTGGAATATCCATCTAAGAAGAACAGTATGAAGGAAAACTATATAAAGAAAATCACTACCTCTGCTTTGGATAAATCTGCTATCACTTTACAGCTTTTCAAGGTGCTATATTTGCATTTTGAGATTAGGGACCTGTTCTGAGTCATCTTGTAAAGGAAAAAAAAAAAACCCACAAGCTTTTGAAATGTGCCCATACCAAATAGTTAAAGTGATACATAAATATGCACTTGCCTATGAAGTCCTTACACAATATAATCGCAAGGAAATACCAGAACTGTGAATTCTTAATAGATAAGCTTTATTAATGTATTTGTGAATCTAGATATGGAAGCTCGTCCCCATAACCTCTGCATATAGGTGGCTGAGACAGAAGAACTTCAATGAGTTTGAGGCCACCCTTGCTCATGTACTGAGTTCTAGAATAGCTCAGTTACAGAGTAAGACTCGGTCTTTAAAAATAGCTTTTAAACCTTGCCTTCCAGAAATATTTTGTAATAATATCGACAGAATGGAAATGTATGAAGATACAAAATCTTCAATGATTCAAAAAGGGAAAGGATGAGGTCTCATCTAAAAGTAACGGAAACACCTGCTCAGAGGTCAGATCTGCACTGATGCCCCTCCAGTGAGTCGTATCACAGACCTTAAAAATATACTTAAAAAACTGTGCCTCCATTGTTAGGAGCTTGGGGAGAATGATTTTCTCTTGCACACTGCTGGAATAACAGTACATGAACACAAACTGTGTTAGGGAGGAACCTGGCTTTAATATTCTAACTCCTGTTGCTAGATGTGTGACCCCCTAAGCCCAGTGTGTTGGAGGTAGACATGGGATAATTACATATTGGAGAGCAGACACTGTCTCACACACAAGGGTAAATTAATTTATTTTTTTCAAATTAAAATGAACTGTGTATCCTCTCATCCATTGATACATCTTTTAGAACTATAATCTATAGATATGAAATATCTAAAATACTAAGAGATATATAATGATAGTTCAAACTTAAATTTGATACGAAGACACTAAAATGTTAAATATTCATTGGTAAGTAGTGGATGACTAATTTATTATACATCCTCTTTGTTTTTGTCATTTTTCTCTGTGACTATTCTTCAAGCTCAATCTCTACATTTATATATTTATAAACAAAAGGGAAGCTATAATCCTTTTAGTCACACACACATGTTGTAGTAGGTATATGCTGTCAAGATCATCACTAAAATCTCACACAAACACAGTGGCTCAAGTCCACCCATGACCATTGACAATAAAGAAACATTCACCGGAGCAAACTAGAGAGAATTATCTAGGTAGCTACTAAGTTTTAGATTTAATCTCATAATTTCTTCCTGTTCAATCTGTAGAATCAAGCATCATTAAGTGTTATTAACTGAAGAAAAACTAACAAAGTGTACAAGTCACTGCCTTCCTCATTGGCATACTCCTTTCTTTAGAGAATTAATTATCCTTAGTCTTCTCTATCCTCTAAAGAGTAAGTTGAGAAGACAAGCCCCAACAACATCCTGGAGTAGATTTATCTCTAATTCTGCCTGTCATGGTCTGTCTTACCACTCAAATGAACTTTTCTTTCAGAGCTGTCTGAACCTCTATTCTTCAGTCAGTAAGCTCTGTTTCTAATACTGATTCCCACATTAGAGCTATCTGGGTACAATTTCATCCTACATGTGTCCTGTGTTGTACTTAATACTTAGCCATTCCAGCCCATAAGAACTAACAGCCATGGCTACAGATGAAACATGCTTTGTTATATAGCATGTTGGATCAAGAAAGATTTTGGAGTTATTGATACATAAGATGCCTTTATAGATCTCCCAGCATTTGGGAAGATCAAGAATTTCAGATGCTCTAAATATAAACATAGCAATTTAATTATTGAAATAACTACTCTCCTGAGGTGGATTTCATCATGGGTTTTTCAAACCAAAGAAAATCTATCAGTTAACAAGTGGACCACACTTAAGTTGAGTGTTGTGACTTGATAGATACCTAAAAGGTTGATAGCTGACTAGGATGGAATTTAGTTCTCGTGTGTTTTTGGACTTCCTGAAGGAAGTCTGAAGAGCCTCCCTTTGTCTGAAGAGAAGACTCAGACATAAAAGCTTTAAAGAAGGATGAGGGCCCTTCATGGACAAAGTGGCTTCTGTAGTGGAGTCCTTAATTCTCTCACTTCTGCTCACTGACATTTGCTCTTCTCTGAGTTCTTTGTGAGCTTTTCACACTACTTTCCTCCCTGATGCCATTGGAATTTATGAGGCACAGTGTTATTGTGACCTAGGTATTCTTTCTTCAGGATCGTCTTGACCATTTCAAGCATCGGAGCTACTTTATTTTATATATATATATATATATATATATATATATATATATATATATATATATATATATATAATATAAGATGGTGATATAATTAAAACATTCACTATTAATCAGTAACTATCTTTTCAATTTTCTTTGAAAAGAAACTTTCTTTGAAAATTTTCAATTTTCATTACAGTTACCCTGTAATGAGTGCAAAAATAAAATTTATAGAGTTGGGTACTATGAAAAACCAGATAAGCAGGAAAGAAAACTTAAAACTCAGATATGATTTGACACCAACACCTAAGACTAGAGTTGACTAGAGTTGTTTATTTATTAAGATTATTATGATTATTATTATTATTATCATTATCATCATCATCATTATTATTATTTAGAAGTTGGCTTCAAGATTTATCAAGAAAACAAGTTTTGAAGACATTTATTTATTTTATTTACTTAGAGTCTTAAATAAATAAATAAATTTTTCTTGGTATGAAGACCAAGAAAAATGCCTCAAATCATTTTTCAGGGCCATTCGTCTCCTGAAGATAGGCAGGTATGTCATGATCTTGCTCATGTGACTGGAAATACCCATGGGCATCTTGCAGAAGACACAATGTTATTTTTTATAACTATACTTTTTAAGAATATCTGAAACAAATCTATTTACTCTTACTTGAGACTATGTCTACATGTCTTTATTATCTGAATTCAAGCTTGTCTGCCCTGAAGCCTATGAAGTTCATGAGATCAAGGAAACTATACATAAAACCAGACATAAAACCTGCATTAGAGATTATGAGAATGTTTCGGTGGGCACTTGATTGCATAGTTGCCAGACAAGTATTTTGTAGATGATAAAGCTGTATTACAGTGTCAAAAGTGAACATGCCTAGAATTTTAAGAGTAAATTCTAATATCTCTGGCTTTAAGTCCAAATAATTATTCAATTTTAATTAAAACATTCACTATTAAGGTATCCAAATATTAGGGACTCTGAGTAACCTTGAACCTCAAGAGCCTCATATATTTTATTACTGTAACTCATAGGGGAGCTATGACTAGACTTTATGTGCACATGAAATTAGACACTACAACATGTGTTTGCCTTCCTGATATTGACAGCTCTCAGGTCATATATAGTGAACACTGTGTCGGTGGAAAGGGCACGCTCATAATTTTCTTATTTACTTCTCACAGCTTTCATCTACATCTTTCATGTGTGACTATGAGAAAGAAAAAGCAAGCACAGAACATATCATATTACAAGAAACTCTGTAAATATGCAAGGGCTATTTTAAAATTCAGGAGACAAATTTTGAAAATTGATTTGCATCTGTTTTAAAGAAGAGTTTAAGCCTGAAGCTCTATGTGCATCCTTAGAATGTCATTCCGTAGTGAGAATGATTTCTTCCCTCAATTTATAGTTTGGCCTCATGGTCTTGGGAAATGCATTATTACACTACGACATTTGTTGTTGTTGTTGTTGTTGTTGTTATTTAAAGTAATTGTGTCTTCTAGTGGAAAAAATAATTTATGAAATAGCAAAGGGCTACATAATGTTCCACAAATGCCAGACAATTCTCCACACATGTAATAATTTGTTGACTTTAGTGAAAATAAAATAATAGTCATTTAGCCATCAATATGTGTGGAATTATCAAGAAAATAATTGGGTCTGAAACTCCCAACTTCTTAGCTATACTAAAGTTGTCTTTGCTATTGAAGAAGAAAGTAAGCGTGTATTTGCTCAGAGTTTTTTCAGCCAGGTATTTTACTTCATAATCTTTCACAAAAGGATCAAACTTATTAAATAAAGAAGATATTTTGTTGAAGTATCAGACTATTTGTTGTGTCTTACCAAAGAAAGAGGCATGGTCTTACAGCTGAGGATTGAAAAATCTGTCCATAATTTTATACTATTTATATTATTTTATATATTTTATATATAAATATATAAATAATAAATATATTATTTAATATATTTTATATATTTATATTATTTTAGTTCATAATTTTATACTATGATTTTATGACCTATGTGGAAAATTATATACATATATGTGCATATAACATATGTATATATACATATAAATGTACATATTCTCACTTTCATTCAAATTATTTGATCTTTAAAATTTTTTTTAGAAGTAACTACTCTGAGAAACAGAGCAGCCACACAAGAAAAGGTTAAAAAGTTTCTCCTGAATTTTGGTTTAAATGTATCATTAAAATGTACACTAATTTTGATCATAACTTGAGCTCAATAGTTGGCCTTCCCATGTTTCATGTCTTGGTACAATATCAGGATTTGTTGGCAATATCAATTCAACACAAATCTTTAGAAACAGCAATTCACTCTTGTTCAGTGTAGGGAGGGATTGAAATATACATTTTTAATTTGCATAAAAATTTTGGCTTCCATTCTGAATTTTGTTTTCCCTAACAGATGTATGAGTTCAGTGGTTTTGTTTTATCTATTCATTCAGAAAGCTAAAAGGGCCATCTTTTGTCTGGCCTTTCATAACTAAACACTTCTTCCTTAGATACCTAAATTCTAGTAAGTTACCATACTAGAAAATGTTACAAATGAACACTGAGATTAAATGTGGGAACACTGAGAGAGGAAAAGCTATATCCAGCAGATTTCTAGTTATGCTCATAAAATGTTATGCTCTTAAAGGTGTGGACTGAGTTACATGTAACTAACTCTGAATGATGTGTCTACTTACCTTATGTTAAAGAAAAGACACTATATTTCTTATCCAACCTCAGTATCCCAGCACCTCTGCCCCATGAACTACCTGCCTAACCTGTTTTCTAATGGGGAGAATTTTGTCTTGACTATGTTTCTCTAACATTCTTCAGTTAACCCACTTGATCCACTTAAGCCCTAAAAACAGTATACATATATAAACAAATTTTAAAAATGAATTGTCATACACTCAATTCAGTCTAATTAGTGAAATGAGATGGACCGATATTGTAGTGAACATGAGGTACTGTTTATTCAAGAAAATATGAGGCTCAATTATGATGCAGAATCAAAATTAACTCAAGAATTTCTTTAAATTAAAAACACTGGTCCTGACAATTGAGGCAGTTGAGGATGGATATTGATGCTTCCTTTGGTATTGTTTCTTGTTTATAGTTTTGTTTTTGTTGTTGTCGGAAATTATTGCAGTCTAGCTATCTAGTCTACACTGGGCTCTGAGTTACCTTCCATACAGTTTTAGGCTTTATCTCTGCTTGATACCATGTGGTTGTCAGAATGGAAGCTCCCCCTCTCTAAGGTTCTGTTGTGATTTTGCTGTTCAGGATTAGCTTCACAGCACAGACTTACAGTCTATATTCCTGCTTCCTCATAATTTTTTTTCTTTATTTATGACAGGCTGTTATTAAATCTTCATTAAAAATTATTATTCAATACATAATTTTACTATTTTAGTTAGTGAATCCTTTCAAAATTCCAAAACCATTTACCCTATTATGTATAGAGTTGAGAAAAAAATGTTTTAGACAGACCCTGAGGATTAACTATCATGTAACAAACTATATTGTAGGAAAATCTAAGGGGTGATCTTTCTTTAAACTTAGTTTTTTCTGTTTTTTTTTTCATTTTTTTATTTATATTACATTCAAGTTGCAGTCTCTTCCCTCCTTTCTTCAAAGTCCTGCCTTTACAAATCCTATCCCTGCATTACCTCCTCCCATTCACCTTTAGAGAAAGGGAAGCCCCTTCTTGGGTACCACTTCATCCTGGGATATCCTAGTTTCAGGAGGACTAAGCACCTCCTCTCCTACTGAGGCCCAACTAGGCAGTTCATTTAGGAGAAGGGGATTCTATAACAGGAATCAGAGACAGGCCCTGCTCCAATTGTTAAGGGCCCCATGTGAAGGCCAAACTGCACATCTAATATACATGTTGGGAAAACTAGATCCAGCTGCTACATGTTTTCTTGGTGGTTAGGTCTCTGTCAATCTCTGTCAAGCCAGGTTACTGTAGTTCTTTTTTGGTGTACCTGGACCATCTGACTTGCTAGATTCTATCCCCTACTCTTCCACAAGACTCTCTGAGCTCTCCCTGATGTTTGGCTGTGTGTCTGCATCTGTTTCTATCCACCACTGAACAAAGCCTCTCAAGAGACTGTTAAGTTTGGTTCATTTCTGTAAGCATAGCAGAGTATCTTAATTGTTTCAGGGTGTTGACTCTCTCCCAAGGGATGGGTCTCAAGTTGTGCCAGTCATTGGTTGGCTGTTCCCTCAGTCTCTACTACATCTTCATCCCTGCACATTTTTTAAACAAGGCTAAAGACACTGTCAATAGGACTAAACAGCAGCCTACAGAATCAGAAAAGATCTTCACCAACTCTACATCCAACGGAGGACTAATATCCAAGATAAATAAAGAACTCAAGAAATTAGACAACAACAATCTAAATAACCTAATTAAAAAATGGGTAAGGTGTTATTCTCAATAGAGGAATCTTAAATGGCCAAGAAACACTTAAAAATGTTCACTGTCTTTAGTCATCATGCAAATGCAAATCAAAACTCTGAGATTCTATCTTATACCATTCAGAATGGCTAAGATCAAAAACTCAAGTGACAACACATTTTGGCAAAGATGTGGAGCAAAGGGAACGCTCATCCATTGCTGGTGAGAAGGCGCATCTGTACAATCACTTTATAAATCAATTTGACAGTTTCTCAGAAAATTGAAAATAGTTCTACTTTAAGCCCTCTACCACTATACCACTCCTGGGCATATACCCAGAAGATGCCCTGTTATTCTCCTGGGACACTTGCTCAACTATGTTCATAGCAGGTTTATTTGTAACAGCCAAAAACTGGAAAAACAATTAGATGTCCCTCAACTGAAGAATGGATAAAGAAAATGTGGCACATCTACACAATGGGATACTATTCAGATATTAATAACAAAGATAGGCAATTGCAGGCAAGTAGAAGGAATGTGATGTTGGGGGCCGACTTTTAGCAGAAAGCGGCTATCAGCTTTGCAGCCATCTTGAGCCATATACCCTGACATGAGATTTGTATTACAATAGCCTACAACAGCTGAGCACACTCTGATAACATCTTGCTTTGATACCCAGGATCTTCCATGGGTGTGTGAGATTAAAGGTCTGTGAGATTAAAGGTGTGTAACTTAAGAGTGTGACTTAGAGATCAGATTTAGAGACAAGACCTAAGGGCATGATTAAAGGTGTGACTTAGAGGCATGGCTTAGAAGTGAGACATATAAAGGTGAGAGGCAGACAGAAGAGAGAACAGAGAATCAGACACTTTAGAGAGAACAATTTGGAGTAACAGATTTAGACACTAGGAGTAGGAGTAGACATTAGACACTCGGAAGAGAACAACATTGAGTACAACTAGGAACTAGGAAGTAGGAACGCAAGACTTTGAACTTGGACTAGGAAGAGAGACTGAAGAATAAACAGGATTGAATCACACTCTGTCTGGTCTCCATTCTTCGAGTCCATCCTCACTCTCTCTCTTGCTGAACCCCGACCCGCAGACCAGAGCGGCAGCTTGGGCCTGGATACAGTGGCCACCAAGCGTGGAGTGGAGAGGGCCTCAACAATGTGAGAATATAATTCTGTGTGAGATAACACTGACCCAGAAAGATATGTATGGTATGTACTCACTTATAACATGGCATTAGCCATAAGGTGTAGGATAACCATACTATAATCCACAGACCCAAAGAAACTGGGTAATAAGAAGGACCAAATGGAGCATTTATGAATCTCACTAAGAAGGAGAAACAAAGTAGTCATTAGAGGTGGATGGAGAAAGAGAACTAGGTGGAAGGGGAGGTAAGGAAAAGTGTAAGCATGCTGATCAAGTGTGAGGGTAGGGGAAACAGGAGAGAGCCTGGAATGAGAATGGAAATCAGTACGGGGCATCTCTGGGACTACCTGGAAACTTGGGATAGGGGAGGCTACAGGGAATCTATTGGGGTGACCCTAGCTGAGATTCCTATGAGCACAGGATATAGTCACTGATATGGCCACCTCCCAGAGCCAGGCAGGACTTCTAGTGGAAGAAGGAGGACATCAACCCAACCACAAAGATGTAGTATCTAGAACCCTTAGATTTTAACCATGACTTCAAAAATTCCTGGTATTTTGAGCTATTGAATCACTTCTTAGAACCCCAAGTTTTCCTACTTGTAACACTTAAAATATTTTTGCATTGTAAGATTATTATAAAGACATATTTTGTGATAAATACAAATGATATAATAATCAGTATAGAACAGAGTGGCAGGTATTATATTTTGTTAACTCAAACAAGAGTGTGGTCCCCTTTTCAACTGTACCTAGAAACAGAGGCTTCCTATGTTAAAGAGAGACCCTATATGCTCACTATAGATAGGCTGTAGCTTTTCTTTAAAAAAAAGAAATGAGTTAAAAATAAAGAAACTCAACATCTAACATTAGCTGAATGCTGCCTTAATACCTAAATTTCAAGTGTTTTATGTTCATAATGTTCCACCTAAGAGCTATAGACTATCTAACAAAAACTGCAGGGTCAGAGAAACCTCTCTTCAACCTGATGGTCAAAGGAATCCAAGAGGCTTCTTAAACAATGTAGGCTATTGCCATTGTATTGGCTGCTACACAGAATTTGAAGGCAAGGCTCTACTGCTGAGAGCACCACATACTTCAGATACAGGACTGAGAGGAATCAAACTGGAGCTGACATGAAAGCCTCCTTCTTGAGAACTAGCTGGCAAAATTCTAGAAGGTGTTTTGCAAGCTGCCAATGGGGGAATGCATTCAATTTTCCTTCCCAGCTGTGAAGCCTACTATCTACAATGATGACTACCATGCTAAATATCCCCAAGGATACAAAAGGGGGGGCATTTCTATCTTAGAAACAGTCAACAATTCTACAATTTGACTTACAGTCCACTCAATAAGACTGAATTCATGCCTAGTACTATAGACCTATCTAACTATCACAGGTTAGTGAGGTAATGGACTCTAGAGGAAAACCTACTACTATAGTTTTCTAAACCAGTATAAGCTCTAACTGTATTCTAAATACTTATTCTTAAGCCATAAATACATATGGCTCTCAACTTCCATAAAAAAAGCATCCTTCTGCTTTGAAATAGTAACTTTTATGCATGGCAGGGAAGCAGACCAGCACGACAGCACCAGTTGACATGCTGACATTGATGGATAGACTCTCACAAGGCCCTGCCCCCAGATGAAGAGTTTCAGGTAGAGTTTCAGGTGTTTAATTATCTCTGAAGAAAATTAGTCTTCTTCAGGGCAAAGACCCTGATAGATTATCTAATTCCAAGTGGTCAGCCCTAAACAAATATGCAAAGGAGCAACACTAAAAGTGAACACAGCATGCTCTATACATATGGATATGTAACAATAAATAAAGACGAGGTCAGGAATTTGAATGAATTTGAAGGGGACATTGGGAGAGTTGGAGGGGTAAAGGCAGGATTTGAATGGCATAAATATTGTCTAAAATTCTGCAAAACAAAGCAGATGTTTTCTCTAACTTGAAAGACATCCTATTTTTCCCTAGTAGAGGAATTAAATAAATTGAGACTCAGGGAGGTTATTTAATTTGTCTAAATAACACATTTAGAAATAGATGGGGATGTTTTGAGGGCTATACTTCCAATTACAACCTCTAATCGTAATATTTTTGTGTAAAACTAAGCATTCCCACAGTAATTGTGTGTGTGTGTGCATATGTGCGTGTGTAAAAATGGTATTTGCATGTCCCCACTCTCTGATAGTCACTGACTCTCCTCCAATATTGTGACTGTGAAAATTCTATTGATATTCCATGCTCGATTGAAATGTTTGTTCTCTCTGAAGCTTTTCTCACAGGATAGGGGAATGAATTATTTTCTATTCACTCTTCTAATCAAAGGCTATGGTCACATTCAATAGTTGTCTATCCTCTGCCCTTGTTCTACAGCCTGTCCTGACAAGGGGACCCATAGTCACCATCCTTGTGACTCCTTCATGGTGGCTGACACAGTTGTCACTGCTGCTACTCTTTGTATCCTCAGAGATGAGATCCCTACTTATATCTGGAAAAGACTCACATGCATTTTAAGTACTGTCAATTTTAAAATTATTTTTTACACAATAACACTCAAATGAGAATTCCAGGATATCTGATTTTGTTGTTGTTGTTTTGCTTTGAGACAGGGCAGCACGCAGCTCAGGCTGTTCTCAAATTTGCCATGTAGCTGAGGATGGCCTAGGATTGTGGCTCCTCCTCCATCCACCTGTTAAGCACTGAGATTAGAAACACAAGTCACAGCCGGGCGGTGGTGGCACATGCCTTTAATCCCAGCACTCAGGAGGCAGAGGCAGGTGGATTTCTGAGATTGAGGCTAACCTGGTCTACAGAGTGAGTTCCAGGACAGCCAGGACTACACAGAGAAACCCTGTCTTGAAAGAAAAAAAAAAAAAAAAAAAAAAAAAAGAAACACAAGTCACCACTTCCCACTCAACTGTTAACTTCTGATTGTTCAACTGGTTAGACTTTTTTTTTTTTTTTTTAGATCTGTTTGCTTCTGGGTTCTCCTAATTTTATGTGCTGGCAGCCTGTCAAAGTTCCAGAGTGATGCCTTGTCTATTTGTGATCACTGGTCCCCAGTGCAACATAGGTTTTTAATAAATCTTCCTCCGATCAGCTTTTGAAATGGAACTTTGTGCTTTCCTGCCATCAGTTATGTAGATGAATGTCACCAGAGCCTTCTGTTTAGTTAAAACTACCTTCCTAGGATTGCCTTTTTTTTCCTTAGCTCCATTAATGAGTCTGCAGCCCTTCAAAACCATATGTTGCAGTAGAATTGCAGTTTCCCCTAGTAGTAGTAGGGTATCATTTTTTAACACTATGTTATTTAATGGTCCCTTGGTTATACAAGAAACCTAGAAATCTCACACATGCAAGCCTTTGTAGCCCCAGAGGCTAAAGATTTACAACAGGCAAGCATACATTAACATGCTGGTTTTCAGATCTTATCATGTAACTTCCTGGTGTCATATCAGAAGAGTATTTGAGCTTGAATTCTAATCATGTTTCATAGTTGAATGTGTGTATGTGTGTGTCTGTGTCTGTGTGTGTGTGTGTGCCTGTGCATGTTGATCAGATGAGTATATGAGTACATAATCCAGGAGGATGATTCTTTCTAATTTAGCTATGTCTTTGGTATTGTTACAGGTGTCACATGCATGTGATCACTTTTCCCTGGTAAATGCAGCCTTCTGTACAAAATCCAGTCATGCAATTTGCCTGCTTTGAGATAAGGCTAAGGCTCTGTCAGAGTACTTAACCACAGGTGTAAAACTGTGATTAAAAAGAGACTGCACATTTAAGTACCAGTAATTAGAAGTGAATTCTTAATTGCAAAGTTACAGGAGCATTTATGCTTTGCACTGCTATCCCAAGCTTTTGAAAGGTGCTATATAAATGCAAATTGCTTCTCCCATCATACATGCCATCCATTCATGCCATTGAAATGTGCACGTATAGGAACTAAGCTTAATAATAAAATACTAAATATAAAATATCTATTAAAATTAGCTACATTTCCATCAGCCAAGAAAAGTGTATTTTAGTATTACCCTTTGAAGCATATTGCCATGATGACGAGAAGCAGATTCTGTCTTTATGTCTGATTAAGAGAATGAAGTACACGGATAAAATCTTTCAGACTGATGAAACTACAAAACAGCAAACAGTTTTTAAAAATATATCATTGTTGTCTAGCAGCATTTAAATCAGTCAATTTCTGACAGTGAGGAGCATTCTGGTTGTAGCACATTCACAGCCTGTGAAGTATTTCAAGAACATATTCCATGGCTCACAGAAAATGGAAAATCGTGAGATATCAAATATCCTGTTCCTGTAAGTATTTGTTTCTTCACTCTGACATCAATACAATCTCTATATCAGAAACTTTGGAATATAACATGTAACTTTTGTGAAAACCATGACTTACAATTTGTGAGAAAATAATTAGGGCCTTATTTTCAAAGCTATATTCAAGATATACAAGGAATTGCTGAATATTAAGAGATAGGAATCAGTCTCTCCTGGAATGGGTCCCCTGATAGATTTTACAATATGATATTCAGCCTTAAACTTATATATGTACAAGTAACACTAAATGGTCTCAGAAATGATCTATCATCTGTCTACTATCTATATATTTATCTATCTTCTACTTATCATCTATCTATCTGTCCACTATCTATGTATCTATTGTCTATCTATCTATCTATCTATCTATCTATCTATCTATCTAACTATCATGTATCTATCCACTATCTATATATCTATGTATGTATTGTCTACTTATCATCTATTAATTGTCTATGTTTCAATATTCTACCTACCTATCATGTATCTGTCTGTATGTTTATCTATCTATCTATCTATCTATCTATCTATCTATATTTTGTTCATTATATTAGATTATATAATAATTATGAGGAGGTACTGAATTCGAAAGGTTATGAGACAGACACAGAAAATGTTGAAGGTGTGTGATGGTATCATGGAAATTGTCTAAAAACAGTACTTATGTGTGAAATTCTAAGGCAGATTGTTACTATGTAAGCCTGGTACTCACTGTGTTGCTCTGCTCTTAAACTCATGGCTATCCTGACCAAGAGCTAGGATTACAGCCATGGGCTACCAGGTCCAGCAGGGCAGGTGATTCTCAAACATGTATTTACCAGTGCTTCATTTGGAGATGTTAAAATAGATTCCATGTGCGGTAGTTTCTGGATGGCCTTTCCTTCAATTTCTGCTCCACTCTTTGTCCCTGCATTTCCTTTTGACAGGAGGAATTCTGGATTAATACTTTTGAGGTGAGTGGGTGGCCCCATCCTTCAACTGGGGCTGTGCCTATCCACTGGATATGGTCTCTAAAAGTTCTATCTCCCCTTTGTTGGGTATTTCGGCTAAACTTCTCCCTGTTGGGTCCTGGGAACCTCTTGGGTCCCTGGCATCTAGGACATTCTAGTAACTACACCCCATTCTCCCTCCTCCACTACTAGACACCTACTTTCAAATTCCTGACCCTCTGTACTTCTCCCCATCTCCTCCTATTCTGAACTGCCCCCCCTTTTATGCTCCTCCTCCTCCTCTCTCCCTCCCAGATCCCTCTCTCCCTCTTCTTCTCAGAGATTATTCTCTTCCCCATACTGAGTAGTACTGTAGCATCCTCACGTTTGTGTGATCTTTCTTCTTGGGTTTCATATGGTCTGTAAGTTGCATCGTGGGTATTCTGAACTTCTTTTTGGATAATATCCACTTATTAGTGAGTACATAGCATGTGTGTTCTGTGAATGGGTTACCTCACTCAGGATGATATTTTCAAGTTCTATCCATTTGCCTAAGAATTTCATGAAATCTTTCATCCCATCTGCTGACACCAAACCCAGACACTATTGATGATGCCAAGAAGTGCTTATTGACAGGAGCCCAGTTTAGCTGTCCCTTCAGAGGCTTGGCTAGAAGCAGACCAATACAGTTTTGAATGTACAGAGCCAAGCATTGGACTGATTGCAGGGACCCTAATGGAAAAGTTAGGGCAAGGACTGTAGGAACTGAAGGGGTTTTGCGACCTCATGGGAAAAACAACAATATCAACCAACCAGATCCCCCAAAAGCTCTCAGGGGCTAAATTGCTAACCAAAGAGTACACATGAGAGGACCCATGGCTCCAACTGGATATGTAGCAGAGGATGGCCTTATCTGACAGCAATGAGAGGGGAGGTCCTTAGTCCTGTGGAGGCTTGATGACCCACAATAGGGAAACGCTAGGGTGTGAGGCAGGAGTTGGTGGGCAGATGGAGAGCACCCTCATAGAGGCAGGCTGAGGGGAGGGGATGGGGGCTTGTGGAGGGGAAACAGGGAAGGGGGATAACATTTGAAATGTAAATAAATAAAACAACCAATTAAAAAAACTGGAAAAAATAAGTTCCAGGTCAATACAGTGAAGTGGTACCAAGATTTCACATTTCTAGTAACATTTCTTATATTGCAGATGGCATTGTCACAGACCACACTTAGAGTAGTAAGATTTTAGAATAGAAGTTTGCAAACCTTTCCTTTATAGAGCCAGATAAGCAAATATTTTAGGCTTTGTGGATTATGAATCATGCATAGTTAATTCTACTATTGTAGCAAAGCTGCCATTGCTAGTGCATAAGTGAAAGACAAATGGATTTAGCTCCCCAGCTATTGTTTGCTATGAGAGTTCTGAACAACTCATGCATACTTAAAACTGGCATCTTATCCAAATATCCAGCAGAGACAACAGGAAATTCTTGAATAGTCCCCAATGGTCATTAGGCTCTGGAAGGAGTGTATGTGTGTGGGGGTGGTGGGCGGAGAGGAGGGATAAGGAGTGGGAGAGGGAGAAAGGTTTTCTTTTATCAACCTTCTGTTTGAGTGCTCTTACCTTCATCTTCTTTCTTCATTTCCCAGATAATGTTAATGCACTCCCAGATAATGTAAATATAAGGAAAAACCTAATGTATTCCCAGAATCTGCAAGAGACACCACAAAGAACACGACTATAAAGGAATAGAGTTCCATTGAGCTATTTATCCTAGTTAATTTTTCAATTTTTAATAACTCAAATGCTGAGATAATGTTACAAATTACTAAGACAGGACATTCTTGGATAGCAAAATTGACAAGCACAATTACATTCTTCATATCCAGTTTTTCCCTTTCTCATTTCAGATCACTCCCCCCTTCTGTGTAGAGTTTTGATCTTTCTAATTACAGTCTTTGTTGTAGAATCTGACAACTGCAGAGTTGACATTTCATTAAATCCATGAAGTAGGTTCTCATTCTTTACTGTATTGTAAGAAACTAAACATGGCACTAATATCTATTGGATTTTTGTGTTTAAAGGGAAAGAAAATCAAGGCATGTGCAATATTGTTAGGATTTTTGCCTAAGTTCACTTTCTGTTGCTTAAACAGAATATTAAATCTTGGGGATTTGTAAAGAATAGAGTGTACATGTTTGGCCTCTGAGAAGTCCCAGAGCATGAGGGCTGTCATCTACTTAGCTTCTGATGAGTTCTTTATGCTGTACTAGAACACAACATAATAAAAAGAAGACAAGGGCAAACACAGGAAAGGGATTATACCAGGAGTGACACAGCTTCTTAATTATACTCTTATGTAGTAACTAATCCAGTCATGTGGCTGCAAGAGTTCACTCAAAAGAAAAGCATCGACCCCTCAAAAGACCCACTCATCACTTTAAGGTCCTGGGTCTTATTGCTACCACAATGTAAATCAATTTTTAGCAAGAAAGGGGAAATTTAAAGCCTGACAGACTATGTAATATCATTAACTATTATGACCTATCAGAAGAATATATTCATAATTAAATTATGGCATCTTAATTAGTCTGACAAGTAAATAGTGAAGAATTTTAAGCTGCTTGCTCTGGCAAGACCTCCTAAAGGGGATATTGAGTCACTTTAGGTTACCACTACTGAGAATGATCTGATCTGCTGCAGTACCAATAGTAAATTTACAAATTTATGAGAAAGGGCTGGTATATTTTAGCAGTTGTGGATATGATGCAACTGGCCAACTCTTGAGTTTTCATGGATGTAGTTAACATGCTGTTTGTGGAAAACCAACTGATGCTAATCTCATACCCATTCAATGACAAGAAAATAAACTAATGCATATTTTTGAAGGTTTATCAGTTCTCTTTTTAAAATTGGATATTTTATTTATTTACATTTCAAATGTTATCCCCTTCCCTAGTTTCCCCTCTGCAAACCCCCTATCCCACCCTCCCTTACCCTGCTTCTATGAGGGTGCTCACCCACCCACCCACTCCTACCTCACTGGCCTAGCATTTCTCTACACTGAGGCATCAAGCCTTCACAGGATCAAAGGCCTCCCCTCCCATTGATGCCGGATATGGCCCCTCCAGCTCCTTCAATCCTTCCCCTAACTTCTCCATCTAGGTCCTTGTGTTCAGACCAATGATTGGCTGTGAGCATCTGCATCTGTATTGGTCAGGATCTGGCAGAGCCTCTCAGAATACCAAATGTTACCTGAACATGAAAGCTATAATAGATTCAAATTCATTTCCTTTAAATTAAGTTTTGTTGAAAAAAGTTATATGTAATTAATGTAAGGCTATATTGATCTATGAAGAACAGTTAGTCTGTATCAGGCTCCTGTCAGCAAGCACTTCTTGGCATCCACAGTAGTGCATATTTGGCATACAAAAAATTTATAGTCTGAAGAATGGAAGTGTGTGTGTGTGTGTGTGTGTGTGTGTGTGTGTTTGTGTTTGTATGTATGTGTAGCTATACTGAATTTCTAGAGTGTTGAAAATTGAGATCACTCAAATTTTCTTTGCACTTTTTTCAGTAAAATTTAGGAAGAGTATTCTATTAAATATGGATAGTATATATTTTTATATGCACATATGCAGGGTAAAACATGAACAGTTTTAAATCAATCTAAAATGTTTATAACACTGTAGTTTAAATGGAAAGTTTATAAAAGCTTTAACACATTCTATCAAAATAACAAATGGCTCACTGATTAAGAAAAATGATTCTCAACAGTATTTTTAAGGCATTTGTGCATAACTTCTTTCTGAAGAGTGTGTTTGTCATTTTAATATTGTTCTGTAAGTATTAGATTGGATGAACTATGAGTGATAGAAAATAAAGATTGTTTTTCTTTTTTAAATTAAAAAATACCAAATGTTACCTGAACATGAACACAATAATAGATTCAATAATAGATTTCCTGTAAATTAAGTTTTGTTGAAAATAGTTACATGTATTTTTTGTGTGTAATTTATGGCTATATTAATTGATGAAGAATGAATAGTCTAGTAACAACTAGACTCTAGGGTCCACAAAGTCTAACACATTTAGTACTTATCAATTTACAGGCAAGAAAAATAAAATGTTGTCAATCCTTAGGCTAGAACACAAATTTTTCTATAATTTATGTCCTTATGCTTCACTAAACTTATATACCCCTAACATAGATTAACTAATTAATGTAGCTAAGAATGTTATGGGAGAGGCTTTGTAACAAAATATCAAAGATGTTGGTTAAAATAGAGCATCTTTTGTGCATACTGATACAGTTTATATATGCCGTTTACCAGGGATGCTGGTAAGAGCTCTGTAGTCTTCCTAATCGTTGATTAGTCAAGAGTTGTCTCACAAATCTCAGTTTTTCTTGGAAATTTTTTATCCTTTCCCTGGACATGAGTGAGACTTCAGTAGGTTGTTACCCACTGCCATCCAAAAATGCAAATAACAAAGTTAGCAGGGAACATTATATTGGATGAGCGGGTTGTATTTAGAAACATACACACATGCAAGCACAGACACACACATAGCTACAATTTTAGAAAAAAGATGACAAAATTTTGAAATAGGGCAAGGGAGGTAAATGGGTTGGAGAGATGTACAGAGTTTAACCAATGATACAATTACATTATAATCTTAAAATAAAACAACATTTAAAAATAAAGCCATAATTACAAAAGCTGGACAAACTGAATTTATCTCTTGGGCCAATGTTTTAACTATATAATCGTGTACAATAATTGCAAAGATGTTTTTTGGATACTCACTGAACATTTGGTGGCTTGTGGGGAAAGTGAACTCTCAACTTGCTCATGATCTTGCTATCTGAACTGAATATACTGTTTCTTCCTTACGAATGTGGCAGAACTACTGGATAGTCTTACGGATGTTACAGAGATTGTTTCTTTAAAACTTGGCTGCTATATTTCTGTTGATTTGACTGACTGAGAAGTAAAATTCAAACAGCTAACTTGAAGGTTAATCCAGACAAATGAAAATGTTTTTGCTAAATGAAGAATATTTTCTCTACTCTCAAGGTCTTCATAAATCATCAATGATATAGGTCTGTGTGTCCAAAATGGGAATTGGGAATGTGTGGCTTTGTATTTTGTGAAGCATATAAATTGTGGTTTTCTTTCTTTCTTTCTTTCTTTCTTTCTTTCTTTCTTTCTCTCCTTTTATTTCTTTCATTCCTTTCTACTCAGTGGCTTCATTACATTTTTTAATAATGATGCCATTCATATTCAAAAGTATTTTTATTTATGTCTTTAAAAGTATTTTTCATTGATATGTTTTGTACATATGCATAGAAAAGTCAGATGAACATAGGAACACCTACACATGTATTCCTGCAATTAGATTCATTAACAACTCTTTGTGTCACTGGATATTAGTTATTTGAGGAACAGTAGGTCATGTGCCTAAAATGATTAGTAACATTATGAGCTGGGTCATCATTCAGAAAATCACCTAAATTCAGGCCTAGCTACTTCCAGTGTGTCCTTTGTTCAACATTAGCTTGTTTTACTGTGTTAAAGCAATAGCTTGGGGTTTAGAATGAATATATTCTGCTAGTGGTGCACATGGTCTTTCTGAAACCCAGCTGGAAAAATGAAATTTACTGTGGTCAATGCAAAGTTAGGTACAGGCTTGAAAGGGTTCTTTGTCTGGACCTGAGGATATAATAAGAACTCCTTGAATCTGAACATTATTTTTTTTCTATCCTTCCTACAACATAGCTATTCACTGGTGACTTTCTGAGAACTGCCTTTGGAGTCCCTTTGCCCAGATACCATGGGAAGATCTCCGAATGAGTAATTGGAAATTCAAGTAGAGACTTGATTTTGATGGTGGAGAACAGACTAATTCTCTATTTGGGAATGCATCATTGCTATAGACAAGGACTTTTTTCTTTCCAGTAATGAGTGGTCAAATCTCGATTTTCTGAGAATTTTACTTCTTTCTCAGGCCAGAGCCTTTGATAAACAGAAAACACTCCTTAACTGCATTCACACCTCATCATCCACAGCATATATATTCTTTCTTTTCCAAACAGAAACCTCATTGTGATGTTTATAATTTACAAGAAGCCTGTGAGAGCCAGCCTTGAGTGCTTGCGGTTATAATCAAATGATAAAAATATAATGAGTGTCTAGTAGGACTTTCTTATTATTGCTGGTTTCAGGCACACTACCATCATTTAAATTCAAACAGCAATGCCCTCTGCTCTGAGAAAAAAATGCCTAAAGGTCAAAGAACTGTCTCCAGGGCTATTCACGGATGTACATTAAAGCTTGGTTGGAAACGGATTTCTTCTGACATTATAAAAAAAAAAAGTAAGGCTAGAGTGTTTGTGGAAACTTATACACTTTGATAAATAGTTTTCAAGTGATCTTATTGGGTAATTGAGACTTTTCAACTATGAATTCAGAGAAAATTAGGACAGAAAGACAAACTGTGACATTTACTAGTATCTAAATATGAGAACATCCTTGCCTACCATTCCACAAGTGAACAAATAATTCTTAAGCTCCATTACCTTATTTTCTCACTGTATCTCAGGTTGTGGTCAATTAAATTTCTTACACGCTGATGAAAATATGAGGTTTGACTTCCCAGCCCTTTATAACACAAAAGTAAAACTGGATTTGCTTCTAACAGCCTAAGGAAGAAAAGAAACAAGCACACAAGCAGTCAGGGACACAATTTTCCTATGAGGAAACATGAGTAAGAGAATATAACCACAGCAAAGGGAAAACAGAAATCAAAAAAAAATTATTGTTTTGCCTCTTTCCTTGTCAAACCACTACTCTGAGAAGTGAGTGCATATGTAGCGGTGGAGGTCGGAGGGCATCTTTGTGAACTGTGTTCTCTCTTCTACCTTTATGAGCATTCGGGCTATTGAACTCAGGTTTCACACTTGTTTATTGCACGTGCCTTTACTGGGTGGGTCATATCTCTGGCTCTACCTCTTCATTTCTTAACTACTAATGAATATTTGCACACCTTATTTCTTGGTTATATGATGTTATACTTGGATTAAGATGTCCTACTTTAATTATATCATACTTTCTCAGTCTTTAGCTTAAATTCTCATTTTAGTGAAATTAGAGTAGTTCATTTACTCATATATATGATGACTATCATTAACACAAATTAAAAAAATTAATTCAACTTTTTTCTGATTATCATGAATACATAAAATCAATTAATTAATATGAAGGAAGATAATCACAGCCTTTATATCTGAGAGACCCAGACTCTCCCTTTTGATATGGCTGCTATTGCCATTTTATATACAGTTCACTTTTCCAATTAGGAAAAAATAAATATCTTGCTAACTTTATAACCTATACTATGCCCTATTTTTTGCTTATTCTAAAGAATTCCTCATACCTTCAGTTTGATTTTTTTTTTCTTGAATAGTATCAGTTGTGGGAAAGTCCAATATTCCATTGTTAATGTTACAAATATAAACAACAACCTTATATTGACTTAAAAGTAGTATTCCTATTTCTGTTAATGTCACTCCTGTGGCAAGATGCAGTAGATTATTTTGTCAATGGGGTATGAAGGCTTGGGGTTTAGCTTCTGCCTATCTTAGTGCATTTCTAACAATAGATAACTGTGTAGTGCAGGAGATAATTATTAGATATACTTGAAAAAAAGGCATCACTCCTTGAACTGTCACTAGTATCCTGATATTTACCACTGCTGGTGATATACAAATAAAAGCTGTTGGAATATGTGCTTTCCACAGATTTGGCCTCTTCATTTTCTGCTATTTAAATTGCTCGTTAAATCTGATCACTCTGTCAGCAAAACACCCTTGTCTTCATTTACAGAACTATGCTGTCCAGCATGATACCAAACTATATAGTCCAGCATGATACGCTCAAGTAAAAGTCAGCTTTTAAGTTTATATTTAAATTAAATTAATTAAAATTAGATGTTTAGGTTTTTCATTCCAGTGATTACATAATAGTCTCTGAGAGGCAGCATGTGGCTAAGTGACTTACTTAATGGTTAGTGAGGATTTACAACAACTTAGTTGTTGCATAATGCTCTACTGGGAAACATACCTTATTCCTGGATAGAAGTCATGAATGTTAACTTGTTTATTTTCCTTCTTTGGAGGAGCCCAGATCCCATTTATTTTGCCTTCATTAGAGGAAAACAGAAATTAGAAATCGACCAAGGAATTGTGCACTTTTTAATTGTTTTGTGGTGATTTGGGAAAAGACCCAGTGGAATTATTGCTCTATATAGTCTACTTCCTGGACCAGAAATGCATCAAAAAATTATCATATCCTAGAAAGCAAATCATACGAGGCATTCTGAACTCTTGATAAACATTTGTGACAGCATGCCTGTAATAGGATTTTCAATAAATCATATCTCAGTGGACTCTACTGAAAAATCAGCAACAAAAGAATGTGAAGCCATAGTTAGACTATACTGGATATTTTGACTCATGACTTGTGAAGAAAAATTCTTGACTGAGGGGTGTACACTTAAGACAGTAGCAAGTAGATGAAAAAAATGAATATTAAACAGATATTGTTATTGTTTTCTTTGCCTTCCTCTTTTTATTATATTACCAGAAGTTAATGATCTATTTACTTTAAGGCTGATCATTCCATATTTGGTATACAGTTGTCCTCTTAGACATAATAACACCTTATAATTCATAATGTGTAAAGTGGTCAGACAGCCCCTCCCCTCTCAAAAGAGAAACCTGAATGTGTTGTTTTCTAATCATTGATGAAAGCCAGCCAGTCATTTAATATTTGCTCACTGAATAGAATAATTTTCATTGGAATGTAACATTAAAGGAGAGAAGTAATTGATGGTGTTATTTCTGAAGGATATGTGTAGTCTATACTGAAATGAAGAGAATATTTTAAATCACATATGACAATTTGGGGTAAAACCATACACATTAATTTTTCTAATGAAATTCTTCTATTTATAACATTCTCATGCCAAGAAGAAAATTAAAAAAATAATTTATTCTATTTTTCACTTCCAGGGAGATCAAAGTATTTCTCCATAGTAGAGATCAGCTGTTTACCTAATCTCTCTAGGTCTGTGGATTGTAGCTTGATTACCATTCACTTAACAGCTAATCTGTTTATAAGTGAAAACATACCATGTTTGCTTTTCTGAGCCTAGGTTATCTCACTCAGAATGTTCTTTTTTTTCCTGGTCTCATTCATTTGCCTGTAAATTTCATATTATTTTTTAACAACTCAGTAATAATCAATTATGTAGATGTACCACACTTTCTTTATTCATTACTTCAGGCATATCTAAGTTATTTTTGGTTTTTGTATGTTATGAAAAGAGCAGCAATGAACACAGTTGAGCAAGTGTCTCTAGGAGGATGAAGCATTCTTTGGTATATACTCAACAACGCTCTAGTTGCATCATGAGCTAGATCGATTCACATCTCTTTAGGTACCACCACACTGATTGCCATAGTGGTTGAACAAGTTTTCACTCCCACCAGCAGAGGAGAAGTGTTTTTCTTGTTCCACTTCTTCAACATCATGAGTTGTCATTTGTGTTTTTGAACTTAGCCATTCTGACAGTTGTATGATGGAATCTCAACGTAGTTCTTTGAGAACTACTTTGTTAAGTATAGTTAAGGATGTTGAACATTTCTATACGTGTTTCTTATTCATTTGAAACTCCTTTATGGAAAATTTTCTGTTTAGATAATTACCCCATTTTTAAATTGAATTATTAGAGATTTTTGATGTCTGATTTTTTTTTTTTTAGTTCTTTATATATTTTGGATATTAGACCTCTATTGGACATAGAGTTGGTGAAAATAATTTTTCATTCTGTAGAATGCCTCTCTGGGGAACCCTGAGGAGGAAGAGGAGAAAGAAGAGGAAGAGGAGGAAGAGGAGGAAGAGGAGGAAGAAGAGGCAGAGAAGAAGGAGAAAGAGGAAGAGCAAGAGGAGGTGTGGCCGCCCGCAGCCACAAGTCAACAAGTCAACTGGGTTCACCTGAAAGAGGGGCTGGGAATGAAAGGGGACGGAGGGCGAGAAGAGATGAAGCCAAGACAAAGTTCTCTGATCAAGGCTCAGAGCTTTAATGTTCAGCTCTTAATTTAAAGGGGAAGGCCCAACCCACAACCCCTCCTGGTTTCAGATGGGTGGGATAATCCATAGTCCGTTCCAGGTCATAGTCCGTTCCAGGAGATGTCTCAAGGCAAGCTCAGGGGCAGTTCTGCTTCTGTGTTCTGGGCACCCAAGGTGGGTAACTCCACTTAGATCCTATTACTTGGTCTTGTTGTGGTAAACAAGGTCTCTTAGGCCTGCTCAAGGCTTGGGGGGGGGGGAAGGGTACAAGGAGAAAGAAGAGGAGGAAAAGGAGGAAGAGGAGAAAGAGGAGGAAAAGGAGGAGGAAGAAGATTGTAGGAGTCCGAGTGGATGAAGAACACCAGGAAAACATAGTCCACCAAATGATTGAAGCAGGGATAACATGGGCTCACAGAAACTGAAACAGCAAGCACAAGGCCTGTGTTGGTCTACAGAGGGTTCTCTACATCTATGTTATGGTTGTTAGCTTGGTTCCTTTGTGGCACTCTTAACAGAGGATGCTGGGAGAAAGAGACCTTTTTTTTTTTAGATATTTTATTTACACTTCAGATGCCATCCCCTTTCCCCATTCCCCCCCCCTTAGAAAACCCCTATCCCATGCCCCCTTTTCCTTTTTGCATTTATACGTTTTTTTTTAAAAATGTTAATCATAGGCTTTATAAGTTTGGTATTGTTCAATCAGAGGTGTAACCCACTACCCAACCTAGATATAACAACTATTTTTGGCTGGTCGAGATACATGAACATCTGCTTCCCTGTCTCCCGCCTCTTTCTCTCTTTCATCACCTGGCTTCTCCTCTCCTTCTTCTTCTCCTCTTCTAACTCCTTTTCTTCCTCTCAGTACTCCTCCTACCTTAGCTCCTCCTACACATCACCCTTCCTGTTAAAATGAAACTTTTCTCTCAAAATACAATTAGAGCGTAATTATGCCAATTTGTACCCCTGAGGTACAAGATAGTCCTAATACCCAGTCCATCCTTTTGTTGACTAACCAGCACCTCTGTCATTTATCCTAACTAAAACATTTAGTTCTGAACCTGGCTTTAGGATGAATGTCAGCTGACAACCATCCACTCAAATCTTTTCTCTCAAGGTAAATAACTATAAGTTTTCAACCCCGTCAGAAATCCAGAATGACTGAGTTAACTATAATTGTGGGAAGCACAAAGCATAGCTTCTAAAACTTAGCCAATTTATAGAGACCTCTGAATACCTGGACACTCGCTCTACTTCAAAACATTGGAACATCTGTTCTTCTGCCTTCTGTCCCAGGATCATCTGACAGACCTTAGTGCTGCAGAATTATTAAGGGCTGATTACTCTGTCTAGGCAGATATAATCAGTCGACTATTCTGCAAGTGTGTCCTTTTCTGGACAGTAATTTGTCTGTAGAAGGAAAGTGGCAATTCTTGCCTAGTGGCTGTCACCACACAACTGGAGTAACTCCAAGGATGCTCAATTTCTTCTTAGAATCCAATATAGGAAGCTGTCCGGAGCAGACAGGTCTTTATCTCTGCAAATGTTTATTTATTTTATTTATTATTATTATGATGATGATGATGGTTTTTCAAGACAGGGTTTCTCTGTGTAGTCCTAGCTGTCCTGAAACTCACTCTGTAGACCAGGCTGGCCTCGAACTCAGAAATCCGCCTGCCTCTGCCTCCCAAGTGCTGGGATTAAAGGCTTGCGCCACCACCGCCCGGCTCAGCAAATGTTTATTGAGAATTTATTAATGCCTTGATATCAAGGAATCATGTCCAAAGAGTTTTAAAAACCATATAAATACCTGATAATTGTATTTGTTCTCATTTCAAAGACTTACTCCTTGGTATTTGATCTTATTAAATATAAGAGAATGGTAAATCATTTGAAAGGCGATTTACTTCATTTTGATCAGAATTTTGTATAGTAACATACACTGGAATTTGACCACAAATGTAGTAGTATTACATTATTTATTGCCCTAAACACTCAGCAAAAGTATGCCTAAGCCAAACTGCTTTCATTAATGTTCCTCTGGCAAATGATTGGTCACCTAGAGATGTTGCTGAGTCTCCCCACAGCAGTTTGAAAATACAAGAAAATTTTAATTGCAGAATATGAAATAATTGCCTTAAATCTTCTCACAGTTACTAAATATTTAAGCAGTATCAATTATTCAGGCCACACCTAGAAGGTGACATTCAACATGAACAAGCAAAGCATTCTGGCATGGAAGAAGTTTACATTATAATAGGGCTATAAAATTTTAAGAAGATATATCTAGAAGCAAGTTTATCTAGGTAGAACAGATCTGAGACACAGACAGACTCATAGAGAACTGTGCAGGATTAAGCCAGACAGGGTCTTATCACTGAGAGAGAAATAAGTGGATATAGGCTTCTACCTTTAACTAAGACACTATTTTCAATCAATACCTGTGGGCAAATAAAAAAGTGATTTTTTTTTTCAGTCGAGTTTCACTAAGTATATTGTACTCTTTGGTTGGCCCCAGGCCCATATGTAGTTGGTCAACATTAAATGAATTAAATAGGATTTTTGATGACTTTTTGTTTTACTTTGTTTTGTTTTGTCCTTTCGTTTTATTGATCTTTTGCCTGCTTATTTTGAATTATTTTTTTATGTGTGGTTTTTTTGTTTCTTGCTTTTTTTTTTTTTTTTTTTTTTTTTTTTTTTTTTTTTTTTTTTTTTTGCTTTTGTCCTTTCTGTTTTCTTTGGGTGAGTGTGTCACAAGTAGGAGAATATGAAATTAGTTGGGTAGGAAGGTGGTGAGGAAGATCTGGGAAGAGTTGGAGGAGAAGAAAATGGTAAAAATAGATTGTAAGGAATTTACTGAAGCAATAGAAGAATACATAAGCTGTGCCTGTGGTGCTGCTCTTTACTGCAGACATTCTCTCATGGAGAATGGAGGGAAGGTAGAAGTCTGTTAAGACTCAATGAAACTTGGAAGGTTTATAGAGCATTAGCTTACAGAACTCAACAAGAGGCCACATACAGAAGACTCCTCACAAGACCATAAAAGCAGTAGATAATCTCTGTAGAGAGAAAGGCTCCCAATTAAGATTAGCTACCTGCAAGTCATGTAGGATTTCCAGGAATGCAGCTTTTAGGAGTTGTCAGCCATGGTCCCTGGGGTTTTCTGTGAAAGAGTGCCTTTAATAACCTAAGCTCCAGTAAATAACCAATACATTTGTTGGTCCACTAAGCTGGACTTAGATGGGATTGTTTCTTTCTCCTGTCATTGGTGCCCTAGCTAAACCACATAGATGTTCCTTTACATCTCCCCAGAAAAAGTCAGGCAATACAATATATAAACTCCTATTATTTTAAAAAATAAATCACAAAAATTTAAGTAGAAGATAATGAAAAGGAGAATATTGTATTTATAAGGGATGGTTAGAGTTGACCTTTAGTCTTCTAGAAAACACTTGAAGGAGATGATGCAAGGTAGCCAGAGTCATAAATGGTCCTTATTTGTGCTTTCCAGGCATCTAAAGTATAGCTTATATAACACAGCCTGAGATCTTGCCCCTGCCCAAGAACCCTGTAAGAGCAAGAAACTTCCTTTATTTCTTGGAGTTGAAAACATGTGAGGTTAATCTCTCCCTCTTTGGGACCCCATCATAGGAATGCCTATGGCTACTCTAACACATCTTATCAGAAAGGAAATTCATCTGAGATTCAAAATATATCATATGTAAATTAATGATAAGGTTTTTTGGGGAGGAGGTGATAATTTCCTTGCTCATTCAAAAGAGTTATGGATCAGAAACGCTTTGTGTGCCTACCCTGGCACACATTAATATAGGAAAATGTTACGCCACCTATCATGGTCTTCAAACATCGCCAAGTTTACATATGTAGAGTTTTAATTCAGACTTACTTCTGTGAAGCTATTTAATAAGTCCATTCCTAATGAAAGTAGGCAAGATGAAAGAAAACGAATGAGTTTCTTGTTTTTACATTTACACTGGGTCCTATTTGAAATGAGACTCTGAGAATTTTTTCTGGGCAGGCTTTTCACACTACCTTTTTGTTTATTCTAAGAGAAAAAGAAGAATCAGGTGGGAAGATCTCTTAAGGAAACATGGATAAGGAAAGTGGTAAATTGTTCTTAAGGGATCGATTTGCAAAGGTGGCTTATATCATTTCTGCTGAACACATGTTGAGGGAACATTATTCAGACAAAATCAACCCATCACTGAGAAAGCAATCTCACAAAATGAGTCAATTCTGTGATATCTGCAAATTGTTTTCACCTTGAATTTCCATTCAAAGCAACCTAGGATGACTAGGGATTGTTAGCATGACCACGTGAGTAACAAAAGGGAAGAAGCAAATTCTGGGAAGGAAGCAACATCCAATGTAAGACTGTACTGAAAACCCTGTATTTCTTAAGCATGCTGCCCTTTCACAGAGTGGTTTGGATTACTAACTTTGTTCACATAACCTTTAACACTGATTCTTTACCCATTATCCTCAATCTAATCATATGGTAGTACTATTTATCACTGAAAAACAATTTTAATAAATTATTAACATCAATTTTGAAACCTGCACTCTGACTTTTAATGGCTGTATTTGAATTTTGACTCTGCTGTGGGCTACTTAGGGGGTGATCAGAAATATTCGTTTGTCTGGGAATATTTGGTTTTTCCTTCATTTTCTTCCCCAATGAGTTGATAATTACAATATTGGTCTTTACGAACATTTAAAATTAAAAATAAAACAATCCATGTTGTCTTCTGAACACAAAGCCTATTATCTAATAAGGTCTGAGTATGTTTTAGGAATTAGTATCACCAATGGTCTCATAATCCATATTTTGTCTCATACCTATATGGATATTTATGAAGCATTCATTGTTTTACACCAAATAAGAAACTTTCAGCAGTTTGCCTCTGCTTATGGGATAAAACATCTTTCTCTTATATGTATAATACAGTCCATTTGGGCTACAGTGTTCCTATATCCTACAACCTAGAATCCAATGAATTATATATAGATATATGTTGTTGAACCCTGCTAATTAAGGCTGAAGTTTATCATTGGATAGCCTTCTAAGATTGGCACAAATGGGGGATTCCCTTTACAATCAGGGCTTCTCCTTCTCTGACCTTGTTTGGAAAACCTTCTACCTGTGGAATGTCGGGAACCCTTGGTGAGATTATAAATTCAACACCCCCCATAAGAACTCACCCAACAAGTATCTGGGATTCCTGTAATGTCTCTCCAAGCAAAGAAGGCATTCAGAGAACTTTAAGCTCTAGCCAGTGATTTTCATTTACCCTGGAAACTGAAAACTCCTTCCTACTTTCCAATGTCCATATATACCCTAGTTCATCCTAAAAAAAATGTGTATGTGTTCAAACCCACCCTGAATAAAGATGTGCACACCATCCAAGTTCATCTTAGAGGGTTATTTCATAAAAGATCATCAGAGAAGGCCTTCCCCTAAAAGAGCTGTAACACTAAGATCATCAGAGAATATCTTCACCCCAAACCCCTGACCCTCTCATCTCTGATCCTCACTCCCATCTGGACCAGAATCCAATAGAACCTCACCCATTCTGGCTTGCACTTAATCCTTCTAGCCCAGTGTCTGGACACCCTAAAAGGGAAGAGGACACAAAACCACAATGTTTCTTTTCTTAGCCTACTTCAGCCAAACAGGGCTTTTCATTCATCCTAAACTGGTATTCATCTAGTGTACCTCATATAGTCTATTTTCAAATGCTCACACAAGGATACCTAAAATTTCTTTTTTCTTTTTTAAGTACAAATAGCAATCATCACTAAAACTTGATTCTGCATAAATAATCTTCCATAAAGCAATGATTCCCCTTTATATACATATATTGTTCATTGCCCCTCATTTTCTATATATTCTATGTTATAGAATATAACAAATATGTCTTATATTTGCTTCAATGATCATTAATCCCTGAGTGTTTGAATATTGTAAGAAATGAAAGATCAAATTTCTAAGGCTGTACTCTAGAACTTGGCAGAGAATCGGGCTTGAAATTTTATCAATGTATTGTTCTTTTTATACAGTGCTCTGTGTCGTGTATACATTAAATTTAGTCTTGGGAGAAGTGACAAGTGAATACTTCAGACAGTACTGCAGACGTGTGAGAATAAAGAACAAGGACACTAAGTCACTCGGGCATTGATAATGAAAGTTCTGAAAAAGATGTTTTATTAAAGAGTTATTAATCTTTATGAATTCATTTAGGTATTATTACAAAAACTTTATTTTGAAGGAGGCATATGTTGATAATCTATCATGATTGGGATTCATTGGATACCTGCAATTGTCATAAATTTTAAAAGCCTGTGTGTGTGCATGCACGTGTGTGTGTGTGTGTGTGTGTGTGTGTGTGTGTGTGTGTGTGTGCAGACAAAGAGATACAGAAACATGAAAATATCTAAATGTCCTTCTCCTTGTGCCTTTGAACATGAACACATATGAAATAAGACACAAGAAATTTAGTCAATGGCATTTTCTAATGAAGTATACTTTCTAAAGGAAGTTGGATTAAAATCAGTCTCAAAAAATTTATTTTGAAACACATTTTAAAGGAAATAATGAATAATTACTAGAAAATTATGTGTTATTTTTCATCTATTGAGGAGACCTAAAGGCAGCCCACATATCTGGCACATAGCCAATGTCCAACATTTCCCATTTTCAATCTCCTGTTAGTTAAACTGATTACTAAGAGAGCTCATAAGTGTCAACTCTGTTTATAAAATGCTCTGCCTATGACACAGTTACTAGTACTATTTATGTAAAATCTCAAATTATTCCAATTGAAGACTTAATCTTTAGTGTTTATTGAAATGGAAAAATGATTAATTATAAGGAGGATAGATTTTGCAACATCTCAAGTCTCACTTAAGAACAAATCAAAAATGAAGGAAAAATAGTAAATTTTGATGAAACACATGTTTGTTTTACAACAACAACAAGGATTAGAAATTAGAAGGAAATGACCACTTTTTTTTATAGAATCACTTTAAAGAATTCAGTTCAGCCTGAAGTTCAATGGAGCTCATCATTAATCATTCAGATGGTTGGCTAATTACTGTCATCACTGATGCCATATGTAATCTCTTTGGTCTCAGATATCTCGGTTTCTTTTATAATGGTGCAAATTTAAAAACTATAGATCTTCATCTATTAGTACTTCTCAATAATGTATTATGCAGATACAGTTCAAATTCTAGTTTTATTTTTATTCAAGATTCCAGAAATTACTCGTTGTTACTGTGACTACGTCATGTTCTTTCAAAATTCACTAACAATACTAGCCATTAACAAGTTTCACATAACATTTCTCTGTTCAAGTTGTGAATATTTTTGGCAAAAATATTATTTTATACTATGTCATTTATTAACTTCAAATTCCTAGAATGTCTAATAATAGGAGTATGCTAATAATAGAGTGTATTTAGCTAATGCAACTTAAAATGTTCAATTCAATTTAAGTTGCAAACCAATAAATGCTTATACAAATAGCTTCCCATATAAGAATTTTTTCTATGCAAGTAGTCACAAAAATGTACAAAAATACATGGTGATATCAATCAAACATTTGACAATTTTATTTCAATATCAGAATCAGAAAAATTTAGGAAACAAATTATGGTACAGATATTAAAATATTACACAGCTACTAAGAAGAGAAAGGCAGCATTACTTATGATAATTAAATAATAAAAATATATTGATTTCAAGTTGCAGCAGGACTAAGTGCATCCTCACCTACTAAGGGTGGACCTGGCAGTCCAGCTAAGGAGAGGTGATCCAATGTCAGGCAAAAGAGTCAGAGACAGCTCCCCACTCCAACTGTTACAGTGACCATATGTTAGAGCGACCAAGCGGTACATCTGCTATGAATGTGTAGGGGGCCTAGGTTCAGGCCCTGAAAGCTCTTAGGGTGATGTTACAGTCTCTGTAAACCCCTATGGACCCAGGTTAACTGACTCTGTAGGTCTTCTTGTGGTGTCTTTGACACCTCTGGCTTGCTCAATTCTGTCTACTGCTCTTCCTCAAGACTCCCCAACTTTGCTTGATGTTTGGCTGTGGATCTCTGTGTCTGTTTCCATCTGCTACTGGGTAGCACCCAAGGGTGTCGTACCCTTCTCTGAGGATTAGGGGAGTAAAAATTGATGAAAAATGTTGACTTACAAAATTAAGGGAGGTATAAAAATTTGATTCATCTTTTGTTCTAATATGTATAAGCACAACACATTGTGTGTGTGTGTGTGTGTGTGTGTGTGTGTGTGTGTGTGTGTGTGTTTATGCTTATATATCAACACATTCATAAATACTGGTATACCTGAAATTCACAGACTAGGTCTGAGTTAGCCAAAACTGAAAAAAGTTTCTCCATTTTAATCGGGCTGTGGAAATCAGTTTAGAGGACAGGAAATAAAGGTCTATACTTAGAGGTAGGCTTATTTAATATCTACATTAACATTTATCTTATTCAAACATGCATTAAATTGTCTTAAAATAACTGACTAGTATGATATTTAACTTACTCCTTTTATAATTTTGTTTATGTATAAGAGAAGACCAATATATGTAAAATAAATATCCTTACTTCAAAACTAAAATGACAAGAAATAACCTCAAGATTTTATCCATGTCCATGAGAATAAAGAAAATGTATTAAGGATGGGAATTTGTTGTATTCGCTGTTCACAGCAAAGATTATGGTTGGCACTTTTTGACATTTTCATAAGAGGGCTGGAAAACCATACAATTTTATAAATTTAGAATGACATTTTAAAGCACATCATTCTGTTTAATTCTGTGGCTTTGTTGTCCCACTGTCAGTTTTGATTGACACTGAATAATTAAATGTGGAGATATAAAGAATGGTGATTTTTTTCTTTTTGCTGAATAGCTATGAAAATTGTCAATTCTCCTCTCAGAATAACCTAACAGAACACTAAGATCACAAAGTCTTTCTTCCAGTTTCTCTGAGTAAAAGAGAGGTCTCTATGTGACAAAGGCAATTTATTTAAAAGTGATAAGAACAAATATGTGAGTATAAATTAAAGGGGACACCAACCAAAATAGCTGCTTATTTCTGATGTTTTGTATGCAGAAGACAAATCGAATTAACCAAATTATTTATTCAATCCCATTCAACATTCAAAACTACCTTAACAGTTAACAATGTATTATCCTAATGTTAAAATGTATTCATGTTGTATGGAAACTGGGTCTTTCCATTACTTTATGAATCAAAAAAATAAAGTAGTCACAATTCAGTTTTGACAGTGAATGAAATAACCAGTTTTTTCAAAAACTATGCTTACGCACATTAAGTTAATGGTCTCTAAAATTCTTGAGCATAGACTGAGATACATTTGATAATATGGGGGAAGCTATATGATATGAAAATGTGGAGAATTTTATTGATACAGTTCATATTTTCATCCAAAGTTATAATAATGTTTTGTGTCATTTTTCTTGCTGACACAAGCATATTCACCTACTTTACTGTTATTATAAGACATTCTTAACCTCATTTATTTGATAAATAAATTACAACAGATCATAGTTTGGCCCATTCTCAACAACCTACCATTTTGAGATGTTAAAGCGAATAAAAGATTATAATTTTATTCTTCTACAGTGATTTCATATTTCTATATTTAATTTTTGATTTCTCATTTGCCTTCCCCCATCCTTTTTTATAAGAAGGAGATATGACTCTATTGCACAATCACAATCAATACCTACAAATAATCAGTAGGTAAACTTTTTTGGGTGGGTTACATGCTTAGAAATCCAATTTACTATGTAGTATTCTGAAAAGATATTGGTTTAAGATATGTAATAAAGTAACTTCATTCTTCTGTCAAGTACAGAACAGAACTTACTTTGTGAATCATCATTTATTTGGAGATTGAATGAAACCCCCATATGCATCCATCTCTGTTATCATTCCTCAATTATAATGGAAGATAAAACTCCATAATATCTTCTCGAGAATGAGTAGTATTAATTAGTTAATGACATCAATTAATTATTTTGTGGTCATATACTAGTATATAGCTCACAAAAACCGAATCAGTTTTATATGTTGAAGCACTTCAATTTTTAACCTTTGAGTCACTTACTAAAGGACCATATACAATCTATGCTATCTCCATAGATATGTCCTGTAAAGCTTCTAGCACTTGGTAGGATTGAGAGCAGGAGTAATTCAGGCCCGGAATAAGTAGCTGTGCACAATGAAAGGTGTTTCCTGGGGAAAATGCTGGATGGTAAGTCCCAGTAGGATAAACAGAGGAAGCAAGGACCCATACTTTTGTAGAAAATTATATATCTTTTGAAAAGTTTCTCTTTTTAGTTACTTAATAATGGTAGAGATGGACAGTTTTACCTTGGGGCCTCAGATAGCCACCTTGACAGAGCTTTTATAGGCTAATATATCTTTGCCCATCATGCACAAGCCCTTTAGGAATTCATTGTGACATTGGAAATAGAACAATCTTTATTATACATAAGCAATCTCAGAAAATACAAATTAAGAGTGTATTTTACATAAATGACCTAGATGTCTCCTCTGCAACCATATTTTACTATTTAATTCATTACTATACTATTACATCTAGCACCTTGCAATTTACTTTCACACTTAGATTTACCTCCCTCTGTTATCTTTATGGTCATGTGAAGTTTTGTAAAAACAAAAAATGCATAAATGCATCAGTTTCAAATTGGAAAGACAAAAAAAAAAAGTTGTCTATGCTTCCTTCTAAGTGAAGTGAATGGAGAATAGAAAGGGCTGCAAAGAACCAAGGGAGAGAAAAATAACTCAGATATACATGCTTTATTTGTTGCACTTGCTCATGCATTTTGTGGTGAAAGAAAAATGTTCCAAGGTTAGAATACACTGAGATTTATGGCAAATACTGGACACTCTAGATGTTCACAAACTTCAAAGGACATAGATAGGTGGGCACAAAATCTGAACATGTTTGTCTTGTATATTACCACCAGACAACCTATTATGGAGGTGGCAATACAGAGAATATTTCTGTACTCCTAATGGGCAGAATACCTAGTATAAGAATCTGAAGAATGAGAAACTGGGGATAGCCACTAGAAAATCCCAGATTCCATGTAAGTGAGGGGCTCCCAAAAGCAATGACTTTAGCAGAAATACCCAACAAAGGGGAGATACAACCTGTACAAACAACCTCCAGTCGAAAGGCACAGCACCCAGTTGAGGGATGGGGCCACCCATGCATTTCAAAAATTTTAACCCAGAAATGTTCCTGTCCAAAGGAAAGACAGGAACAAAAAGTGGAACAGAGACTGAAGGAAAGGCCATCCAGAGACCACCCCACCTAAGGATCCATCCCATCTGCAGACACCAAATCCCCACACTATTGCTGATGCCAAGAAGTGCTTCGTAACAAGAGCCTGGTATGGCTGTTCCCTGAGAGTTTCTATCAGCACCTGACCAATACAGATGGGGATGCTCACAGACAACCATTGGACGGAGCCCAGAAACCCCAATGTAACAGTTAGGGAGAAAGACTGAAGAAGCTGAAGGGGACTGCAACCCCATAGGAAGAACATTATCAACTAACTGGACCAGCCAGAGCTCTCAGAGACTAAACTTCTCACCAAAGAGTACACATGGAGGGAGCCAGGACTCCAGATACAAATGTAGCAGAGGATGGCATTATCTAACACCAATGGTGGGGGAGAAAGGCTTGATGCCCCAGCATAGGAGAATGCTAGAGCAATGAGGTGGGATGGGTAAGTGGGTAGAGAAGCACCCTCAGAGAGGCTAAGGGGAGGGGGGAGAGGGTTGATGAGAAGGGGGTTATGGAGGCCTAAACAGGAAAGAGGATATAATTTGGAAATGTAAATGAATACAACGATTAATAAAGAAAAAGAAAATGAAAATTCCAACAAAAAAAGTAAAAGAGAATCAAAGAGATAAAGCATTGCAGGTCTTCTTTAATACAACCTCCAAGGTTTTGTCCTCATATGTTTGTTATTGCTGCCACCTATACTTTCTGGGAAATCTGCGCTTTCTGTTTTCTCAATTTTAAACCTAGCTAGATGTAAAAGTCTTGGTTCCTGGAGATTTACTTAGAACTGCAGGAGACAGAGCAAATGAATCATGGCAGACACTTAGCTGGCCTGCTTCTGTGAAGACACCATATCCTAAGCTATCCTAGAGAAGGCACTGTACTCAGAACAACTGGTAAGAACCCTCTCCCACTACCCTATGCCCCAGAGCTACACCTGGGAGATTGGGGCACTCAGGACCCATCAGCCACCCAAACCCCATGCCTCTGGAATACCACTCCCCTTTCATCCCTCTCTTGGTCCCTTTGGCTGAGGCAAACACCTAGCTGGTCTGCTCCTGTGAAGACACCATATGCTGAGCCATCCTAGAAGAGCCACTACACTCAGACCAGCAGGATTTTAGGATCCCAGAAGCAGCCTGAGTCCCAGGAATTCTTCCACCTAGGGGCTCAGGACCACAGAATCACAGAGACATCTGGATTATGAGGAGTTCTGACACAAGCAAGATAATTGGAAAGACAGGTTCCAGGCAGAACAGTGAGTGCAGAAAGCATAAGAGTTAACCAGATGATGAAAGGCAAGCATAAGAACATAAGCAAAAGAAACCAAAGTTACTTGGCATCATCAGAACCCAGTTTTCCCACCATAGCAAGCCCTGGACACCCCATCGAAACAGAAAAGCAGGATTCAGAATAAAATCACTTCTCATGATGATGATAGAGGACTTTAAGCAGGACATAAATAACACCCTTAAAGAAATACAAGAGAACACAGGTAAACAGGTAGAAGACATTAAAGAAGAAACACAAAAATCCCTTAAAGAGTGCAAGAAAACACAACCAAAAAGTTGAAGAATTTAAACAAAACCATCCAGGACCTAAAAATGGAAGTAAAACAATAAAGAAATCTCAAAGAGAGACTAACCTGGAGATAAAAAAACCTAGGAAAGAAATCAGGAGTTGTAGATAAAAGCATCACCAACAGAATACAAGAGATAGAAGAGAGAATTTCCTGTGCAGAAGATGCCATGGAAAACATTGACACAACTGTCAAATAAATTGCAAAATTCAAAAAGCTCCTAACACAAAACATCCAGGAAATGCAGGACATAATGAGAAGCCCAAACCTAAGGATAATAGGTAAAGATGAGAGAGAAGATTTCCAACTTAAAGGACCAGTAAATATCTTCAACAAAATTATAGAGGAAAACTTCCCTAACCTACTAAAAGAGATGCCCATGAAAATACAAGAAGCCTACAGAACTCTAAATAGACTATGCCAGAAAAGAAATTCCTCCCATCACATAATAATCAAAACATCAAATGCACAAAACAAACAAACAAAAATACTAAATGCAGTAGGGGAAAAAGATAAAGTAACATATAAAGGCATACCTATAAGAGTTACACCAGACTTCTCACTAAAGACTATAAAAGGCAAAAGAACCTGGACTGATATCATACACACCCTAAGAGAAAACAAATGCTAGCCCAGACTACTATACCCAGAAAAACTCTCAAACACTATAGATGAAGAAACCAAGATATTCTATGACAAAACCAAATTTACCCAATATCTTTCCACAAATTCAGCACTTCAAAGGATAATTGATGGAAAACTCCAAAACAAGGAGGGAAACTACAACCTAGAAAAAACAAGAAAGTAATCTTCCAGCAAACCCAAAAGAAGATAGTTACACAAATACAATTCTACCTCTAATAACAAAAATAACATGAAGCAACTATCATTTTTCCTTAATATCTCTTAATATCAATAGACTCAATTTCCCTAATAAAAAGACATAGACTAACATACTGGATACATAAATAGGACCCAGAATTTTGCTGCATACAGGAAACATACCTCAGTGACAAAGACAAACACTACATCAGAGTGAAGGCCTGGAAAGCAATTTTCCAAGCAAATAGTGACAAGAAACAAGCTGGAATAGCCATTCTAATATCAAATAAAATCAACTTTCAGCCAAAAGTAATCAAAAAAGATAAAGAAGGACACTTCATACATATCAAAGAAAAAAATCTACCAAGGTGAACGCTCAGTTCTGAACATCTATGCTCCAAAAGCAAGGACACCCACATATATAAAAGAAACTTTATTAAAGTTCAAGGCACACATTGCACCTCACACAATAATAGTGGGGGATTTCAACACCCCACTCTCAGCAATGGAAAGATCATGGAAACAGAAACTAAACAGAGACACAATGAAATTAATAAAACTTATGAACCAAATGGATTTAACAGATATCTATAGAACATTTCATCCTAAAACAAAAGAATATACCTTTTTCTCAGCACCTCATGGTACTTTCTCCAAAACATACCATAAAACTGGTCACAAAACAGGCCTCATCAGATTAAAAAAAGACTGAAATAATCCCTTGCATCCTATAAGATCACCACAGACTAAGGCTGGTCTTCAATAATAACAAAACCAATGGAAAGCCCACATACACGTGGAAACTGAACAATGCTCTATTCAATGATGACCTGGTCAAAAAAGAAATAAAAAAAAATTAAAGACTTTTTAGAATTTAAAGAAAATGAGGACATATCATACCAAAACTTGTGGGACTCAATGAAAGCAGTACTAAGAGAAAACTCATAGCTCTAAGTGCCTACAGAAAGAAACTGGAGAGAGCATATGCTAACAACTTAACAGCACACCTGAAAGCTCTAGAACAAAAAGAAGCAAATACTCCCAAGAGCAGTACACAGTAGGAAATAATTAAACTCAGGGATGAAATCAACCAAGTAGAAACAAAAAGAACTGTAGAAAGTATCAACAAAACCAGGAGCTGGTTCTTTGAGAAAATCAACATGATAGATAAATCCTTAGCCAGAATAACCAGAGGGCACAAAGACAGTATCCAAATTACTAAAATCAGAACTGAAAAGGGAGACACAACAACAGAAACTGAGGAAATTTAAAAAAAAAAAAAAAAAAAATCCGATCTTACTACAAAAGCCTTTACTCAACAAAACTGGGAAATCTAGATGAAATGGACAATTTTCTAGACAGATAACAGGTACCAAATGTAAATCAGGAGCAGATAAACCATCTAAACAGTCCCATAACCATGAAAGAAATAGCAACAGTCATTAACAGTCTACCCACAAAAAAAAAAAAAAAAAAAGCCCAGATGGTTTTAGTGCAGAATTCTATAAGACCTTCCAAGAAGACCTAATACCAATTCTCTTCAAACTATTCCACAAAATAGAAACAGAAGAAACACTACCCAATTTGTTCTATGAAACCACAATTATGATCATACCTAAACCTCACAAAGACCCACCAAAGAAAGAGATCTTCAGACAAATCTCCCTTATGAATATCGATGCAAAAATATTCAATAAAATTCTTGCAAACTGAATCCAAAAACACATCAAAACAATCATCCATCATGATCTAGTATGCTTTATATCAGGAATTCAGGGATGGTTCAATATTCAGACATCCATCAATGTAATCTACTACATAAACATACTCAAAGAAAAAAACACATGATTATCTTACTAGATGCTGAGAAAGCATTTGACAAAATTCAACATCCCTTTCTGGTAAAAGTCTTAGAAAGATCAAGAATTCAAGGCCCATACCTAAACATAGTAACAACAATATACAGCAAACCAGTAGCCAACATCACACTTAATGGAGAGAAACTTGAATCAATCCCACTAAGATCAGGGACTAGGCAAGGCTGCCAACTCTCTCCCTGCCTGTTCAATATAGTACTGGAAGTCCTAGCCAGAGGAATTGGACAACAAAAGGAAGTCAAAGAGATACAAGTAGGAAAGGAAGAAGTCAAAATTTCACTATTTGCAGATAATATGATAGTATACTTAAGTGGCCCTAAAACTTCCACCAGAAAACTCCTAAACCTGATAAACCACTTCAGAAATTGGCTGGATATAAAATCAACTCAAACAAATCAATAGCCTTCCTCTATTAGAAGGATAAACAGGCTGAGAAAGAAACTAGAGAAATGACACCCTCCACAGTAGTCACAAATAACATTAAATACCTTGGTGTGAATCTAACCAAGTAAGTGAAAGATCTGTATGACAAGAACTTCAAGTCTCTGAAGAAAGAAATAGAAGATCTCAGAAGACGGAAAGATCTCCCATGCTCATGGATTGGCAGGATTAATATTGTGAAAATAGCCATCTTGCCAAAAGTAATCTGCAGATTCAATGCGATCCCCATATGAATTCCAAATCAATTCTTCATAGAGATAGAAAGAGCAATTTGCAAATTCATTTTGAATAACAAAAACCCAGGATATCGAGAACTATTCTCAACAATAAAAGAACTTCTGGGGGAATCACCATCCCTGATCTCAAGCTGTACTACAGAGCAATAGTGATAAAAACTGCATTGTATTGGTACAGAGACAGGCAGGTTGATCAATGGAATAGAATTGAAGACCCAGAAATGAACACCTATGGTCACTTGATCTTTGACAAATGAGTTAAAACTGTCCAGTGGAAAAAAACAGAATTTTCACCAAATGGTGTTGGTTCAACTGGAAGTCAGTATGTAGAAGAATGCAAATTGATCCATTCTTACCTCCTTGTACAAAGCTCAAGTCCAAGTGGATAAAGGACCTTCACATAAAACCAGATACACTGAAACTAATAGAAGAGAAGGTAGGGAAGACTCTCAAATATCTGGGCACAGGGGAAAAGTTCCTGAACAGAACACCAATGGCTTATGCTATAAGATCAAAAATTGGCAAATAGGACCTCATAAAATTGTAAAACTTCTGTAAGCAAAGGACAGTATCAATAGGACAAAATAGAAAACAACAGATTGGGAAAAGATCTTTACCAATTCTACATCTGATAGAGGGCTAATATCTAATATATATATATATATATATATATATATATATATATATATATATTCAAGAAATTAGACTCCAGATAACCAAATAACCCTATTAAAAACAGAGTACAAAGCTAAACAAAGAATTCTCAACTGAGGAAATGCGAATGGCCAAGAAACACCTAAAGAAATGTTCAATATCCTTAGGCATTAGGGAAATGCAAATCAAAACAACCCTGAGATACCACCTCACACCAGTCTGAATGACTAAGATCAAAAACTCAGGTGATAGCAGATGCTGGTGAGGATGTGGAGAAAGAAGAACACTCCTTCATTGTTGGTGGGATTGCAAGCTGGTACAACCACTCCGGAAATCAGTCTGGCGGTTCCTCAGAAAATTGGACATAGCATTACCTGAGGACCCAGCTATACCACTCCTGGGCATATACACAGAGGATGCTCCAACATACAACAAGGACATATGCTCCACTATGTTCATAGCAGCCTTATTTATAATAGCCAGAAGCTGGAAAGAACACAGATGTCCTTCAACAGAAGAATGGATACAGAAAATGTGTTACATTTATATAATGGGGTATTACTCAGCTATTAAAAACAATGAATTTGAGAAATTCTTAGGCAAATGGATGGAACTAGAAAATATCATCCTGAGTGAGGTAACCCATTCACAAAAGAACACACATGGTATTCACTCACCGATAAGTACTTATTAGCCCAAAAGGTCACAATACCCAAGATTCAACTCACTGACCATGTGAAGCTCATGAAGTAGGAAGACTAAGTGTGTGAGTGCTTCAGTCCATCTTAGAAAGAGTAAGAAAATATTCATGGGAGCAAATATAGAGACAAAATATGGGACAGAAACTGAACGAAAGGCTGTCCAGATCCTGCCCCATCTAGGTATCCATCCCATGTGCAGTCACCAAAGGTAGAAGCTGATGTGGATGCCAGAAAGTGCATGCTGACAGAAGCCTGATAGAGCAGTCTCCTGAGAAGTCTGCCAGAGCCTGAAATATACAGAGGCAGATGCTCACAGCTAACCATTGAACTTATCATGGGGTTCCCAATGTTTGTGGCCCCATGGGGAGAGCAACAATAACAACCATCCAGATCTTCCAGGGTCTACACCACCAGCCTGGGAGCACATAGGGAAGGTCACATGGCTCCAGTTGTATAGGTAGAATGGCCTTGTTGGGCATAGGTAGGAAAGGATATCCTTGGTCCCATGAAGGCTGGACGTCCAGTGGAGGGGGGTGGGAATTCGAGGGTGGAGAGGTGGGAGTGGGGGTGTAGGTGTGGGCACATCCTCATAGAATCAGGAGGAGGAGGTATGGGATAGGGGTTCCTGGGTAGGGGGGAAATGGGGAAAGGGGATAGCATCTGAAATGTAAATAAAATATCCAATAAAAAAGTTAAAAAAGTCTTCGTTCCCAAATCTGTAACAGTTTACCAAAGGATTAAACAAGAATCATGTTGCAGAGAAGCAGTGAATGTCATCTGGGTACTTAGAATCCTTGGACTAACAACCAAGCATATGCAATGCATCTTGGTACTGAAAGACAGCTCATTTTGATAATCAATTTTAGGTAAAGATACTGCTACTCAATAAGGGGAATGAAGATCATTTGGCTCTCAGGACATCCAGACTCTTGAGACTATAAAGCTGTTGAAATCTATTACTTTATTTTAATTATAAATGGTCATTTAGAGCAGCCACTGTCTAGGAAAAAACACTATTATCACAAACTCAAGATTCTTCATCTTGAAAAGAAATGAAAAGAAACTGTAGATATAGGAGGAAAAGATGAATATTAACTGCAGTCCTAAGCTTAGCTACAATGCTCTGAGTTTTATTCATTTTGGTAGTCATCTAATATGTCTGACCCAATTAATAGCACATCAAATCAATTAATAGCACATCATACTCCAAGTCAGAGTATGTGTGAAGGAATAGAAATCTAAGCGACACATGAAGCTGCTCCATAGTGGACACTGTTGTGTACCACTAGGGTCTTTCTTTGGAGCTAAGGTATTTATTCTTCTTGTTTCTGGAAATTGTATTAAATGAAAGATATTGCCTTTGAGTTCTTCTGTAAATAATTTTCTCTGTATAGAAGTACCTAGACCAAAGTCACAACCCTTCTAATAAAGAACATATATCCAATGAAGTTAAGAATGAAATTGTCATTATAATGTAAAGCAACTATGAAGAGCCACTTGGAATGGGTAGAATCCATTCTTTTCATGAGAATTTATTCTAATAATTCTCTCAAAAAAATCCCTGCCTGTTAATCTTATTAATGAGGAATCCTATATGTAAGTGGTTAAATATTTATAGACAGGGAATTTTATCTAATATCTAACACATAATTTGAAACAAATCTTTAAATAAAGGTCAAAAGTTCTGTGTTAATTCCCAGGGGTATTCTCTTTAATATGCTGGACTATTATTTCTGCATAGGTACATAAAAATATGGAGATACCTATTGATTCATTGTACAGTTATCACTGTGAAACAACAGTTGTCACTTAGTTCACACAGCCTGTGCTTAGCATGTACAGCCATCAAAATGGAGAGCTTCCCTTGATCTGGAGGCCGAATTGCTTGATTCTGCCTCTTCTGTTCATGGCTGCTTATTGTATTAATGATGCTATGGCTTAAAAACCTCTTCAATCGGGAAACGGAATAGGGGAGGCACAAGATACCTTTTATTTTGTTTTGATTTATTTTATTAGCAAATGAATGTGGAACTACAATTATCTTGAAATAAATCCCATAAGTTTCCCATGCCTCCCTCTCACAGATTTCTTCTAGGAAATATTTTGTCAATTGAATTACTAAGTCTGTCACGACTAGATTCTGATTGAAGGATTTAGAGCCCTTCCCAATGCTTTGTCAGAAATTTGCCCCTGAAGAGATGGAATGGTATTTATTCTTTATGAAAATTATATTTAGATAATCAGCTATGGGTTTGTCATGTTGCTAAAGCCTCTATCCACACTTAAAAGAACTGAAGTATATTACATAATGGATGGAAGTTAAAGAGGTATGTGTTCAGCCATCTTTAATTTCTGTTCCCATTCATATATTAGATAACTGTGTCAGTGAGATCTGCTAGGTTACTTCTGAGTTTGCTGATATGTGAAAATATTCTATAGAATCTTCTTAGTCTCAGCTGTAGACAGATTTGGAAAATAGAAAAGATAATACTAAATTAAAATAAAAATTGATGGACAGGCTAATAATAAATTTACTCACAACCAAATCAGCTTAGCTGAAAAAAAAAGTAGTTCTAGCAGATCAAACAGATGTGAGTCAACCAAACTTTGATGCCTGGGTTTGGGCCACATGGAACCTTATGTTCAGGCAGGAAATAAGTAGGGTCCCACAGTGAATCTTCATGGACAATCCATGCACACTGTAGTTCATTACTGTCACATAGAGTCTACCAGTAACGACTGAGGTGCCAGAGTAGCAGAAGGTAGGAGTAGCTTTTTCCATATTCTCACAAGTCCATTTCTTTCAAGGAGTCAGGATTTGCTCCAAGACATTTAATGGCTCTTTCAGGTTCAGTGCTGAGTTTTGGAAAATCTTGCTAAGCCACTGTAGCTATGAGAGCCAGGAGTGGACAGGGGACTGGAGGCTGTCTTACCATTTTTAGTCATACTGGAAATTAAAGAAGAATGACTAAAGTATGTTTCTTGAAATATCCACTTTAAAAGGACATGAGCTGAAGGCATTGGTTTTTTTTCCTTTATTTTAGAATCATGATCCAGGCTTAGTATTTACAACATGATATGCTTTAAGAAACCATAGAGAATTTAATATGAGAAACATTATAACTAAATTAAAAATGTATAATATAAAAATATTAACAACAGAAAAAATATTTTTATGTTGTGAAATTATAGTTGGATTACATCATGACCCTTAGCTCAATCAGAAAATATATTTGAGATGATATTTGTTACCTTAGTCCCACCCAGGACCTAGAAATAAGCTTTTAATGTTTCCCTACTAGATGAATACTAATGAATTTACATTATTTTATAGAGTAAAAAAAGAACCTAATTTCATTCTCTCATTTTTTAAAATTATACCCTACTTCGTAGTGTGTCATTTTAAATAACAAAATGAAGTTCTTTGGACTCAGCTATTACTATTTGATCCTTTTAAGAGATTTTTTTAAAAGTAATTTATTACTTACTTTACATCCTGATGGAACCGCCCAATTCTCTGCTCCTCCCACAGTTTCACCTATCCCTTTTCTCAGAGGAGAAGGCAGAGGCCCCTTCACCTCACCCTGGCACATCATGTCACTGCAGGAATAGATACATCCTATCTCACTGAAGCCAGACAAAGCACCCCAGTTAGGGGAATGGATTCAACACACAGACAACAGCTTTAGGGACTGCCCCCACTCCAGTTATTGGGGAGTCCTACATGAACATGGCCATCTGCTACTTATATATGGACGATCCTAGGTCCAGCCTTTGTTTGCTATTTGGTTGATGGTTCAGTCTCTGGGAGTCCCCAAGGGTTTAGGATAGTTGACTCTGTTGGCCTTCTTGTGGAGTTCCTATCCCCTTCTTGTCCTTCAAGCCTTCCTCCAGCTGTCCCACAAGAATCCCTGAGCTCCATCTAATGTTTGACTGTGGTGCTGCTTCCATCTGTTTCCATTGGTTGGGTGGAGCTCTCAGAGGACAGTTATGCTAGACTCATGTCTACAAACATAACCAAGTATAATTAATAATGTCAGGGACTAGTTCTTGTCCATGAGATGGGTTTCCAGTTGTGACAATCTTTGGCTGATCATCTCTATCTCTGCTTTATCTTTGTTCCTGCATATCTTGTAGACAGGACACACTCTGGGTCAAAGGATCTGTGGGTGGTATCTTAGTCAGGGTTTCTATTCTTGTACAAAACATCATGACCAAGAAGCAAGTTAGGGAGGAAAGGGTTTATTCAGTTTACACTTCACATTGTTAGTCATTACCAAAGGAAGTCAGGACTGGAACTCAAGCAGGTCAGGAAGCAGGAACTGATGCAGAGGCCATGAAGGGATGTTACTTATTGGCTTGCTTCCCCTGACTTGCTCAGCTAGCTTTTCAAGACGACCAGCCCAGGGACGGCACCACCCACAATGGGACCTCCCACCATTGATCACTAATTGAGATCACTAATTGAGCTAAAATGCCTTATAGCTGGATCTCATGGAGGCATTTCCTCAAGGGAGGCTCCTTTCTCTGTGATAACTCCAGCTTGTGTCGCATTGACACACAAAACTACCTAATACATGTGGGTAGGTGAACTTATCCTTCCCTTGCTTTTTAGTTGATGGTTCAGTGGTAGTTCAGGACTGGTAGTCCTGCCTGAGATATGAAAGTGCTTTGAAATTAGTATATGGTTGATGGCTTTGATAATCATTTTAAATAAATAATAAATTTTTTAAGATAATATATTGTGATTACAGTTTTTCCTCCACATGTGCCTGTTATCCTAGCCTTTGGGAGGTGAAGCAAGAAGATCAGGAATTCAAAGCTTTCCTCAGCTGTATAGCAAGTTCTGGGCTAGGGTAGGCTGTATCATACAATCTTTTGGTTGTTGTTAAATGCACACTTATACATAAGAAACAAACAAAAAATCAATCAAACAAACAAACCAAATGGAGCACTGAGACTAAAGACACTCTTTCAGTATTTTCCACTTATGCATAATCAAAACTTTTCTGTGCAATACATTCTTTGTTGTATTTATTTGTTTGTACTACATATGAAACAGGCAGCAACCATGTAGTTCTTGTTTTCTAAATACTTTCAAAGAAAACTCACACTGGCAGCCAAGAAACCTGCTCCCTGATCCCAGAGAAACTACATTTATGAGAGCAAGTAGAGGGTTAGCATTTATTACTGTTAGTTTAAATAGCTGGGCTCTTAAAGGACAGCTAGTTAGATAAATCACAATGATCTTATTTTTACTGATTTCCTCACACTGACAGATATTTACTATTTCTAGTTGGAGGTCATGGATAGTTTCTTTTTTTGTATTTCTTATACTTTTACTTCTCCTCCAAAAAATAATGTTATTTTCTCAAGTTGTTGGGGTGTGACACTACCAATTTCCTGAAATGATGGGGACATGAGCTTCCCATTCAATATACTGAAGAGGTTTGGCAGCACCTAATAGCTGGAGAAGAGGCTATCATCGCGTTGTGCTCTGCTATATTCGGTCTTTCAGATTGGAGTACCTCAGATTAGCATTCACCCAACGATGGAGAAAGGGACAAAAGGATCTTTGGAATATTTCACACATGGTCCTTATTAATAACATGCTGCATACTTAGGAAAGAATATGCAGGACTGTGTTTTTTGAGGAGACATCATTATGTAACATGTAACAAGAGAGTTAGACAGCTTGTGGGTGTTTTAAGGATGGCAGGAGAGCTCATTCATCCAAGTGTCTGCTGGCATCTAACAGAATTTTTTCTAGTTCACAAGGGGAAAAATAAAAGGCAACTGTGTTGTCTTTGCTAAAATATCTTACTGCATTTCCTTTTTTTTTTTTGTCCTTACCCATGCTTTTATCATTCAGCTGTTACATTTTATTCTTTTCTTTTTCACTCTACCCTCATATGAAAACTGTAAAATTCCTACTGAGTCCCCCTTTAAAAATCAGCAGTAGTAACTTTAGAACTTTGTCCAGGATAGAACTCATCATGGTAGATTTGCTGAAGATAGGTTGATTTTTGTGTGATTGGTTCTAGAGAATGATCAGAAGCATTTCTGAATTGGTCATGGAAACAGAAGAAGATTGTTAAGGCAGGAATGTAGGTGGAACGTGAGAAGGGTCTACTCTCACTTGTGGCTGGGGATAAGAAGAAAGACATGCCTAGCTGGTCACCTTTAGCAATATCTGGTGGGACCATTAGCAGTCTCCCAAATAGACACAAATATCCTGTGGTAGGCCTCGAACCCAAGACCTTCCACATCAATCAGCCTCTAGAACTGGGTCTACCACTCATCAACTGTATAGTTCAGCCATGTAGTACTTTAGAGGGAGTAGTGAATTGATAGAAGGCAAATAAGTTTCTGTTTCTTGTGTGTATCACTTCAAGTCTGGCTTGGCATTGTTTATAACGCTTATGTTGTCCAAATTAGCTAGAAATGGTTTTCATACATTAAGCCCATATTGATACCAAATTAAAACAAATATTTTTAAAATAAATTTTTAAACTGCAAATTACACCAAGTTTGAGCAAGTCTGAACTCTAACTGATACAGGTACATAATGCCCTATGAGTGGCCTGCTTCTGGGTTATCTGATGGATAGAAGACACAGGAATATTATCTCATCACACAGTGTTAGGAAGGTTGGGAGATGAAAACAGTTTTTTTTTTCATACATCTGCCATTATACTAAAATTTCAAATTTTCAAAGCAAAATCAGTCAGTCTGTGGTATTTGTGGAATGCTCTTTCTGTAAGTTCCTTTTCTATTGCTCTACAATATTTCCATGACATTACTTTGCTCATTTCTTTTCCTTGTTTTTTGTTCTCTTCCAGGGTCCCATTTTCTAGAAAAACCATTCACTTCAACAGCCAGGGAGAGTGCCTTGATGTTCAAAGTAAGGTTTTTTTTTTGTTGTTTGTTTTATTTTTTATTGGATATTTTATTTACATTTCAGATGTTATCCCTTTTCCCCATTTCCCCCACCCAGAAGCCCCCTATCCTAACCTCCTCCTCTTGCTTCTATGAGGATGTGCCCCCAACCATCCACCCACTCCCTCCTCCCCACCCTCAAATTCCCCCACAGTGGAGCATCCAACCTTCAGAGGACCAAGGACTTCCTGTCCCACCTATGCCCAACAAGACCATCCTCCCCTATATATACAGATAGATCCATGGGTCCCTCCCTATGTGCTCCCAGGCTGGTGGTTTAGACCCTGGGATCTCTGGTTGGGTGGTTGGCTCCTCTTCCTTCTCCTCTTCCTCTCTTTACTCCTCCTCTTCCTCTCTTTAACCTCCCATCTTAGCTCCTCCTACAGCCTAATACCATCATTTGTGTACTTAGAAGTACAAAGCCATCTTAGCAAACATTTACAGAACTCAAGTGTCCACCTTCTGATCTTAGGCATGTCTTACTTTGAGGGGACATCTATATAAAAAGGGTGACAAAAGAGCCAGGCAGTTTGCTGGTGTTTTAGGGGATAGTAGGAGGGATAACTCATCCATGTGCTTGTTGCCATCTTTACTAAACAACATTGCTGAAAAGACATCTGAATGCTTTGGAAATTTTCTCAGCCTCTGTTACACTTTGAATATACTTTTATCATGGCATGTTCACAGATTTTAAAGTTGTTGGGCACCAGTGAATTTCAATGAAGGTGAGCCTGTCATATATTATGGTTTATTTAAGATAAACATGTTACTGTGGTACTAATATGTAATTATAAGGTAATAGGATAGATATTTCATAATGTTCTTATATATCCTGGAAAACAATCATTTCTAGGAAAAAATAATAATATGTAACAAATTGGCAATGTGTTTTAAAAACCTCATATCCTCCAAAGAGCCAATACTTTTATATGCACACCAACTATGATTTTTCTGACCAAACATTTAATCTCCTTACAAACGCAGTGAAGTATAAAATGCTAGCAGATTTCAGTTGGCTCTGGTTATTAGGAAGCTCAGAGCCAAATCCATGACTAACATTTAGCGAAATTCAAGTACATTTGAGGATAACCTTGCTGGAATCCTTTCCCATCCACCTGATCCCCATTCCCTTTTACTGGTTTAGCTATTTCTATCCACTTAGTATATATATTGCATAAATTATTTCAGCTATCTTTGAAAAAAACCAAACTTGCATCCATTTTCTGGATCTCAATGTGTCTTTAAATTAGGATGCCTCCCATAGTAATTCATTGATGGTTATGTTTTGCCTGTAGTCAAAAAAATAAGGATAATTGAAATACTGCTCTGTGATAGATCTGTGTTAGAACAAATGGCCATACAGTCTAGCAAGGTAATTTCATTGGATTTTAAATCAGTTTTTAAAAATCTAGCTTAATATTAAATGACTAACCTTGTTTTACTAGGTTCTACTGAGCAACAGTGAACAGACATCTTTTTCTCTTAAATAAGAGAGACTATGGCAGCACACACAGGGTCTTCTTGGGTTCCCAGCATTGAGAGGACAAAATGGACATAAGCTCCCACCCCTAACCAAGACACTCTCCACCACTGATACTACCTTCCAAAGGAAAGATTTATTTTTCTCCAACGTAGCCTCAAAAAGTGGGTATATTAATCACTATTAAGTGTATGCCCTATGCCCAGTGGTAGATGTTCCACACAAAATTATCTCAATGACATTTTTCATAGGGTTTTTTTTGTCTCATATTTGGAGATTTTAATGGCCTTTGGCTGCATATTATGTTTTACAATTTGATGAGTTTGTGGTGTGTGTGTGTGTTTCTGAAGTTTTTTCTCGTTTGTGTTTTTATTCTGATATTTGTTTGTTTAATTTCTAAAGAGAGAAAAAAGAGTGTGGCGATTTGAATGGTGGGAGGTGGGAAGGTCGGGGCTGACTCAGGGAATTGTATAAAAATTCAGTTAAAACATACTGAACAAGTGAGTGCTGCAGAAAGAAGGAGAAAAAAAGGAGTGCTGCAGAAGTCGTGATTACTAGCCACATACTTTATGGATAAGAAATAATTTTAAACATTTGTTTTCTTTTATCCTATCTTTTGTTCTTTTCCTTTCTTACTCTCTTACTCTTTGTTTCTCTTTCTGGAACAGACACAGACACACACACACAAGCACACACACCTCTAACCTCTAAATGTTGGTGCTACTATTAATTAACATGATATTATAGACAAGGACTTTGCTTTTCCTGAGCCTTGTTGAATTGTTTCATCATGGCATTTGAATTAATGAGGCAACTTGATGTCCATGAAAATGTATGACAATGAGTCTGTTGCAGTATTTGAGAGTCAAAACATAGATTTTAATCCAAACTGACAATGACGACTCATTCTCATCAATATAGGAAGATAACGCCATATGTTGGCTCAATTAAACATTTGATCTCACGTAACATGTTTAGTTTTGTGCAATATAAGTAAAAGCATTTGTATAAACAACCTATTGCTACAATATTAGGCAGGAATACAGTTGATTATATGTAATGAACTGAGGATAGCGCTTCTCTTATTTTACATCTTCCTCATTACGGCTAAAAGCATGAACTTTGGAGTCAAAGCTTGTTCATTACCTACAAAGTTACATGTCCTCCTTGCTTATATATTTATTTATAGTAAGAAGATAATTACACTTATATACTAATATTAAAAATTATAGCAAATAAATTACCTAGTTCAGTAGACCATTACTAAATGGTCTACATAAATACTAATATTAATATTAATAGTACTCACAGAAGTAGAAGTCGTTATAAGATAAAATTTTATTTGTAGAATACTTGATGGTTACATATTAAAATGCAATTATTAAGCAGTATTTCTCACATGCAAATACTGTTAATCTTGTAGTTCTACAAAGAGTATTAAGTAGTTTCCCTTTAAAGGTCAGAATTTGAAGTACTTTTATATACTAGAGAGTAAATAGAATGGGAAAATGGTAGAGATGGGCATTAAATATTTTGGAAGATTTCATTTCTCTCACCATTATTTTAGCCACTAAAACACTACTTGGGCTTAACCCAAGCTCCTCTCTCTTATAGGGATATCTTATTTCTTCTCTTGTTTCTTTCTTAACTAACAGTAAAAGTTGAATAAATGAATGCAAAGAAGTTTTGAAAAATATTGGATAACATGCACGGTTGTACCCAAAATGTATGAAAAAAAAATGTCAAGGAAGCCTTAAGAAAGCACAACAAAAAAATTTAAGGAAGATCTCAATCCAGTCATATCTATCTAATTATCAACCTGAGAAAGAGAGGGCAGAGAGAGACTAGATAAAAGACATGCTCTCTGGATTCCTTCTGACCTAGATTTCTCACGCCAGTTCAAGCTAAGCTGTTTCTGAGTGTTTGATCATTTTATCAAGTGTCCATAGACATCACAGAGAGCAAGTCAGAAAATGATAGTAACTGAAGCATCTTCTTTCCTCATCTGTCAGAAACCTCTGTGTTTATCCTTCCTCAACAGGAAAGCAGGCTTCTAGCTTCTCAACTACAGGATAAACCTAGAAACCCTTGTTATTACTAAATGCATAGTTTTGAAATAGTTTCAACTTGGCTACCTCATGTGATACTTGGGGAATCTTTCTAGTGAGCAGCAGGTGGCTGTGGAAGCTGCTCAGAGGCACGGTACAGCCACGTGCTCATCTGTAGAAAATGCATCCATGATTTGCAAAAAAAGATACAACATTTACAAAAGTCTCTACTCTTCTCCACTGTCATCAGCAGATGTAGCCATTGTTTCCAGGTCCCCAAGACACACCATGAAATTTTCTCAACACAACCACTGTTTTCCCAAACCTGAGTCAAAGAACTGACATTTTGTCACATGTTGATATAAGGTCAACAGATTCTATTTTGTAACTAAATTTCAAGATGAGCTGGATAATTTTATGGCCGGCAATAAAGCTAATTATTAAGAGGGCTAAGTGAAAAAGCCAATTGGATCTCCTGATTTAGAACTTTACTTGCTACTGTGACATTTAGTGAGAGCTTCCCATCTTTAGATAAGGCAGGGAAGGACATTATAGGTGATTTTTGTTTTTTAATAATCTATTTGTTTTTCAGTGAATTCAAATCAGCATACAGTTATTAAATACCTATTGTTTACAAAGCATCATTCTAGTTCATGCTTTCATGGCACTGAGAAATGTGAAAATTAGAGTTAGACATTATCTGATTGCAGAGGGGTGTTATGAATACACTATGAATCCAGGGTTCTCTTAGGCCTCTATAATCATAGGCTCTCTCAGAGTTTGACTCAAGAGAAGGCCAAGACTATTCTTCAGGACAAGTGTGAGAAAGATATTAGAGCCAGGAGTTAGTTTTATTCAAATATTAATGACTTATCCAAGCTGAAAGGAAGTATTTCCAGACATGCCACAACATTGTTTCCCTTGACAGTGAAGACTATTTAAGGGTCTACATCCTAGAGTTAAGAGTGTTAGAAAGAGCAAGCTGACCTTAACCTTACCTGGTAAGGTAAGTTTCTTATCAATGACAGCTCTGAATCTAAAACAGCAAATATCCCACTAGCAAATTAAAAATAAATTCTATAGTATGTTAAAGACAAGCCCAACTGTTATATTGCTATTTTTTTAAATAATTTACTTTTGCACATAGGAGGACCAACAGTCTCAGGTGGAAATATTTCTGACTAGAAATATCAGTGTGGAGAAGCAAAGTGATGTCAGGAAACAGGTCCTTGGGAAGGAGAGGACAAGAATGTGCAGACAACATTGAATTGCATATGTTAAAGGGAAATGCTGAGAGTCGGAAACTACTCTAGATTCCAGGTACTCACTGATAAAGGCAACAAAAGATGGTGAGTTGTTTCACTTTATCAGTGGGCATGAAGCAGATAATAGCAAAAATGCCTTGGCAGATTGCACCGTGAGACGAGGGAATCTGCAAGGGTGAGAAAATGGCTTCTATATGGCCAGTATAGCCTATGTTTCACCATAAACAAATTCTCATATAAAGCAGAACAAAACAGCTGCTACATAACATTGAGGGATTGAATGGGATGTGGAGTGTCAAAAACATAAGCTCTTGAATCTGAATGGAGAGCAGGGAAAAACATTTCAGGTAAGTTGGTCCTTTAGTAGAGATTTAGAGGATAAGTGGGAATTCAATTCAAAGAGAAGACATTAGTGTGTTAGATTTCCAGTTTACGTAGACAACATAAACCACAAAAGAAAATAGACACCTGCTCTTGTTGTCCAGCAAAGGATGGCTTTCACAATGAAACTGGACTATAGCCTCTTTGTTGGCAGATGAGGCTGGAACCTAGTCTCACATTTGTAATTTATTCAGTAGACAATGGGGCATTTTTAAATAAAGATAATGTGTTATTAGGGGCATCATTCTATAAGCTCTACAGGTGATACTGAGAGTCAAAAATACATCACCTTCCTTGCCTACAAAGACATCTCTTCTAACTTTGCTTAACAAGGTCGAGGCAATCATTATGTGCCCTAGGATCACTGTAGTGGTTGAATATGCTTAGCCCAGACAGTGGCACTATTTGGAGGTGTGGCCTTATTGGAGGAAGTGTCTCAGTGTTGGGGTGGGCTTTGAGAGCTTCCTCCTAGTTGCTGGAGGATGCCAGTCTTCTCTTGTTTGCCTTCTGAAAAGATGGTGAACTCTCAGCTCCTTCAGTTCCATACCTGCCTAGATGCTTGGATGCTCCTGCCTTGAAAATGTACTGAACCTCTGAACCTGCAAGCCAGGCCCAATTAAATGTCATTATAAGAGTTGCCTTGGTCATGGTATCTCTTCACAGCAGTAAATCCCTAACTAAGACTTACATATTCAATTTATTCAAGGAATCCTTCCCATTACTCTGATATGTAGTATAACTAAATAGTAATTATCAATGCATTGTCAGAATTTTCATTAAAGAATAGCTATGAATGTGGCCTAACACAAACTTGTACATCAATGTAAAGTATTGCACACTTTTTGCTACGATTATTATTTAATTTATTTATTTATTATAATTTAGGTGCTCAGTTCTTGAGCATGGTGAACACTGTAAGATGACAACTTCATGCTGTAATGACAAAAAATGGAAACCCCTGAATAGACCATCAAGTCCATTTGAAAATTCATCTATTTCCTGCCCTAGTCTCCATTCCCTTCCTTAGTCATCACCTCTACTGGATACTTCATCTAGATTAATTAGGAAAGTAAATGAATAAATGTCTTGAGTGTTTTGAGAATTAATTACTAATCCTGATTTTTAGAAGAATAAAGGCAACAAGAACAGAAATATCAGGAAGATTTAAGAAACAAATATTCAGAGGGAAGCAGGTGAACTTTAGAGAAGGATGAAAGAAACCTGCTAAGACAGAGTTCTTTCTTCAATGATCAGTACAGCTTGTCTTCCTCTCATATACATTCTCTTCCCTTTATAAAAAGTTTTGAGTGAAGTGTTTATCAACTTCTTATTAATTCTTTAAATTTGTCACAATCCACACCCCAAACATACACATATGCACTCATACCCAGATTGATTTCAAGGATGGAAAGGTGCAAGAGATCTTGGTACCAAGTAATAGGGACTCATATTTTCTTAGTAATGTTCTTAATGTCTTAAATTCTGAAATAAAAAAAAACAAATAAAAAATAACTGGAATTAAAATATCAAATATAGTTGACAGCCACAAAAGCTTGTCACTGGATATCTCCATACTTAAGTCTCTGGATTTAAGACCTAATTTTTTAAAGGAAATATTTGATTGAATAATTTCCTAAAACAAAATTAGCCATTTTGTTTGTCCAAATAGTGCCACTCCCTAGGCTTAGCATTTGCCAAGACTGTGACAACCCACAGTGATGGCAATACAGTGATAGAGTTCTACCCATTCAACAAGAATTTAACTTATCTGTACCCAGGTAATGGACCTGGGTATGAGGCTTTGTTTAGAAATTGTGTCTTTACCATAAAGATATTTGTTTTGGACAACACATTAAGTAGATTATTACATGGTATGTCTATTATAATGAAAATCCATTATTTCAAAGAAAAAAGGCAAAGTTCTTAGTCTAAGTTTTAAACAAGTTTGTTCTCATAAGAAAAAAGAAAAAGAAAAACATCTGTCCAATTCAGTAGCCAACTATTAGAATGAAGAAAAACTTGCATACTTGTGATTCAAAAGTTGAAATAATTAAATTCTTAATTTAGAATAGAATTATTATAACTGGTTATATTTTCCTGCACATTAATCTGACAGAATTTTGTATTTGGAAGATTTTGTCTTGTGTACCCACGCACTTGGCGATTGAGCCATTGAATATGCACCTGCTTCTCAGATTGGCAAGGCAACAATTTACTGTGAAGAATCAGTCGTTTTGAATGACTAATTGGTTACAGGTGCAATGAATTACCCATCTGTCTTAGAGACCAACTCTACTAGAAGGAAAGGAAAAATCCCCTTTCTCTCATCACTTAGGGAGTACATTAACACAGGCATTCAGTGGTACATGAGACTTACCTGGAATTAGTAACTCTGTTGGGTAGGTAACAAAAAAAATAAAGCTTGTTAGATAGAAAAATATTTTACTTCACACTAGTTGTTATTATTACCTTTTTTAGAGCAACTTCCTGATTAATTGCTGTTTGAATTCATGGAATCTTCTGAATCTCTCAAAGTAGAGGAGGGGGCAGGGGGACTAACAAACCAAAAAAACCCAAAGCCAACAACAATGAAAAACAACCCACCAAACAACCAAACAACAACAAAATGATGGAACAATGAACAACAATACAAATCAGAATATGTCAGATGCGTATTATGAATCCACACTAGGTTTGCATCAGGATTCGTTCTTACTTTAGGTTTAGGTTTTATTTTCTTGATTTTTTTTTCAGTCTAACTTTCAAATTTTTCTGAAGGATTCTGATCTCAATCATTGAGTCATAGTACTGTTTATCCAGATATTCTTGTCTAGCTGATATGAATCGTTTTTTCTAAATGGGAAGCAACATTTTTTGGTCTTTGTTGGTCACTAATCCTTGGCTCCTGGAAACTACAGTGAAGCTCTTGTTGACTAGGAAATGAGATGGCAGTAGGTGTTGACTGACAGTGGGAAACTTTTAGGCTTACATGGTCCCTTTGCCTTTGTAGATTTTTGTCTTCTTCCCAATACTTTTCTGATTTATTCTTTCTGCTTTCTCATACTTCAATAAATTTATGTTTTATATGTTATACTTTATCTAATTTTAATAAATCTTGAATACCTAGGAATTCCGATTAAAAACCTGTTTTCATCTTCCAGTGCAGGTCTTGCATCTTCACCTGTGTGAGAAGCAAGCCATTTGGATGAGTGATTGTTTTAGGAAGTTCTTCTGTGTGTCCACATTTGTCTTAAAGAATTGATAACATTAAAAAGTAGCTTTGTTTCAAGAAGTGGTATGGAAACATTCAAAACACAGTGAAACAAAGTCCACCCACTTTTTATAATATATTCTGAAATTTAATTGGTTAAACAAATTAATACTTGTCCCTATATAGTCAACAAAACAATCATAAACATAATGTGAGATGTGCCTCAACATACTTTAAATATCGAGTTTCTAAGGTAGAGTTTACATTGCTGTGAAGAAACACCATGACCAAGGCAACTCTTATAAAGGGCAATATTTAATTGGGGATGGCTTACAGGTTCAGAGATTCAGTCCATTATCATCAAGGGGGGACCATGGCAAGTTCTAGGTAGGCACAGAGCAGGAGAAGCTGAGAGTTCTACATCTTGTTCAGAAGGCAAACAGAAGAAGACTGGCTTCCAGGCATCTAGGACAAGGGTCTTAAAGCCCATGCCCACAGTGACACACTTACTCCAACAAGGCCAAACTTACTCCAACAAGGCCATTCCTCCTAATAGTGCTACTCCCTGGGCCAAGCATATTTAAACCACCACATCAAGAATAGTTTAAATTGGTGATAACTTTACACACAATTTCTCATTCTGTAAATGTTCTCCATGTTTTTATAAAATATCCTCTCATATAAACATTTTTTGAATGATTATTTTTTTATACCCTGGGAAAGATTAGGTTGTGTTTCTAAATCTTTCTCTTTTTAAATTGATGTGTTTTTATGTATAAGTTCCATTCATCAAATTGAGATGATACAAAAAGATTCTGAATGAAATTTTCTTTATCCAAATGATTAATTCTAATTTTACATTAGAAAACTAAATTTCAGAATTTTATTATCTTTCTCAAATATATATTAAATTTCTTCACAATTTGCATAACCAAAATGTTTCTTATAAACTCACTAATTCTTTTTTTAAGAATTTATTTTTTCTTTAGTAACTTTATGCATAAATAAAATGCAATTAGATCATATGTTCAAACTATCATTGACCTCTCAACAGCTCGCTTCAGACTTCACTTTTTTTTCCTCTTTAAGAAACCACTAAGTCTGGTTAGTACTGTTCATATATACTTAAGATAGGGCCACCATGCAAAAGAGCATAGGTGACTTACCACAGGCCACCCTTGAAGAATTCTGTCCCTCTCTTAGTGGCAATCAATTTCCAAGAGCTACTCAACTAAGAAATGGACTCTCATGACCCAATTCCATTCCATGCTGGAATATTAACTGGCTTGGTCTTGTTCAGGTCCTGTGCAGGCAGCTATAGCTGCTATGAGATCATGTTTTCAATGACCCTGTCATGTCTAGATATATTATTTCATGGCACTCTTGCTCAGCTTCTGGTTCTTATAGTCTTTCCTCTCATTTTTTCCAGGATACTCCATGACCCTTGGAAGCAGGGCTTGGTAGGAACATCACTAATTTCAACCAGCATTCACAGAAGCAACACATGTGTCAAAAAGAATTATCCAATAATGTCTTAAGATCATTGTACAAAATTATAGTTTATTTAATTCTAATAAAAAGTTCTAAAAATATTTCAAAGTGTAATACAAGAGAAATGTTTATATATATATTTTTTCTAGTCTGTGAAAAGTCACATTTTTCTGTAGCTGTTCTTAGGTGCATGCAAGTGTTCTTCACCTGCTAGTGAGGTGAGATTTTCTTACCATGCATTTGTTATAGTCTTTTGAGTCATTATTCTTTCAGTGTTCTTGAACACCTGTGGTAGTGTCAAACTTAGAAGCTATCTAAGAAGTCCTCTTAGATAGCATATATATATATATGATGTATTTGGTGTGTTGAGACAGGTTTTCCCTGAATATATAGCCTTGGCTGCCCTGAGACTCCTTTGGTAGATCAGGCTGGCCTAGAACTCACAGTGATCTCTCCCCCTGACTCTGCCTCCCAAAGTGCTATGACTAAAGACATGTGCTACCATGTGCAGCTGCCAAACTATGTTTTTGTTTGTTTGTTTGTTTTTTAATTGCTTTTATTGCAGAAAGACTCCTTCAAATGAAAATGTAAGACACTAGAAAACTAAAACAGCACTGATGTGAGAATTCAGGGTTAAAGTGCTCATCTGCATCTTTTATGACTTTTATGACTCTTGTGCCTTGGACAATCTTGCATTTGTAGTCTGAGTATAGAAGTTGCATAGGGTCTTTCACAATCACATTTTTTTCTACAAGGGAGTAGTGTAGAGAGAAATTATTCGGCTTATCGAAAGTGCAGGTAATAGAAACAGAAAATAAAATCTTAATCATCCATGTGGTTTATTTGTGTTGATTACTTGTCTATCATTTTGAATGTTGGGAGAAAGTTCCCACCAGTGTTTTCTTTTCATGGTTTACAAGTGAAAGCCAAACGACACCATTTAGGAATGTGTTCTTGCTATCTACATTGTTGAGATAGGGTCTCATTTGTGGCTTCTGTTCCTTTACTCCAGGCTTGTTGATTTGCCAGCTACTGGCTGAGTCTTCTGTCTTTGGCCTCGCATCTCCCAGCAGGAGGGCTGGGATTACACTGCATCCTGCTTTTTTGTGTGGGTTCAGAGGATTGAACTCCAGTCTTCAGGCTAGCAAAGCTAGCCCCTTAACCAAGTGAACTTTCATTATTTTTTAAATCGGTTAAAAGTTCCCAGACCGTTACTCTTTCATTTAACCTAACCTGTGTAGATGCAGATACTCTGTCAGCACCTTCTTAGCTGTCCAATTCTCTGATCTCATGATAAATTCAAATCTCAAAGCAAGACTTTCAATCTCTGAGACAGTTGATTATACCAAATGTTTAGCACAGAGTCACTAGCTGGCTCCAGGCTATTGATGATTTCATTAAACCTTCCCCAATCTATTTATTTGCACAATTTCAAATGGGAAAAAATGCATTGGAATGAAGCATCTCGTTTCCTTTACTGTCCCAAGGCAAAACGAGGCAACGATGCATATCCCCAATTTAGACTAAATGAAACTAGCCCCATTTCAAACAGAGAAGTCACATTGTGAGTTTAAAACCACATCAACCTAAAGGAGACATTTTCTCCCTGTCTGTGAACAGCTTCAATTGATGATGCTATGGTCTGTGTATATGGACCAAAATTTGTAAAGCAACTTTCAAGCTCCCAAATACTTCCCACACCAGCTTACTGCTCTTTCCAGCATGCTAGTGTTTGTCTCTGTAGCAAGTGCATAGTGGCAAACAAATAAAATGTGTCTTATTGAATTACCTTGATTGCTATATTGATCAGTTTCTTGTGCTTCTATTCTTAAGAACAGCAGCAAAACAAAGCAGGCTAGCAAGGTTTCACTTAGCAGATAGGAAAAAAAATGGATTTTCAGTCTGAGAAGGTACTTGTCCTGTTAAGAAACAGCTAAGAAATTTTTTAGTTTAAAAGGATACATTTCTTTTGTAATGGGGGCAAAGCCAATTAATCACAAATAAATTGGAATTCATTTTCTTGAAATCACAGGGCATGGTGACTGAACAGGTGGGACACATGGTTTAAAGAGTGTAGGTTGCACTGGACCCTTTTTTAATTTGCTGTGCTCTATATAGTTACAGGTATTACATTCTTAATAACTGATCAACATTTTAAAAATAGGTTTCACAAGAAAAGTAATTAAATTTTATAATTGAGTTTTAGAGAGTGTGTTTCTATAGAAGTTCAGATACTGAGTCTCCATTTTACAATTACCATCTGCTAAAGTTCTTTTTCATTTGCTTCTGCATCCTATCAGCCACTCGGTTTTCCAAACTGCCTTTCACTTTTTGAGGCTCATTCTCAATTTTAAGTGTGTGTGTGTGTGTGTGTGTGTGTGTGTGTGTGTGTGTGTGTTGTGATTGCCTGCGTGCAGGTGTAGTTGAATGTACATTCATGTGAAGAAAGCAAATCAAAGTTAAGATGTCTCTCTTGATACCTTTCCATCATCATTGTTTAGAAGGACCTGGAACTCCATCAACTCAGTAAGATTTCGTGGCCACTGACTTCCAATCCACCATCCTCTACCATCCCCCTAGCACTGGCATTACAAACACATGTTGTTGCACTTGACTTTTATGTGGCTGCTGGGATCCATATGCAGATCCTCATGTTTATGTGACAGGCACTTTATCAGCTGAGCCAATTCCCCAGCTAAGTTTGGTTCCTTATTCTCTATGTCTGCTTAAGAATTTAGATAAAAACCTTCTCTTATCTATTAGTATTACGTAAAATAATATCAAGATTGTGTTCCTATACTGTATGTTCATAGTTAACAGCATGCCCTTTTATAACCTCTCATTGGAAATATTTGTGCTTTGAAACATTTTATGAATTATTAAGCATAAATTATTTGTACTTGTATCTATCTGTATATTGTACCTATCAATAAAATTATTTAACTATCTAGCATATTGTATATAATGATAATCATGTAGACAATATAAAGAATGAAGTTTATAAAGCAAGTGTTCTAGTTTCTGGTCAACTTTGATATGAAACAGAAGAATATATGACAGATTATAGCTTGAATATACCTTCGACTTCAAGAATCAGAGTCTGGGAACAGTTCAAAACTTGTCTTCCAATGGAGTTGCCCTCGCCTTACTGGGCCCCTGGGAGCTCCCAGAGACTAAGCTACCAACCAAGGAGCATACAGGGCTGGTCCAAGGTCTCCAGCATACATACATATATATATGTATGTATATATAGCAGAGGGCTGCTCTGTCTGGTATCAGTAGAAGATGCATCTATCTAATCCTGCAGAGACTAGATGCCCTAGGGAGGGCTTAGGATGCTGAGGAAGTAGGCACCCTCTCACAGGCAAAGGGAAGGAGGGATGGGTGGAAGAACTCGACAAGGAGGAACTGAGAGGGGGCAACATTTGGGATGTAGATAAATAAAATAATTAATCAAAAATATGGGGGGGGGGCAGCAACAGAGGGTGGTGAGATGGCTCAGAGATTAAGAGCATTGTCTACTCATCCAGATGTCTTGAGTTCAATTCCCAGCAACCACATGGTGACTCATAACCATCTATAATGAGACCTGTTCCCTTCTTCTGGATTGCAGTAATATATTCAGGCAGAACCCTATACATATTAAATAAATCTTTTTTAAAAATTATGTATGTTTTGAGTGAACTTTTCTCATGACTTGAAACAGACTTTCTGGGGGAAAGGAAGGTCTATGCTACCTTTTTTTTTTTTTTTATTACATGACGCTCACATGATTTCTTCTTCAAAAACCATCTCTGATTATAATGTTTTTCTGTAAGACTGTAAGGCTTAAAGGGAGGTAACAGAGACAACTGTACTCTTCCCACTTGCACATTTATGTCTGTAATAGACTCATATTAACCTTGGAAGCATTTCCTGCAGAGATACCAAATAGAAACCTCAAGACAGATAATGGGAAACTGACTGTCCCTTGATGACATATAAGATATCAAATAACCAACCTAAGATATGCCTCACATTATCATTTTTATATGAATTCAGACTGCACATAGATTTTCTATTTTCACTTATTTTTTATATTAGTCTATTTTTTTCGTAAATTTTAAAATACATTGTTTATGTGATATAGTTTAAAATAACATAGTTTAAATATAGTGATGTGTTTACATATCATGCATATACACATATTTACTTTTGATAATCATAGACATTTAATTAAAATGTGAGTGAAGTAAAAAAAATACTTGAGCCAGGCAGTGGTGGCGCTTTCCTTTAATCCCAGCACTTGGGAGGCAGAGGCGCGCAGATTTCTGAGTTCGAGGCCAGCCTGGTCTACAGAGTGAGTTCCAGGACAGTCAGGACTGCACAGAGAAACCCTGTCTCAAAAAAACAAACAAAAAAATCCATAAAATTGTTCAAATAAAGCTCGAAATGTCTTCCTGACATTAAAAAAGGGACATATGCCTAGATATGCCAATAGATAGTTTGATAAGTTGGGATTAGATAGAAAGATGATGGGTGGTAGGGAGATGATTGATAGGCAGAAAGATGTTATGTTCTTGTATATCATTTCAAGTGTTTATTTTCTTTTTGTTTTGTGAAAAAAAAAGAAAATGCCTCTTTATATGTCATTTCATAACTCAACTTCCCACTCCCCTTATTTTTCAACATGTAATTGAGTCACAGATAATGATAACTCTCTCATTAAGGTAGTTTACGTCTTTATATTTCATGGCTATGGAAATGCAATAGGTTTCCATCACTGGGCTGCTTTGGAGAGTTCTAGCAGTTTATATTGCTGTTATTACCCAGACCATAATTAACTATTTTTTCTTAAAATAATAATGGTAAGAAGAATTGGATAAACATCGTGAGGGATGTGTAAAATATTCTGTATATATTGTCCTCACAATTGTTTATGATTTATAACTACACTTACACAAATATGTCTATATGATTGTCCTATTGAGTCTATTTTTCTGAAATGTCCAATATAGTTTTGATAGAGATAGTAACAGAAAACATGCCTGATTGAGGCAAGGTAAACATATTCTCAAGTGTATGTTTTTCTGTCTTGAAATATGAATTCACTATTAATTATTGTTTCAAAATTTATATGCATAGTGGCTACTTGTTATTAATCAGTTATATCTTATTAAACAGGAGAAATATTAGTGTGTCCTGTTAAAGTCATGTTGATTCAGAAACTAACAATTCTTAAGTATATGTTTTCTATTTTTTCTGTTATTAGCCTACCTCAGACCCAACCTAGCTGAGACAGAAAGACTCACTATCCGCAATAATGCAAGAACAGTCTTGGCAATGTGCTTTTCAGATGTCCTGCCTCAGTATTTAACATTCTTATGTGATCCTTCGACTAAATAAAGTATATGGATGCACTGTATGTTTTTTATCTTTAAAATAAACACATTGAGATTTAGAAATATTCCTTTTCTGGTATGGAAGTGTCAGAGGATATAAGAAATAGAAAAGTAATGTTTTCTCTTGTTCCTTGTCCTATGCTTTCCACTATATATTGATGTTCTTGTGAATGTGAGGAACTTTGGTAACTTATCCTAATAGTCATAAGTTGCACAGTATGTTGTTCTTGGAGGAGAAAAGATTTCAATCTAGTTATCCTTGCTCTAGAAATAGGTTCAATAACATCCATGTATGTATGCTGTAGACTGATAACAGTGAGAGTTTTCAGATGGGTTGGGCTAGATTTGAATCAACAGCATGCACAAGAGTGCATCTATAATGTGTTTGCCAGGCCTAAGAACCATCTGGCACTTAATAGTTCATCCTAAAGTATTTCCCCTGCTGATTTTCTCCAATCAAAAAATATTTCTAGATAAACTTTCAAATAAGCCATAACTAGTACATTTCCATCAATAGCTTCCCAGGGAGCGTGAGACAGAGGATAATTATGTCAAGGACAGGAAATCACAGACTTGCATAAATGCTTTCTTATAAGCAAGTTTTACTCTTTTTTTTTTTTTAAAGAAAACATTAAATCATTAATATTACTTTTAAAATTCTAAGATTTCTTAAATAGGTAAAATTTTAATTTTATTCACACAAAGTGTATTTATAGAATTAAAAAACATTTTTATTTAGGTTCACTTATATTTTAATACATCAAATTAGTCTTTTTTCTGAACTTAGCTTTTTTTTTATTCACTACTATTCCGTTGTTTAACCATTGAGAAAGCTGTCATTCAAATTCAACTTCTAGCTATTACCTGAGTCAATCCTCTAGGTCTTTAATTGGAATTGAGTATAATGACAGAAAATCAAGAACAAAATACTCTCAGAAACTCAGGCAAAAATACTGAGTAGATTTGCTGGGCATGGAGTGAAACAAAAAGCAAGCTGTATTCCTGTGAAAATATCAGTATTTTAGAAGAAAAGAAACAGACAGCATGTGAATTAATATACAATTGATATTGCAAATAGTGTCCAATGTAATGGTGGGAAATTTTTTTATATAATAATAAGTAAAATGAAACCCTAAGTGTATTCTGGCTCATGAATCATTAGATGAAATCCAGATCATAAGAAGCAGAAAAGAGTGAGGTTTTCAGATAGCGGTTCTGGCTAATGACAACTCTAACAAAGGCAGAACTCTATATGACCAAGGAACTGAGAGAAATGAGGACTTACCTATGTTGATTTTAGAGAATAAAAATAGAGATTTTTTTTTTCTCAAAAATTATTTAGTACTCTAATATGTGATTTGTGCTTTCTCCCTTATAATAGATTATTAGGATTTTACTGGGTTACATTACAGTCTTGTGCAGTAGGCAACCATTAACTGTATCGAAGGACTATAATGTAATTGAACATGCATTTCTGAAGTGCCTGCTCTGACTGCTCAGTGGAGAATAACCGCAGAGTGACTGTATTTAATAGTCCAGATGAAAGAGTGTTTAATGAGACTGCTAGATGCGATGCATATTCTGCTGCAGTTCATTGGTGTAACATCCACCTCCCAAACCACAAGCATTTTTTAAAACATGCTCAGGGAAATGAAGAGGCTTGAGAGCTTGATGAGAACACTAGGAATATATCTATTCCATGTATGTCTTCTTTCTCCTGGGACTCACAACTTTTCAGTGTGTTGTTGTTCTTAACAAAAGTGACTGCAACTTCAAAAGTCTGTTTAATCATATAAGTACATTAAGCTACATGTATCAATTTGTTTTCTAATAACTAGAGGAAAAAAATCACATAACCATGCACATGAGTGAGAAAATAAAATCTGGCCACTTGGGTGAGTCATATAACAAAAGCATATTTTAAAGAATATATATAAATAATTCTATAAGATAATGAATAAAGAATATGATATAATGCAGGTATTAGAGTAAGTTGAAAGCATTATGTGTTATGGAAGTTGTATCGAATTGGATCAGGCAAAACATGAGGACATATATTCATTCCTATAATGATTAAGTATTTTGCATATACAATTAGGAAAATATAAGTATCATTTATTTATAGAATACCTAGTTAAATGAAGATTAGGTAGGAGAATACCTAGTTAAATGAAGATTAGTTGGAGACTACTTAAGGTTAGGAAACATCAAAAAATTAACAATCTAAAAGTAAGAAAGTTGATATTCATGTTTTAAGTAAAAACTATGTTGGAGTCACTTGCATTTCAATTTCCCGTAGTACTGTGAAAATGCTTGAGAAGAGCCCAGAGTGAGAAGATAGCCAAGACTTGAAAATTGAGAAGTTGAATAACAGTCTGTAAAGAGAGAGAGAACATTGAGAAGATGATATTAGTGGAGTAGAAAACAACAGAGGTGACAAAAGAGTTGAGGAGAATAAAGTGTTCAAGATGGAAACAACTAAGCTATTTTCTAAAAACCAAGGGCTATGCTTAAACTAGCATCTGAGATTCTTACTGACCAACAAGAATAGTTCCGTGTAACTAACACTGACAGCAAAGCAAAAATTGAGGGAATTGAAGCATATAGTTGTTTTATTTGTGGACTGAAGAGAGTAAGAAAACTGAACATCATCCAAGGCTGTCCTTTCAACCAGATCAGGGAAACAGAAGAAAATAACAGGAGAAATTGGAGGTGTTTTCAAGGCCAATTTTTATAAAGATTGGCTTCATAAACCATGTTAAATAAGGAAAGTTAAAAGAAGAATGGTGGGTGATGAGAAAATATTGGAGTTCTCATATGGGAAAAAGGGCCATCCTGATTGACTATGGTAGAGTGAGCTTTAAGGCTAAGAAGTGATGACAAGAATGTGGTGTGTGTGTGTGTGTGTGTGTGAGAGAGAGAGAGAGAGAGAGAGAGAGAGAGAGAGAGAGAGAAACAGAGAGAAACAGAGACAGAGACAGAGAGACAGAGAGACAGAGAGACAGAGCTAAGGAAGACCGGGTAAAAGACAGAGACAGAGAGACAGGGAGACAGACAGAGACAGAGAGAGAGGAAGAGGGAGAGACTGTGTAGGTGTTAACATTTCTGGTGATGGTATTAGATAGCTGAAGTAGATTTAAAAGGTTTCTGAAGAAGAAAGTCTATGTAAACATTCTATCATCTATTCAGATCCTTTTGTATATGTAGATATGAGAATGGTATCATGTGATGAATTAAAACAACAGTGCGTTTTCAAAATTTTATCTGACAGAAAGAAAGAAGGAAGGAAGGAAGGAAGGAAGGAAGGAAGGAAGGAAGGAAGGAAGGAAGGGGAAAAAGGAAGACAGAGAAAATTACAGGAAACCTGGAGCTAAGATTTCAATGTTTATTTAGGCAAGAGGGCTAACCAAGCATGTAAGAAAAGCCATCATGGAGGAAGATGAGCATGGACTTGTTGATACCCCTAAGGCTAATAGATGTCTGTTCCCTTCCTCTCTTCTTCCTTCTCCCACCTCGCTTTTGTTTTCCTCCATAAGAAAAATAAATTTGTAGAAAGAGCCAGTGGCAAATAAATTATGTATCCCACCTCTCTGTCCACTGAGCATGTAATATGAGGGAGAATAAATTCTAAGTACCAGCAAAATTCAGAGGAGCACATGCTCAGAATCCAGGCAATCAAGACAAACTAGAGAGGTTCCAAGAAATCAATGAAGGATTTTGGAAGATCCATGTTTGGATCAGATGAAAGACTTTGTGAATCAATGTAGAAGCAAATTGTGATAAATGACTAGAGCCTTAGAGATTTAGTTTAGACTGATATAAAAAGAGATGAAACATCTCACTGTTTCATAATGTCTCCAATTTTTAAGATATATATGGCAAAATTAGCATAACATTTCAGGATCCTTTTTATATTACTTAAATATGTATTTTCTTAGTAGATTGTTATAAATCAAGTGATAAGGCTGAATTTATTCTTCTTTCTGTAACCCTCTCAATCTTCTCTATGATAACTAATGCTGACAGCCATTATTTACTTATAAATTAATTTATATGTATGTACAACTTATACAGCTAATTATATGTAATTAATTATATATTGATAATGTTCTTAAATAAACTTTTTTCCCTATTTGGTAATTTGTCTTGTAACATTCAAGTCCATAACATACTCTATCTTGTAATTATTATATTATGCCATATGTTTATGCAAACATAATTCAATGATTGGCTTAGTGGTGAACACAAGTGTATTTCTAAGATTATTTAATTTTAATTTATTAGTATCATTTCTATTTTTATAGACACTATTAACAATTTTACAAATGTTTTGTACATGGACTCAATATATAAGAACTTTAATGACTGCATTTAATGACTTACTTGCAAAACTAAACATACTGATCCAAATTTGAAGAATTCTTACTTTTGTACACAATTGCTAAAGTACTAAAAGTTTAAAAGATGATTTGCCAAGATACATACCAGCACCATTTTCTACCTCATTGCCGTGAACAACTGACATTATTATTAGTGTTAGTATCAATCTGAAATCTGTATGCCTACCTACTTATATTTATGTATTTATGCCTTTTTATATATGTGTGTACATAATGTATATGATGTTCATGATGTGTATGTATGTGGATGTATAAGATGTATGTGCATGTATATGTGTATATGTATATGCTGTATGTATACATATTCACACACACCTCCATGGTTACCTATCTGATATGATTGCAGTTCCATTTTTTCAAACATTATACAACTGTTCCATGTATTTAGTTTCCTAGACAATAAGGATGGATACGCAGTAGTAATGCTAACTTGGCAGGGTCTAATATGCTACAAAATTACTTTATTATTAATTAATGAATGTATTCATTCTTGCAATCGGAGGAAGAGATGATGCTAGGTAATACTGTCCATTAAACTCTAACAAAGGAAGTGATAATGGTAGTGAAGAAAGTGATTGGATGTATAGGAATCAAGGACTGAAGGACGGGTGGGATGGGGAATGCTTCTAACAAGCAGGTCAGTTAAATAGGAAAGACTGTTGTCCTGAAAACCAGACTAGTGTATAGCCTGAGATGTATGGGAATTATAGAGGTCCTGAGTTCAATTTCACCCAATCACATGATGATATACAATCATCTATAATGAGGTCCAGCCCTCTTCTGACACACAAGTGTATATAAAGATAGAGCACACATGCATAAGATAAGTAAATACATATTTAAAAAATAGAAAAAAGAGAGAAAATGAAAAAAATCTATCATGAATGATTATGAATCATAAATTTAGCCAATTCTAACAAAGTCTAAAAAGCCAGCTTTATGCAGTCTATTCACTAATAAAATGTAATTAAAATTTGATATTAAAATAAATTTTGGTATTGACAAAATGATATAAACCACTCACAAGACAAGGGAACAAGTCATATATAAAAATAAAAAATTATTAAACATTAAATACACACAATGTTAGATTACATCTTACAGAAATCAGCTCTTAAGATATAAAAATTAAGAAAAAAGGACTGAAAAAAAATGATGCAACCAACTAAGAAGCGGAAAAGAAAAGTAATGCCCAGTTACATTTATAACAGGAAGAAAAGAGCAACTTTTATTTGGCTAAGACATAATTTTGACATTACTAAGAAGAGGGTTTGCCTGTGGTTAGTCTGGGTAGACAACTGAGGTTGAGCCTCTGTGCCCAAGTCAGTGCCATGACCCATGTTGTTCTCTCCCCATATCCCCATGGACTATTGCACCCTTATCTGAAGGAAAACACACATCTGCAAAATAGATGATTTCAGTAATGCCAGTGGGGGAAGACCCTGAGGTGAACTTGAGATGGTTTTTATCTCCTCTGAAGCCTAATATAAAGGCATGCTAGGTGCCATCCAGGACGGAGATTTTTATTTGCTTAGCAAAACTATTTCAAAGTCCTTGTACCAGATTTTCATAGGGCACCCAGTACTGCCCATCTTCGCCAGCCTTTTGACTGTGTGCTCTCAGCCGTTGCTAACTGCCTGAAATATTTATAGCTTTACAGTGGTGTTTTATGATGTATATGCTCCCACAGGCCTTGCTGAGGAGCGTGGTTTATGAATTTATTGAATTTCAAAACAGATTTATATATTTCCTTTTGGCTATGCTTTATTGGGTACTTATTCCTAAACCTACACTGAGAAGATGGTGCCCTGTCTGGAGGGGAACTTGCCAATCACTGCACCCTAATGAACAAAGTGAGAAAAAGCCAAGCATTTCAAACTGAATGGAAATTTATCTTCAGCTACTTGAGAAAAGGAATACTGAATGCTTTCATAAGAGTACAGTATGCTTGTAAATGAGACACTTGTGGTGTACTGCCACCTTGTTAACAGAGATGATGATTCATGACCAACCACCAGCATTCAGAGAAAGAACTTATGTTCTGCAAGATTATGCAAAATGCTGGACTGGCAGTGAGTAACAGGCTGCCTTAATATATGCTGGAAATTGAAGCAACACAGAATGTTTTAAACAGGTTAAAAAGTTCCAGTTTAAAAAAATTAAAGAAGCTCTTGTCTCCCCAACACACTCTAAATTCTTGTGACTATTAGTGTGTGTGAATATGTAGATATATACATATCTGTATTTTTATGTATTCATATACGTTTTTATAAAAATAACAAGAAATAAACCATCATAGGAATAATGAAATCCCTCATGATAATACTTTTATACATCCCTTGAAATCTGAAAGTTATGGTTTTTTTTCTAACAAAAAATGTAGATTTAGTTACTTGATCCTCTGTAGGTTAGATTTTCTTTTTTATTCCTCTATAGGATATACATGTTGCAGAGACTAGAAAATAGTTTCATCCATTTGATCTGAGATCTTTAGAAGTATATCTAAGTCTGGCTCTCCCACATTCATCTAAGCCAGATACACTAGAATGGCAATAGCACAGTTACAGGGTTTACTACTCAATTAGTCACAAAGCCGGGATGTTGGAGAAAGCACATTTCAAAGTCCTTCTGCTTTATTTCAGACATCTCCTTACTGAAAAGAAAATTAGTGACTTTTTTATTTGCATAATATTGTTTTAATTATAGTATAAAAACATATGGGAATCAGAATCCAGCATGTTATTGAAACAATAAGATTTTTATATGTCTCATGTCTGGGTATTAATGACCTATTTTCTAACAGATAAGTGAAAGAGAACTTATACTACAAGAAAAATTCTTAAAGATTTAGAATTTTATAAATATATATTTGCTTTTGATTTCTGTGAAAATGCTCTAAGACTATGCACCAAATTAAAAATCTTTCTTTAGAACCATATAACACAAAGACTTTTATCTAAAAAGTTATCAGATATTTCCCTTAATATGGATATTACTTTCTTACAGTGGTCATCTTTCAGGTTTATCAAAACAAGAAGACTCCACGGTTAAAGACACTTCTGCCAAGCCTGACTGACAACTCCAGGAACGATATGTTGAAAAGCGAGAATCGGGTTGTTTTGATTTGCATTTCCCTGATGATTTAGGATGCAGAACATTTCTTTAGGTGATTCTTGGCCATTTGAGATTCCTCTGTTAAGAGTTCTCTGTTTAGCTCTGTAACTTTGTACTCCATTTTTAAAATTGGGGTATTTGGTCTTTTAGACATTAACTACTTGAGTTCTTTATATATTTTGTATATTATCCATCTATAGGATGTAGGATTAGTGAAGATCTTTTCCCAGTCTGGAGGTTGCAATTTTGTCCTACTGACAGTGTCCTTTGCCTTACAGAAGCTTTTCAGTTCATAAAATCCCATTTGTCAATTGTTGATCTTAGACCCTGAGCAATTGGTATTCTGTTCTTGAAATTTTCCCCTGAGCCAATATGTTCAAGGCTCTTCCCCACCATTAGATTCAGTGTATCTGAGTTTATGTTGATGTCCTTGATCCACTTGGACTTGAGTTTTGTACAAGAAGATAAGATCGGATCAATTCGCATTCTTCTACCAAGTGCACTGCCAGTTAGACCAACAGCATTTGTTGAAGAAGCTTTCATTTTCCACTGTATGGTTTTGGGCTTCTTTGTCAAAGATCAAGTGTTGGTAGGTGTGTGGGTTCATTTCTGTTTCTTCAGTTTCATACTTTGCATGAGCTGTCTGTCTCTGTACTAATACTGTGAATTTTTTAATCCCCATTTCTCTGTAGTAAAGCTTGAGGTCAGGAATGGTGATTCCCCATATGAAATTAATACTCATTCTTTCCATGTCTGTGAAAAATTGTGTTGAAATTTTGATATAAATTGCATTGAATCTGTAAATTGGTTTTGGTAAAAAGCCATTTTCACTATGTTAATCCTACCAATTCATGAGCCTGGGACTTCTTTCCATCTTTCTGATCTCTTCCTTGATTTCTTTCTTCTGGGTCTTGGAATTCTCATCATGCAGATTTTTACTTGCTTGGTTAGAGCTACACCAAGATATTTTGTATCATTTGTGGCTATTGTGAAGGGTATTGTTCCCTAATTTCTTTCTTAGTCTATTTATCATCTATTTATCATTTCTATAAAGGAAGGCTACTGATTTGTTTGAGTTCATTTTATATCCAGTCACTTTGCTGAAGTTGTTTATCAGCTATAAAATTTATCTGGCCAAATTTTGGGGGTTGGTTTTATATACTATTATATCATCTACAAATATCATATCATCCAACTTGACTTCTTCCTTTCCAATTTGTATCCCCTTGATCTCCACTTGTTGTCTAATTGTTCTAGCTAGAACTTTGAGTACATATTGAATGGTTAAGGAGCAAGTGTGAAGCCTTGTCTTGTTCCTGTTTTCAATGGGATCACTTCAAGTTTCTCACCATTTAATTTGATATTGGCTGTTGCTTTGCTGTATATTGTTTTTATTATGTTTGGGTATGTGCTTTGAATTATTGATCTTTCCAATACTGTTAACATGAAGGTATGTTGTGTTTTGTCAGATTTTTTTCAGCATCTAATGAGATGATAATGTGTTGTTTTTCTTTGAGCTTGTTTATATACTGTATTATGTTGATGGATTTTTATATATTGGACTATCCCTGCATATCTGAGATGAAGCCAATTTGATCATGGTGAATGATAGTTTTTATGTGTTCTGTAGTTACAAACTCCTGAGTTGGGATTGTAGGCACATTGAACATCTATGCCACAAATGCAAGAACACCCACATCCATAAAAGGAAATTTACTTAACCTCAAAAACCACATTGAACCTCACACAATAAAAGCAGAAAACTTCAACACCCTACTCTCACCAATGGACCCATAGGTCTACAGATATCTACAGAATATTTCAACCCAAAACAAAGCAAGGTACTGTCTTTTGCATCAATATTCATAACCATTCTAAAGTTCTCTTTTTTGTTGTGTCTTTGTATAGTTTAGGTATCAGAGTAACTGTGGCTTCTTAATGAATTAAGTAGTGTTTCTTCTGTTTCTATTTTGTGGAATAATTTGAAGAGTGTTAGTATTAGCTCTTCTTTGAAGGTCTGGTAGAATTCTATACTGAAAACCATCTGTTCCTGGACAATTTTTCTTAATGACTACTTTCATTTCCCTAGGAATTTGGGGGCTGTTTAGACAGTTTGCTTGAATTTTATTTAACTTTGGTACCTGGTATCTGTCTAAAAAAATCATCCATTTCATCTAGATTTTCCAGTTTTTTCAAGTATAGGCTTTTGTAGTACAATCTCATGGTTTTGTTTGTTTGTTTGTTTGTTTGTTTTAGATTTCCTTTTTTTTAGATTTTAGACAGATTATGTCTCCCTTTTCATTTCTGATTTTATTAATTTGAACATTGTCTCTGTGCCCTTTAATCAGTTTCACTAAGGGTTTATCTATCTTGTTGATTTTCTCAAAGAGCCAACTCTTGGTTTTGTTGATTGTTTGTATGATTCTTTCTTTCTAGTTAGTTGATTTCACCCTTGATTTTGAATATTTCCTGCCTTCTACTCCTCTTGAATGTGTTTGCTTCTTTCTGCTCTAGAGCTTTCACATGTGCTGTTTGTTTGCTCTTACAGGATCTTTCCAATTACCTTTTGAAGGCACTCAGTGCTATGAATTTTCATCTTACCACTGTTTTTATTGTGTATAATAAGTTTGGGTATCCTGTGCCTTCATTTTCATTGAATTTTAGAAAGTCTTTCATTTCTTTCTTCCCTAAGTTATCATTGTGTTGAGAGTTGTTCAGTTCCCAAGAGTATATGAGTTTTCTCTTGTTTTTGTTGTTATTTAAGTATAGCCTTATTTGGTGGTGATCTGATGGAATGCATGGGGTTATTTCAATCTTCTTGTATCTGTTAAGGCTTTTTTATGATCAATTATATTGTCAGTTTTGGAGAAGGTTCCATAAGGTGCTGAGAAGAAAGTATCTTGCTTTGTTTTGGGTTGAAATATTCTGTACATATCTGTAGACCTATGGGTTCATTGGTGAAAGTGGGGTGTCAAATCCTTCTGCTTTTATTGTGTGGGGTTCAATGTGGTTTTGGGGGGGTTAGTAAATTTTCTGTTATAAATGTAAGTGTCCTTGCATTTGGGTCATAGATGTTCAGAATTTAAACTTCATCTTGGTGGATTTTTTTCCTTTGATGAGTATGAGGAGTCCTTCCCTATATCTTTTGATTACTTTTGGTTGAAAGTCTATTTTATTGAATATTAGAATGGTGATTTCAGCTTGTTTCTTTGGACTATTTTCTTGGAAAACTTTTTTCCAAGCCCTTTACTCTGAGGTAGTGTCTGTGCTTGTTGTCAATGTGTATTTCTTGTATACAGCAAAAATGATGGATCCTGTTTGAGTATTCAGTCTGTTAGCCTGTGTCTTTTTATTGGGAAATTGAGTCTGTTGATGTTGAGAGATATTAAAAACCAATGATTTTTAGTCCTTGTTATTTTTGTTGTTGGACATGGTATTATGTGTATGTGATTCTCTTCTTTTGGGTTTGTTTTGTGAGATTACTAATTTCTTGTGTTTTCTTGGGTGTAGTTGTCCTCCTTGTATTAGAGTTTTGCTCCTGAAATCCTCTGTAGGTAGATTCCTAGAAAGAAAGGACAGGTGTGACAGGCTTACAGATCTGCCACAGATTCAGGTGGAGGTACAGATTAGAAGGGGAACTTTCCATTGAGTACTCTTTTACTCCAGACCATACATTTTTTTTTATTTAAATGCTCGGCCTTCCATCACACAGTTGTGTGCCAACCATCAGACCCTCTAACATTTTCCTGAAAATTTCACCTTTATTATTTAAAATTAGGTGTGGTTCTGGGTGCTTTGGGCTACATTCTGTTTTGTGAATAGGTTTTTGTAGCTCTAGTGACAAGGACTATGGGGTATCATCACTGGGTTTAAGTTCCAGAGCTTTCTAAAGAAGAAGCAGGCAGCAATATTTTCAGAAGCAATATAAAAATGGTTGACACAGCACTCCTAATATTGTTAACTATGGGACCCTGATATTTTTAGAACGGGTATTTTAAAAAAATAAACTCTATTTGTTCTTTTCAAATTTCTTAGTTAAATTGAATATTTGCAGGCAAATCCTTTAAAATTTCTTCAAATTCCAACTGTGCCATTGGCTATAATTTAAGGATCTTTCCTTTCTGTCCCTTCTTCTCTTGGCCCTGTTGAATTCATATTATATTTAAATTATATCCTCACTTCCACATGACATTAAGTACAATGTGAACTCAAATAGTCTAAAGAGAGCTGCTTTTTGGCCTCTGTGTTACTATTAATTCTAGAAGCAACACTGAGCCAGTTACCACCATATTTGATATTATTTCCCCAAAGACTATCCCACATGTAAGCTATACTAGCTTTTAAATACTTACTCAATTCAGATATATGATGTTTACATTAATTCCCTAGCCAGCCAAATGAATCCATGCAGCATGTTTTGGCAGAGAAAATAATAGTTAAAAAATATGTCTATTACTGACATTAACATCATACATCAGATCAGTCCTGAGCATTTAGAATTGTACAAAATTTGGAGCTTACTTTTACTGGCTTTTGTAATCTATTTTTAAACAGAAAAGCAAACAAAAGGCATGATTAGAGAAATAATTAACTTAAAATTTTGACTCTCACCATTAAATTAGAGAGGAACATTTAATATGTTTCATGTAGGATGGTGTAGCAAATATATACAAACATATTTTATAGATATTTTTAAAATATGATTTTATTGAATCTTAGACTCTTATTTACTTGCCAACCATTTTATTTTCTTCTTAGTAAAACTCTGCAATTATCAATATGTATCAAATTAATTTCAATTGATTATTTTAATAAACAACTCTCACATCTAATATACATTGAGCCATGGTATAGATAATACATGATATTATATAATTATAGATAGTTTATTGATAAGCAAAATATTGTAAAGATTAAAACATTATATGAAATACTGTAAATTTTCCTCAATCAACATTATGTGTTTTGATATTTATGAGTATCATTTTAAAAAGTGGCAAATTGGGCTGGAGAAGTGACTCAGCATATTGTTCTTCAGTCCCCAGCATCAGTGTCTACAACCTCACAACTGCCTGTGATTCTAGTTCCAGGGCAGCTGCTTCTATCCTGGTTTTCATAGACACCTGCACTTCCATGCAAATCCTAACACACACACACACACACACACACACACATACAAATACACATAAGAAATTAAAGTAAATTTTCAAAGGAAAGTAGTGAATACAATATTCTCTGGTAGGAGAAATAGAAGAGATCACTTCCATGTATCTACCCAATCTTTCTAAGCAGTAACTGTGATATATACTACAGATAAATAAATGAGAAGAGTTTGTCTCTAAGACCCCTTTGAACTATATATAATATCATAAAATTCTTAATGGAACTGGTAGCTTTTAAATTATACTTGAAAAATAGTATGCACCATGAATTTGAAGTAGGGAGATTCTGAAGGTCTGGACATAATTGAGAAGCTAACAGTGTAGCACAGGAAATAGATGACAAGAATATGAATTTGCGTAGAGAATCCATCTTCAGAAAGCAGATGTAAGAGGATTGATTGGTTTAAATACTCATTGAATGTGAGTGAGGTAGAAATGGAATAAATCAAACATGCTCCAAGCTCATCAGTGTGTCAAGGAGAATGATTACCTTGATAGATAGTGGATCTAAAAAAAGAGAATTTAGGTGGGCTGAAATGGCAAAAGGTAGAATGTTGCCACTAAATTTTTAATTTTCATGCAACAGAGAATCAAACATAACAGAAAATGTAGGCTGGCTAGAAAGGGCATAGCTCTGAGCAAAATCAAACCAACTGGTCTCAATTCAAATGCCTTCTTTCCTTACTAGCTGAGAAGTAGTAAGCTTGTGACTTAAGTCTGTTCCCTACTCTCCTCATCTGTAAAATGGAGATAATAGTAAGACCCTCAGAGAACAGTGAATCCATATGTCCTGTAAAGAGTGTTCTGTACATAATGAACACTCGGTGTATACACTCATTGGTCAACCTCATCCAGCACTCATTCTAAATGCCAGGCTGAAATGGCTAACTCACTTCTTGACATCTAGTTTTAAATTCATAATGATTCGCTAGGTGACTGACATAAGCCTTCACCTAATGTTTTCAGCATCAATTATTCTCCTTGGATTTATATTTCCTCTTTCCAGAGTAAAAATCTCATCAGTAGTGTTTCTTGTATTGTGAATATTTTCCTGAACTTAAATTTCTAATTAATTCTGCATCATTAAAACATCTTGTAACTCAAGATATACAAAAATAAATGTATTTATGCAATCTCTCACAATCTACTTATAATAACCCAGTTTCTTCCTCTGCATTACCATTTGTAAAAAGCTGTAGTTGACACTACAAATCTGAATGTTTTCTGTCCATAATATTCAATCAAACAACATATGCTAAAGAGCATATTTCATCTTCAATCTGCCTTATGCTTCCCTATGTTTAGATTATATTAATTGCCTTCTTGGTCTCTGGACTTCATACAATTGTCTAGTCAATATCTCTAAAATTTAAATCTTGCAACTGTATGTTTCTAATGAACATAGCTTGAAAGCTTACCATTTTTCATTTGATGATGTGTAATAGAGTCATCACTGGATGATGTCACACTCGTCTGCAGGCATGGGGGCCCTGTATGTTTTAACACTATGGCTTCAAACACAGTTTCTAGCCACAGAATAAGTAGTAGTGCTTGGAACAAGGAAGCTATTCCTCTCCGCCTGTCTTTGCTTACACATTCCCTCTGTTTATGAAAGTCACTTTCAGCTGTTTTATTCCCCTCTCTTTTCTTGCGTATATAACACAGGAACATTAATCAAAATTCACCCCAAAGTCATCTTTTCTTTAAAAACTTACCAATTATCTTTGCTATCATCTTTTCTGTACCTTCTATGTGCTCCATATCCTCTAAAAGTCCTCACTGTAATCCACATATTGGAGCACAAGTAACCCTAAATTAATCAGTTTGTTTAAATGTTCATTTCAGTTTATTAGACACTACACCTTTCAGATACACTTAAGCAAATGCATAGCACAACCTGGCACAAAGAACACTCAGTGTTGTGTGTTTACTGAATAAATGTTCTGTACTTGAGGAGGCTGATTCCCTAATATATTCAAGCTAAAGTTCAGGAAAGTGACAATCTTTTTTTTTTTTTTCTTAAAAGTAAACACTAGGAAATCTTAATTACATGACAAAAATGCTTAGAGTTGGTTTGGATATCCAGCTACTTACCTTATTTCCCTATTAAGAACTAAAAGGACAGTACTAGAAAGAAAATAAAATCCTTAAGTTCAAAATAATGAGTTTTTACCAGTCTTTCCTTAAAAATTATTTGACTCCCTTTCCAAAGTAGAAGTGTCATCAGTAGTTTTACATGAACTTATTCTTCGCATAAGCTTCAGGTTTTTACTAATTAATCAGCCTCATTAAATCATTCTGCAACTTTGCACTATGTAAAATTTCAAGATAGGGAGAATTATTTTTCTCCTCAATTATGTGCTCTTTTCACAGAATCCTTGAACAGACAGAAAAATAATTATACTAAACTTTGAGGTCATATTTAAAAATAAAGTACATTAAAATTATTAAAACACTAACCTTAATTCCAATAACACTTCAGTTAGTAAAGATTGTCTTTTTTCTTCTACTAATGTTAAAACATTTTATTTTATTCAAAGTTGGGTAATGTTTTAGTCAGAGAAGTATCCTATAAGTCTATGAAATTAGAAGAAAATAAAATCATAAGGCAGCAATACAGCATAGATATCAAGGTACAATGCAAATACCTCCACTCACAAATCTCCACAGACACAGACTGTCAAGTTAATGACACAAAAGTTATCTCTCAGAACCAGTCACTTGTATGAATTCTTAATGATTCTATGCTTCCGAGCCATAATGACCCAAGTTATTCCATAGGTAAACACAACCATTCGCTTAGTTCTTTATAGGCCAAATAAGTTATTGAAAAATTGGTACATTTGCCAGTTAATGGTTCAGAATTAAATTGAAATACATTGTATTAAGTGGCACCGATACACTCTGGGATTAAATCACTTAAGAAAAATGATATTGTTAATTAAAATTATGCACTACTGAGTTCATCAACTCATGCATATTGACATAGAAAGCTTAGGAGATAATTTTTTCTTCTTTGCAAACAAAATTGAAGCTACCAATGTTCAAATATGAAAAAATGGCAAAATGAATAAATACTTCAATGACTTGTAAAAATACTACATTAGATACTGAGGGATAGTTTCATGCTAAAAGGAAGTGCTGACTCTCACAATCTAAGGTCTCATCTTAATGGAATTTTCTAAGTGTGTCTGTGTTTTCATTGGGCCGTTCCCTTCAGTCCACTGTAGCCTGATTTTCCTCTCTTCTGTCATGAAGGACACTTGCTAAGGTCACTGGTGCCCTTCTCACAATATTATCAGTAGATAATCTAGCCCACTGTTGAACACTTAAGATAGTAAGTTTTTATATTTCCTCAACTAACTTTCACTTTTGTAGGCTTGTCCTCCACAGCCATGATATCTTAGTGTTTACTCACAGTATGTTTTCTGTCCTCTCTCTGTCCTTTGTCTATGTAATCTCAACAGGATGGCAGCTTTATTAGCACTTTATTCTAATTCAGAATTTCAGTACAGTAAATGGTTCCAGATTTATCAATTACTAGAACATCTTGCATTTCCCTTTTTCTCCTATTGCAACTGTTGTTACTAGTCTACTACACCTTAGTTGCCGCCTTCCTCCCCCTCCCCTTTTAGTTTTTCATTCCATGTCCTCTTGATGTGTTTTTTTTGTCACACCTAAAAAAAATAAATGAATCCGGCCACTATAGCCTCAAAAGTTGGAAAAGCCACTCCTTTGATTTTATAATTGTAGTCTTTCATCTTACCCAACATAGGAGTATAGTCAATCTTCTGCTCACTTTCCTAACTCTAACCCAAGACTGCTCCTCAGTATCCATGTTTCAGCTATACTGTTTGTTTATTCGCAGACTTTTTACAGAGCTAATTACAAGAGTTTCTGCTTTATGGAGTTTATCTCTTCACCATCTCAGTAGACAACTTATTTAATGGGAAATTCCATAAATCCTCAGATTTCTGTTTTTATTTTGTGTTGTTATTGATACAATTCCCCATTTCTCTTTTACTTTGAGATTGTAATATAATTATATCATTCCTTCATTCCCTTCTTCTCTCCAAGACTTCCCATATATACATCATTGTTCCCTTCCAATTTCATGTCCTCTTTTTGTTAATTATTTTTGTTATATCTATGTAGGTATATGTAGATATATATGTCTACATAGAACCAGCTCAATATGTATTATATTACTTGTATTTAAGTTTTCATGACTGACCAATTGGCATTGGATAGCCAATGAGTATGCTCTTCCCTAGAGAAGAATCTTTCACACTCTCAACATTTCTAAATTTCCTGGAGTTCTTTGTGTAGGGTTGAGAACTTTACCCAGTCCACTTTGTTATGTCTTGTCCTTATTCATCTTATGTTTAAACAATCATGCTGGTGAGACTTTGCATGTATAGTTTCTTGCATTACTGGGACTATGTATGTTTTAATTATTTAACTATTTGGAATTTCTAGGTTTAATTACTTCTTTTCAAGCATTCTTACTTCTTAAGGCATCAACTTCACAATCTCCAAAATGCCAATTTCAGTGATTATATTCAAAATCTATACTGTGCCAAAATACTGGATTCAGAAATTAGTTCTTTTAATTTTTTCTACATAGGGAACATTTTTTTAATATTGTTAGTTCTTGGCTTTCTATTTATTTACTACAAATACTCCAATCTTCTTATTTCTTATTGGTTAAGTCCAATGAGGTAGAATTCCTATTCATTGAGCAGACAAGTACAAAGACTAGAAAAAAACATATCCAGTTTTGTCTTAATTATTACTATAATTATAAATTAAGCATTTTAATTTCAAATTTTAAATTAAGTTCCCCACATATCATTTGAATTTTAGAATATTTTAAAAATAACATCTTTGAATCTAATTATGATAAAATGCCTATTGTTATCAAATACTTTTTTGCATATAAGATTTTTATATGTATTCAAATTGTATCTGCAATGTATAGCTTGGTTCTAAGGTTAGTATTAAAACTTTACAATCGTTCTTTTCATAATATCATTGGAATATTTCATGAGAAACATCGAGTGGAACATCTTCTGGTGAACGGTGCTTGGAACATGTTAGAAAATACAAACATCTTTAGCACGTTGCATGGAATAAAGACAGCATAGAGTAAAGCATTTTAACAAGCACATAAGTCATTTTCATTGGCTTGTAAAAAATAACAAATAAAAGTCATGTTTCTAATAAAAACTATGTTTTAGAACAAAGCAGGAAAGGGCATAACACTGAAAAGCTTCAGGAAGGTACCTGAATGTCCCAGGGAAGGAATTCAGTATATAAGACAGTGAAGCCCCTGTGACTCTTTCAGTTTGAGGATGTGGGACAGGTAAAGGGGACATATCTATGTTAATCTAACCTGGAAGCCTACTTAAATGAAGACTAACTCTCATAGTTTCATAAGGACCCCTGAACTCTAGAACAGAAGAAAGCAATCAATAGATCCATCTATCTGCAATGCCAAGGACCCACACCAATGGCCATGATATTTCCTTAGGTATAATCATGGCCCATATCTTAAGAGCAACCAATTGTCACCTAGTAGGGCCTAAGATGCTCAAAGAAAAGAAATCATGCCTGATATTGTAAATCTAGCCAACTACCTGTGGCTAACATTTGGAGAACCTACTACTACCAGTTTCCTGAACAAGCTCTACCTCCTTCTAAGTAGTTAGACTAGCAATAGATGCGTGTAGCTTACATAGCCCATCAAAATGCTTCATTTTGCTGTAATCAAGAGATCATTACAGAGAGCTACAATTAGTTAAGTTGCACAGATCAAATAATTGGGGGGTTGTTACCACCAAATAATATATTTACAACATAACTCTTACACTGAAGGTGCATGGGATTTTACCGAAACAGAAGAGAAAGATTCTGAGAGCCAGAATACTAAGACAGAAAAAAACAAAAACATAACGACAGATGTATCTAGTTTAGTTAAAGGGAGGACTGAGATGAGTTGTATGAAATTCTCTAAGATTTAGTCAATTACTATAAAAATAACACCAAAAACTGGGTTTCTTTTAGAGAAAAAAATAAATTAAGATAGTTGAAGTTTTATAGCTCTAAAACTCTACATGCCTACTTCCCAAAATGAAGGAGCTCCAAAGGTTTCACTGTATTTATTTACTGTACATATAAATACACACACACACATGCACATACACAAGCTTACTAACATTGAACATTATCATATTATTTTTCTTTTTTAAATGAGTTGTAAGAAGAATAGAGGGGAAGAAAAGTTTTCAGATAAATTATGTTTCAGCAGCATGACTTTGGTAGATTTATGAGTCTTCCCTTTAAGACTGTCTCCTAGAATTAACAAGTGGTGTCTCCTTGCTGTCAAGAGTCTAGAGTCTTTAAAGACCCTAGAAGGCTATCACTCAATGTCTTTTAAAATATCAATGAATCTCAAGAGGTTATAACTCCCAGAGATATTTTATTTTAATGTTGGGTGAGGCCAAGAAACAAGAAGAATGTATCAATGTTCATGAATTGTCAACACTTATTTAAGAATACTTGAGACATATACTACATCCCTTAACAAGTATATTCACTACATTAGTCTTTACTGAAGAATGTGACACATATACTACCAAAAAGCATGTGGGTGTGTGAAATCAATATAATTAATACTTATTACTGGGAAATAATTCAAATTCATAGCAAGATGAACAAAGATGTTCAAAAGGATGTGTAGAAATGGCATTCATAAACAGTTGAGTTGTAGTCTAACACAGCCAACTACTGGAGGTAGTATACAGTAACTGGTCATCCAAAAGAGACTTTTCACATAGAGTAAATTAGAAAGAAAAATAAAGCTGACTTAATTAGAACACCCAATGACAGAGGCAGCTAAAAAAGAAACCAAGGACTTCAAAGCATTGCAGATATAAACAGAACTTGTTTTTAGTAGTTACATCTGCCCTGGCCCAACTGGTCTAGACACTTTATCAAAGAAAATGAAACCATAATGTTTGATCAATATTACAAAACTAGTCAAAATCCAGAGTAGCTAAAGAGCTATCCAATGCATCCAAACAAAATGAGGAAGTTATCCAAAAATCTATGTACTCTCTTCATTTCCTTAACTCCAATTCAAAAAATGTAGCTCAGTGCCTGGGTTAAGTTGAGGAGGCTGTGAAACTGGAGTGCAGTGGACATCAGGGGATGCTTGCTGCTCCCCATGTACAGTATTTCCACTTGGCCACACTTTTATTGTCTGCTGAAGAGGCCCAGGTGAGGGTTCTGGTTGTCCACTGAAGAGGTTCAGAAAGAACTTCTGTAGTTTGCTGTTCTGAGGGACCTGACATGATTTAATATGCAGGATTTGAACTTGGTAGGCAGGCCATTGTGGCCTGAGCATCCACAACAGATGGTATTTGCTTTGTTTAAATGCTTTAGGCCTCACATCTCCAGAATAAAAAATAAGGGGCAAGGGGATCATTTCCAGCACTTTCTCGTTGCTTTCTGAAAATGCAGTTCTTAGTTCAGTGAGTTAGAAATTGCCAAGCACAAATGTCTTTGCCTTTGCAGCCTTCTCAAAATGCTACAAGAAGACAAAATGTTTGGCAGTGGTGCTTAAAATTTAATGTTATTTTGAAAACAAAACCCACAGTTCCAAAGTAAAAATGATAACATTGCAAGATAATACCAGAAATTCTAAGAAGATAAGAGAAAAACATTGAAATGCAAATAGTAACCTAGTCCCCACAAATTCCACTCATTAACCCATCTCCCCTCCCTACCTGTTCTATACAGGGGAAAAAAGATTAGCTTTGTAAAGATGTGTATATGGTGGCTTTCCTTCCAGGATATTTTTGTAAGGAACATTTAAGTAAGACTATGCATAAAGATGGGCAATAAATTGGAATGAAGGTTAGGAAGAAGATAACACAAGGTAAATTGCATGAAGAAAACATATTAACTCTAAAGAAGAGAAAATGAAGACATCTTCTAAATGACTTCAACATATTCCGAAACCTATAAAATACCATTCATGCATAAAATGGTGAAGTAATGTACTAAGAGATTTCTGGTAAATATAAATTGCATGCCCCATTTGTGATGTTGGTTTAAACGTTACTTTAAGTATTAAATTTAAAAACAAAATTGAAAAATCCATAGTCATAGCAAAGTGACCGTCTGTATGGCTACACATTATCTTTAAATAGGCACCAAAAAATGACCCCTACTAATTTGTTTCAATTTTAACAGTAGTGAGAGAATTTCTGATTTCTTCTTATGGCCTCTCTACCTTGAGCCTGTCTTCTCCCAAGGAGAAGCCCAAAGCTGGCACTTAGCTTACTCTGCAAACCAGATAGCTGTATTATCAGACTGGCGCAAGACATTAACCAGTTGTCTCCCCAACCCAACACTACCGTCTCACACATATGTGCACAAACAGATAGAACAAAAACATAAGGTGGCAATAATCAAATTACTAGCAGTCCTCACTATTGACACAAAAAAATGATATCTTAATCAGTATATACTTGAACAACTTTGGAATGATCATTCTGAAAGTATGATAGAATTCAGTGATGTAATAATTAACATTGTTCTTGGTATTTATTTGCTTTTAATTATTTTACATGAAGACACTATGGTTGCAAAGGGACTGGGACACTGAGAGATGACTTTGTCTCTTTTAAGAGAAATAACAGTTATTAAGAAAGTTGTTATTTTTTTTCATTCTGTAATCTCATTTGTTAAAATCCTGAACCACAATTATCAGTTCCAAAAAAAAGTAAAGAATTAAAATACAAACTAATTATTTTTTCTGAAGATAATCTGTTGAGCTGGCATCTGAGCTCAAATAATAATTTCAATCAGTTTCGAAGCAGCTTTCATATAATTTCATGGTCTATGAAAAATCCATTTGGAAACCATGTGTGACATTTGTTCCAAGTAGTGAGTTTATATATTTATCCTGTTTTTCCATTTTCAATCAACTGCCACCTAACATATTTCTAGGAGGAACATATGGCTACCATTGCTCTGAAGCCAGTGGGATCTGTCTTCTCTAGGAAGCCATTGTTTAGACTTCTATAAATTCTCATTCTTCATGAAAATCTAAAGATGGTACTGAAGTGGTCATCGGGGCTAAGGCCGCAATTCTATGGTAGAGATATGAGGAACTATATATCTTGGAGTTCTTAAAGGGGTATTCATTTATGCATCTAAGAGAAAAAATAGTAATTGCTTAAAGTTTACCTTTGTCTTAGTTATGCCAAAAAAAAAAAATTGGTTCATCTTTATGGAGACACAGTATTAACAGATTTTAAAAAACACTAACTTGTGGAAGGTAAAAGGACAAAAAGAATTTTCTTCTACTCTTGTTAATTCTGTAACTATAAATATTTGCTGTTGATACAACCCTATAGCATTATCCTATCCGATCTGTAGCATTAAGCATTAGCATAAACACGTGGGGATTCACAGGTGCCTCACTAACTTTGTTTTTGACACATAGCTGTGACTAGACTAGGAGGTATCAAGTCAGTGTCTTTATCAGAGAGCTCTGCTAATTGAGCCCCTTCCAAATTACACCAACCACAGCTCCTGAGCTACATAGGTTGCTTATCTCTAGGGTTTCATGATGAATGTAAAAAGACACCATGTGTGTATGTTTGCGGGCTTTCTTGTGCCACTGATCTAGATATCTGAAGGTGTATAGCTGAACTGAAAAGTCATCAGATTGGGGCTGTCTATTTTAGTGACTTACTATGGGTCAATGGCTTCATTTTACTAATGCAATTGAAATTCTTAAGTTGACAAAAGAGTGAAAAGTATGATCCAAAGTCTTTAGAAATTCAAAATTTGACACAACAAACAACAACATAACAAAAACAACTTGAAATTTTGCCTGTGTTTAACAGAATATATGTGAAAGGGTTCGAGGTCATTATTTTATTCTCTTGATTGTTCTGATTTTACACCTTCTGACAACTACATATTAGTACTTTAACAAGCACATATGTATTATATACTACATCCAGGATTTAGCATAAGTGAAATAAGTTTCTTATGTTATTAGAAATAAAATAAATATCATTTCCAAAAGACATTTTATTAATTTGAATCTTGTAGCCTAATAATGTTTTGTCTTTAAACTTGGAGAGGATCTTTGTAGATTAGACTATAAAAACAGAATCAAGGAGAGGATAAAGTGAATGAACTAATTCATTATAGTTATATTATTGCTCAATATCCATTTTTCAAAAACTGTCCAAAACTAACGTTTAAATTCTCTCTGCTAGCACAGGTTGAAAATCTTTCTCCTATCTTAGAACATAACAGGGCATTTTCTGTAGGACTTGCTTTTATTTTGCTATCCTCAATCATATTGACAAGGCTGAAAACATTTCCTAGGCTCTGTGTAAACAATAAGCAGGCTCAGCAACATTCTCAAGCAGAGATTTCAAACTTGAGTTATTCTATGAGTATTCACAGAGTTGCTATGTTCCGGTTCTTAGTATATTGGCACAGTCTACACAGCTCACTGCAGATGTGAAAGGCAGGTACATTAAGTACTGGAGTGGGAAGTTCTGCACACGGATTGGAACAAGGAATACTATGGAGACCTTAGATCAGTCTAAGATGATTGAGGTAGTGGGCATTCAAGCGATAAGAAGACAATACAGTGCTGCCACAGAAAGAGACAGAGTGCCTGGGAAACTGAGGGATTTCACAGTCTCAGGAGCAAAAATATTTCAATATTCACATATAAAGCTCAACTAAGAAACAAATTACTCAAATGTTGTCTTGGTTACAATCTTACTTCTGTGAATAGACACCATGACCAAGCAACTCTTATAAAAGATAACATTTACCTGGGGCTGATTTATAGGTTCAGAGGTGCAGTCCATTATTATCAAGGTGGGAACATGGCAACATCCAGGCAGATATGGGGCTGGAGGAGCTGAGGGGTCATTCAAAGGTCACTAGGAGAAGATTGGCTTCCAGGCAGCTGGGATGAGGGTCTTTTTTTTTTTTCTTTTATTGGATATTTTCTTTATTTAAATTTCAAATGCTATTCCCTTTCCAGGTCTTCCCCTCAGAAATCCCTATCACATCCCCCACCCCTTGCCTCTATGAGGGTGCTCCCTCATTCACCCACTCACTCCTGCCTTCCCACCCTGGCATTTCCCTACACTGGGGGTCGAACCTTCACAGGACCAAGGGATGCTCCTCCCACTGATGTCCAACAAGGCCATAGGATGAGGATCTTAAAGCCCACACCCACAGTGACACACTTCCTCCAACAAGGCCTCACCTCCAAATAGTGCCAATTCTCTGGGCCAAACATATTCTAACCATCCCAAACGTGGCCATCTAAATTTAGCTCTTTATTATTTACCATTCCCATAGCAATAGAAGTTTCCCCCAGACACAGTTTAAGCTTCAAGTAAACTTCAGCCAATTGGCTATAGTGTTATTACATAGCTAGTGACTTTCCACTGAAGTCACTCTAAACTCTCACTACAGTTTTTATGTTACTCTATTCATAACTTTATGGGCTTTATGGCATTAAGAGTAAACCCTCATGCATTGCATTATTCCATGTATTTCTTATTAAAACATGCTTATAATATAATATTTTCATATTTATATTTTTGCAATCATTCATCAATGCATGTTATTTTTCCCTAATAAAATCCATTAGTCATGGGACTTGTAATACCCTTCACATTAAATTATTCTTGAAGTAATTTAGTCTGTCACCCTAATGCTAAATGATGGCTTTTAGTGGCTTAAACTGTAGGTTGGCTGCTACCTGAGCAAATGGAGAATCTACAGTTCAGGTAAGCAGTGGGTTTGTAGGACACAAAGGTCTGTGTTTACCTTTAAAATTAATTTACACAAGACTACATTCATTTACAAGTAACCAAATTTACACTATTTTGTTATTATTCAAATCAACACTATGGTGACTCTTAAAATGATACATTCTTATGATTTCTTTGAAATGTTTCCCTGTGTGTTTCTAGTATTTTCTCCAGGAAAGGTATTTATCAACTATTTTTATGAACTGCAAAAAAATGTATTGAATAAGCCTTGGTTTTCACACTGAATAGCAGTGTGGGGGTCATCAGAGTTTCTGAGTATAACTAAAGCAAATCTCTTCACTATTCTTGAATTTCTATACCTTGTTCAAGAATTATTAACTTTCATGCTACTTCATGTTTGGCATTTTTCCTTCATGTCACTATTTGGCTTACAGATATTTCTAATGTCTTCCTACTCGTTATGTGATACAACTGGACAAGCAGAACAAAAGAAAGTCCCCATGATTAGAAAAGTGGGCTTAGTTTACTTAATGGATTTCACTAAAACAAAGGAACAAACAAACAATTAAATAAGACTTTTCTGGAACATTTAAAAGATCAGCACCCACAGAGTGTGGTTAAAACCAGCAACCTGGATGCACACTGAGAAACAAAGAAGACATTTGATGTTATTGTAAGTCAACAAATTTATAGAAAAAAAAACATCTCTAGTCAAATAGCTGGCTTCCATAGGTAAAATATTAGGCCACAGTACAACAAAATTCCTTAGGGGTTTTTAAATTTTTAATTTAAAATGTTTTAGGTTGAAATATAATTACATTACCCTCTCCCCTTTCCTTCCTCCAAATCTTCGACCCAACATAGAGGTAGACAGATTACTGGGAGCCCAACTCCAACTGATAGCACCTCCAAGATTATTAAGTTTCACCCCCGGCAATGGGCAAAAGATACCTTGATGGTGGTGGTATTCTTACATCAGTCAGGGACAGAGCAGATGGCAGTCTTTTGTTTATCCTAGCTTGATGCCTGCTTTGGCAGCCAAAGCTGTTTTATGCCTACAACACATAAAAATCAAATTGAACCAAATCTAGGCAGCACAACATTGGAGGAGGAAAACAGAGACCTCTGTGTGGGCAGGGAAAGATGCTCACAGACTTGCCCTCTACACCATGGCACAGGTAGGCCATAGACAAACAGAGCCTGCCCATCATGAAGGAAGGATGACAGAGACATTCAGACAGCCATTCCACCCACAGACCTACGCTCAGGTGTATAGCACATGCAGGCTGTAGCTACCCACTTGCCCTCATACCTCATAGTGCAGTTCAGACGATGTCACCTAGGGGCCTGCCAACTGCACGGCGAGCCTTCAGTGGGAGCCATCACAGTGTGTAAGTATGTATTGGATCTGCAGGAGAGAAAGAAAAGAGAAGTAGAGCAGCTTGAGCACTTTATGAAGAGAGATGGAACTGGAGTCTTGAGAGTGGGAAGGAGTAGCCTGTTCTGAGTAGTTAACCCCACCACATCGGGGCATGCTAAGGTTCCAGCCTGAGCTGCTGCTGTGGGCCATGCCTGGCTCAGTGTTGATGTCTGTGACTCACATTACCACTAGAGAACATGGGGACATCCCTGATTGGAGCAGCAGCTGGGGACTGCATGAATGTCCAGGGTCTGTGCAGAACTGGCCCTGATTGTTACTGGCAACTGCACACTGGAGTGCTGGCCCCACTTCTCATTGGTGCCAACACTCAGAGAGCAGAGCGGTCCTGAGTCTTGCCCAAGAAATACAGTAGGCCTAGTGCTAGTGGAAGGGCGTGGGTGAGCCAGTCCAAAGGGCGTCAGAGTGAAAAAGCTGATTCTAGCAGTCGGGAAAGCTGTCCAAAAGCTGACTGTGCCCTTCACTGACTGCAGCAATCAGAAGAGCAGACCCTGCACCTTGCCTGAACAGCACAGTGGAGCTGGCCCTGGTGGTGAAAGCATGGGTGAGCCAGCCCCAAGGGTGTGAGAGTAGGAAGAGCTGGCTCAGACCTGTGTAGGCTGCAGCACTTGGGAAAAGTTGGTCTGGAAGCATGGATCTAGTTGAGGCATCACTAAGGACATGGGAGCAGGAGAGATGACCCTGTCATCTGCTTATGGCAGCATTGGGTGGCATTGCCAGCAACGCACTGGAGACCTTGCCCTGGTGGTGGGAATAAGGGAGAGCCTGAGTATTTACCACCTCAGCTACCACTCAGACCCAGATACAGGGCTCAGACTTGGCCCACTCCCTAAATCTACATCATCTGCAAATGGTTGGGAATCATGAATGGGCCAGTACTACTGATCCAAAGTGGCAGGACCTCTAGACACAGGGTAACAACAGTCCTGGTGAGGATCCAGTATTGACCGTGTCACAGAAGCCTGGAACCAGAGCAATGATTCATTGCAATGAACGTTTGCAAGTGAAGATGTGTGGACAAAGGGGTAGACTGTAGAGTGAAATGTGGATTTGCGGGGACAGGGAGATGAGTGGGACTGAGGTGCAATATGTGAAACTCACAAAGAATCAGTAAAAAGTTAAAAGAAATAATCTTTTTAAAAAATTTGAAGTTAAAAATTTTATAAATTAAATACATTCATTAGCAATAAAAATTAATTAATACTGATCTGCAGAATTCAGTGCAGCAGTGCATTAGTTACTCTTAATTTTAGCAGGCATTGATTATACCTTGTGAGTGGGTAATGGTAAGATAAAACTGTAATAATCCCTAAAACGATTTTTCCTTTTGCATTCAACCCAGATGATCCAGTACCACATGTTTAAAATAAGTACATTTTGTATACAGTCTGTTTTCTCCTCTCTGGCAAAATACTCCAGGCTGTATCATTTATAAAGAAAAGGATTTTGTTGGGGGTTCTAGTTGCATAGAATGGAAAGTCCAAAAAGGTGTCTCCAGTGATGTCCTCATGCTGCTTAAAGTCATGTGGGAAAATAGAAGAAAAAAAAAGTACACACTGAAAGACCTGACCTCTCCTGAAAGCTGCCATTCTGAGAACAGGCAGGTAATACATTCACAAGAAATATGACACACAACCCAAACATTTCTCCTAAGCCCCACGTTCTGGCACTTTTTCACTGAGATGACTTCCACCTCAGAATCATGACAGGGGGTAGTTAGAGACAGGGACATTTAAACTGTAGCAAAAATCAGTGAAGCTGGGCCTCAGCTACATGAGACTATCTCAATAAAAATAGTAAATAATAATAACAACAACAATAATAATAAATACTAATGGTCAGTTGAAGGTATTCCTGAGTGTTTTCTTGAAGGGGGGGCACACAGTCTATTTTATTTCTTTGTTCCTTATTTCCTACCAATATCATATTTTATAAGACAGTATATAAAAACTCATTTCTTTTTCTCTGGGCTGCTTTTTCATTACGATTTTAGCAATGCTGTGTCCTGTGCCTTACATAAGCATTTTGAAAAAGGCTAGTCTATATCTATAAGACATGCTTTGCAGATTTTTATGGAGAAAGAGCCATCATCTTCATTCCATGCAGGCTTTAAATTCATAATCATACTGTCTCTGAGAATTTATTTAGATTATTTTTTCTGTTTCTTTCATCAGCAGTTTGTACTTTCCAGAACACTAGCCTCATAGATGCACTGTTGGGTTGAGAGCTCAGTATGCCATTTGCTTTGAGTATATGGTAAACGACAGCGCGTTTTAATGCCCTTTGTGCTCATTGTTATGAAATAAACATCCAGTTGATTTGTTTGTTCTTTTCTTAGATCCTGTAGTCATGCTAAGCACACTTTTCCTGGGAATTTTGAGAAGATTCCCTATGAACAGACATAGTGTTATATATTTCCTCTTTTCTATTTCTTTAGGGGGATTGTTTGTTTGTGACTGTGTAGCAGCAAATATGTTGACTATAAATGATGAAGAAGGATATCCTTGCTTTGTTTCCAAAGTTTCCAGGTGAAGCTTCTAATCTTTCACTATGAAATACATTAGCTGGGAGGTATTTTTGTTTGTTTGTTTGTTTGTTTGTTTTAAATTTATGTTATCTATCAGTTCCAGTGACCACTTCTATTCTTACCTAAATATTTTTGAGTTTCTACTTACTTTTTAATTTTGAATTAAAGCTAAACATGGTTTTTTTTTTTTTTTCAGGCAGCATGTTCTGACCCATCCCACGCTCCTCCTAGATCGATTTAATTTGTCCTATTCAGGGTTGTTTATCGTTTTATCCTATCCTATCATTTTAAAGACCATCTATTTGATCATTTTTGTCATGAAGTGCTTTGAGTTTTGTTAGAATTTGTATAAACCGTTAGACTCTGTACGAATTGATATGACATGATTTTCTCCTGTGCCTTGCTGATGGGGTAGATTACATGGATTGATTTTGCAGTTTAATCCAGCATCAAATTTCTGGGGAAAATCCCAGTAATTCAGTGTCTAATTATCTTTATAAATTGCTAACATTTTGTTGAAGATACATGTGTCTGAAAAGGTTCAATGTTTGCCCATTTTGTACTCTGTCTGGTTTGGGTATCTGGATAACGTTGGCCTCTGATAAGCTGAAAAGCATTCACTTCTATTCTGCTTTTTCCTGTTATCCTCTGGTTCTGAAATCTAATTTGTTTCTTTATAGACAGAGAATATATATGCTATGTTTTAATTTGGTTAAATTTTAAAGGCACTTTTATAACATAGTACATGTCTTTTCTTTGTAAATTAATACTTAAAACATGTATGCCCAATAGTTGTTGGGTGGAATATTTTTCATATTTCAGTTGATTTCTGCTAGTCAGTACAGATATAACATGCCTTTCTTAATTCTGTTTGGTTGAGTATCAGTTTCTAAGATGGAAATATTGACAACTCCAATGATAAATCTAAGTTTTTGAAACTGAAATGGATTTTTTCTGCATTTTGAACCTCTTTGTAGGTATAATTTAGAATTATTATAACCTTTTTTATTACGAATACTACCACAAAATATCACTGTTATAATTTTATTTTCAGTTAAATCTATTTTACCAGTTACAAACATAATAATTACTGAATGAATTTAACATTAATTAAAATCAGGGTAGTATATCTTTGTATAGCAATTTACTTCCAACTCATCTTTATCATTAAATTAGAAGTAAGAGTCTTTCAAATAACATATGAGTAACTTGTGCTTATTCATTTATTCTCCCTGCAATCTCTGTCATTAAAACATTTATGCCCAAGGTAATTATTATTGATGGTATTTAAGCCTGCCATATAAATATGTGTTGCTTTTAATCTGATTCTTTTGCTCATGCTATTTTGTCTTTTCTGTAAATACTGGGATATTTTTCCAAACTTATATTGATCTATTGATACAGTTTTTATTTATGTACCTTTTCTAACAATGTTTAGAGTGACTTCTTCAAATATTTCATAATTTGAATTATGTAATATTCATGAAAATCTTATTAATGTAGATTTATATATAAGACATGCAACTTGTGAGGGCCTATCAGTATTAGTACCTTTCTAAGCTTTGCATCATTTTCGTTTAGGTTTGTTTTCTATCTATGTTTTCTTTTGCAATGTTGACACTGAATCCCAACAGTTCTTATGTGCTAGGTAACTGTTCCAGTCGTTAAGCTATATCCCCAGCCCATTTATTTTATCTAAGCACAATTATGTTGAGTATCTATGCTCCTATAATTTCTGTTATAATAACATTTAGTTATGTTTTATAAAACTTATGAAGAAAAATGTTTATTATTCTCCCATGCCTTTGATGACTATTCCTGGTTGTCAACTTGACTATATATAAAATAGAGATGGAATCCAGAAATGAAGGGCACACCTGTGACCCAGATCTCGGATATTTTTACAACCTCATATTGATTTATTTATACTGTGCTGAAAGACACGAGCTTTTGATCCAGATACAAAGCTGGAAGACTCATGCCTATAGTCCAGATCTTGAAGCACACCTTTAATCTGGACCATACCATTAGTCAAAGGGTTATATAAAGACAATGGAAGAAAGAATGATTCCTTCCTCTTCTGTTTGCACTTACTTGCCAGCACATCTATTGGAGCCTAATGCTTCAGGATTCCAGCGTATACAGAAATACAGCTGAAACAGCAGCCTCATGAGACTAAGCAATCACTAGATTCTTGGACTTCTCATTCACAGCTGGCCATTGTTGGGTTAGTTGGACTGCAGACTGTAAAACATTCCAATAAATTCCACATGTGCATATACATACATACACATACATTTACAAGTTCTGTCACTCTAGAGAACCCTAAATAATACAGAAGTTGGTACCAAAAGTTCAATATTGCTGTGATAGGACTGACCATCTTTTTATATAGAGAATGCGAATTTGGGGACTTTGGATTTGGAAAGCAATGGGATCCTTTAAGTGGGTCTTAATGGACCAGCCTATTAGGCATACAGAAGACAGTTGTGCTGAGGATGAGTTGGACTTTGGCATCCTGGCTCAAGAGGTTTCAGAGGAGAAGAATTTTAGTATGTTGCCTAGAGATTTTCTTGTGATATTTTGATGAAAAATGTGCCTGCTCTTTTGCCCTTGGCGAAAGAGTCAGGCTGAGGATAAGGAGAAGAGACTCAGATTAATTACATTGACAAAAGAAGTTTCAAAACAATCTTGTTTAGACTCTGTCCTGTGGTTCACTCTTATGAATAGCATTCTGATCATGTGTAACAAGCTAAGAAAAGAAAAAAAATACAAAATGCATGGTTCAAGTATTAAAGAGGCAACAGGAAGTGCAATGGAGCTAAATCCTGCATTTAAGAATATTAAATGGAAGTAATAGAGTGGTAAACTTGGGACAAAATCTCACCCAGCTAAGCTTATTGTTTATGTGTTTGCAGTCTAACAAGAGATAGTTATATCATGTTAGGCATTATTATGATCTGGTTATAGTTTTCATTTGGACATAAGGCAAAATGATTATATATCAAATTGACAAAGGGTGGGTGACAATGGCTAGTCTCAATTGCTAACTTGACTGTATCTGTAATGAACTGCAATAAGGAATGTATAAAGATCTTGGGACAAGGTAAAGAAAGGCTTAGGTTTGGGCATTGTGGTGTATGCTTTTAATCCCAACACTCAGGGGACAGGCAGATCTGTGTTTAAGTTCAGTCTACTAACCAAGTCCCAGGACAGTCAAGCTTAAGCAGTGAAGGGAAAAAAGAAAGCTGATGATCATGTTATGATGATCACAGGGGACATGTTCCAGTCCCAGCAAGCACTGCAACTCAGCAGCTTCTGTGATGTGACTCTGAATTTAGAGACAGGAGTAGAAGGGATTACTGGGACAATTGATGCTAGTTAGGTGGACCTAAGAAATTAGTGGTAGTTAAGAAGACACCAGTATCACTGAGATGAAATCTTCTTGGAATCCTTTTCTGAGAACCAAGAAACTGTTTTCTGAAGATGGCCAAGGTTGTACCTAGTACTACATCTGGCCTTGTTAAGAATTACTCAGGTAGTACTAGTTTTGGAGGCAAGAAGGGTTCAGAGAGAGCACCTGAGGCTTGTCACTGTGAGAGGGCAGGGTGAGCCATTGGTGAAGGTGCAGCCTCCAGTTGCATTGATGGCCCAGAACTAAAGAGGTCATGCAAAGAAGTTGAGCCTTAGCACATAAAGAGAACTTATAAGAGGCTATTTGTGAAGCCTAGTTGCAGCAGAAGAACCCAATATATTCAATATGCCAGTACCATGGGATGACCACCAAACCCAGCAACAGCAGTGGAATGGAGTCTAGAGTGCTACAGAGGCTAGAGCTGAAAAAGTGACCCAAGCCCTTTGAAGGAGTTCAGAAGATCATGTGCTTATCCCATACATTTGAACTTGATGCTGTAAAGTTGAGGTTGCTTTGATGTTAGAAGTGCCAGAGCCATAGAATACCTGCTGAGGGAATCTACTTGTTAGTAGCTTCTGTTGAGAGAGAAACCAGTCCAAGGGAAAGAATTGTGTTTCAGTTAGCAAAGCTAAAATGTTTTGAACATCAGACATGAAGATGCAGAGTTTGGAGCTTGCCTAGATGGATTTTGGTCTTGCTTTGGTCCAATATTTCCTTACTATGGCCTTTTGGAATGGTAATGTATATCTTGTGATGTTGAAAGTATATGATTTTATGGGGGATTACAGTTGAAAGATTGCATGAATTGCAGAGGAGACTTGGAATTTTGGACTTTTAAACATTGTTTATATGGGAATTTTAAAGATGAACTAAATACATTTTGCATTATGTTATGGCTACAAGCCTATAGGTGCCAGGGAGTGGAATGGGGTGGTTTGAATAGGTTTGGCCTTCACAGATTTATGTGCTTCGATGCTTGGCAACAGGGAGTAACACAATAGGAGATATGGCCTTGTTGAGGAAGTACATTGCTATGTAGGCAGGTTTTGAGGTCTCCTAGTACATAAGCTCTGCCCAGTGCAGATAAGAGTCTTTTCCTGGCTGCCTTCAGATAAGGATGTAGACCTCTCAGCTCCTCCAGTACCTTATCTGACTACACACTGCCATGCTTCCCATCATGATGATAATTTATTGAACCACTGAAACTGTAATCCAGACCCAATTAAATTTTATCCTTTAAAAGAGGTACCTTGGTCATGATATCTCTTCAAAGAAACCCTAACTAACACAATACCCTTGAGTTCTTCATTTATACATTGAGGCAACCACAGATTGAAAAAAATTATTAGAACTATGAATGGTGCCCTTACATTGAGCCTAGGCAGAATTTTTCTTATCATTATTCCTTAAGCAATAGGCTATATAATAATTTTATAAAATTTATATTATATCAGATATTATAAGTAACCAAATACTATATTAATATGCATAAGATGTGCTTATAATTTATGCAAAAACCCTGCTGTTTTAAATAAGGGACTTGATCACCTGTGGACTTGGGTATCCACATGAAGTATCTGTATAAATTCTCCTTGGAAGATGCAGGAATGACCATATATTGATTTATATATCAATATTTCCTCTCCACTTATTAAGTCTTCTACCTTGATTCTTTAAGGTTCGTTATTTCTGAAAATTGAATTATTTAAAACAACTGTGAAAACATCTTCTAATGAGATTTAAATATAATTGGAATTAGTAGAGACTCTCATTGATAATATTTTGGTTTTAATACTGAAGAAGTATTGTGCCACTAATTTATGATAACATGATTTTTCCTGTTGTGTTTTTCTATTCAAACAAGATCTATATTGTTAGTTTTCCAAAATGTGCAAATATACTTTTCTGTTGCTATAGACCATTAATGACATTTTAAAGAAATATTCTGTTATTTATAATTACATTTTTAAAAATTATTGTTTCCATGTACAAAAGATTAGGATCACTTACAATTGTCAGTAACTCTAAAGTAATATAATTAATGCAAATTTGATTCATAGTTATACAGTGTGTATAGCTTCTTTATGTTAGGAAAACTTTCTGAGATCATGCCTGTACTTCACAAACCTCTTGTTCATTCACCTACATGCCTATTGTTTTCATGAACAACTAAATTTGTACTAGCCTGGTCTTTATGTGGTGTATCCATGTTCATATGGTGTGTATGTGTATGTTGATTGAGGATAGTGAAAATAAGATATCTACTTCCATTAAATTTGGGATACTTTTAGGTAATGCATCTGTTGTTTCTGGGGGTTTTGTAATGATTTTTATTTAGATTAAACTTGCATTTTAAGTATGGCTTGGTTTTCTTTGGATTTACCTCTTGAGAACTTTCTTGTGTTTATATATATTGATGTCTCCTATCAAATTTGGTTGAGATTGCAGCCATTTTTCTTTCCATTTTAGCCCATCCTTTTTACCACCCTTCCTTATAAATGCTGCCTCATTTGCTCTCATGTCAAAACCTCTGACCTCCGACTTCTGTTCTTTTTCACGTTTCTGTGTGCTTTCTCCTTATGGTTCAGCTTTATCAAGTCTTATTACTCTGTCTTCTAGTTCATTAGTTTTGACCTCAGCCATCTCTACTATAAGAGTCAACTATTATAGTCCAACTATTATAGTTGGACTATAATCAGTCCAACAGGATGTTTATTTCTCTTACTACATTTTTCAACTCTAAACAATTCATTTGAATTTATTATAAATCTTATTTTTGGTTAATATGTCTACATTTATTTTAAGAGAATTTTAACTGCAATTGAAGCACTTTGTAATCTGCTGGCTTTTAGATTATTGAGACATGGTACATATTGAAATTGGCTTTAGTTGATTCTCTTTCCTTATGGCAAGTTGTGATTTTCTTTGGTCACAGTAAGTAGTTTTAATTGTTTTCTGGACATTTATCTATTAGTCAGCAAACTTTTAAGTTCACCTAAATGTTTGATTCTAGTAACTGCTCCTCCCTTTAGTTTTCACATGCATATTTCACCTGAGATTGCAGGCTGTATTTCCGATGGCAGTTTCATTTTAGTAGGAATATATTATTATGCTCTTTATTTGGTGTTGCTAGAGCTCACGTTGTTTGAAGTATTCTATCTCTCTAATGGAAGGTTCCTCTGATAATGTCAGAGTAACTCTTATTGGATTTTTGGACAAACAAGCCTATTGAAGCTAATCTTGGTAGTTCTTTTGAGTTTTAGAAATGCCAGCTCTCAGAGAGCTTCCTCTCCTGAGTGGAAAAGGAAAACATTCTGGTTTTTGTCATACTCCGGTCCTGGAGTCTTAAACCAACTCTCCTTCTTAGCATAATATGGAGGGACATCTTCCTTGTCTCTTGTGTTTTGTACTTGTGCTCAACAGAGAATAGCAGATAAAATGAATCTAAATGTAGATTAATGGAAAACTATGATTTAATTTGAAGAAATATATCTACATTGTAACACAAGCAACTCAGAAAAACTACAACTGCTTTTTTTAAAGTTAGGACTAGCCATTCTGTGTGATGCTACCAGTTATTATTCTTTGGTCAATAGAAAACCATCCCTAAAATCAGCTTCCTCAAAGAAGATCAGTAGGAACACCAATCCATTCAACCCCTCTCTTTTATTCTAAAACTCTTAAGTGCTCTCTGCAAACAAAAATCTACTTTGAGTTAACAGTCTGTCTTGAAAAGGTTGTTTTGTTTTGTTACTTAAGTTGAATCTTTAGATAGAACATCAGAACCAAAAGTAACTGGAGTAGATAAGGGTTTATTTCATCCTCAAACTAACAGTATATCACTGAGTGTAGTCAGGGCAGGGACTCTAACAGGCAGGATCCTGAGGCAGGGACTGAAGCAGGGACCATGAAGGAACTTTGATGACTGGTTTGCTTGGCTTGTGTCCTTATGGACTCTTATACCACCCCCATACAGTGCCTCTTTTTCCCTTCCTCCCTCCCTCCTTTCTTCCAAGCTGGAAATCAAATCCAGAGCAGTGATTACCTGTGAGCTTCATCCCCAGCCTCCACTGTAGAACCCTTACACAGCAAGCCACCAGGCAGTTCTAACTAGAAGATGTGGTAGTAGCAAGGGACTTTTTTACCTGGGGATAGCATAACCCACAATGGGCTGGCCCTTCCACATCAATCATTAAACAAAATGCCTGACAGGCTTACCTACAAACAAATTTTAGGAAGTCATTTTCTCAGTTCTGATTCTCGCTTCTTACATAACTCTAGCTTGTGTTCAGTTTACAAAATTATATATATATATGCTTTGAGACTTTGAGGATTGTTTAGTGAGCCATTTATTTTAAATAGGTTATCTATGTGACAATAGGACTTCAACTATGCATTGGACCCTAATGGGGTCACAGGTGGGTAGAAAACTGAAAGGAGACACCAGAGGTACCCAAAGCAATACAGGCCTTTTAATTCCTCTTGGTTGTCTACCAAAACTAATTCATGAGATTGTAACATTAAGAATACCACACACTTTGTTAGGTTCATATAGACAAGTCAAAGTACTTCTGTGCTAGAAGTTTCCTTCATGCCAGATAATTTTCAAAGTCCTGGAAGATGCTCTGTAGACTGCTGAGGGAGAAATGGTACCAAAATACTTGCCCATTTTTGAATCTGTAATTACTATATGAAATATGAGACTGACCTTACCAGTAAGATGTGTTTACTAGTCAATATTGGCACTATTGTTAAGGAAGTAACCATTCACTCTCTTTATTATATTTGAGGCACAGGAGCGAACCCATTCCTTATACTATAAAACTGCTTAAATATTCATGGCAGGGGAGGTCACAGTTAAAGAAGACAGAGAGCCCAATTAGAACTAAAATGGTGAGAGGTTTTGTTGTTTGGAGTTTTTTTCTTGGTGGTTTTTGGTTTCGTTTTGTTTTGTTTTTTCATGGGGTGGGGATAAAGCACAAGAAAGAAAAATATATTAATACCCACTATAATTAATTATATAGAAGAGATACTATATTATTCAGCTGTTTTGTTATGTGCAATTATATATGCTTCTTATAGAAATAAAATAAGATATATCTTCTAGATTATTAAACAATGAAAAGAGAGATACAAACAGAAACTACAGATTTGTATTTATTTACCTCAGTTTTTGATATCATTGGCAGATTTATTCCCGTGTTTTAGTCTATTATAATAGAACATAATTGGTTCAGTGGGCTCAGTTATGAGAAATTACTTTCTAACAATTCTGAAGGCCTGTAAATATGAGAACAAGTTTCCTGGTTAGTTAGTTTCTAAGATAAATAGAGCTTCCTTCCTTATAAATCTTATGTGGCAGAAAGAATAAGAGAAAGAGGTCGAGAGAGGGAGAGATGCTTGGAAGAGAATTGGTGTCACCTTGAAGGTCTTACTCATCCTAATTTAAACATAACTACCTTTAAAAGAACCCATCTCTAAAATACCACCATACTAGGGATTTGCCCTTTATCATAAGAATTAGAAGAACACTATTCAGTCTATTTTAGTCTATAAATGAGTAGAAGTGTTCATAGGGCTTCAAGCTAATTGTCAAGACAAGTAACTATGCTGACTCACCAACATTAAGTAAAATAGTATTGCCAGTCTCATACTGAAGAGTAGTAATACATAAGAACATATTATCCCCTACAAAAATAAAATTAAGTCTCATTCATACAAATTGTATGTGCGTGTATGTGTGTGTGTACAATAAATTCAAGAAATATAGTTTAGTTATACAAGTGTATAATAAAGCAAATATTCTTCCACCCCCCCCACACACACACACTAGGTCCTTACTCTTCTACATTTCACAACAAATCCTTTCTCATTATTGCTATTACTTTTAAACACTGATTTCTATATTAGTCCTATCTGTAGGCATGGACTTCTTCCTCTCTTTCTCTCATGCACCTGTAACAGGACCATCTGATTTCAAAACTGTAAGACCTAGCTTTTTCCATTTGCATACATATATCATAGATCTTTTCTACTTGAATTTGCTGACAGATGTCCAGAACTAGGCTACCTCAGCCATAGCAACAGAAGCAGAGTACTGATTAGATTGCAGTTTTTCTGAGCCATCTGAGAGCCTGCAGAATCACTAGGGTACATATTTCCAGCATAGTTCCTACTTTCAACAAACACACTCAGACTACTTCTAACAATACAGAAATGCATCGTACTAGAGCTTAGAGAACACACCTGACAAAGATAGGAAAACAGACACAAGGAAGTAGACCAGTAAGTTCTAAGGTCACAACAGCATACTTTAGTTAGGTATCACAACATCTGAGATGGTGTTACAACGTAGACCCAGAAAATAGTTATATTTGGAAGGGCACAGCCAGAAATACAGGAAATAAGGCCTTGCAAAACATGGACATGTACAGCTATTTCCTGGCCTGAGTTGGTGATAACATCACTTGTAACTGTCACTAAGTTACCTTCTCAATCTAACCTAAGAGATGTCTTCACATATAACCTTAGCTCTGATGATGTCATCAGATTTTCTGTAATTTAAAAGCCATTCCAAGCCCTTTATCTCCCTTTACATTATCTTTTATTCCATTTTTAATACTTCTTTCTTATCAATAATGCCCCCATTCTCTGGCAAAAATAGCTAACAGCTTGACATGGAGACAAAGGAATCTCGTGTAGTTCTCCACAAAAGAGGCAGAATACACCCAATGATCTCTAACTGCGTGGAAATTAAAAGAACTCTGAAGATTGCTGAAAGAAGGATGGTGTTGTCTCAAATTCTGTCTCATACCCTTCTGGATCCTTAAAGAAATGGACATCTAAAGAGAAAATTGCAGAAGTTCTCACTATAAACAGAAATTGTGCTTGGGAAGATGAGCCTGGTGAGTGCCCCTCAAATCATAGACCACAAATAGCCTTTTTTTTTTTTTTTTTACAATAATAGCTTTGATCTGAAGCAGAAAATCATTGAAATAAAAATTGTGTTGGAAAGGAAAAAAAATGATTAGCCACAGCTAGTTTGTAGGGTTTTTCTTTTTTTAATTCTAAAGTTGCATGTATTCTGAAAAATAGTGTCAGTTTTAAATTGTATTTAATCATTGAGGGAAACGATGAGAAGACGACATGAGGGTGGGGCTGCGTAGGGAGGGGGAATTGGGAATAGGAGGAGAGCGGAGGTAGATATGATCAAATTACAATGTATATATGTATACAATTCTAATCTGTTTTAAAAGTGATTTTACATACTATTCTACTGATGATTAAAAAGCAAAAATTGTATCTATATACAAATAAATATGTTCTAGATTAGCTAAATATTATGATTCCTGTGGACTGGAAAGATGACTCACTGGGTAAGGCGTTTTCGTAAGGAATGGATATCAGATACCCAGATACCATGAACAAAACACACAGCCATGGCAGTGGCCTGTTATCCTGTGTATGGGAGGCAGAGATAATGGATCTCCAGGGCAAAACTGGCTAGATAGACTAGGTGACATCAGTGAGCTTTGGATCCAGCCATAGACCCTTCCTCAATAAAAACAAATAGAAAATAATTGAGGAGAATGTCCAACATTAACATCATGCCACTCTGTAAGCATGTACACAGAGATAACTGCATGATCACACAGACACATTCACCCCTCAAATCACATGCATATCGCATACACATAAAATAAATAAAATTCAATAAAAAAGATGTATAATTTATGAAATCAGCTTAGTTTCTGGTTTTGACAGGGATAAACAACAGAATCTGCTTCTGAATGATGGGCTAATTTGGAAATCTGTCCATTTGCAACACTGGCTGTTAATGGGTTAATTCTGATCCTACTCTTATTCATAGGGGGCACATTTCTTTATCTGTCAATCAGAGAAACTCTGAAAACATCACTTGAGACCTGAGCTTGGCTCAGTGCTGAAGGAGAGTGAAAACAGAAACTAATGACCTCATTTTTACCCTCTCTCACGAAAGGAAAACTACATCCTCACACAAATGAGACAGGGAAGTGAGAAATCATGACTTGTTGCTTAATGCTTCTCAGGGGTATTGTTCTGAATTCCACAGACCTGCCTCTGCAGAAGGAATGCACAAACCCTTTAGAGTCTTCAATCAAATCCTCTGCAGCAATTCTAACGAAGTCCCACTGTGTCCTAGTCCAAGCCAAGGGTTTGAATTTGGATCTGAAAGCAACTCCCAAATCTCTTCCTCATTTTACACATTCATTTGTAGAGTGAGTTAGTGTTAAGGCCAGAGATGTGAATATGTGATGAGCAAACCAGTGTAGCTGATTATAAATACCGAATTAAAGGTATGTTTGTACATCCTTAAAGAATATTGATCAATGAAATTCACTGCACTAAAACAATGGATTTTATGCAGAAATTCTCTTTGTACTTAGAAGCATGAAGTGAATAAAATCAAAAGAAATAAGAGAAAGCTGTAAGCTATATATCTGGGAGGCTACAAATGACCCATAGCATGAAAGCATTTGATGGAATAATAAAAGGAGATTAAAAAGTCAGGAAATGGCTTAGTGTGTTATCCAGAGGTCTACTTCATGCAGGGGCAACCTTTGAATCATCTGAGAAAGCTTAGTTTCCTCATGACAAAAAAAGCATTCACACACTTGTGTGTACGTGTGTGTGTGTGTGTGTGTGTGTGTGCGCGCGCGCGCGCCTTAGTGCCTTTGTAAAAATTATTTCTGTCCATGTTCCCACTGACTTCCTTTCTAAATACCCTAGGATAAAACAATGTGTAAAGTATACTCACACTTTATTTATTTACTTATTTATTTTGTATCTTAAAGGTATTTAGTTCTGGAATTCATGAAATTAAGTCCTAGATCTTATTTTCAGGTCCCAGTATATTCACAGGCCCTATTTTTATCTGGCATGGTAATGACCAAAACCTGTTTGCCAGTCGCTAGAGAAAGCCTAGGAGGAACCTGTTCACAAAACAGATGAAAAAAAATCACCCAACTCCTAGGGGAAACAAGGCTAGAAGATGGTTAATTGAAAACATCTCTATGGCCAGAAAAAGAAAGCAAAGCAAGAAGTGTGCTATGCTCTTCCCTAAACCCACTGTGAGTCCAACTCATGTATCTAGAGATGAGACTGCAACTAAGATCTGACTTCTAAAGATTTGTACAAGGTATGGAACTACTTGGAACCTTAAAAAGCATGGTGCACAGGCGAGGAGAACATTGTTCCCTAAATATTAGAGACAGTACAACTTTCTGAGGCACTGTGTGCTAGCCATGTGAGAAGAGAAAGTGATTCTGGTAGCCATCTTGGATGATGCTATGCTGTGACTTAGCACACAAAGCTCTATACTCAAGACACTCTACTACAGCCTGAAAAGCAAACTACCTGATTTTTGTATGTGTGAAAGATGCTGCCTGATGATAGTACTAAGGCATGATAGGACTTTCATGGCTTTGGGGTCCTGAAGTCCTAGGTAGAGGCAGAAACTGGATAAGAGTGGGAAAGCAAAAGAAGATGAAAATATAAATATTTACTGAAGAGGTTGTAATTATACTTTGAAGATATTGGTCAAGTTCTCCCATGAAATATTCCTTTTGCCACTGCACTATACTTGTCATACTCTGATCTTTTCTTTACTTGGTGCCATATCCTTCAGGGTTTCCCCTAAGTTTAAATTTCTCAGCCATACCAATCAGAGCAATAGAATGTATGATATTTGACAAGCTATATCCTCTTCCCTCTGCTTTGAATTTCAAGGCTTTGCGCATTGAAAATACCCAGCAAAAGAGCTATATCCAATTCAGGTTTGCTTTAAGAGAAGGTTACAAGATAGTGTTTGAGATCTTTCAGGCGTCTATTAAAACATGGACAATTTAAAATAATATCCATCTTCTGCTCACAATTTTTGAGTTGGAATGAGAAAATCCATTTCAAATCTAAGAAGTGATACCTGATAAAAGCATAAAATTGGCAACATTACCTAAGTTCTCTGAATTACTTCTTAGCTAAAAACGAGATATGTGTACAGTGTAGAGGAAATGTGAGCATTGAGTTAGTACTGGTCCTGTCTACTTCTCCCTTTGCTGGGGCACACTGGGCTAGCCTGGATGGAGGGAAGCTTAGCCAGGTAGATAGGTGCAGGCAGGATCTTGATTGGTGGTGAATGTGCCTGTAAAGAACACACATCCAGGAACAGCTTCCAAAACTGGTTCCATTTACTGAAGGTATTTAAGCCCCTGGGGAGATGGTCAGGGTCTCTGTGGGCAAGGTTTGTGGATAGGACAGAAGTATTGGACCATACTGCATCTGCATACTCGGGGGCTGTAGTTGGACGGAGCCTTATAAGATCAAATGAGGAGTGAAGCCTTATAACTCTCAGGGTAATAAATTCCTACTAGGGTTGATGGTGTGACTGCTGAATTTATGGCACGAGGTTGGCAGTGGGAAGGGTGCCATGACCTGCCATCCTCCTTTGAGGTATCTAGGGTTGAAGCGTCCCTCAACTTTTCCTCCATAATTCTGGATCATTATAGTCCCACAATAGGACATAAAAATAAAACATATAATAGAGAATACATTAAGCAAAAAGTGTATTTGCTCTCTTTAACTTTTGTTAACAAGCTCAGTGTGAGTCAACAGACAGAGATAATAGTCTTAGACTACAACAAACTTTCAGTTGAGAATTCACCTGAAATAATGTAGCTTGTAATTGTGTCTCTGAAAACTCATTCAAAGTAGGGGTTACCTGCATGCTCTAGAATAATGTCTCATTTGGGAATTATTTTATGTGAACTGTCCTTTCATCAAATAAATTATATGCTTGTTGTGGGCAGGATTTATATCTTACAATTTCACATAATTTTCAGTAGATGACAGGGTGATGGGGGCAGGAGCTTCTTAGTGGTAAGAGTTGGTTTGCTCATAGATAGAAAACTGCTGACCAGGCAGAGAAATATAGTGCCCAAAAGTGTGGAGTTCCATGGTTAATAGAATCATTGGGTTTGTATTCAACTTTCTTGATTATGATATGTTCTATTATTTCTCCTCAATGTGAACTGGTGTGCTCATATGATTATCAATGATATAAGTCTTTTTTATTTTAATAGAAAACAAAAATAATTAAATCTCATAGCCATTTTGAAGGAAAAGGTAAAATAGCCAAGCATATAAGTTATGAATAATTCTTTTCTTCCTAATTTTAAATAATGTTCGTCTAAAATATTAAGGAAGGCCTTCTAAGCTCAGGAAGAAAAGGCCACTTGTTATTTGTCATAAATGGATTCTAATTTATAATGTATATTGCTTTATATGTAAAATGCTGCAAGACTGTGAATAATGTAATATTTAGAAAGGTTATGAAGAAAGGGTATTATTTGGTGATGAGGATGGATGAAATATAGCCAAAATAACACATGAGCCTTGAAAAAGGATTTTATCTTCAGCTTTATCATAATTTCTCCATCCTCTTCCCAACCCACTCTTTACCTTTGTGTGTGTGTGTGTGTGTGTGTAGGAGAATAAGAGTGTAATTGACAGTGAAAGTAAAAAACTCCAAGTGAAATTCCATGATTTTAAAATGGCCAATCTAACCATGAGTTCAGTGAAATACATAGCATTTGGGAAAGGGCAAGTGTTTGTTAAGCAAATACCTTAAACTAGCTGTGTGATGTTTGACTTTTGAGTTCATTACACTAAATGTTTTAAAGAGTTTTTAAAAATCAGCTTTTCACATCTTCCAAGATAAAGGAATAGTCAAGATGCTTGCTCTCTCAGGCTCAGGGGTAGTGTTTAGGACAGGGTTAAAGTAAGCCTGAAGTGCTGGTCTTCTTTCTACACTTAAATAAAACACATTTTATTCAGTTCTGGATTTACCACACTCTTATTTGATCCATTACTCTGTATTTCTAGCAGATAGAAAACAATCTTTTTCTAGAGTGAAACATGGCTTGAGTTTATCCCTTACTATCTGCAGTAGAAATTAATAGGAAAAATGTTCCCACTTAAATACTGGAACAAAATAATCATGGAAGGCAGAAGGAGGGAGGAATCTGGATGGAAGAAGGAAGGGAAGGAGAAAAAGAGTGCAGGAGCAGGTATGAGGGTGGAAAAGAGAGAGACCCAGAAGACCAGGAGAATGAATGAAAATATGCAGTGACCAGACTAATTTGGGATCCATCCCATGGGCAGGCACCAAACCCTGACACTATTACTGATGCTAGGTTATGCTTGCAGACAGGAGCCTAGCATGGCTGTCCTCTGAAAGGATCCACCAGCAGCAGACTGAGACAGATGTAGATAATTAGACCCAACCATTGGACTGAGGTCAGGAACCATTATGGAAGAGTTAGGGGAAGGACTGAAGAAGCTGAAGGGGATGGCAACCTCATGGGAAGACCAACAGTGTCAACTAATCTGGAACCCTGGGAGCTCCCAGAGACTAATATACCAACCAAAGATCATAAGTGAACTGATCTAAGGCTCTGAGCACATATGTAGCTGAAGACTGCCTTCTCTGACCTCACTGGGAGAGGATGTGCCTAAACCTGTAGAGATTTGATACCCCAGGGAAGGGCAACACATGGAGTGGGGCACTCTCTCAGAGGCAAAGGGGAAGGGGATGAAATGAATCACTCTGGGACCAGGATGGAGGCAACGTTTGAGATGAAAATAAATAAAATAATGATTTAAAAATTTAAAAAAAGATTTTCAACTATGCAGTTATTTATTTGCACACATAAAGAGTACATACAACCCCTTAATTTTAAAAGTTTATCCTCTCTTTGATTGGTGGCAATTTCTCACAGCCAACCAACCAGGAATGTTTACCATTTTCCTCCTTCCCACTAACTTTCTCCTCAGGTAAAATGAACATTCTTCCTTAATCCTATTTTCATATGTACACCTAGTAGTACCCTAATTTTCTTTCAATGGTGATGTTTTTCTTTAAAAATATTCATATTTCTCATTTTCTTCAAATTATAAATGCAAATTATGGTAGTGGTATGTCTTAATTTCATGCCAAGGAAACTTCATGGTCCATAGTTCTGGCTACAGAGCAAGTCTAAATATGAGGCATGTGGACTCTTGACAAACAGTTGATTAAGACTTGTGACATGACCAGCCATTCAAATAAGCATGAATAATCAGAAGGTCCTTATCTGGGACCTGAGTTAAGGAAACAACTCATAGACTCGGAAAGTAAAATATGCAAATAGTAGAGCCAGGAAATGGAAATGAACCTACCATAGAAAATGTAAAGAGATTATAGCAACTTTCTCAAATGTTAAAACAAACAAAAACAACAACAACATACAAAGCAGTACTAACACAGAGAAAGACCAGATTGATGAGATATAAATATATAGAATACAGTCAAATGTGGCTAGAATATGGACACAAAAAGGAACTAGGCTATCTATGTTCTTGTAGAGAAGTGTGGTTGATAGCTAAAAAATTAAAAAAGACTTAGCCTGCTCTGCATGCTTTGGCTCCATTGGGATTCTTGCCTCCCTGAAAGAGTCTGACACATGCTGCTGAGTACATGCTGCTCAAGGCATCTAATCCATTAAATTATCTTTACCAGCAGCTCATAAGCATCTTAAGAAGGCCAAGTCTTTCTTCACTTCTGTTGTCTTCCACACAAATTTCTAACAGTACTTGACACACATTACTTGCTGATTGATTCAAGGCAACTTAGAGATACGACAAATTTATCTCAAATCACAAGGTAATGATTCCAAGTCTTCCTTCAGCTTAAAAGAGAAAATGCAGTTTAATTTCTAACCTGTTTACTTTCTTTTTTGTCAGTATTTTTTTAAGAGATGGTCATAATAACTCACTGCCTAGCTGCCACCAAGTATCAGGAGAGTTAAATACATAGGAAGTTGGATTTGATAAGTGACAAGAACTTGTCAAAGTGTTTATGACAAGGAGAAAAAAAAACTGTCCTTCCTATTATGAGGAGACAAAGACAGTCATATATTGTATTGGATGATAACTTCCTACTACTTACTCTTTCAGACAGATGCACGCCAAATACAAGTTCAGACTTTTTAAATTGGAAGAAAAGATGATAGTACAAAATGAGTCAAATATGTTTGGCATATGAAAATTTCAGAATAAAATTCTTTGGTACTTTCAAATGCCATAGAAATAGATAAAACAGGGATGGAAGCCCTCTTTAAGTTTGAGGGTAGTTATTAAGTTATCTTCCGGTGTTGTCTCCTTTCAAGTGCATAATTTCTGCTTCTTCGGCTTTTCTGACAGGTCATCCTTTTCATCCCTTTAATCACTGTGGTCAGTCTTTTCTGAACCAAGCAATTTCTCAGCACCCTTCTCAGGTAATTTCCCTGACTTTAAAATGCCTTGTGCTTAATGACACAGTGAACCAAAAGGATCAAAGATTTATTTAGCTCTTGTTGGCTTGTATCACAGCTGTGTTAGAATGTTCTGGCTTATAGACAAGGAGGAAGCAATAAATATAGCATGTCTGACCTTCAGGAAAGACTTTTTTAAAAATTTTATTACAATGTTCCTTTACACCACATGCCAGAAAGCTAATTGTCTTCATTACATAAGAGACTGGGCTACACTGAGACTCATCCTTTCTCATCTAATTCTAATAATCTTGCAATGAATGGAGAGGCCCCCCCTTGCATATTTCTATGCCATTGTGGTAAGCCTGCAGATGTTGTTTTTGATGATCTACTCATGTGATGCCTCTTGCATGCGTCTCTTCTGGTATATCAGTGAACGTACCAGAAACACTATTCTATTTTTCCATGCTAACTTGGGGATTGCACATGTTAGGTGAGCTTTCTACCACATAGCTTCACCCACAGCCTCAGAAGTGCTTTTCTTTATTGGGCTTTTCTATTGCTCTCTTGACACTGACATAATATTTTCATTCATATAAAGTATATATGAGAGAGAGAGAAATGGAGGGGAGTTGATGAATGACAAAAAAACATAAAGACAAGTTCTGAACATCTCTGTGAATGAACTCAAAAATTTAATAATTGAACTGCTCAATTAGTGTTCAGAATTTGTATTATTATCTACTCCAATACCTATACCAATCTGCTTTGATATCATTCAGGTTTCAAGACAAGCTACTGAGAATCTCCACAGGTGAGATAATGACTAGTCACTTAGGAAACCATGGTTACCGTATTGATTAGATATTTGTGAACTGTCAGCAAGGTACTATTCCGTTTTTAAGGCTTCATCTTTCACTTAAATAACATATATAGAATAACACAAGCTCCACATGCTCTCTAAGAAATGAACTTCTTCAGCTCAGAATGTAAAGGAGTTAGGTTTGTTACCTCCAATGCTCTGGTCATTTTAAGGGTATATTATTTCTGATCTCATTAATAACTGAGGCCACAGAAGTTGTGCTGGGTTATCCAGGGGCATCTTTTTTTCTTTTTCTTTTTCTTTTTTTCTTTTTTTTTTCTTTCTTTTTTTTTTTTTTTTTTTTTTGATATTTTCCCATTCCTCCTAGTCTGGTGTATTTCACTTTGCATTGATCACAGATTCTCAAATGAAGCTAGTATTTCTAATGTTTAGATATTTACATTAACCTCTTCAACTAAGAACAGAGGTCATATGTCTATTGGCACGTCCCATTGCAACTTGTATAAGCAATGCTCTTGAGGTAGCAGAAGCATTTGTAGTCACAGTAGAAACAGATCCAGTGTCTACTGATCACATGAGCCTGGAAGGACCAAAGTTATATCCCTGCAACCCTTCAGAGTCTTACTTATAATGGACACTGATTATACTTTCTTGAACTCAGGGTATTGGTTCCTACAAGCTGAGTTTAGGCCAACTTTCTCTATCTAGTCTGGACCACTAATGATTCTCATCTAGAAACATAGTAAAACCCTTTTCCCTGTTATGAGCTGAGTACTAAAATGAAACTTTGTGGAAACTGGTAAAATATAGATTGTATGTACCAATACAATTTTATTATGAAATAATTACAATAGAAACAGTTTTAGAATTTGCAAAAGTGCAAATGTGAAAAAGAGATTTGAATATTTGGGATAGAGGTCCTTGCTATTTTATGTGCCTCTGTTTTGAGAGAATAAATATAATACTGTATACAAATATACACTGCAGCCTTTGGCTGCAGTGATATTTCACATGAAGTTGCTTTGCAAGAAGCTAATATTACAAATAAATCAAATGTATGTTTTGAAAAGGATGATGAATAGCACTTCTTGGGTTTATATAAGCTTCCTAAATTTTAAAACATATTGGCATAGATATAGCAACACATGATGGCTGATGTGTGCAAGAGATCTCTGCATATAGGAGAGAAATAAAGCAAATCTCTTTTTTACAAATCAGTTGCCAAACCTTCTCCCATTTCCTATCTCTTCTATATGGTTTTCCATGAACACTTATAAAGTTTTATGCTTAGGACTCACTAAAATTGCCTGCAGATAGTGAAGAACCCTGTCATTTCCTATTATATCTCTGGTAGGCAGAAAAGTGACCACAAGAGACTGAAATAAGAAGAACTCATATCTCAATGTACTATGCCAAATAGATCATGTAAATATGATCACTAACCTCGGTGAAGTAAACCCTAAGTACATGTGTGTATGTGAATGTGTGTGCAAGTATGTGTGCATGAGTGCACCTATCTGTGAATGTGTGCATGTGTTTGCATTCACTATCATGTGTGTGTGGATCTGTTCACATGCCCTGTGTTTATACATATGTGTGAATGTGTGCATGTGTTTGCATTCACTATCATGTGTGTGTGTATGCATCTGTTCACGTGCCCTGTGTTTATGCACAGAGAGACATAGGAAGGGAGAGTTAAGACAAGAAGGATGATAGGAGCCCGAGAAAAATCAAGAAAGAGAAAGAAATTAGAAGATAATAAGAGTGTTCCAATTACATGAAGACAATGATTGTGATTATGACCTTGTTGTCAGTAACTGGTAAGAAATTACTAAAGCCCACCAAACATTCTTTACTCTTCATATGCTAAAAGTATTTTAAAGTTATTAAATTCAGAGTTTGTTCATATGTGGAAATATAGGCACATCAGATTTCAGAAAATGTAGATTAGGTATATGTTTTATGTAAAATACAATGAAAAGATAGAAATGGTTATGAAATAACCTGACTTTATAGATCAAATGAAAATAGCCCCTGTTCTCAGCTTTTCAAAAATATACTAACAAAAATTTACATGAAACACCAAAATCAATATGCCATATTCATGCTCATGAAATTTTTCTTGAATGTATGAAGCAGTGAAATATCTGAGCCGCCAGCACAATTCTCATCTCAAGATGGTACCATAATGTAAGTCAGTGGCCTGGTGGAAGTTTACTTAGTGTCATGTTTTTCAAACTTTCATTCTGCTTGTTGGTGATTTCACTGTTTAAAATCACTCCCGGGTACAGTGTTGAAATACTATCCAGTGTTTCCAAGCACAGGAAGGCTATTTGTGTGTTATAAACAAAGATAAGTTTCATTCAGACTGACTTCTAGTGCTTTAGCCTGTGAACTCAATGGTAATAAATCAACATACACTTTCTAAAGGTATTTTAACAGGAAGAATGAAAGAACATATAAGCCCAAGTTATGTTGGTAAGTAGAGTAATAGAGGCCCTAAAGCACACAGGAACCTAATCTTATATTTCCCTTCAGAGAAATGGTGCAGAAGTCTCCAGTGCAGTAGTCTGTAATTTAGTGCTTGGGGTAAATTTACCGAACAAGACATTTCAAATAATGAGACTTGGTTGTACTTGTTATTCAATTATGTATAATTTATCTGGAGTAATAAGTATAGTATATGAATATATTATATAATACATACTCCATAATATAATATAACCAAGAGCATTACAAAGACTTATTGATGATATAGTTACAAAATATCATACATGGCCTTGAAGTTAAAATTAAGAGAGAAAGCTGTTAGACAGTTGGGAGTTGCAATTTCCTGACTCCTCCCAGCCTGTGCTTGTCCATTGACCCAGGCTCTTTTTTCTGTACACTTGAACATTTGTGATTACTAACAAATTACACCTAAGGATATTGAAATGAGGCTTGGAGAAGAAGCTTTACAATGTGTTAAAAAGCCCAAACTGACTAACTTAACGTGAGTTGGTCCAAGAGATAAAGTCGTAACTTACAATTAAACTTGTAAAAAAAAATAAACTTGTGATGCTTAGTATTCTGTTTAAACTCTTTTGTTATATAATTCAAAAAAGATTTTATTACTTTTCCCACTATAACCAATGTATACATCATGGAAGTAAACTAAAATTTAGAATTGTAACCATTAACTTCAATAAAAGTAATCATAGTTCTGTTCTTGTTATTGCTGTGAAATTCCCTGAATGTAAGGTAGTTTTCATCAGTATGGGTATTGAATTTTGGGTAATTATGGGAAGGTCTTATCATATATTTGTATCCACTGGCTAGTTATAAAGACAGTGTGTAATCTTATTATATATTCATAGGACTGAGGTTGAGAAATAAATATTGTTACCCTGTTTTAACAGGAAGTAGCAGAATTGGTATGTCTTTAGAACAAAAACTGACACATCCTTAGGCTGAAGAATCAATCTATAATTTAAGAGTATGCTGGTTAAATTTTCAACTTGACACAACCTCAAGTTACCTGGAAAGAGAGAACCTCTATTGAAGAATTGTTTTGATCAGATTAACCTGTGGCCATGTCTGTGACAGATTGTTTTGATTGATGATTCAGGCAAGAGGGCTTAGCCCTCTCTGGCATCATCTCTAGGTATATAAGGAAACTAAGCATTAGACAGACAGAAGATGAGTATGCAGCCTTCTCCTACTTTGGATCATCTCTTAAGTTCCACTCTGAGTTCCCCTAATAATTCATGACCTGGGAGTTGTAAACTAAAATATACCCAAGATTGGATACACCTTTGTTTTTATTTAATTCTGTTGCTGTGATAAAACTCTTTCAATCAATCAATCAATCAATCAATCAATCAATCAATCTTGCTTTTTATCTTAGGGCCGAGTCTGCATTTCTTAGGAGCTCTCCCGGATTCTTAAAGACGCTTGGGGACAAATCATTTATTGAAGAACAGTTGGCTCCTGAACTCTATCTATTCCATGGCATCCTGGACAAGGCCTAGGTGATTTGATTTTAATAAAAAACACAAGCGATTTAGAGCAGATATTCAGATAGCACTCTGGAATGGCATTGCTGTACGAACTTATACAGATCCCGTCATTAATAGTCTCTCCGACTATTAACACATGTTTTCTAATTCCTGCCACCTGGGTATTTCTAAGACACCTTAGAATTTTAGAAAGATGAAAAGTAAGTCTGAGAAATAACACACTGTGCTCTAATTAAAATTGAATTCTGAGGATATAGTCAAATTTACTTTCATGGGACCAAATATTTAGTCAGCATTTACTACTAATTAATGTTGCAGGTGTTATACTGGGTATGCAGGTAGCAAAATTGAGAAGAAAAGATCTCTGCTTTTATTTTTGGTTTTTGTTATTGTGGGGGGTTTTGGTTTTTGGTTTTGTTTGTTTGTTTGTTTAATAATAGTTATTCCAAATTAAAAGGCATTCTGACTGGAACTAGTGTAATTCTAGGCACTAAGGACTTCACAGTCTTAGGGGGACCACTCTGCATTGTTCATCAAGTTTCACTCTAACAGCTGAAATTTTCTGTTTGGCCTCCAAATGATCTTGCCCACTTTAGCTATGAGTGTCATATTTTTTTTTTCTTTTACCATTTTGAACCACAGTCACATCGTATACCAAGGATGTGCTTAGGAAATCATAAATGTATCTAATAACATTGAATGCATCTAATAACATTGAATTTCTAAACTTCAAAAAGTTACTTCTGGCTTACTTTTCAAAGATAAAATAGTGACCCAAGCTCAGGATTTTTCGTTCAGGATGTGGTTTGCTTTCCTCAAATTTCCACAAGTGGGCTTGACTCTTTTCACTTAGTAAAGGTTTTAAGAATCCATTGGTAGAAAAATGTAAAATCCATAGTCATTCTTCTCCTCCAGTTTTTTTTTTTTGCTTCTTTGTTTTCTCCCAAAATCAACTTTATTAATTTAGAGCACAAGAGATTTTACATTTACAATTGCTCTTAAAAGCAGTAGTGCTTTTCCGAAACAATATCCTCTCTGTCATTTCAAAATCATAGAAAGAGAGCAAACGGCCCCAATAAAAACTGCAGCTGCAAATGAAGATCACAGTGTCTCCTGGACCAAGTCTGTGATCTGTAACCCTGCTCACTCAAGTAAGATGAAGATTACTCTGCTGTTCTCGTCGACGCTTTAGACATGATCAGTTAACCTTAAAAATACCAAGGAAATGTCACAGAAAGAGCAACAACCTAAATTTCTAAAAGGAAAATAACTTCATCTTTATTTTTACAGTTTCAAACAACTATAGGTGGTAGTTCTGAGCTGATAATTCACTGGCAAGATGCTGAATTGATGAGGATGTAAAAGAAAACAGAGCCCAAGAAGACAACTTCAACCTAACAGAAAATGTATTTAACTACTGTAATCCAGAACAGCAAATCACCCTTCGGTTTCATCTGATTTCTGTTTCACAGGAGTTTTAATTCCAAAAGGCTTTACTAGCCCTGCCTAAAGAATAAAATTTGTGATGCATATGTGGTCAGATGCAATGCAGCTTCTCCTATTTGCTCTCACCAATCCTCCAGATGGCTCTGCTCCAACCCAGGAAATAACAACAGAGTGTGTGTTGTCTCATCCCACCTTGCCTAAAGGCCAATTCCTGAAGCAACACAGGTTCTCCATACCCAGTTCCACTTCATTAAAAATACCATTCAATGGTCAGAGTAGACAGATACCTATATGAAAACCAGGTGAAGTAGTGGCTATCTCAAAGCATACGAAAATCTTCCAAAAATGGGAAATAATGCTCCATATGACAGTGACTTCTGTTTATACAGATATGCTAAACTATCTTATGTGTACTTCAAAATATTACTTGATATTTTAGAATATTTCCAAGTTTGTTAACCACAGCCCACAATATAGCCTAGCAATCAAAAAGTGCCTATGGTGCTTTTCTTATTCTGTTCAATGTAAATTACTATAAATAACATCTCTAAAGATCACTGAGCTTTCATATTCCTTGCACATTTTGATTTCAGCATGAAAATAAATTCATAGGCCACTACTTAAATTTTTTCCCTACATTTAGGGGAAAAATGGAAATGAAGAATTCTACATTTTTAACATTGAAGTATGTTTAAAGGTAAAACTAGAACTACGGCAGTGTAATTACACTGACATCTTTTGTAAGTGATAACACATGATAACATATAATTGAATGGCTTTTCCACCACAGGAATCACAACTAAGGAAAAAAGACAAAGAGCCTAATTTTTTTTTCTCTGACTAATCAGGATTGATGTTAATTAAAGAAGAGTGCAAGATAATGACTTCTCATTACTACCTGATAGATAGAAATAGATTATTTTTATTCTAGGTAAAATAGCAATTAAATAACTTTTTTAAAAGGATGTATTTTTCAGAAGGCTTTCTTCTATAATTGGTGAAGCATTAGGATAAAGGTCTTTCTGGAAAATCATCTACAAAATGGATTTCATCAAAGGCTGTTTATTCTTTAGCGTTGTGTCACACTGTGTGGGATATGAGCAAGACAAAAGACTGTATTTGAATAGGCAGTAATCAGAACAAAATTGACTTGCTTTATTCTGTGGAATGTTTGCATTAAAGAACATGGTCTAACGAAGTAGTTAAAACACAAGTTCAAATCCCAGTACCTTTAGCAACTAGTTCTGTGGCTTAAATCCAAGGTTTTAAGTTCTGTAATGCTTAATTTCTCATCTGTAGAATTTTTGCATAATACATTAGCCAGATGTCACAATGCATGCCTATAAACTCTACTCTTGCAAAACTGAGGCAGGAAGATTAAGAGATTAATTCTAGCCTGGGCTACATAAATTTTTCCCAGAAAAAAAAAATGAGGAGCTGTATCAGACTCTGTCTCAAATACTAATGCTAAACTGTTCTTCATAAGTCCATTTGAGTATTAAATAATGACATTTCTCTATTGTACAGACTTTGGCCCATGGGGGAGCTAAATAAATACTATCAGGTATAGTAGCTTCCTCTGCCCATGCAATAAGTCATCACAAACCCAGTGACTGAAAACAGAGATTTTGTGATAATCCAAGCAGGAGTTGTTTGATTTAAGGTAAAGTGAGATGAGTAATCTACCAAAGTCCTGCCCATAGAGCATGATCCCATCAACAGATGCTGCTGCTCATCTCTGACTCTGGTTCTTTTCCCAGATCACTAGCTGTAGGCAGAATCTAGCCTCTTACAGATGGAAGACTATGACACTATGACCTTCAGGAACTGAGAGGTTTCCCCTGGTCTCTCCCATGTGGCTCTTTCAGGATGTGATGGTTTGTTTCTTCAAAGCCTACGAGAAGGCATCTGCTGTTCCTTCTCCCTGGTGTTTCCAAATTCTAAATCGATTTTACACAGTGTTCATCTCATTAGGGCAGGACTTCCCAGATAATCGTTTGATTAAGTTAAAGCTGGCTGATAATAGACCTTAATTACACCATTACACTGCTACTTGCCTTCTCCTCCTCAATTCTTACCTGTGCCCCTGGGTAAGGATTTCTGACAAGATTGGGAATGGGAGGCCTATCATGGAATTCTAGACAACGGCACTATCACTGTACATTTACCATCATTGCTGGTACTAAATGCTAACTGGATTGGTTTTTAAAATACATATGAAAATATGATGCAGATAGACCAGCAGTATTCTTCTGTTACCTACATTTTCAAATAGCACTGACTATGGATTTAACAGCAATAACTTACTTTCTTGATAATTCATCTTTTCACCTAGTTGTCCAAGGTTGTTTTGTCCAAGTATTTACAGCAGAGTGAAGAAAATAGCAGCAGGGAAAGGAAAAAAAAACCTAAAATTTAAAATACACACATACAATATTAAAAGCTCTTGCTTCTAAGTGTAGGTGCAAAGTCACTTCTGAAAAACTGCATCCCAGGAGAGTTTTCAGGAACTGTTAAGGAAAATAATAATTATCAGCACTCCTGAGTTGCCAAAGAGAATTATTACCTACAGAATGAAAGCAAAGCTTGTGTTAGAGTGTAGGTTACTCTGGAAAGCATTTAACAGTATATACAAGACAGAAACAGGGGAAAGTGTGTAATCATGTTGGTCTCAAAAACAACTATGAAGAGGACTACCTTTTGGAAAGGCATGTGAATACTGTCAAAATAAAAATGGGCTTACTCATATTAACTGGAACAACAAAAAATAATAATTAAGTGAGAAACCCAGGGGCTATGAAGGAAGGGTTTCTATGCATGATTACCTAACAGTGATTGTCACAAATGAATTCAAAAGACCAGATCATGTCCCAAATCCTACTGTAATGTTAGGCTCTGGCATTACTCTTGCTATCAGTCTGTAGCTGTAGCTTATTGATCCTAACAGCTAACACCATTCTACTCTCTTGCAACTTCCCCTTGCATCAACCTCTTTGAATCTACCTATGGTATATTAGCCATATGGTGTATGTTTCAGAATAAATATTCTCTGCAGAGACTGTTTTTGTTGTTCCTTTTTTATAGACTGACACCTTAATCAAGTAAAATCAGGTACTGTACTGCATCTATCTAATCTCAAGATTCTTCTAGTGAGCTTGGGGAAAGAAACAAAAGAATCCTTTGACTAGTGACTAGTCTCTCTCTCTCTCTCTCTCTCTCTCTCTCTCTCTCTCTCTCTCTCTCTCTGTGTGTGTGTGTGTGTGTGTGTGTGTATGTGTGTGTCACACACACATACACACACACATACACACCCACATACACACACGCATGCACAAACACTCATAAACACACACATGCAGACATACATGCACAAGTACACACACACAGATACACACTAGCAACAACAAATCACATTCTCAAACAAGGTGGAAGATGAAGATGGATTGGAGGTTATCTTCTGACCATAGATATGCTGTGGTACATGCACACCTGCATTAAACAAAAACACACATGCATACACATGTCTGCAAATACCATACACAGAGACACACTAACACAAATATCTGTAGCAAACCGAACATAATAAAATGGAGACAGAGAGCCACAAAATTGTCTACAGTTTTGCTTATGGTAAAGTAAATAGAATGTGACTAAGCAGAACTCAGGATCAATGAGAATGAACTTCACACTTTCTGAATGAACATGTCTGAATCCTCTTTTCATTGCCAGAACTTAAAATGATTGAAAGTGGGCCAATTAAATAACTCCTTTTTAAATGACAGATTCACACTGAATCAGCCTCACCTCAGAGTAGTGCTTAGAAGGGTTCAGAGACTCTGTGAAGCAGTAACAAGTGTCATATATATATATATATATATATATATATATATATATATATATATATATATATATATATCACAATTAAGCTTGCTAAGCCTTCAGATATCAGTGATGGGTATATTCACAGTTGCTGCTATTGTCTATTTATCGTCAATACTATTAAACCCAGCTATCTAACCGTGCTTTACCACACTTGTATCCTTAGAAGACACAACTCAGGAAGAGATAACAGATCATTCTACCGGATGGTACCATAAACAAGCCTGGAGTTCTTATTATTGCTCTTCCCAGTATTGAACACAGTGAAGGAAAACTAGAACAAGAAACCACCTCCACCACCACCACCACCACACACACACACACACATCTGTAAATAATCTCCCACCCATACTGTGGTCTAAAATCCTAATCAAACTCAGTGGTTCACACACACACACACACACTCACACACTCACACACTCACACACTCACACACTCACACACACACACTCACACACACTCACACACTCACACACTCACACACTCACACACACACACTCACACACTCACACACACTCACACACTCACACACACACTCACACACACACACACACACACACACACACACACACACAATGAAAACAAGATAAGATAGGAGTTGTTTAGGTAGAGGCTGTAGTATGTGAGGGAGTGGGATGGGAAGGAGAAAGGAGCTCTAAATGACTACATAATTCATTATATAAATATATGAAACTGTCAAAAATAACTTTTAAAAAGTATTATCCTGCAAATATGTATACTAATGAAAATGTTGATGCCAGCCTCTTCATCTCTGTCACTGTGGCTGGTAGAATAATGAAATCCTCACAGGGTCTCCCTGAAATCTGTTACTGAACAGGGAAAAGTAGAGTGGCCACACAAAATCGAGGACAAGGTCTTCCAAGTGGGGGATCGGTCAGAATTATTTGGAATTACTTAAGTTGTCAATCTCATAATTCCAAACTAAAAACTAGATCACCTTTCCTTGGATGTGGTCAGAAAAAGATGTGATGTATCAGCAATGACTTCAAACATGAAGGTTGAGGACCATCAGCCAACATGTGCTCCCAAAACAAAGGGAGGAAACATTCCTCCTGCTTTAGAAAACACCAAACAGTTGGGCAGTGGTGGCACACACCTTTAATCCCAGCACTTGGGAGGCAGAGGCAGGCAGATTTCTGAGTTTGAGGCCAGCCTGGTCTACAGAGTGAGTTCCAGGACAGCCAGGGTTACACAGAGAAACCCTGTCTCGAAAAACAAAAACAACAACAACAAAAAAAAAACAAAACAACAAAAACTAAAACAAAAACAAAAAACCAAAAAAAAAAAAAAAAAAAAAAAAACCCACAACACCAAATAGTTAAGACAGTCCATTTTCATCCTAAATGATATTCATGTCAGACTTGTAACCTTCTAGATCAAAAATAGCACACTTGCAGTTTGGGAAGGTCAATTTTGGTAATTTGTAAAAGAGGCAACATATTACTATTACAATTTCTTATAAAGATGCATATAAATTATTGCATTTGAGTAAAAAAGACTTCTTTGGGGAAAGTAGCAAAAGTTAAAATGGAAAATTATGACAAGTGAAAGCAAGCTTCCCCTGTTCTTCCATTTCAGAAGGAACATCCCCACTGGGATGAAGAAATTTGGGTAGCCGTAACTGATGAACACTTTTAAAATCTGCATCAGAACCCTATGTTAAATTCAAGGTAAAGTTCAATGTCTAGAGCCAGACACAACATTTTAATCAAACACTTCTCAGAAGACTACCGATGCATCAAATTTGCATGCAAGCAATTTCAAAGTATAGGTTGGGTTTGAAGGGGTGACTTTTGAAAGAAGACAGTCCTAAAGCGAACTAATAAACTAATATGCTACCTAATAAAATACACACTATTGATCATGATAAGAATAAAAACTATTAGTTGAATGTTCCTCGGAGATGTTGCAATAACTTCTAGTGTATTACACTAGTCATAAGATCTGTCCAAGATGGAAAAGATAAGCTTCAATATTGCCATTTAGAAATTGTGTACCAAAAATGTCTAGATTATCATTCATCTTTTTCTAACTTTCATGTATATTGGAGAAGGACATCCAAAACTGAACACGATGCAACACATGAAGCAAGAATATCTCTTATTATTTAGGAATAAAACCCATACATTTGATTAATCAGTAAGCAAATGCCACTTTGTATAGGAAAGGTTAAAAGGGAGAAGACTGTTTGAAAAGTGATAGTACATGCTGGCAAGGATGTAGAGCAAGGGGAATACTCCTCCATTTCTTTTTGGGAGTACAAACTTGTACGACCAGTCTAGAAATCAATTTGGTGTTTTCTCAGAAAATTGGAAATAGTTCTAACTCAAGATTCAACTATACCACTCCTGCACATATATCTAAAAGATGTCACACTATCCCACAAAGATATTTGTTCAACTATGTTCATAGCATCTTTATTTGTAATATCCAGAAACTGGAAACAACCTAGACATCCTTTAATTGATAAGATAAGAAAGATTTTGCAACATCACGAATTTTCCAGGCCAAAGGATAGGACTTGAAAATCATCTTGAGTGAGATATCCCACTCCCAAAAGGACATGTATGGTATTTACTCACTTATAAGTGGATATGAGCTGTAAAATGTAAATGTAAAACAGGTACCATGTTACACTCCACAGATCAATAGCTAAACAAGAGGGAAGGCCCAATTGAGGAAGCTCGAATCTCACTTAAAAGGGGAAATAGCAGCCTTATTTGTAATAGCCAGAAACTGGAAACAACCCAGATGTTCCTTAACTGAAGAAGGGATACAGAAAATGCAGTCCAGTTACACAATGGAATACGATTCAGCTATTAAAAACTAGGACATGATGAATTTTGCAGGCAAATAGATGGAACTAGGAAATATTGTTTTGAGTGAGATAGCCCAGACCCAAAAGGACATGCATGGTTTGTATTCACTAAAAAGTGAATATTAGTCAAAAGGTTCAGAACACCTATGTTACAACTCACAGACAGTAGAAAGCTTAAAAAGAAGTAAGGCCCAAGTGTGGATACCTGATATTCACTTAGAAAGGGGAACAACATAATCATGGGAGGCAGAGAGAGGGAGGAAACTGGGTGGGAGAGGGAAGGAAGGATGAGAAAAGAAGGGGTAGGATCAGGTATGGGGAGAGATAGAAGAGATGCCCAGAGGGCCAGGAAAATGAATTGAAACATACAACAGTGGGGATTAGGGGGCAGAAGGAACCTCCCATGGACAAGCACCAATCACTAACACTATTAATGATACTCTATTATGCTTGCAGACAGGAGCATGCTGTCCTCTGAGAGGCTCCACCTAGCAGTTGACTCAGACAGATGCAGATACCCACAGCCAAATAGTGGATGAAGCCTAGGGACTCATAGAAGAATAGGAGGAAGGATTACAAGAGTTCCAGGAAAATAACTGGTTAAGTTGATCACTATTCTATCAATCAACATATCTATCTATCTATCTATCTATCTATCTATCTATCTATCTATCAAGACAAATCATCTTACTCTGTAGCCCAGGCTGTCCTAATGTTCACAGCGACCCTTTAACCTCAGCCTCTTAAGTGCTAGAATTATACAAGTGAACTGTCATGCACAAGTTAACTTCATTTGTGAAATAGTTGTTCGTTTTAATAGGAGAGCATTGATAAATGTAGACTTAGAAATGAGTTGTTATTTATTTTATAATAATTTACAAAATAAATAGCAGTTTACTCTTCATTGTCCTTTGGAAATAACTATATATTTTATTAATAGATTTATAAGCCAGAAACATCAATTTGCTGACACATACGTGAGTGCAATCTTAACATATTGGATCATCAGATTCCATGCAGAAACATGAGGTAAACAGTCAGCACATTTTTCTACAGCACAGCTAGTTTCTAGGATCAACCTGTGCTACAACATAGGGGGAGTTGGTTCATAACATCTAGAGGGCAAGACCTGTCCTGGGAGTCTTCCTAATTAATCATCTAAGCTCATATCCTTTGTCAAAACCTTAAATGAATTAAGTGTTTGGCTGCCTTTTAAGTAGGATGCACCAAAAGTAATTGAATGTGGTAATCGAAAATTTGTTAAACCTGTCACTGCACATCATTATCTGCTCTAAATCCAGCACAGTACAATTAGCTTACAACAGTCAGAGTTGAATCAGGTCCACACCATGGTTGGGTGAGTAATGCATACTCCTCGGTAAATTAATTAGACTCGAAGTAGATGAGCAGAATAAAGGGTGCCTGGTTGAACAGTGAAAACAAGGGACACCCAGGATTTATGGAGTGCCAAACCTATTTCCTGAAGCAGCGTGCGCTAAATAGCCTTTATTACGGCCTGTTAACCAGCAAACATGTCACAGATCAGGCAAGAGCATAAAAATGAAACTCTGCTTAACACTGTTCCCTGTCTTATAATTGATCCCGTAAATGTGGGTAACCTGATATGTAGCCATTAATGAGTGATAGATACCATCTGTTTTCCATTGCCACTCATATGTAAGGAAACTGAGAGAGAGAAAAAGAGGTGACAATTCTACTGTCCAAAGAAAGATTACACAAGAGCTGGGGAAGAAGATTCCCTGTGCACTCACATTGGCTTAGTATTTTCCTCAAAACCCCACTCCCCTGGTTCATATTTTTAGTGAAAAATATAGTTACAATGATGATAAAACTTCACTGCAGAGTTTACACAAAGATACAAAATAATTTAAAACAATTAATACAGATCTATTTAGCAAAAAATAAAATTACAGTGCTCTACATGGTACACTTAACATATATATCTATAGTATCTATAACCACCATATTACACACAAACACACATATGGTATTAAATGAAGATGCATGTTTTGGAGAATAACTTATAACTTGCCATACATATGATTAAATGATACCCAAAAAAAGCAAAAAATAAAAAACAACAACAATAAAAAAAAAAACAGAACAAGTATTATTGTTACCTGTTTGGAAAATTGAGAAAGTTAAGACAATTATGTGAATCTTATGTATAGTGATACAATGGTCCCCATGACAAACAGACAAATAAGTATCTTTTGATATGTAAATTAGTATCTAAATTTTATGGTCAAGTTATATAACGTGTGCCTATTCATCACCTGGACTAGATTTTTTTGTTAATTTAAAACTATAAATAAATCTTATAAATGGTATGGAATGTTTATATTTTCTACAAGTGTTATTTACTTCTCTATCGTGAAATCTGGGAAGCAAAATCTTCAATGCTTTGGGGGCAATGTGGTTTTGGTCTTGCTAAATATTTTGTTTCATTAATGTTAAGTAAAAAAGATAATATAGAGATAGATGATAGATAGATGATAAATAGATGATAGAGATAGATAGATAGATAGATAGATAGATAGACAGACAGACAATAGATAGATAGATGAAGAGACTTTTGAGTTTATAAAATCCAAACTGTCTTGATTTCATGTAATTAAACATGTTTGGAATTTTAATTTCCCCAGCACTTCTGCTATCATTTTTGAATCCCCCTATCTCTGTCATTTCAACATATTTTCATCACTTCTAGTATGTTGAGACAGTTTCCATGATGATTGCCTCCTCTGCTGGTCATTTTCTGCTTGCTTCCTTTGACTCAGCCAGTCTCAGTGCAGAACTGATTTCTTCTGGGACGATCCCAGAGATAGCTGAGCTCAACCTTCTGAATTCTGGTTGACTGCAATAACAACATGCTGATTGTAGTAAGCATTATGATAGTTTCTGCTTTGTACTTTATATATTCTTTGTTCAGTCTTCAAGTTACAGTTGTGTTAACAACACTAAATAAATATATAGCGTATTTAATTGCTGTATGTTGATAAATAGATTTTTTTAATCTGATGAGTGCCCCTGAAAAGTTTATATGTATGGTATAAAATATTCCTGTTATTTGGAATGTAAATACCGACACTCTTGTTTATATAGGTCATTATAATTTATACTGTTATATAAAATTTATAATATATTATTATATTTATTATCATATATAAAATATATTACTATATTAAATATAATATGTATCATATATCATATTTTAAACTTATAATATGTATCATATATCATATTTTAAATTTACCTTGTAAAATTGAAAAATAAATAAGTTTTAAGGGAATAACATTACTTTGGAATTATAAATTTCCAAATTCTTTCACTTCCTTAATGGCCATTTATGACATAGAATCTCTTCTGATCTCTAGTCACCCTTGACTTGTCAATATTATTCAGTTGGTTTCACCTGTCATGATGCTCTATTAGCATCGAGATAGACATTTGAACAGTGTAGGAGAACTTTATATTGTTCTTAAACAATATAAAGGCTTAATTGATCATTTTTCCTCCTATAAAAATGAAATCAATGAGAAAATATCACACATCAAACCTGTTTGAAAAAAAAAACCAACAATCTACTCTTTTTTTACATTAAAGGTTGAATACTTGTGTCAAACTATTAACATATAATTATTTCTAATAACATTTAATGAAGTAAGTGATAATTATTTGTTGAGGGACTTGGCCTTACCTGGATGTTTCCAATACTGTTTAGTGTCTAAATAACATACACTACCATTTTCTCATCGATTGGATGGAAGGTATAAAATATATATACAGTGTAATCAAGATCCACACAGATGGGAGGGTAAGCCAAGAAACATTTGCATATTTTTTTCTAGGTACCATTGTTTTTGGCCAGCAAATTCCTTTTTCAGAGTTTAAATTTAGATCTACTGAAACACAAATATGCTCTGATCAGATACTCTCCAGGGCATCATAATAAATTCAGACCACTCATGATTCCCAAGACATCAGTACCAGAAAAATATGTGTACCGTTCATGAGAAGCACAGCACAAGGTACACTGTGAACTATCAAAATCCATAGAGTATTTGAACCTTGATACCCTACCAGTCCAGGGAAGATCTCTAGTGTTAAATAACAAGAAGGTAATTTTTATTGCCTCTCATAATTTTTCTAATTACTTTCATGAAAAAAAATTCAAAAAGATAATAAAATTAAACAAGTTAGTGCATACCTCTCAGAGATTCCTCATTTACATCCCCCTATGGTCTTCATCATAGGGTGCTTCACGTGTCTACTGTTCTATATATGTATCAGCTTATACTTACTGCATTTCCAAGTAGGCTACAGATATGAGTATACTTCTCACACACTTTAGTGCATGTGTGCAGTAAAAATAGTGTGTGTGTTTTTGTGTGTGTATGTTCATACATGCATATGCGTGCATATGCACTAGAATAGTGTGTACGTGTATACACTATTTTATTTTAAATTTTAGGTGAAATGCATCTTCTACCACAGTCATAAGTGTAAAGAGAAGCATTTAACTAAACAAGACACAAACAAATTCTATCCAACTTACACCCTTATTGTTAAAAATCCACTCTCAGTGTGTTTTGGTGTCAGATGTTATGAAGTATAACATTAGCTGTATTCCAAGGAAGTCATCATCGCATGCTGCCTTCCTCTTCACCCTTGCACCATTTCCAAAGACAATCACTCATTTTAATTTCTTCCACCAGTGTTTAGTTTACGTGTTCTATAAAGAAATACAGTTAAGTAATGGACATTTTGTTTAAGGCTTCTTTCCATCAGGATGTTTTTGGAATTCATTCTTTCAGTAGGTAAATCAGGAATAGTATGCTAACCCATGAATATAGTATAGCCTGTTTTCCCATGTGTATGTTGAAATTTTCTTTACAGTTTTGGACTACGGAAGGTACAGAAACATTCCTATACAATCATTACTGTGTATGTCTTTCTCCGCGAGTATGTTTGGTGAGTCAGAGAATATATTTATATATTAATTCTATAAGAAAATGAAAGATTATTGTTTTATACTCTCACAATAAATAAAAGGATATTCCAGGTGTGCTACTATTTATTAATATATATATATGTATGTATATATATAATATATTATATATACATTATAACATCATGGACATTTAAATGCTTTGTGTATACCTCTTTATGAAGTATACTATCTAATGAGTGTATTAGTCTTGGGGAAAGGTGTAGTACTCATACAGTGAGCACTATGAAAGTTTAATATATTCAAGACTAAACTATAGTAAAATGATTAAAACATTACAAAATTCTGAATGGGAACACTAGACCTAAAAGAGGACACCTTAAGAAAGACAAACTTGGAAGCATTCTCTCTCTCTCTCTCTCTCTCTCTCTCTCTCTCTCTCTCTCTCTCTCTCCCTCCCTCCTTCCCTCCCTCCCTCTCCTTCTCTCTCTTCCCCCAACCCCACCTGGATGGCCTTCTGGAAGCTGTTGGAGAATGAATCATAAAAATTCTCTTGGTGTCTCCAGGATATTGGAGTACATGGCAGCATATCACAGTCCTTAGATACCATTGTATGAGGGGATGTGGTGAAATGGGGGGACTGGTATTAACAATTATATGGCAGGCTATGCCCTGGAATGAAAGTCCATCAGGTCTAAGATGGGTCTGTAGACGGTATAGTAGTAGCGGAAGGAAAATTATATGGAGAATCTGGGCTTATAACACCAGAGATTAGTGACTTGGCCACTATATTCCTACTGATGGATTTTATCACAAGGCTGTTTTAAGAAAAGTCTAAAACAGTATGCTAAGCTCCTGTCTGCAAGCATAGCAGGCTATCATTAATCATGCTGGGAACTTGCTATCTTACAGAAGATATATTTCAAGTTGGGGCAGTCATTGGTTGGCTGTTCCCTCAAATTTTTCACCCCCTTTATCACTGTACATCTTGTAGGCAGGTCAAATTTTGGGTTGAAAGTTTTGTGGGTGGGTTGATGTCCCTCTCCCTCCATTGGAAGTCCCACCTGGCTACAGGAGGTGGCCATTTCAGTCTCCATATTCCCCAAGGCTTCATCCAGTACTGTATGGAAACAGATTCAGAGACTCACAATCAAAGATCAGGTGGATCTCTCAGGGAGTCTTGGAAAAGAGTAGGAAATAGAAGTGAAAGAGCTGGATCTGTCAAGCTCACCACAAGAAGACTTGCAAAGTCAACTAGCCAGGGCCGGTGGGGGCTCACAGAAACTGACCAACCAACCAAAGATCATGCAGGGGCTGGACATAGCAACCCCCCCACACACACACACACACTTTGCAGTAGATGTGCAGCTTGCTCTTCATGTGAGTTCCCTAACAATTAGAGCAACTGCTGTCTCTGACTGTTGCCTACCATTAGATCCTCCATTCCCTAACTAGACTACCTAGCTGGGCCTCTGTGGGAGAAGATGCACTTAGGCCTATTGTGATGCTCCAAGGTGGGATTGTATCCAAGGGGGGAGACTTCCTTTTCTCTGACAAGAAAGGAAGAGGATAATGGGGGATGACTTGTAAATGGTGGACTGGGAGGAAAGGAGGAATTGGGGGACATGATCAGGCTGTAAAGTGAATAAATAAACAAAGAAAAACAATAGACTGAGAGCCTAAGCCCTCGGTTATGTGCTCTCTAATTCTACAGTAGAGGCGAAATCATACTGGGTGTCATCCCTGTAGGATAGGGCTCTCAGCATCCACAACATTCCTACTGTGCACTCTGCTGGAAGCTCACTTGATAGGAGAAATATGGGAACCTAGGGGTCACAAATTTTACACTAAGGGATGAATTTGAAGATGAAAGGGAGGAAGTTGATGACTGGTAAAATAGCAAATAGTGTCCACTTTTCTGCCTGCTTTCTTCTGTAGTTTTACCTGTGAAGTGCCTCTTCAAGATTCTAATCTTTAAGAAATCCACTCTTAGTACTTTGATCTGGCATATGCTATATCTGGGACATGAATAGGAGAAGTCTACCTCACTTTCATCCCCTTCCAAATCTACTAAGCAAATGAAAACCCTCAACAAAATGAGACACAGAAAAGACAAGAATACTAGCAAGTGTTCTACACAGAGAGACAGCTTGAAACCACAGAAAAAATGAGAGTGAGGACTCATGGGGGGCTAGAGCCCAGAACCCTTGCAGGACAGACTTCCTGCTTTCCATAAGACAGGAAGGAAGTCAGAAACCAGATCTACACACAGTGGAAACGAGATGTCTGCCCACTATAGACCCCAGGACAGTCTAAGAGTATAATTTTACTTTGGTTATCCCCAAAAGTGACTAAAATTTCAACTTAAATATTCCTATCTTTAAAAACATGTTTCATACATTGTATGTATTTCTAGAGATAGTAACTTACAGTTTGGTCAACAAAGAGATGAACCAAATGTTAGACTTTTCTCAGAAATAAACTGAAACATCTTTTAACAACTTTGTATCCAGCATCTAAGAAAGTAATCACAAAATATGTAAATACAATATGTAATTATTTTAGTGTGAACTCCAGAACTTTGTATATGTACATGAATGCTATTTTTTTCTTTAAGCTTTAAGCTGTTAAAATAACATATAACAAATATAAAATAATAAATGATTTACTTCCTTGAAGACTATTTAAAGCATCTGTTTACCTCTAAAGAAAATTGCCTTCAAATTAGTACAGAATGATGTTTTTCTTTTTGAATGCATTCAGAATTCTGTGTATTCACTCTTACAAAGAAATACTCAGAGCTAGCAATCCAAATAATAACTTTACTGGAAGAATAAGGAAGACTTGTTTTGAGATTGTTGCCAAAAAGAAAGAGACTGAACTCAGTTCCATTGGAATTAAAGTGAAAGATTTTGCTAGTTGGGATGAGCTAATATAAAAAGATTAGAGATTTTAAGTAGGCAGCTTAGCCTAGGAAGTTACTCTTCTAGCCTCTCTTCCACAGGGAAGGGGAAACTAAGGGTTTGTCTTCTTAAATTTCAAGGCCATGGATGTTTTGTTCTGTTCCATAAGAAAGGTTTTCTTGGGTTATAAAGCTTGCCAGAGACTGGAAGAAGATTTACATCTCAGAGGGACAGAGTAAGAGGCTTAATTAAAAACTTTTCTAAAGTAAAAGCTCTAGAAAAGATTAGAAATGTATCTAAAGTTTAAATGAGCCAGGAAAAATTCCAACTTTGTTAGTCAGCAAGCAATATGTACATAATTAAGCTGCATTTGCTTGGCTACCTGTTTAGATCCAGAGAAGGAGGTAGCCTAGAGTTTTAAAGACAGATTGAGAGCAATGGGAATTTTATTTTATATATGTAGTATTGTCCTGTCTTCCTGGATCATTGTCCTATCAATTTCATTAATAATTATCTCTTGGTGTCATCCTCACTATTGAGACTCCCCTGGGTCATCCTGTGATCTCTTTGGTCATCTCTGCTCAGACTTTTGTCTCAAAGAGCTACTGAATTTTGAAGCTTCAGTTACTAAAGCAACCTAAATTGACAATTTTATACCCAAACCACTCGTATACCTCACGGGTTATTGTGAGAAATGATTCAGGAAATGTATGCAAAAGCACGCCGCACAGTTCCTGCATTCAGGAGAAGATTTTTTTTTTTATTGGTTCAATTTTTTAGACATTGATTTCACCAGTTTTTCTTTAGTCCACCTGATCTGTGAGCGTTCACTCTTCTTGCAGAAAGCATCTTGAATGCAGAGTCCCAGAAGTACCACTTGACTAATCTGAATCTAGCCCCACCTATTCATGTATATATTCCAGGGCTCTCTTAAGACTGTCCACTCTCTTCTGCACTAAGCAGGCAAGACTAGCCTGTCTCATCAGCTGCCAAGCAGAAATATCACTAGCAGCCACAAGGTGCCTGGAGCCTCAGCAGGATTCTTGTACATCCAATATCTGAACAAACATTCACTAAAATGCCCCAATTATCACAACTTGGACAGAGTGAAGGAAAGAAAACTGAAAGGATAAAATGCAGATGGTGAAAAGATTCTACATGCTTGAAAGGGGCCGCATAAAGAACAGCAAGTGAAGAAATGCAATGAGGATTGTTTTAAAAATTAACATTAACGTACACATTAAAATTAACATTGTTTTAACATAACTAAAAATTAATGTCAGGGAAAAATAGCTTGGTTTTGTTGTTTTGATTTTCAACTATCTAAGGATGAGAACTGAAATCATGAAGAGTAGAGAAGTCAGTTCTTGATGATAGTTGCATGCAGAATCATAGAAAACAGGACTTTGGGGTCGAGAAATGCTATGTATTTCTAACATTTGCGAGTTTAAATTAGTTTCCACTATTTTTAGTTTCTGCTTCTGCACATATGCTAATAACAAAATAATCAACTCCCACTTTACTGATTAAAAAGCAACTGAGTGCATCTGTCATTTTTCTAAATCCACTTCCCTCTCTCCTACCCCTCTACTATTCTCTTCAAGTCACCTCTCATTTCAAAGAAATATTTAGCTATACTAGGGAGCCATGCCTTCAGATGCCTTTCATTCCCAAGTCCTGTACCTGTTCTAAAATTCTCTGTCCCAAAAAGTAGTATCATTTTCCCCCCATAGGCAATATCTAATAAGTGTTCTGCAAAGTAAAGAATATTTGTAACTCGGGTTGAACACATACAGCAACTCTATTGTGAATATTTGAGAAACTACTACTATTATCTTTGCACAACATGTACTATGAAGGATTTAATATGCCTAGAATAAAGATGATAAAACAAAAAGAACAACTTCCAAAAGCTGAAATCATTGTCCTGTGTCTTGCACTCATTCTGTCATGACAATAACTATGAATGTTTTGTAATGAAGCATAGGCTGAAAATGACCCAAATAAAATTTTAATTTTATCTCATTTTAAGTCCATTGAATTCTTATGTGTGCCTCCTCCTTAAAAAGTATACACTAGTACTTTGTGTTATTCATATCACAATTACATTTGTGTTGACAGTAGTGTATCATTGTTCCAGAGAACTGTTCTGTAACACTCAATGAGTTCCAAATATATTCAGTGTAAACTGAGACTTTGAACGGTGGTGAAGGCACATACAATAACCAGTAGTGAAAGACACTGGAAATGTGTTTACAGAAGGATCCATCAGAGTAAAGCCAGCCATTTTCCTTGGAACTGTTGTATTTTTCCCATTAAACTTGTAGCAACTTTGGATCCAAATCGCACATAATTCATGGATCATTGCAGCAATATTGCATCAACACATACTTAAGGAGTCTGTAGTGCATGGACTGCTGCAGTGAAAAACTCTAATGTCCTCTCATCTATCAAGTTAATGTAATATTATCATAGAATAATAATGCAAGAGTTATTGATAAGACATTGTACACTGTACATTTTTTAAAGAAACACCTAAAGTGTCCTTCAGATTACCAATAGAAGTAGCAAATATCAAAATCAGCTGTTAAAATTTTTAAGAAAAATTATAAGATAAATGCTTACTCTTTCATGCTTTTGGAAGTATTAACATTGAACTTTCCCTTTACTGCTCCTCTTTATGAAGCCCACCTAGATCTGCAGCTTTTCTCGGACTTTTTGTAGGTCATTCTCTTGAGCTTTCATCAAATAATATTGAAGTAGATCTGGTAAATTAAGAAACTCCAGGTGACTGTATGCCTCCCATAAGCAATGGTGATGTATGCAACTTTACATTAATTAAGTCAGAAGTGTCTTCAGGTATAGGAGAATGATTAACAGATAATACAGGGGACATTTCACATTCTCATCAGATGTGATATGCTATCTAAAGCCCATAACTGCATCTAACCACAAGGAAGCAACAACTGAATACAAATCCACAGGCATTCTACAACATTCTGCCATGTTACTCTTAAAAGTCTCAAGGTTACCAATGACAAGAAAAGCAGAATGACTATCACCACTCTATTTTTTGTGCAATGTGAATAGGAAGAGTTAAAGAAATATAACAAAATACGCACAAACTAGAATCATCTGGTAAAAGAAAATGTATGATAGATAACTGCCCAGCTTCAATTTTTCCAGACTTAGGAATGCTAAAGGTTAATATTCTCCAAGTTCGAGAATTTTTTTTTAAACCATGTGTTGATTATAATGGTTTGTTATTTGTTACTGTGCTTTGTTTTTATTCACAGTAATTTGGAATTATGAGTTTTAGTGATGAGAGGAATCTAGCAGCTTTCTAAATAAAATCTACCAAGCTGCTCACGTGAAAACCTCACGCTAAGCGGTACCCATCATGTTAGACCTAGGACCTGTACAACTCCACCATCCCCAAAGAGATGAACTTCTTTGAACACTCAGCTAGCTCTAGCAAGTCCTTAGAACCACCCTGAGAATCACTGTAAGTCCGGTGATTCTTCCTTGAATGACTAGTAAATGGCCTGTTATTCGACCTTCCCCTTTTCAAACCAATTGGGAGGCTACTGTACTGAGTAAGTTATCCTGAAGGCATGTTATTCAGTAATCATCTAAAATTGTTGAACTTTCTCTGTGCTTTGAAGACAGCCCTTAGCTGTCTCTGCACAGATGAAATTATCTCTTGTTTTGATACCTTAGTCTCTTCTAATAACTACTATATGTTTCCAGTAATGTTTATTCATTTACTGACAATGCATGCAGCAGTATATTGATAAACTCAACCATAAAAAGAAAGCTATGCTAACCAGTGTTTCATCATTACACTTCTGTTGATTCAGGAGGCTCTTATCTTTACTTTCTACCATACGTCCTACAATATACAGTCTTCTACAAAGGAGAAAAAGATTTTAAAATCTCTCAACTCCTGCTTCAAAAACTACAATAGTATTTCATATCAAGCAACATTTGGATTATTTTTAAAAATACCATCGCTAAAACGTTACTTTTCCATTTGTGCATTTTAAAGAATTAATTTTTTTTTCTATCAGTCCGACACTATGTGAGAACTTGATTGAATCCCCTAAATTTAAGAGACAGGAAAAATAAAATGAGAAAAAAAGACATTTCAAAAAGAGTGGATATAAAATTTTCACAGGTAGAAAGCAACCATAACAAGTTACTTAAAATTCATTAATTCATTCTTTGAATGCTTAGATTAATTGCATCAAAATTAGTGTTTGCCTCTGGAACAACTAGGTGGTGATAAATTTATTAAATGTCTTCCATTCTGACAAATCCTAAATTGCCAAATGTTGCTTTGTTTATGTGTGTAAATATATGCAAAGTAATTCCAATTTTGCTTTGAAATATTCAACTTTATCACTAAAATTGCCCATCAGCCTCAAAAGAGACAAGGCAGTAATTTGTTAATGGTTAGAAGTGGAGCCCTGGGAAGTTTGATTACCCTGGCTAAAGGCAGTGGGGATTTCCTGCATGCAGATTATGCAGATGATACACAGGATAAGGTTAATTCTCACAGTTATCCAAGTTATATCTTGCCTCCTCTAATTGCTAAGCTTAAAATATTCCATCTGGAAATAATGACAAAAGCCAAATTTAAAATTGCCCTACTGTCCTAGTTTGGGTCACCATTGGTGCTGTGATGAAACACCATGACTTCAAGCCACTCAGGGAGGAAATGACTTATTAAACTTATGTTTCCTTACCACTGGTCCTCAATGAAGGAAATCAGGACAAAACCTCAAATAGTGCAGGAACACTGAGGTAGGAGCTGATGCACAACAATGAAGGAGTCTGTTTACTAGCTTGCTCCTTATAGCTTCTTCACCCTGCTTTCTTAACCCCAGACTCCCAGCCCAGGGAAGGCACCACCCACATGTATGGGGTCCTCCACCGTCAATCATACTTTAGAAAATGATCTACAGACTTGCCTACATCCTGATCTTACAGAGGCATTTTATTAATTGATGTTTCCTTCTTTCAGATGAATCAAGTTGAATTAAACTTCTAGAACAAAGAAATAACTATATGCTGCACAAAGAAGAATAAGGGGACCTGATCCTGTGCCACAGATCTTCATACCCAAATACCACCAGGAGAGAGCTGGTCTTCCAAGAGTGCAGACACTGCTGTGAGCACAGGTAAGACCACTACTTCTGTTCAGAGAGAGCTGCTGGGAACCATCACCACACAGGAACTGAGGAGCAGCCTGGGACAGGATCCTTCTGGTTTCCGTCTGTGCCCAGAGCGGATCCTGTGCTACAATGCTCCATACCAGATACACTGAAACTAAAAGAAGAGAAGGTGGGGAAGAACCTGAATACTTAGGCACAGGGGAGAAGTTCCTAAAGAGAACACCAATGGCTTATGCTCTAAGATCAAGAATTGACAAAGGGATCTCATAAAATTGCAAAGCTTCTGTAAGGCAAATACACTGTCAATAAGACAAAACAGCAACCAACAGATTGGGAAAAGATCATTACCAATCCTACCTAGATCCAATAAAGGGCTAGTATCCAATATATACAAAAACTCAAAAAATTAGACTCCAGACAACCAAATAACCCTGTTAAGAAATGGGGTACGGAGCTAAACAAAGAATTCTCAACTGAGGAAACTTGAATGGCCGAGAAGCACCTTAAGAATGCTCAAAATCCTTAGTCATCAGGGAAATGCAAATCAAAACAACCTTGAGATACCACCTCACACCAGTCAGAATGGATAAGATCAAAAAATTCAAGTTATGGTAGATGCTGCCGAGGATGTGGAGAAAGAAGAACACTCCTTCATTGTTGGTGGGAATGCAAGCTGGTACAACCACTCTGGAAATCAGTCTGGCAGTTCCTCAGAAAATTGGACATAGCACTACCTGAGGACCCAGCTCTACCACTCCTGGGCATATAACCAGAAGATGCTCCAACATATAACAAGGACATATGCTCCACTATGTTCATAGCAGCCTTACTTATAATAGCCAGAAACTGGAAAGAATCAGATGTCCTTCAACAGAGGAATGGATACAAAAAATGTGGTACATTTACACAATAGAGTACTACTCAGCTATTAAAAATAATGAATTCGCCTTCTGGTCTGGGGCCAAGAACTGAGCAGATCCAAGATGGCAGCTTTGCCCCCAGTCACACAGAACCCAGAGGAAGCAGGGCTCCCAGGAACTCTAACCCAGGCAGTATCTTAGGTAAGCAGACAGCAATGTTCATCCCAAACAGGGAGTAACTGGGACCCACAAAAAAACAGGAAGTCACTCCCTGCCCAGAGCACTGGTTCCCTTTGGTCTGGGCCAGAGCCTTGAGCAGATCTTGGGCGGCAGCTCTGCCCCCAATCTCTAAGAGCCCAGAGGAAATGGGGCTCCCAGAGCTTTAACCTGGGCAGCATCCTGTCTGCACTTGAGCACTGAGCAGATTTTGGGCCCCAGCGCTTACCCCAGTAGTTACACCCACCCCACAAAGTTCTGATACAACCAAGATAATAGGAAAGACAAGCTCCAGTCAGGGACAGGGCAGGTAGCACTAAGGAGATACAGATAGCAAAAGGCAAGTGCAAGAACATAAGCATCAGTAACCCAGGGTACTTGGCATCATTAGAACCTAGTTCTCCCACACTAGAAAGTCCTGAATTCCCCATATCACCAGGAAAGCAACATTCAGATTTAAAATCACTTCTAATGATGATGATAGAGGACTTTAAGAAAGACATAAATAACTCCATTAAAAACAATACAGGCGAATACGGGTAAACAGGTAGAAGCCCTTAAAGAGGAAACACAAAAATCCCTTAAAGAATTACAGGAAAACACAACCAAACAGGTGAAGGAACTTAACAAAATCACCTAGGATCTAAAAATGGAAATAGAATCAATAAAGAAATCATAAACGGAGACAACCCTGGAGATAGAAATCCTAGGAAAGAGATCAGGAGTCATAGATGCAAGCATCACCAACAGAATACAAGAGATAGAAGAGAAAAATCTCATGAGCAGAAGATACCATGGAAAACATTGACACAACACTCAAAGAAAATGTGAAATGTAAAAATCTCCTAACACAAAACATCCAGGAAATCCAGGGCACAATGAGAAGACCAAACCTAAGGATAATAGGTATAGAAGAGAGCAAAGATTCCCAACTTAAAGGGCCAGTAAATATGTTCCACAAAATTATAGAAGAAAATTTCCCTAACCTAAAGAATGAGATGCCCATAAACATACAAGCAAACAAAGCTCAAAATGGATTGGAACAGAAAAGAAATTCCTCCCATCACATAATAGTAAAAACACCAAATGCACAAAACAAAGAAAGAATATTAAAAAGCAGTAAGGAAAAAGGGCCAAGTACCATATGAAGGCACACCTATGTAGAATTACACTTCATACTTAACAAAGGAAAAGTCTACAAAGAAGAACTCTCAGTTCTGAACATTTATACTTCCTGTCTAAATGAAATATTTTTTAAAACTGATTTGCCATGTGTGCATGTGTGTATGCACACACAATTTTCCTGAATAACGTGACTGCATTTCATGCAGCTCAGAGACAGATTTCAGAAGTTAGTTCTCTCCTTCCACTATTTTGAACCTGAGAATCAAACTTAGCTTATCATCTTGGCAGTAAGCACATTTACCCTCTGAGCTACCTCATGTCAGAGATTTAACCATGTTTCAGGCTTATACCTACTTGAATAATATGACCAAAATATATGTTTAACGTAAGAATTCAGCTACTATCAGTTTATATGTCTCTAATAGTCCTGTGTCCAGCACTGCTGATGCACTCTCATAACTTTATAGTGCAGATCAGTTCATGGAATTGGTGCACACATTTTTTTCAGCTATGTCATTTCTTTTACTAATCTAAATCTTTATTATTAAGGTCTCTTATAATTTAGGCCAATTCTCCCCCACTAACTACTGAAATGAATAATCAGTCTCAAATCTGAGAAAATCCATTTGTTGCATTCTTATTGGCTTTCTGACTGACTGGGCTTTTGTGACTTTGTAAAAAAAAAAAAAAAAAAAAATGGCTGTTTGATCTAAAAATGTGCTGTATTTCTAGGTAATGGACTATGTCAACTTTCATTTCTTATAAAATTTGCAGAGAACAGTCCAGCACAGCAAGGCAGTTCTTACATTCTTATTTGCTTGCTCTTTCCCACCACCTACTTTAACAGAACCAATGTCCCAGTCTTTACTTGTATCTCTTGATTTCCGCTACTGGTTTTCAATTTCTGAGGAGTGTTTCCTTTATGCTGCACAGATATTCGCCAGAGAACAGTAGAGAAACATTTTGTTTCCCACTGCTCTAGGAAGTGGGAAAGAAAGTATATCTGTTTGTTGAGGCTGGTCTGTCATGTGACTTGGCTCTATCTCCCTGACTATAAGTTCTTCCATTTAGAGTTTGAGAATGCTTCAGTGGAAAAAAAATATTTATAATCCATATTTTGAAGTTCCCTTGACCTTTCTTTGATGCTTGGGGTTTTTAAAACTGGACTACAATTACAAATTTTTCCAGAGAAGTCAAATGAAAACTCATATTGTTATTGTTACAATGATATAATTGTATTTAGCTTCAATAATACATGAATACATAAAATATTTAATTAATCATACAAGAATTATAGTATTCCTATCTTCAGTAGACTCATTAAGTTGGAAGTCTTTCTACTGAGGAGACTTTAGATGATTCATACCTAATATGGCAAGATTCTTAGCTTTCACTCAGAAGGTAAAACTCAGCAATATTTTACTTTAATTTTAAAAATGCTAATTATTTTATCTGGAAGAATTTATTGTGTCAATGAAATTTTCTCTCTTCTTTTTTCTTTTATTCTTCTCTCACATATTACATCCTGACACAGTTTCCCCTCCCTACTCTTTCTTCAATACCTGCTCCACACATATATACACCTCCCCTCTCCTATAGATCTACCCTTCTTTCTCCTCTCAGAAAAGAGCTCCCAGGGGCATCAAACAAACACTGCATAACAAGCTACACAAAGACCAGGCACATATCATCATATCAAGGCCAGACACAGCATTCTAGTAAGAGGAAAAGGGTCTCACAAGTAGATAAAGAGGCAGCAGGGACAGCCCAGACTCCCACAACAAGGATTCCCACAAAACTGTAAGCTACACAGCCATAACATACATTCAAACCCCTATAGTCCCCCTGATCTCTGTGAGCCCACATGATACTGTGACCCATGTTCTCCTATTCTTCTGGTTTCTCTGATCCTTCCTCCTCACTCCTCTGCAAGACTTCCTGAGATCCACCTAATGTGTGGCTCTGGGAAGCTACATCTTCTCCCATTAGTTGCTAGATGAAGTTTCTCCAGTCTCTTTGATGATTCTACTTGCCTCTCGTCCAAGAACATTCCATAGGCAGGACAAACTCTACATTGAAGATTTATGGGCTGGGTTGCTATCCTAATATTAATGTATTTGTTTTATTTAGCTTTTTAATAATTGCATGCAAGCAAATAGATATATGTTTGGATGTAGGCATGGATTAAGAATATCAGAGGATGATTTTTATTTTCTCAGGTCCATCTTCCATCTTGTTTTTTAGACAGAGTCATTTTTGTTTCTGCCCCTAGACAGCATACTCCAGGCCAGCCAGTTTTTCTGTCTGTGCCTGCCATCTGCTACATGAGTGCTATGAATACAGATGTGAGTCTCTGTATCCTCATTTTATGTGAGTTATGAAGATCAAACTCAGGATCACACATATACAGTATGGAAATATTTTACTGTAGCCTAGATATCACATCATTAGAAAAATATTCTCTTTTATTGATTTACAAATAGTCTGAATATTATAATTATTACATATATTGATGAATTAAAAATTTAAATTTCAATCATTTTTTTCTAGGTGAGTGACAGAGAAACAGGATGATTGCACTGCACTTCTGAGAGAAGTACATCCATATCTTGATGTCAGAGCTCTATTTTCATGAGAGTTTTTTTTTTTTTTTAACATTTAGAAAAATAAAAGCTGGACCAGAGGACAATTTAATAAGTAGAAGTGTTTGATATACTAGAAAGTATTTTCATGTCAAATATGTTAGTTTAGTTCAAAATTTTCTTGTGGAAAACACAAAAATTAAAAAGAATAAAATTAGTTGTGGAAATGATGATCTAACAATTTAGATACTTACATTAAATGGTTGAGATCACAATGTCATCTGCAGCACAGAATTACAGTCCCCAGATCCAAACCCCAATTTCTGTAGAGTAATATGCAGAAAAGAAAAACAAATAAAAAAGTCTCTTATTGAAATTTCAAAGAGGCCATTAGTAAGTTATCCAATAGTTAATATAGAATACTTCATTTATTCTTGAGTATTATAATTTATGGGCTAAGTATAATTCCCATTAAAGGTAAGAAAAGTGAATCCTAATTTATACAAATGACATACTAGTAAAATCTGGAGGGACTTTAATGTTTAATAAAAACAAGTTAACTTGGTATGACTGTGTAATCAGTATCACTTAATTTGCACTCTCCTGGAGATATACATTTGGGTATATCATGAGAGTGCTTCCAAGGGAACTTGAACTGAAGAAAGAAGGAAGAATTATCTAAATGTACACAGTACCATTGGAGAGGCTTGAGTCTCAATTGAGTAAAACTGGAAAAGAAAAAACTTAAATGAAATGAAAAAAAAATTATATCTCTCTGTTCACAACAGTGGACATTGCCACATATTCTTACATACCATGGTTCACATCCCCTCCAACTATGAATCAAATAAACCCTTTTTTTCTTAGATTGCTTATGTTGGGTAGAAGGAAAATAATTGATATTTTAGCAATCTACAGCAATGTTTGAGCATGCTAAGTATGATGAATTAAAACTTAAAGAAAAAGGTTGAATTACTACTTCAAAATCAATACATGGAGGTATGTACAGATACTTACTTTGGTTCTTTACAAGTAGACACAGAAAAGGAACCCATAATGCCAAAATAAATGATTAACAACACAAAGGGAATCTAACAGGGTATAGACTACCATGAGAATTAGACTGTTTCATCTTTGTAGTTTTGTTATGTCATTCTTAAAATAATAAAAAATTTTGTTATCATGAGTGAAAATTATGCTTAAATTTACCTAGCACCACAAAGAGCTATCTCAAAACAAATGTTAATGATTTCAAGTGTAATTTTTGAACTCTGAAGTTTAACATGTTATTTCTATTCCATAATTGTTCACAAAAGTAAATTATGTATTATACGGCAATCTTCTTATAAATGTGTTCGAATTATTTATGATTTCTTCATATATAACCTTTTTCCATTGTAGTATTTCATAATAGTAATAGACAATGACTTTTTTTGTACTTAGACTAGCAGTCTAGAACAAGAGCAAACAACCATCTGAAACTTGTTTGGAGGCTTAGATTAGTGCTGTCTTTCCATTTTGATTCAGATGGAAAAAAATGTTTTATTTTGGGAGCTGTTTCTCTCCGGCTTTTGCTTTCACATGCAGCTGCATGTTAAATGAGTTTTTAAAACCATTTCAACCAAAAGCATCCTTTTTGATGCACATTGTAGTAACTAGAATTAAAAAAAAAAATAGAAATACTAAAGTCTGGCTCCCTTTCCCCCACTAGAACAGAAATAATTTGGCTTCAAACCATCACTTCTACATAATATGAAAGCCTGCTTTGTTGATCAGTTAAAGAAAATGAGACATGTAAATATAAGAACAGAGAGGTAGGTTGGTGAAAATACTTTCTTCATAAAGGTTCCTGCCACCATGCCTAATCATGTGAGGTCAATCCATAGAGCCCAGGTGTAGGATGGGAAAACTGACTTCTGGATATTGTCTTCTGGCCTCCCCAAGTATGTTCTGGCATGGGCTCCCATTCACACAGAAATTTTTAAAATATAAAAAATTAATCAAGAATAGAGAGGTGTCTTTTCTCTTCAGATGAGGGCTCTCCTATGGCATTTGAAGTTAAAATCATTTTAGTAAACATATCTCAATAATCTCAGATGTCTGGATTATTAATAAAGCCATGGTCATGTACAATGGCCTGTATTTCTTTGGGTGTTTCACACACTGTGGTGACCAAGACTTAAAATACAATGATATGAGAAGTGACATTCTTGATATTATGGTCAAGTGTTTTAAAATCTTTTCTAGATGGAGTATAGGCTTGTGAATTCATTTTACCAGTAACCTAGAGAGGGATCCAAACAAAGCAAGAGTATAAAACAAACAAAGCTAGAACTGGGACACCAGAGGGGATTAGAGTAGCACACAGATAAAGTAGTAAATCTAAATGCATTAATGTCACTTGCTCTCAGCAGACTTACTTTCATGCTGATCATTGCAATATTGAAATAAAGCAGAAAATAAAACACCACACTCACACGATCATCTTCCTACCCATCACAGAAGCACAGGAGAGTGGCATAGAGGACATTAAGATTTAACACTTAAACAAAACGTAGCTATTCTGCTTATTAAATGAAGTATCAAAGTAAGTAGCCCCAGTCATTAAAATAAGTGGATGTTAACACACACACACACACACACACACACATCCCACAATGGTAGGACCCAAGAGGTGGAAGAACACAAAGCATTGGTACCTCTCACATTCCGAGCTTATTCTTGAGCAGCAAACATATAGACTGTACCTAAAAAATGGAGGACAAAAACATTTTAAAGGGTAAAACAAGTTGAGTAGAGACTGTGGATTTCCTGCTATCTGGGAACATGGACACTGGTTCTTCTGTATTGAAAATGTTTTAGTAGATACCCCACATTTGCCATAGACCCTCTCTAACAAATCTCCAAATAAGACAATAAATTCAGTGTTATGAGCAGATTATTTCAGTGTCTGATACAACAAAAAGTAATACTCTTTAGTGGAAATTGATAGAACCTATAGTCCCTAATCAGGAATTCCAGGGGGGGAAATTAGAGGCAGATAATGAAAGGAGCAGAAAAATCTGACCAATTGTGGTGTGCCTACAGACAGAAAGCAATGAAGAAACAAAATTATATGACAAGAAATATCCTCATCTGTTTATAGCTGTATTGTACGGAGGCTAACATAAGGAAGTAAATGCTAATGCTGAAGAAAACAGCAACTCTTGGCATAAAAACAGAAAATATAAACAAAATGGACATTCTAGTGGAAAAACCACATGATATGCTAAGACATCAACCTTGATAGGTGTGAGGTTAGTTTAACAGCAGAGGAAACTAGTCAATAGTATTAAAAAAAGACTTTAATAGAAGAGTTCAAGCTGGAGGCTTGAGACTAAAAACAACTAAATTGTATATCCTACCTATCCTATGGCCTGATAAGTAACAACCAGCATTTTTATAGAGAGAATTAAAGTCTTAAAAGAAAAAAAAGAAAATTGGGATAAAACTATAAAAAATTAACTGAAATTGCACAAATCTTGAAAAAATATCAATGGATAAATCCATATTCCTAAACTTAAATGGCCAAAAACTTGGATTAAGAAGAACACAGTGAGGTACCTTATTGTTATGCTGTTAAAAATCCAAATGATTTGGTTTTAAAGATTATTGGAAACAGTCAAACATAAAGAAATCTGTCTTCTACACACACACATGCACACGCACACACACGCACACACTGAATGCCAGAAGATCAAAGTTCATCTTCTAAATCCTATAAAACCTATCAAAACAGATTTAGCCTCTCAAAGGTGAAGGGGAAGAAGAATGGGGTAGGAACTCTTTGAGGGAGGAACTGGGATAGGGGGTAGTGTTTGGGATGTAAATAAATAAATAAATAAATATTTTTAAAAACAATGCACAGGAAGAAATCTTCCTGAAAGGCAAAATTATTCTTACTTTCTTGAAATAATATGATGTTTTCAAGAGAACACAAGGCATCATGTGATAAGCAGGAGTGAACAGGGCAATACTAAGAAATCAGCTGTGACAACTTCAGGACACTCATGTAACCCCCAGTGTAACTGCTAAGACAAACACAGAAGGTAGAGGATTGTGTGATACTAAACTGAGTTGTTAAACTCTGGTGTTTATTGTTGCTGCTTCTATTTTTGTTTGTTTTGTTTTATTTTGTTTTTAAGACAGAAAAAATGTGTAGCGACAGATGAGATAATTATCAATAGGCTGTAAGCCAAAGTGAATCAATATGAAACAGTGCAAACTCCTACACATCTCAATTTAAAAAGGGGGGTATAAAATTATTGTGGTGAGAGTGAATTTAATTTCTTTAAGGAAATTAGTAAAAATATGAATTTATACTTAGTGCTGTCTTAGTTAGAATTTCCATTGCTGTGATCAAACACCATGGCCAAAAGCAACTTGAGGACGAGCATGTTTATTTTATCTTATACTTCCAGGTAACTATCTATCACTGAGAAAAGTTAGGACAGAAATCTGTGAGTAGAAACTGAAACAGAAGCCATGGAGGAAACATTGCATCCTGGCTTTTCCCTAATGGTTTGTTCAGTCTCCTTTCTCGAACAGGATCACACACCTATGAGTAGTACTGCCTGCAATGGTTTGGACCCTCCCACATCACTTATCAATCAAGAAAATGCGCTACAAACTTGCCTAGAGGCCAATCTTCTGAAAGCATTTTCTCCATTAAGATTTCTTCTTTCCAGATGACACTACCTTATGTCAAGTTGACATAGAAACTGGCCAGTCCAAAGATTTACTACAGAAAATCTCAACTGCGTCCAAAGAAAAAAATAACTGAAGTTAAAGCATTCTCTTTTCTTTGAAAAGAAATGACCCAAAGGTGTGTATATATATTTGACCCTTCCACATAACCAAACTCCAATATTTCACTATTAAAAGGTTCCCATTTTACTAGCAAACCTAAAGTAAAATCTAAGAGTTACAGCAATGTTTTTCTAGGAATATGCTCCTTCTAGAACATATAAATGCAAAAAGGCTACATTTATTCCAGGCAAAAGGGTTAGTTGTGAGTAACATGGAGATTAAATAAAAAGCTGCAAGAATCATTTCACACTGGTAAGATATGGACTAAGTTGCCATCTTGAAATTCCACAAACTTGTTGAAATGTCTCTGGCTGTGAGTGGCTTCAAGATTCTACAAGTTTCCATATAAGGGCTGATTCATCACATTGCAAAATTGTTCTCAAAACCGGGGTGGGGGAAGTTAAATAAGGTAAAACCAACTGATGTTCTATTCATTCTAAATGAATAGAACATTCATGTTCTAAATATCTATTCATAGATATTTGAAACATGAAAAATAAAGTAAGAAAATATTTTCATAGCATGTAAATACTAAGCCTAAAATAAAATAATGGTTGAAAACCATAACTTAGCCAAGAAGAAACCATACTTAATTGTGTAGACACGCATCAGCAAAGCTCAAAACATAGGAGATGGATTGATAGAAACTACAGAACCCAGACCTAAGTCACCTGCCAGCACTGCTCTCATTAGCTGCTGGAAAAGTTGGCAATGAATAGTCTCTGGGGCTCTGGTCCTGATCTTATAGGTACCAATAAGTGAGACCTTAAAGGTCTGGTTTCATTTTGACTACTTCTTAGCTAATCATATGTTTAAATCCACCATATTGGTGAGTTTGCAGAAAATAAACTCAGCCCATAAGAAGAACAAGTCAATGAAGAAACCACCAAGGATACATGATTAATATGTAAAATTAAATTTTAGTTTTATAAAGTAGAAGAAAAATTAGAAAATTAAGTTTTAAAAATGGCGCATTTATTGTATATTAGCAGCTTGTGTCTTTCTCTAAATAATTGTTTAAAAAAAGAAAAAGTTGACCTCTACACACGCCTCTTCCCCCTCTCTTAAGTCTGTCTCTTTCTCTAAATAAATGTATATAAAAAGGAAATATATTTTCTTCATGTAAGAATTAAAAGTGGAAATTACACAGAAGTTAAGTAAACATGTGCCATGTGAAATTTTAAAAGAATAAATTTACTGGGGCAGCAGAAGTGAATCTTGAAAACATGATGGTGTAATAGGTAGGTCACAAATTAGAAGATAGTAGTGTGGTTTTTTTTATTGGATATTTTCTTTATTTACATTTCAGAGATGTTATCCCCTTTGCCAATTCTCCACCCCAAAATCTCCTATCCCAGCCGCCACCTCCTGCTTCAATTGAGGGTTTGTCCACACCCACCCACACACTCCCACTCATTGTGCTCAAATTCCCCCACACTAGAGCATCCAGCCTTCCCAGGACCAAGGACCTCCTCTCAGAACAATGCCCTACAACTTCATCCTCCACTACATATACTACTGGATCCATGGGTCCCTCCATATGTGTTCCCAGGCTCACAGTTTAGACCCTGGGAGCTCTAGTAGGTATGGTTGCTCTCCCCATGGGGCCACAAACCCCTTCAGTGTTTCGGCCTGAGCTACCCCACATTTGGGATACAAAATGTCCCGGACCTCTCTGTCAATGTTTGAACCCACACTGCCAAAAGCCTTGGGGGCTAAATTGTTAGAACCTGCACTGTCCCAAGCTGCTCCAGTCTGAGGGTCAGGGTTCAGCAAGAGAGAGAGTGAGGAAGGACTTGAAGAATGGAGACCAGACAGACTGTGATTCAATCCCGTTTATTCTTCAGTCTCTCTTCTTCTCTCCAAGTCTCTAGTTCCAGGTCCCTAGTTCCTAGCACCTAATCCTAATTCCAGTTGCTAGTCTCTTTCCCAGTTCCAAGTTGTTTCTCCGAGTGCCAAGTGCCTAATACCTAATGCCTAATAACTAACTCCAAGTTGTACTCTAAGTTGTACTCTCTAACCTAATTCCTAGTTCCAAGTTGTACTTCCGAGTGCCTAATAATCTGTTGCTTTCTTCTGTCTGCCTCTCGCCTTTTGTATGTCTCACTTCTAAGCCACACCTCTAAGTCATGCCTTTAATCATGCCCTTAGGTCTTGTCTCTAAATCTGATCTCTAAGTCACACCCTTAAGTCACACACCTTTAAGTTTTACACACCCAAGGAAAGATCCTGGGTATCTAAAGCAAGATGTTATCAGAGTGTGCTCAGCTGTTGTAGGCTATTGTAATCAAGCCTCTTATCAGGGTATATGGCTCAAGATGGCTGCAAGGATGATAGTCGCCTTCTGTCGGCTCCCCACACTTCAGGTCTACTCTCTAATCCTCTACGGGGACCCCCTGATCAGTTCAATGGTTAGCTGTGAGCGTCTTTCTCTGATTATGTCAGGTTCTGGAAGAGCCTTCAGGAGACAGCTATATCAGGATCCTGTCAGCATGCACTTCCTGACATCCACATCAGCATTTACCTTTGGTGACTGCACCTGGGATAGATACCCAGGTGGAACAGTCTCCTGACAGCCCCTCCTTCAGTCTCTGCTCCAAACTTTGTCTCCATAATTGCTTCCATGAGTATTTTGTTACTCCTTCTAAGAAGGACCGAAGCACACACACTTTGGTCTTCCTTCTTCATGAGCTTCATGTGGTCTGTGATTTCTATCTTGGGTGTTTTGAGCTTTGGGACTAATATACGATTATCAGTGAGTGCATACCATGTGTTTTCTTTTATGATTGGGTTACCTCACTCAGGATTATATTTTATAAGTCCAACCATTTGCCTAAGAATTTCATGAATTCATTGTTTTAACAGCTGATTACTAGTCCATTGTGTAAATGGATGCATTTTCTGTATCCATTCCTCTGGTGAAGGACATCTGGGTTCTTTCCAGCTTCTGGCTATTATAAATAAGGCTGTTATGAACATAGTGGAGCATATGTCCTTGTTATATGTTGGACCATCTTTTGGGTATACACCCAGGAGTGGTATGTACCAGGAGTGGATATATATCCAGGTAATACTAAGTCCAATTTTCTGAGGAACCACAAGACTGATTTCCAGAGTGGTTATACCAGATTGCATCCTATGAACAATGGAGGAGTGTTCTTCTTGCTCCACATCCTCACCAGCATCTGCTATTATTGAGTTTTTGATCTTAGCCATTCTGACTGGTGTGCTGTGGACTCTCAGGGTTGTTTTGATTTGCATTTCCCTGATGACTAAGGATGTTGAACATTTCTTTAGGTGCTCTTTGACCATTCAAGTTTCATCAGTTGAATATTTTTTGCTTAGTTCTGTAACCCATTTTTAATAGGGTTATTTGATTGTCTGGAGTCTAATGTCTTGAGTTATTTGTATATATTGGATATTAGCCCTCTATCTGATGTAGGTTGGTAAAGATCTTCCCATTCTGTTTGTTGCCATTTTGTCCTATTGACAGTGTCCTTTGCCTTACAGAAGCTTTGCAGTTTTATCAGGTCCCATTTGTCAATTCTTGATCTTAAAGCATAAGCCATAGGTGTTCTGTTCAGGAACTTTTCATGTTCCCACATATTTGAGGCTCTTCCCCACCTTCTCTTCTACTAGTTTCAATATATCTTGTTTTATGTGAAGGTCCTTGATCCACTTGGACTTGAGCTTTGTACAAGGAGACAATAACAGATCTACTTGCAACCTTCTACATGCTGACCTCCAGTTGAACCAGCACCATTTGTTGAAAATGCTATCTTTTCCACTGGATGGTTTCAGCTTCTTTGTCAAAGATCAAGTGACCATAGGTGTGTGGGTTCATTTCTGGGTCTTCAATTCTATTCCATTGAACTTCTTGCCTGTCAGGGTAGTCTCCCTTTGTGATGTCTTTATTGTTTCTACTTTTAATTTTAGGTACTGGATGGTTTTGTTTGATTCTTTAACCTGTTTGGTTGTATTTTCTTGTAATTCTTTAAGGATTTTTTGTGTTTCTTCTTTAAGGGTTGTTTATCTGTGTTCTCTTGTATTTTTTTAAGGGAATTATTTATGTCCTTCTTAAAGTCCTCTATCATCATCATGAGAAGTGATTTTAAATCAGAATCTTGCTTTTCCAGTGTGATTTCATATCCAGGACTTGCTATGATGGGAGAACTGCATTCTGGTGACTCCAAGTAACCTTGGTTTCTATTGCTTATGTTGTGCTAGCATTTCACCATCTGGTTATCTCTAGAGCTACCTGCACTCACTGTCTCTGTCAGGAGCCTGTCTCTCCTGTTATCTTGGTTGTGTCAGAACTCCTCAGAGTCCAGCTGTCTCCATGATCCTCTGATCCTGAGATCCTGGGTGTAAGAGCTCCTGGGAGTCCTTGGGTGCAGTGCCTGTGCCCAATGTCTGCTCAGGGCTCCCGCTCATATGGGAAGGAACCTGTGCCAATAGGTCATGATATTGTGTTTTCACAGGATCAGACCAGTTAGGAATCTGCCCCAGAAGATAAGACCAGGCTGAAGAGGCAAAAGGGGAGTGGTATTCGAGACGGTGGGGTTTTGTTGGGTGATGGGTCAACAAATATCCAGCTGCAACTCTGGGACTTCTGGTTGTGGGGGATCATTCTTACCAACTGCTCTGAGTGCAGAAGATCTTCTAGAATGTGTCAGGATATGGTGTCTTCTTGGGTGCAGACCAGCTAGGAGTTCAGACAGTAGTGTTCTATGTACATGAATTCAAGAGCAAGAAAACTCTATGATAATCAAATGTGATTTGCTTTTGCCTGTGTATGGAGATTAACTGGAAGCAGAGTGAGGTAGTATTGTAGGTGATCTGCATGTTCTATACCTTGCATGCATGCTCACTAGGACAGATATATCCTCTGGAAGACCTCTAATTCTGTGCACCTATTGCATAGAAGTTTTTACTGCAGATGTGTTGAGGCGGGGATATGTGCAAATACTGGAGTGAGATCAATATTCTTTTCCAGGAAGTGGTATACAAAAAAAAAAAAAATTAAACAAGCTTTCAAGTCAGAGAAGTAGAAGCCCAGATCTGTCACTTACTGGTCATGTGATGTTGATTTGCATATCATGCATACGCTTTCCAGCTTAAAACAGGGAGAGATAAGCTTCATAACATATAAAAAGACTTAGAACAGTGTCTAGCATATAATATGAGGTGAAAACTTAAAAAAATATTATGGATAAGATGAGCTAGTCTTTTGAACGAAACTAATAGCTTTACACTTGGATATAATTGTCTTCTACCCTGTGATGTAAAACAAAATGCAGCAAGTATCTATCTACTAGATATTGAGGAGGATATAGAGGAGAGGGCAAAAATACAACCGAGCAGACGAGATTTGCTTTTGTGGTTGCAGTTAAGGTAGAATGCTCACATTAACATAACTGAAGGAGACATGAGAAATTCAACATTGTATCTGGGAGTTATTAAGAAGATTAAATAAGCTGCAGCGGGAAAAATTACTTGGACTGCTGTTTTGTATTCAGTAAACCTCCAACAAGTAGTCAGAATTAATTTATTCATATTCACTCCCAACAATTTCCAAAGCATAAATACTAACGAAGAAAACAAAAAAAAAAAATTCAAGAATTTTATCTAATTCACATATATACCATAAATACCAACCCTAATAACTCATTCTAATTGAACCTTATTCATTTTATCACAGGATCCATTTTTAGCAGATTAATATCTTATATAGTAGCATTTACAATGTATCCCAAAGTACAAATTCAATCTCTGAATATGAGATGTTTGTCTTTACTATTTATTGCTACATTTATTCCACTGTAATTTACTCCCCCAAATGAAACCCACCAGTATGTTAATCACTCCTGCTGCTCTTCCTAGTCATTAGCCTGTTTATCTAGTTTCCATGTTCATGTTGGTGCTCAGGTCTCAGCCAGTTTTAATTAGCTTCTGCATTTTTAAACTACTGAAAAGTTTGTCAAACAGTTATATTGAATAGATCTTGAAGCCTGTAATATAATTATAATTCTGTCGGCTTGGGAATTTCCATCTTAAACATGTTGCGTTTTATGAGTTGCTTTGATATAAATTTGCATGTACCTTCTTTTTCTACTCCTAGCAGATGATTACTTAGAATTTTATTCTGTTTCCTTGGTCAATTTTTATTTGCCAAAGTAATTTTTAGACTCTGGATTCTTTGGATTTTTATTTGTTAGATTCGTTGAGATGCTTTGGGTGCTTTATGTAGTTTAATTGTATCTATTTTAATAATCAACAGAGCCTTTTCAAGCAGGAGGGTTGCTTTTCTCTCATTGGACAGCAACAGATAGCTTTGCTGGATACAGTAATCTAGATTGACACCCACACTCCTTTATAACATGTACTGCATGTCTGAAGGTTCTCCTGGCTTTTAAACTTTCCACTGAGAAATCAGCTTCTCTAATGGGTTTTCCTTTAAATATGACTTGCAACCTGTGGGTCTCTCTCATTGTTCTGCATATGTAATATTCTAACTGTGATATATTGCAGAGATTTACTTTTCTGGTCCTGTCTACGTGGTGTTTCATGTGCTTCTAGTGTCTGTATGGGCGCATATTTCCTTAGTTTGGGGTAATTTTCTTTTATAATTCTGTTAAAATTGTAGTCTGTGTGATTGACTTGGAGTTCTCCTTCTGTATCTACAGTTGGAAGGTATATTCTTTTCATAGTATCTTATAACTTTCACAGGTTCCTTTCACATGCTTTAACTTTTTTCCATATCCTTTGCTTCAGTGGTTAAATTCTTTTACTTATCTTCAAGTCCTGATATTTGATCTTTCACCTGGTCTATTCTACTTGTAATGTATTCCTGTGGCTATTCTAATTGAGTTACTGAGATTTTCAATTCCACCATTCCTTCAGCTTGAGATCTTTACATTTCTACCTCTTCACTGAATTCACAATTATCAAATCATGTATTAGTTTCATTATTTCACTCAGTTATATATTTACATATATTTACAGGTGTTTGTTGATATTTCCTTTGTTTGTTGAGTTTTTTGTGTCATCTTTAAATTTCTTGAGATCCTTGATAACAAATATAATTATTCTTTTAAATTCTGTATCCTGAGGTTTATATGGTTATTTGCATTGGAGAATATTTCTACAGTACTAATGGATCACTTGCATTTCCTATTATTTGTGTTTTGGTGATACGATCTGAGCATGTGGACACTTTATGTTGTTTATGTGCCTGATGGCCTCTAAGCTGCCTAGGCTGGGTCCGTACAGGAGCTGCAAAACCTGAGCTAAGCATGTAAGTGTGGGAATGACACTGGAAGGTGATGTTCTGAGGTGCTCATCATGCCAAGCCAGTACATGAACTCTGAGTAGCTAAGCCTGCAACTGTTGAAACCTAAACCCAAAACAAGATCTACACCACTCCTTCCAGGCTTCAGGAATAATAGCGAGTAGGAAGAATGTAAGAACCAAAAGAGGAGCACAAGTTATAGAGCTCTGACTTCTGGGCAGGACATGGATAATGTGCTCTTGAACTCACAGCAGCTACAACGACCTACATAAGACCTTCACAAAACTGGGCTTCTTAATATCCCATCGTGGAGGTACTAGAAGCTCCAGGGACCCAAAACCTCCATATTTTGCAGTCTATTGTTTATAAGGGGCTGTTGAGAAATGTTTCTGTAGGATACCGAGGATTCTAAAAATAAATTCTCACTCATACTTCTGTAAGCAACCCTAACGAAGCACATAAAGCTATGGATAAGGGGGAAAGAATAAAAAACATGAACATAAAATAGGAGATAATTTTGAGAGAGTTTTAGCCTAAATGGGAAACAAGAAATGGTAACATGGGTAAATAACAGAAATATATTATATGCATTTATGAAAATGTCATGATGAGCCCATTAATAATAATTAATATATGCTAATAAAACATCAACAAAATCTTAAATGTTCTTTCCTACTCTAAGGAGAGGGATTCTGAAATGAATATATAAATCAATTCAAAACTGGTCAATATCAGCAAGCCAATAACCAATTTTATTTTATCTGACACGTCTTTTTGCCTTTGTGTATGCTTGGATCATTTTGCATTATTATCAACTGATTTTCTGACAATCAGTCTCCGCTGAGATGACTTATAGTAGTTTGAATGAGATCGTCCTCCATGAGCTCAAATATAATTGGTCCCTAGTTGGTGGTACTATTTGGTTAAGGATTAGAAGGTATAGCTTTGTTAAAACACACACACACACACACACTGGAGGTGGGCTTTGAATGTTTAAAGACTCCTGCCATTTCCACTTCTCTCTGCTTTGAGCTAGTAATTGAGATATGAGCCCTCAGCTTCTTGTTTCTCTTGCCACGTCTACTGTCTGCAGTTTGCTACCATGCCTCCCCGCCAGGATAGACTCTTATCCTTCTGGACCCATAAGCTCAAATAAATGCTTTCTTCTATAAGTTAACCTTGGTTATGGTGTTTGATCACATCAGCAGAAACATAACTAATACAAGAATGTACCAGCTAGAAAATATAATAATCTTTTTTGCCTCTTTCAAAATATTTCAAAAAAATTCTTAATAGAAACAGAACTCATCCAAACTTTTCTGAAGTCCCTTTGACTCTTTTCATACGTCAAACTCAGCTATAGCTTTTTAAGACTCTGGGTGGTGAGAAGACGATAGTTTAGAACTAACAGGGTTAGTAAATGTGCTGCAGGAATGAGGTAGTTTCCAGTATGTAAGGGAAGGGTTGAGGCTGGGGAGACTCAAATACAGATAAAAATCGGTTTCTAGAATTTAACATCATCATACTGATCAGAGACACAAGGAGTCTGTGTGGGTGTGTATGTGTGTGCTTGTGCACATGCATGCGCGTGTGCGCACTCACGCATGTGTGTGTGTGTGTGTGTGTGTGTGTGAGAGAGAGAGAGAGAGAGAGAGAATTTGACTTGTAATGTAGTGTAAAATTATTGGCTTCCACTATGCTTAAATTTTTAGTTAATAGCACGCTGATTAGATTTAAGTCCCCCTCCACAAGATGAAACCTCAATCTGGCACCACTATTGGTCTAAGAATCTATGGTTAAATAGCACACAGTCTATTTACTACTTGAATTCTGAGAACCGATTCGTAATGACTTATTGTGACACCCACAGATTAGTGGATCTCTCAACCTTTATCAGAGAGGCTTCAATTTGAAGTATCTGGTGATAAACAGAGCCACAAATGGCCAACATACAGTGAGTTAGAAAAGGCAAGAAAATCTGATTTTCAGGATATAGTGGGACACCTGCACGTATAAACTCATGGTTGTGACAACAGGCCCAAGAACTGCATAAGTTCAAACCAGACACAAAGTTAGAATGTGGAGAAGGGGGAATCTAGAATTTGGAGGAGTGGATATAGTCAAAATGCATTATACAACATTTTCAAACAATTAATAAAAATGCGAAATAAAGGATTAGGAATATGCTAGGAAATCTAAGCATGCTAATAAGTGAATGAGAGAGCTTCGCTTACAAGTATGTCGGATTTTACCTGCTATGGTTGTTCCACTGGAAATGTTTTACTTCTATAGAAGAGAATATATTTCCTGTGTAGTGAATTATCAGCATGATTTAATTACCTTCAAATAGTTAGGACATTATTTGTACCCATTTAAAACATGCTGAATCATATATCCATTCAGAAAACATCTGTCACTTGCAAGTGCTAGACAGTGTGCTAAATACCCAGCAAAAGGGCTGAGCAGGCAAAGCACAGCTCACAAGGAGCTATTATCTCAGTGAGAAGGAAAACCTGGAATCATTGATGGGCCAAAAGCAATTAAGAATACAAAGAACATGTTTGCGCCAAGCTGTGGAAAAATGAAATTTATTAAAGTAGTCATGGAGGACTAAATTTAAAAAAAAAAACAATTAGGCAGAATTTTTAAATTGTGGAAACAAAGCCAGGTGGTGGTGGTGCACGTCTTTAATCCCAGCACTTAGGAGGCAGAGGCAGGTGGATTTCTGAGTTCAAGGCCAGCCTGGTCTACAGAGTGAGTTCCAGGACAGCCAGGACTACACAGAGAAACCCTGTCTCGAACAAAACCAAAAAAAAAAAAAAATGTGGAAACAAAATACAGTATGCAGATTACCAGGCAAAGACATTTGTTGTAGAAGAATATAAAAACAAATAAACAAACAAATAGAGGTACCAAGCATATCTGGAATATTGAGGAAAAGCTAAGAAGTCAATGTACCTGACAGCAGCTACCAGAGCAAGAGGTTAAAGAGACACTATTTGCAGGCAAGGCATCAGGTAGTATAGGTTATAATAAGGATGTTTAATGAAAAGAGTACCATCTCCTGCAATATACAGCCTTGATACCAAGACCACCAGATATTTACACAGCAGTGCACATTTATTGCATATAAATTTGGTGGTTATAACATATTAACTTGACGGATAAAATTTGTGAAAGATTAAGCAGCACTGTATGTTCAGTGGCTGTTAACTGAGAGCTAATGTCAGGTGTTAAGAACAGTATATACACAGTTGCCTCTGCCTTGTATAAAAGTCAAGATAAGAAAAACACTAGAGTTGGTAAAAGAATTCTACTCTATCAGAGTCTACATCTTCTTCTGTCTTTTTTCCCCATCCTCACAATTTTTCTGTTGTCCAAAATAAACCATGACATCATAGACACTGACATGAATGAGGAGGAGGAAATGGAAGGTTATGCCTTCCCTGTGATAATGGCATACACATCATTTCTTCTCCATAGCAGCATGAGAGTTTATTTCAGTTGCACATAACTAGAAGAGACACGGACATATTTAGCTTTTATTCTGGGTAGCCATGTGCCATGTTAAAATTAGGAGTTCTATTACTAAAGAAGAAAGTGATGACACATCTCCTAAGACAGCTCGCATTATCTGTTTTAAGTGGAATAATATAACAGGTTACTTTAGAATGCCTTCAGTATCATTGAAGTCATTGTTAGGCAAAGGAAAGGGTAGCTGACAGAGGGTCAAGTGATGACAGGGCTCTGTTCAAGAAGGAACGAGCATCCTCGAATTAACTACTCCACTGTTCCTTCTCTATAATATCATCTGCAACACTGGACTGAAAATACTAAGCTGCATTTCAGCAAAAGATTCTTCTTCAAACTTTTGGAAAGTCAGTTTTATCCAATGCATAGTAATTTCAAAATACCAAAGCCTGCAAAAATGATACAAATACTCAACAGCAGAATTATCTGGCTTTGATCCCAAAACATACCAGATGTGTCTCTTAAAAGCCAATACCAACTGTCTCTATCTTTAGAAGATTTTTTTTTAAATGTGAAAATCGAGTTGATGATAATTCGTTTTATCTATGTCCAGATGGAACTCTTGTGATTGCCTCAGAGACAGGGCACAGTGACCCAACCTGGCTTAGTGCACCATGCCTGGGATCACTAGATGACAGGCTGAGCTCACCACTGATAGGGCAGCTGGATGTCCTTCCAATGTGTAGACAAAAATCAACAGTTCACTTTACTACAGCCAATGAATCAAGTTGTCGAGACATTTCTTTTCAGAAAGCCTGTGACTGCATGTCTTAGGCAGTGTTTCATCACTGTAAAGAGGCACTATGATCACTGCAATTCTTATAAAGGAAAACATTTAATTGGGGCTGACTTACAGTTCAGAGATTTAGTCCTTCATCATCGTGATGGGGAGCTTGGTGGCATTCAGGCAGAGATAGTGCTGGAGAGATAGCTGGAAATTCTACATCTAGATCAGTAGGTAGTAAAAAAAGAGTGAGACACTAGTCTTAGCTCAAGTTTCTGAAACCTAAAAGCTCACCCACTAATGACATGCTTCTTCTAATAAGGCCATAACCTATTCCAACAAGGCTTAATAGTGCCACTCCTTATGAGTCTTTGGAGGCCATTTTCATTCAAACCACCATATTGCACATGTACCAGAGAACTCACAAAGGAGCTTCATTTGGGCTGACAGTCATAGCAGGTGCTGAGACAACTCTACCATGTATATAGAGTCTTATCAAAGGTTTTATTTCCTTCATTGAATTCATCTCTCCAAAAAGCCTACTGTGATTCTTACATCTTACCATCATGGCATTTACAAGACCAAAGTCAACCTTTTCTGAAGCCCAGTCTTTGCTCTTCCACATGAGGTAGTGAAGCCAGACCCGGAAACAATAAGAAAAAACACCAGTCTCCATTTGCAGGGAATCTGAATTCCTTGCAAAGCCAGTTAGTGTGATTGAAAACAGCATCTAGCATACAACCACAACAACAAAATAGTCTTAGTACCATAACCTAACATACTTTTATGAGAAAATAAAAGAACCAAAACTTGGCTTATAATTCAAGAAGAAAAACAAAGCTGTATAACATACCTTAATACTTCTCGATTGTTAGGTGCTAACAACCACAATCTACCTGATACAATTATAGCAATGTCTTGATTATAATTTCAATAACATGTTTTGACTTGCTGAGTGAGAAATATAATTAATATAAATAATTAAAACATACACAGTTGCACACTATTCAAACACTGATAACAACCATTGATGTTGCTTTACTGATCTTCTGTTTAAAAGGCAAAAAAGAAAAAAGAAAGAAAATAGATATCTAAATATGCATACATGCCAGAGCCACAGCAGTTCATTTGACAGACTAGGTGTATGTGAATTTGGTTAATAATTGAGGTGCTGAATGTACAAAGTTATTTATTCAATCCACTCTGCTTAACACAATGAGGTTTCTCTCAGTGAAATAAAGTTCTGGTACTTTCCATCTTTTTCTGACTTTCCCCCTTAAGTCAGGCATTTGTTGATGTAGGCTGAAAAGAAAAGAAAATGTCAGTGCACAGCAGAACCTTTCAGAGCCTTGGATTACACATCTTTTCTATAGCTGCCTTTGTTATGGATGCTTTTATAAAGTGGGAGATTGTTACTACTTTAAATATGTATCTTCATAAGCTTCTTTTGGCATCTAAACTATAAATAAAGTCACATTTAGCAAAATGATCATTTACTTTGGAGTCCTAAAAAATCCAAACATAATTTTCTTAGTAATCCAGTGATTCATATTATATGATTTTATGATAGATACTTTGATGAGCTATCATACCCTATACGTTGAATAAGCATTTTTCATCACATTCAAGCATGAAGTATATTGATGCAAAAAACCCTTGGGTCTGAAGCTAGCCTCTATTGACTTTGTGTTTAACTGGTGACTCTGTTTCCTTGTCTATTAAATAAAGATAATAGGATGAATGGCGTAGATCAACTATGATAAAGATAAAGTGGAATTATTCTTTTGTACTAAGTAGAGGGAGCAAGTTAAAAAAAAGACACAAGAATACTACTTTAAATTCCAGCCTTTAAAATCCATAGTGGGTTTCTATAGTGTAAATGACATCTGGAGCTCCATATTGGTCTCAGGCCAGCCTAATACAGTCAGTACTTAGCTTTAAAGATAATGCATATGTGGGCATCCAGAAGATGAAGACTCTTAGGTCATAGGAGAAACTAAAGGAGCAGCCTGAGTATGAATATGGTGGAGTGGCAATATGGTGTCCTGTGTGGGTCACCACACACACACAGTAGTAAGAATGTAACAGTCTAGACCTATGACGATGACAATAGGAAGCAAGAACACTATCATAGCTTGGAAGTCATACAGAAGACTGATGTCTCTTTCTTTTGCCTCCACCCTCATTGGTCACTAAAGATTTGATAACTACATTACTATCTCTCCCTTGAACTTCTAACTAGGTGGTAAAACAAACCTTGTACATTTTGCTCAAACACTTCATAAGGAGCTGTTGCTTGCAATGAATTTACAACTAGCTGGCAAGAAAAGAGTAATTTTAGAAATTAAATCTGATACAAGTACACTGAAGTCATTCTCAAAGACATTAAGGTGCATAATATGTACCACCAATCACATTTAAGTATAATCATGGGTTCCCATACAAGAACAATAAGCAGAAGTAGGGAGGAAGTGATACACAGATGCCTCAGGATGAAAGACTGAAGTCTTACATTCTAGAGTTCAGGCCTCCCTTTTATACCAACATAGACTAGACAGTTCATACTCTAGGAAACTGTGCATCCAGAAACAGAAAAGTGCATACAGTCTATATGTATTGAGCTTTGTGGTAAAATGGAAAGTGATGTGGAGTGGAGAGAAAGGCACAGAAGTCAGTTTAGAGAAATAGACTACCAGAATTCAACACACATCAAATGCACTTTCAATAAACTGAACTACTGCAAGAAAGAATAGAATAGTCTTAGTTCCAAACATAACGATTTTTCAATTTTAAAATTAAACAGAACAGTGCAACTTTAAAAGAATATTTGTTATTTGATATGAAATTCAAGAAATGGAAATAAATAGCGTAGCACCTGAGTTATAAAGCAGCATGTGCAGATTGATGTCATTCAAACGGAAATCTCATTGGAGATTACTGAGCTATCTATCATAAATTACTAAGTTCATGAATTTCTACTGTTAAAACTTATGACAGACACACACACACACACACACACACACACACACACACACACTTTCTACATACCTAAACAGCTAGCCACAAAGATCGCCCAAACACCTCCTATTGACAATAAGTACTATTGAATCCTAGAGCCTCAACTCTACCTTGACCCCATTTGAGTTTACCACTTGACCCTTCCTTTTTTTCAAACTGAGGGTGAAGAAAAACGAGGCAAATGAGCCATAGTTTTTGGCAAAGCACATTTAATAATGCCTGCCAAGTTCAAAACTAAAAATGTTCCAGCTGTTTGGACAAAACATGAGCCAGTAAATTCCTTCATGGCTGACAATATGTTTTTCCTCTCAGTTTCACCGTCCTTGACCACGGTGGTTTTTTTTTTTTTTAATAACTGTCAGTTCAGCCTAGAGTTGAAGGTCATTTCACTGTCAGGAAGATGATTATGAATATATTCAACAAATGCACTGCTCTCAAGAAGGAAGTCCAGTAGGGTGAAATCCACATGGAGATGGAAAGGAGCATTCCTCTGATGTGGGTAGATGAGACATTGCATGTCCTGAATATTTGCAGAGGTGTCTCCCATCTGTAGCAGAGTACAATGCACCAGGTCCAGTCACAGCCCCAGAACTGAAAGACACCACTTTCACTTCCTTCTTTAAGGAAGGCATCTCCTTGTTGCTGATCATCTATGGCTGTCATGGCAACACTGGAAGTGGCAGCCGTGAACCCTAAGGGTTTGTCTTGGGCAGCATGATATTTCACATCAACCTGGCAGCTGTTATGGGAACAGAGCCAAAAGCATTTGTGGATGTTGTCCAGCACGGACAATGGCCATGTACTGCAAAGGGAGCAGCCAGCATATGGAGAAATATATCTGAGCCTTAAATTGTAAAAGAATTCCATGGTGATGACTGAAGTTAATAGGCCTGAAGGATACACCAGTGATTCAGAAAATAATAATTGAAAGAGTTGGAGAACAAATAAAGAGCCTTTTTTATCTTTTTTGTTTAACCTCAGAAAAATACATATGAATGAAATATATGGAGACAAAATGATCACAATACTCATAAAGCTTATTGTAGTTTATTATTTATACCTCATCCTAAATTAAACACGAGCATGGCCAGGCTACTGCAAGTCTTATTCATAGACGTAGGTTGAAAAGCAGAACGAGAATATCATATACCCTGTGCACTAACCTGATCTCAAATATGGGAAGAAGTCAAGCTGCACATATTAGTAATAAAATGTGGCTAATAAATTACCTCTCCCTCAATCGTAGCCAAGAGTAAGCATAGAAAAAAAAAGGCTTTCACCCTAGCCCACCATTGATTTCTCTCCAGGACAGAACAGTATAAATTTTGTCCACGTTGAAGAATTACTAGCAGCAAGGAATGTTGTCACATGAGCTGAAATAATGTTAAAACTAATACTAGCAACAGTTATTTATTACCTTTGTTATTCAGTCCTATTGTGATCTGTGTACAGTATCTTCTTAGTTACTTTTCTTTCACTATGGTAAACCCATGACCAAAAGCAAATTGGAAGGAATGGGTTTATTTCAGTCATCTCAGGTCAGGCTCCATAACTGAGGGAGGCCAGGGCAGGAACTTAAGGCAGGAACTTAGGGGCAGGAACTGAATCAGAAGCCATGGAGGAATGCTTTTTACAAGCTTGCTCCCAATGGGGCTTATTCAGCCTGCTTTCTTTTCCAACCCAGAACTATGTGCCCAGATGTGGCCCCGGCCACAACAGTTTTGGTCCTCCCACATCAATCCCTTATCAAGAAGATACCCCAGAGACTTGCCTACAGGTCAATTTGATGGAAGCATTTTCTCAGTTAAGGTTCTCTCTTCCTGCATGACTCTAGTTTGTGTCACATTGACAAATGCTAGTCAGCAAAAACACATATCTTATTTCAACACAAATCATGCAAGACAAACATCATTTAAATCTTCAAATTTACACATAACTGTACAGAATCTGAGAAGAGGATCTCTTACTCCAGATTACACTGCTATAAAGAACAAATACCTGGAGTTAGCATTTCTATATATCCTTTCCTCCTTCACTGTGAGTGTTGTCAACTCCCCCAAGAAAATGTTCTACCAGGAAAGTGTGAGGAGCCGAATTTGCCATTAAAAGATGGCGCAGGCTTCTGCTTCCTGGTTCTTCACGGAAGCTTTACTTGAGAATGCGCCTGCGTGTGGCGCGAAAACAGAGTATGACAATTGGATGAAAGATTTGAGCCAATGAGGGATCTGCACGTCTCACAAAGCTCTATTTAAGCAGCGGGCTTTCTGAGCTAGGGGTCCTTCCTCCACCTCACTATTAAGAGAGCTGTTTAATAAATGCTGTCAGAAGAATCCTGAAGTGTGGCGTGCTCCTTATCGGCGAGGCTGCACGCTACAGGAAAGCAACAAGAGAGAAGTATGAATGATAGTAAATTCATGTGCCATAGCACGAGTGAGGCAGTGATGAACTGACAAGCAGCTGGTAGCCCAGCCATCAAGTATTTCTGTCATAACTGCAGAGATAAAACTAGAAAACAGATGCATGGGACCTAAGAATAGTGAGGGAAGGTTTATGAAAAGGAAGATGTTGACTTGTTGGTGACAACTCTGGAAACTAAGACTGATTCCAAGGATTTGAAGTGTGTAAGAAAAACAGAATAGTTTTCAGTGTCTCTGGGTGGGACTTTCTATTGTTCTAATCACTTGTGTGCACAGAAAATTGCTAACTAAAGTTCCTTTTGGAACAGAGTTTATCGTGGTGTCATTCTTGAATATATACTCTTTTACAGTGGGTAGTAGTCTAGGCTTAATATAGCAACTGAACACCATATTCTGTGCTATCTCTGTGTCCCTGTTCATATGCTAAGTACAAAGAATTCAGTGTTAATTGTGAAATGAGCTCACCCTTCAGGTAGAGACCCAGGCATGCAAAGAAGTAACTACAAGCAATGGCAAAAGGGCTGTGGTAGAGGAACCTATCCAGAGCTGTGGAGACAGGGTAAAACTAAGTCACCAGGAAAAGGACTCAGGTGACTTACTATGAAGGGTGAGTTTATAGCTTGTTGTAAAATGAGCACTCTGTTTTTATCACAGGAAGAGTTTACAAGCATCACAGTGCTGTGCAAGAAGAGGGAAGAAAAACCGTGCACATACAAATAGTCTATATCCTTCTTTTGAACCCGAAAACCTAAACTATTTTCAAACAGGGAGTATAAATACTTCTATCTGGAGCTGCAGACATACCTGTACTTATAAAAAAAAAAAAAACAAACCTACCCACTGAAACTCAGGAAAGCTTTTACTGAGAATTATTTGCCAACTGATATGTGGGCTGACGTGGAAATTATAACACATGTCAGTCGGCATCTGGAGAGAAAACAAAATCTTTAAATGGTGCTTTCATTGTTTTGAGTTGTCTGAATTGAGCTGTTTACTTTACATTATTAGTCCCTACCAGGTGCCATGTACTTCTTGAGGCCTTGGAAACTTATTAGAAAATCATCTAAGAAATAATATTTCACTCAGTGTACGTTCTATTTTTATTTGTTCTTCTCTCAAACAGTACTCCCCTACTGCATCTTCCTATCTTTTTACTCCTCCCAGTTCCCCTCTTCCTCAGATCCACTCCATTATCCATGCTCTCCCCAAAAGAAAAGAGCAGCGCTCAGCCTACAGTCTTAATGGAGATAGAAATGAAACAAACAGTAAAGGTTCGGTGTGGTTCTAGATGGGACAAATTGGATCATCATGAATGCAGGTAATTGGCCAGGTGGTGGTGGTGCATGCCTTTAATCACAGCACTTGGGAGGCAGAGGCAGAGGCAGGCGGATTTCTGAGTTCGAGGCCAGCCTGGTCTACTGAGTGAGTTCCAGGACAGCCAAGGCTATATAGAGAAACCCTGTCTCAAAAAAACCAAAAAAAACAAAAACAAAAAAAAAAAAAGAATGCAGGTAAAATGGAATTATTTAGAAAAAAAAACAATCATGCTTTCAAGAAACAACTAGAAAATCCAGGTGAAGGACAAGGTAAATAAAGTGTCCCGTGATTTAAGGATGGTTGTACCCTAGTCATAGGGATACTCACACACAGATATGTTGGTCATTTGTTTTCTCAGGGCAATTCCCGGAAAAGGAATAGAAGTAGAGTCAAATAGTGAGTCACATACACTCTGTATGAGAGAAGGCAGGCACCGGGTTTTCTGGGTGTTTCAGTCTGAACCATAGGCAGCAGAAAACTAGAAAACTCCAACTATTGGTTATATCCTGTAGCTCTATGCTCCAAATGGAAGTATTCCCTGGTGGAGGGAGGCATCTAAGACTTAGAGAGCTAGCAAGACTTAAGGCATTTGTGAAGCTCAGAAAGCTACAAGATTCCCAGGGCTCCTTCTTGTGTTTATGGAATCTGTGAGCAGTTGCTAGGGAGAAAACACTTTCCAGTGGAGCTACCTACAAGCTGGGCACTGAACACCTAGGAATCAGCATGCATGAGTCCTTATTCATGAAGACGGGGGCTTTCCTGTGAGGCTGTTTGTTGGCTTGAATCACCTATGTATGTAACCATCCACCCACACTCCTGTCAGTCATCCCAGTGACTTGGTAACCCTAGTCACTAAGAAAATATGGAAAAATTGTTTATCTGATCTGCTACTGGGTGGAATACTGTTTTTAGTCTGTCATCCGTGTCTTCTCTGATTTAGACAGATCTGTTCACATCTTCCCAAGAAAAGTGACACCGGAGGCTATTGCTGTCCTTTGTGTCTGACCTGGGACATCCTTGGCTTCTGTCACATAGCAAAGAAGCACACTGTGTCTTTTGTCTCTAATATGACAAATGACACACAAAAATTGAAGCTGTGAATATATCTAGGATGTAAAACTTCTCAATCCCAAAGAGGAGGGCAATCTAAAAATGTAGGTCAGATCCTGCTGGATTTTAGTGTGCTGTATTTGATTAAGCCACAGAGAATAAAAGGCTAAATAGGAATTTGCTGAAAAGCACAATAAGAAAAGCTACTGTTCTGTACAATGTAGGGAAACTCAGTGGGTACAGTGCCAGACTAGCATACCAAAGAACCCTGTTGGTTTCTCTGCACCACCCAAACGAGGGCAGTGGTACAGAGGCCTGTTATCCCTGCAGGAAGATCAGGAGTTTGGTGTTATAGTTCAATGGATAGACAATCTGCCTAACACACCAGGGGACCTGGGTTTGAATATGGCCCCATCACCACTGTTTTCATTGTTCAGTCATGTAATCCAGATTTCCCTGCAGTTTTGCTTAGATGTTTGAAGTATCTTCAGATCCCTTTCTAATATAATCTCAGCATCCAACTCAGAATGGCTAGTAATTCTCGTCACTGTTTTTATTCTTCACAGTATTAATATTTTAACATTTGCTGTATTCTTCTCTGTGTACCTGTATTTTATACAGAGCTTGCACACCTTGTGAGGATGAGAATAATATTAACGAAACTTGTATGATATGCATGACTTTTCCCTTCTTGTTCTAAAGATTTACGCTTATTCAACAAGAAGGTTAGCTGATCACACATCTGCCTTTGCTTGGCATGGGTGCCCTCTGGCATTCCTCTGTTGCCATCTGGGGCTGCCTGTGCGGCACAATGTTTCAGATGATTTTTTTTTTTCTCATCATTGCTCTCCCTGGTGTTTCACCTTCATGCTGTGTTTTTGCCTAAGGAAAACTCTCCCTCTTTACTGCCCCTTCTTCAGCGCTTGCAAGTCTGTCAGCTACCATAGGTCACTTGCCAGCCTAGTAGAAAAGGTTGGGAGAGGGATGACAGAAAGGCCATTGTAGTTGTGGCTCAGCCTCAGCTGGAGGTGGACACTGTGGCTTCAGTTCATGGGACATGGTCTTGGTGATGATGATGCTAGCCTCAGCATGCTTTCTGTCTCTCATCCTTAGGCAGAGGGTTGTTTGCTTCACTGCTTTACTTGACAGTGCCCTTTCTACAGAAACTTAAATATTTTCCTTTATGGAGAAGACAAAGGAGAAGATAGTAGATGAGGCTTTCTGCTTTCTCCTTCTACTGTATTCATTGTTGTCCAGTCCATACAAACACTCCAATCATATTTTTTTCTCCTGAGCTCTCTTGGAAGCATCCAATGAGGTCTGTGGACAGATTGCAGCTCCTATCTGCACACTTATTAAGAACCAAATCTAGCACTTAGTACCATCTCAAAGCACCGTTAGTTGGATTCTTCTGTTGAGAATTTAGTGAGACTGGCATCAAGGTCAGGAAAAAAAAGTATTCATACCACTCTCTTTTCATGTGAACATCATTCTATATAACTTAATTTAGTTGGATGTCTCAGTTCTGAAGAGTCCAAGGACAACTGGTAATTGGCAGATTCTCCGTCTCTTTATTGAGAGGAAAGGAATGATGTTCTTTTCAGCTTTTTATGTCCTAGCTACAAGCCAGAAGATTAGAATTTTTCTTTCTGAGGGTTTTTTTAAGCTATTATAACATGCAGCTCTTTTGCATATTGGGAAGACAGTTGTATATAAAACAGAGAACTATTGCTTTCTGTGCAGCAACTACTTTTTTGAACTCTCTATATTCAAATGTCCTCACTACAAATATATCTTTTGGTACTTAGCTTGAATTAATCATTCCACATGGTATAAAATATAAATCTGGGTTTTAGTTTGTTTTGTTTGTTTGATTGGTTGATTGGTTGTTTGGTTGGTTGGTTGGATTTTATTTCATTTTAGTTAGATTTGGGTTTGTTTTAAGTTTCTTGAGTCAGGAAGATCTTAAAAAGGTGATCCTCCTGCCTCAGTCTCCTGAATTCTAGGATTACAGGTATGAACCACTACGTCAGCATTATCACTGATTTCTTCTTGTAAATATACAAAATTATAATTTTGATACAAATTTTTGTTTGAAAGAAAACCAGTTTAATAATGGCAAAGTTCTTTGAGAAAAAAAGACCAAAAGCTACTCCAAACATTGAATACATAACTGTCTCTTTTCTGTGTCAAAATATTCTGATCCTTTAGCATGAATGGATGACTGTTTTAGCTCCTTTCAGTTGTATACAAAGAAATGGCACGGAAGCATCAAACTTAGTATACTCTTAAGGAGTGACAGACAAATTGAAGAAATGCATGTGTATGCTCTGACATTAATTGTGCCACCATATAATAGAGACTTTAAAATTAGATATTATAAGATCTTGTTTACAGTGGTAATTATTTCGTTGGAAAAAGTTGTCTTTCACAATTTTCGCCAAATTAGCTAAAGTAGTGAAATCAGGTTAGTAGGTAATTGCATGTTAGCAGTTTTGTTATTTTGGATACTCTGCATCATAAATCAGTGGTTCTCGATCTGCGAGTCACAGAGTGACACTTTCACAGGAGCTGCCTAAGACCATCAGAAAACACAGATATTTACATCCTGATTCATAACAATAGCAAAATTACAGTTATGAAGCAACAAAATAATTTTATCATTTGGGGTCACCTCAACATGAGAAACTGTAGCAGAGGGTTCACAGCACTAGGAAGGTTTAGAACCACTTGCCATATTTGTAAATAAATAGCTTCTATTTGACCTAAGAATAATCTCATGAGACTTAAGATTAAAAGTGAGGAATGTTTAATTTGAATAAATTATCTGTGAAAAGGTTTCTTGAATACTGGAAAACAAAGGAATTGGAGACAATGGGCTGCTTAAACACAGATCAGTTTCCTGTGAGATAGAAGACTTGTTTATAATTGCTTCGAAGGTGATGGAAAAGAAAGCTTTTAATTAGTTCTTTTTAACATAAAATGGGAAAGGATAGTTTGGGGTCTGTAGCCTCGAAGAGTTAAGCCATCTGCTTCCAGCCAGCTCTCCCCAACATGTGATTTGCAAATTAAATGTCGCCAGCTGATGACATATGGCACTACTTACTTCTCTAAATATCTTACTCAAAATGAGTTTGCTGCTCTGCCACTTGGCGAAATACTAAATGCTCTCAAATGCTGAGCTTAGGTTTTCAGAAGTCATGGCAATTGCTGTAGTTTTCCCTTAGCAAACAAATCTAAGAAAAGGAACCGCGATCTAAGAGTCTGGTTTGTCTTAGCGCCCTGTGCCGTAATTCTGCCTTAGACATATTTGATCCCCTAAGATGTTCACAGCAAGGTTACAATTTTAAATGTCTCTTCACGGTTTTAGAGTAATGAAATGTAGAGGATGAAAGTCACTTCCCTTGGATTGGGAAAAATTGTTTCCCTTGAGGTTTTAGGCATGTTAACAGATACAGGTTGTTCTTCAGAATAATTGATCCAAATACGCTTTAGTTGACTACATACCATCTCTTTTGGCCTTTTAATCACTCAGCTACCATAATCTTCCACTAGAATCACCCAAACAGCATAGTAAGATCACCCTAAGTCATACTAAGTATAATCACTAGATAAATATACATCAACCTCATGAGTCATACCACAATCTGTCTACCGGAATTATGTATAGGAGGAAGACTTGGGGCCATTAGATTGTAAATGATATATTCTATATCTCTAATGAAAAGGTGCTTGAATATCCAATTCACTCACAACTTTTGATCACACTCTTCAATGTACAGTAACCAAGAACAGCTCTCATTAGATAGTACTTTGATATCCTATTTTATTTATGGCCTTCTTAACATACAATAAATATTTATGATTGCATCACTCCAACATCAAATTTTAAGCCAGTTTTTTACTATACTTATCCTCTATGAAAGAAGGACTTTATGTATCCTCCTTCTCCCACACTCGCCCACCCCAAAGAAAAAGCAACATCTTTTAACATCTTATTACCTGAAGAATTTTTTAAGAGTATGTAATCATCTAATAAGTAATGATTAAGGTCAATTAATGGTCACACGAAGATAAAATGCTTGCAAAACATGAAATGTTATGTAATTTGGATTTTTAGGAGAGATGAACTTCATGGCCTTAGCCCATGAAACAGCTGATATGTAAGGCACATCTTAGAAATTGAGGTCCTTGCCCATGTTGAAAATTAAGCTTTTTTTAAACTGTTAAACTGTACCAAGGTGCAGAAGTGAAGTGATAAGAGATAGGAAACATGAGATTCAGGAAACCTGATACACAAAGCTGGTCTGAAATCATTAATGTACTCCAAGCAATTGCATACTGCATTGCTTTATAGTGGCTTAATATTAATCTTGATCCATAGAGCTTCTTATAAATTTCTAAAATTCATAGTAATGAGTTTTCCTAATTACTGAGGTTTCAGATAATGCAATTTTATAGTTCTCAAGGATGTGCTAGACCCTAAAATAAAGTCCATAATGGCTTTTCACCCCATCAATATCAATAATGCCCTGAAAAAAATCTTATTCTAATTCAAAGATCCGTGACTATGTACATGAAGACATGTACACATGCATGTAAGCATATGTATATGTATTTGTAGGTGTATGTGTATTCATATGGTCATGTGCATGCAGAATGATAGCTTAACAATTCCAAATTCTTGTGTGTATATCCAAATCATTCCTCAGCTTTAGGAAATAGGCTAGAGTTTATCATGTGCAAAGTATAGTGTCACTTTCTGTGTTTGGCTCCCACCTCCACTTGTTCCTTTTCCTCCTCAGCCTCCTACATTTTTTGTAAACTTCCTGTTGTGTATTGTGCTCTCGTGAAGCTGAATATCAGATGTATGAATACCTTATCATGTCACTCCTTTGGAACAGCCAAAAGGCAAAAAATGAACTGGTCATGTCAAATTCTCTTACCTTGTATAAGGCTGAACAATAAAACAGGATAAACAAACAACTCGAAATTAAGAAAAAAAACTTTCATCATGGTATTGATTAAAAATTAACCTATTGTACTTTTTGTTGTTGTTATCTCTCTCCAGATTTCCCACAAGGACAAATGACAATGTAGTCTGGTTGATCCTGTGGAGCTTTAGTGTGAACAGCTCCTTGTGGAGTAACATGATTTCCAGGGAGCTATCTCAGAAGCTGGGTCTGAAATAATGGCTACATATTGTTGTTGTGCAATATTTTAATAACTCTATTAGTTCTTATTATGACCCAGACAGCTCCCCCTGCCAAATGAAGTCAGAGTCCTATCAATTTACTTAATCAGCTTTAGGACAATTATTGGGTGATTACTCCTAAACTATTTTTCTATATTAGACAGGCTATTTCTCAGATGTGCTCTCCAAGTTACTTGCTGTTTGAGTCTTGCCCAGGTTATTTCTGCTCCATCAATCTATCCTCGGGATGCTTTTCTTTTCCTGTACCTGGTCAATCCCATCTAATGGAGACTTCCTTTGCTCTCTGTCTTCTTCCTCTTTCTCTCTCCACTCTTCTTGCTCATGGTCACTACCTGTAACCCCAGCTTGATAACTGAAGCCCTTCCTACTTCTGTTCTCCCCAGTAACTTGTCTGTCAGCCACTTTTGTTTAACTGGTCAGAGAAAATTGGTGAGCAAAGTTTATACAACATCATTTGGTATACATGAAAATGTGCTCATCGGTATTGCAACGAACTCTTGGGGGCCAGTAATTATCATTTGAATGCATAGCAGCATAACTCCCAACATTATATGATTTTTATTTAACAGCCATTCCTGACACAATCAACCTCTGCTTTAATCTCCACATAACCAATCCATCCGTGTTCATCCTCTTCCTTGATGTGAGCTACTAAACAAGACCAATCAGGATCTTTGGTCTGGAGTTGCTGATGTTGCTGAAGAAGACAGGGTCTCTAAGTTTTTCTAGATAATGTCTAAGAACCCAAATAAGCTAGAGGCTTCCATGAGCTATCATGATACTACTGTCAGTAACCAGTCTGAAGAAGATTCAAGAAGAGGTTTAATGTAAATCTGAGGTTTCTTCTCCGAAAACATAGTCCTATGTCATTTTGATTATCTGAATACACTCAAATCCCTGGAGTTGAAACACTCATTTTCTTGGAAGCTATTAGCCACATTTCAAGTGCTCAATAGTGAACTCTAATTATTGCATAGGATAATTCACTATTGTTGTCACCACATCTTGTATTTCTTCAATGTCACATGGGAGAGAAAGAAACAAAGCTCTAATTTCACCTGTTTACATTTTCGCTTTGTTTAATCTAAAATAATGAAAGCAATATTTAAGCTCTATCTCTGTTCTTTCAGATTAACAAGCAGAAACAAGTCTTCAGACTTTCCCCATAACCTGTGTCAAAAAAAAAAATGTTTTTTCCCATTTTGCCAATTTCTTCTCATGACCTTTCCTGACAAGAATCCACCTAATCATATTCTCCAGCCACACACAAACACACAAATGTGCACATACTTACAATAAAAAGAGGTCTGGCACGGGGTAGGGAAGAGTTGCCATAGAAATAATCTTTGCTATTAACAATAACAAAATATAAACATCAAAGTAGTCAAAGCATATTTTTCTTCATTAGCTGCTAGCAGTAGGGTAGAGGAATAAGCTGGGCCTCATTCTGATTAGCACAGAGGAGGCTGGGCAGCCTAGAGCTCTGTGAAAATCTGCCAAATTGCCAACTCTAAATGCAATTAGCTGTGGGTGCCCAGGGGCAAGTCTAGAAGTTGGGAGTCTAGTGACAAGGTCCTGTCCTCCTAAAAGTTACATTTCATATAAATGGCCTTCAGATCCTTGGATAAGTCCCTCCTACACTGCAGATGACACATGAATCTCAAAGGGGCAGAAAGGACCATTTTAAGACTTCTGACTACCCGCAAGGAGACCTATCATCAGTTGTAGGTCAGCACAAACCAGTCACTCGAACAGTTTCTTGTTTTGATAGCGAGTTTTTCAGACAGGATTTCCAAAAGCAGACCTGTTTATCTCAGAGGCATTTCCTCGGGCTGCCAGAAGGCATGGTAAAGTCAAATTCCAATGCAGAGATTTGAATAATGTGTTTTCGCCAAAAGTTTGTTTCAATTCTTACCACCTTGAGTTTTTTGAGAATTCAGAGCCAAACATATATTTTATAACTTAATCCACAGCATCTCTCTGTTGTTGATATCATTATTCATTTTACAAACAACAACAAAATGCTCTGAGGGCTTAAATGACTTGTCTAGGCCATATACTAAAAAAATTAAAAATGCATTGGAACACAGATTTTTGATTAAAGTTCGTGTTTTTCCCTAAATCACCCAGAACTCTGTCTCCCTATAGATCTCCATAACTGTTAATGCAAGTTCGTATAGCTAGTTTCTGCAAAAAGTGCATGGCTTTCGATAGCAGGGTCCTAGAGATGTGAATAGGAAAGGGAAGAAACTCCTCACAAAACATCAGAACTGTGTGATTAACAGGCAGCAGGTGTACGGACTAAAAGTGTGCAACTCACATCCATTGTCATCTCAGCGAATGGCTTGGTCCCAAAGTTGCTGAAGGGGGAAATTTGATTATCTTTGCTTCCCCAGAAGACTGATAAATTGAATTCAGACTACTATTGTTCCAGATACAGCCGAATCTTCTGCAGGATTTTAATCAGCAGCAGCATTATGTAACATATGGGAGCGATTTGGCTGAAAGGAATCTCCAACTGTCACTGGAACATCCGCCCAACATGAAAGGAAAATAATAATATGTAATAATGGTGCTTCCTTATCAAAATAGCAGCTTCCCTCTGAGAGACTCTGTAGTTTACTGTACTACATCCTTACAACATCCTGTTACTCCAGCAGCACACCAATTGGCTACAATCTTGATTGTTTACTGCTGATTCCAGTAGCATTTTAATGTCTTCCATGGCTCTTGCTTTATCCCCAGTATAAATCCATCCCCCCACTGAGTTTCCAAATTCTTCCTTTCTCTTTATTTAGTGATTGACTTTTACCCACTCTTCTTCATCTTTCTGTCGTCTCTCTCATTATTATTCTTTTTCCTTTTCTTATTTTATAAGTGTCTGAACAAGAAATTAGGATCTACACAACAATCATATCTACAGCTCAATTAGTTTGACCCATGTTTTCAAAGTAATAGTCAAATTATGTCTTGTTTCATTAATTCACTCTGTTAATCACATTTGTTGTATTAACTGAATTTGTGTGGGGATTCAAAGCTGCATCTCACATAGTCCTTTCCTACAAACATGGAAGACGAAGAGCTAATGGGAATACAATAAATGTTGTCATTAAACACAGGAAACACACTTGTGCTTGAAGCTTTCAGACTTGACCCTGGAGTCAGCCTCAGCAATGAGTCACCAGGCTTCTACACAGCCTTTCCACTCTCATGAACTTCTTAGATGTGCCTCAACCTCTGGCAATGCTGTACCTCCATACCTCAGAAAGATTATGAGAAGATGCTGTGACAAAGAGCTTAGCAGTTGTTCTGATGGAAGCAATGAAGTATATCCTCTGACTCATGAATCAGCCCCAAGTTCTTGTTTCTGAGTCCTATAGAATGAGAAGAGAGAATCATTGGTGAAATGAAGGAGCAAAGCAGAGATCCAAAATGAAACATCAAGATGTTTGAACCAGGGAACTGATGAATTGGTCAACACCAGTTTTAATCTCTTAGTTAAAAAACATAGTTTATTAGATGACAGAGGGAGAAAAGTTATTGTAGTGTGGTGCTGATGGATTGCAGTACTAATTAATTCAGTGAGCAAACCATGTAAGGAGAGATTGTTTTGGGGGCTGGGGAAATACCTAAATGAGTAAAGTACCTGTTGGATAAGCAGAAAGATCTGAGTTGGAATCTACACCCCTGACTGAAGCTGGCCATGGTGGTTCACATCAGTGGTTCGAGTGTTCCAATGGTGAGATGGGACACAGAGTCAAGAGACTCTCCATAAGACTGAGGGACAGCTTGCCTAGTAAAAAAAAAACAGTGAGAACAAACATGTAAGATGGACCTCTGCCTTCTAGCATCCCATGATTGTGTGAGCATATTCTACAGGAACATATATCCTACACACAGAGAGAGACACACACACAGACACAAACACATTATAGTCTGCTTCCCTTATCTCTGACCTACTTATCTAGATTTTAAAATGGGACTTCCAGAGATATCATCGATGCAGTATATTGCCATTACAATTATCTAGCTATATAAACAACTCCTAAAGTAACAATGTCTACAAAGGAAGGTCTACGCTGATTTTATACAGTGCTTAGCATTCAGTAACAGAGATTTTTTTTTTCTTCTAAATCAATAACAGGGAAAGTTAAAACTCAACTACTCCACTAGCATCAACAGAACAATTCAGGCCTGAATATGAGACTCTGATCATTTGGGAAACTGGGAGCAAGGACACTGTTCCTGGAGTTGTCACCTAAATGTAAAATAAATAAATAAATAAATAAATAAACAAATAAATAAATTTCAAATGTACCATAGGTAAGAATATATATATGTATATATTTATATGTGTGTATGTATATATACGTATATGTATATATATTCTTCTGTATTAAAAATATTTTTCTCCCATTTTATAACCACAGTACCTAAGAAGTCATAGATGGCAAGTGTTGTATGCAAAATGAATAAAAAATTAGTAAGATACCATTTTCAAATCTTCCATAACAAAAGTAAAAATTATTTATTTACAATGTTATAACAATACCATTAGATTAAATAAAATATAACCAGAAAACTAACAAAGTATACACCAAAAGTGTAATGCCTACATGTTGCCGTCCCAAATGTATTATTTAATAATGTTTTGTATCAACATTATAATTACTAAAAATTACCATTTTTCAAGAATTTTAGACATGAATACTTACATCATTTCCAACCCTTTTCTACCTACTTAAATTCTTCCTGTGCCTCTCCACTTGCCTTGTATTTCTGATCTCTTCTTTAATTACTACTTTTACTCACACACATTTATATATGTTATATATGCTTATATAATATGGATATTTAAATGCAACCTACTGAGTCCCTTTAGTCTTGCTCACGTGTATCTATAATCAGGGCAGACTCTTTGGGATAGGATAACCTACCAGGGGGCTCATCAGAGGAAAAGAGTATTCTCATTTTTTAAGATTTATTTTTATCATAAAATAAACATTATTTGTGTTTGTCTATATGAGTATATCACAGATATGGAGGTACCATCAAGGTCCATGTTTTAAGATTCTCTGGATCTAGACTTATAGACAATTGTGAGATGATCCCACCTGGTGTGGGTGCTGGAAATTGACCTCAGGTCCTCTGGAAGAGCAGTAGACCACTCAACCACTAAGCCACTACCTCTTGGATCTGTGATTCTCTCTCACTCTTTGCAAGCTTATTTAAGTTTTCTGGTTACTGGTTTCAGCAAATATTACCCACATTCTCCCAGTATTCACAGGCAAGTTCTCTTTCCTATGTGTGAGTCCCAGCGCATGAGTGGATTAGAGAAGCAGGAAGCCCTGGGATATGAAGCTAAACAGGGTCTCTATTGGTTTTACTGCATTGCTGCTTCCATCTTTAATCACTCTCATCAGTTTTAACGAGGAAGTAGAAGAGAGAAAGATGTTTTTCTCTCTTCTTTTACAACTTATAATCATAGTATCTAGGACATCACATATGCTAAGTAAGTGTTACATGTAGAATGTAAACCATGAATGAAACATCCATTTTCAGATGTTCCTTGTGCTTCATACAGGAGGTTGTGGTCCAGGTATGAAGACAAGCATGTCATGTGCCCACATTCCACTTGATAAAACTATCTTTGATTTTATGTTGGCTGCAGGTCTTTGTTTATCAAAACGATAAAATGGTATAGGCACTGTCAGTTTTTTAAACAAAGAAATGACTAAGATGAAAGTGAAGAATCCAATTGGTCATGCTTAACAGAAGAATGAGAGTTAGAACTGGAGACAGGGGGTCTGATAAAGTAATAAAGTAACATGGACAGTATAATAAAACACTGACCAAGTTAGCAGAAAAAACTGAGGTGGCCACACAATAAATATCAACCAATTTGTTGAGTGAATAGAAAAACATCATGTCTGATGTTTTTGTGGACTTTATTTTATACACATTTACACAGTATATATTTAAATTTGGGTGGTCTTTTTCTTAACTGATGCATGTTTTGTCAGCTGCTTAACATTTTCCCTAATGGATTCTGGCAATAAATATTTATTTGTGAAAGACGTATGGAGTGCTGTGTCTGAAGGAAGTTGGGGAAAGCTCAAGAAGAACCAAGGAAAACAAACATTGAGAGTGTTTGGAGATTCTGTGCCTCACACTGAGGGCTTTGAAGTCAATGTATGATGCCAGATTAAGTATGAAAAGAGGAAAAAATGCATTGTAAATTGTCTCCTTTTTAATTGTTTTGTTGCTACTCACAACTGTCAAATAGTGAGATGCAAATACACTCCTTGAATAATTAATTTCATCTTGGCTATGGCAACTGGCTTATATAATATGTGAATTGGAGGAGTCTCAGAAAATTTTATTTTGAATATATAGAAGAAAAGAATTAAGCCTGGAAAAGCAACTGGTAACCAATGAACCAGATAATGGGAATTCGCTTTCATCACATTATGACATGTGTTACAGCCAATAACCATTCCTCAGAAAGTCTAAGACACACAAGAAAGAGTTCACTAATGGAACAAAGGATGTCATTAATTCTTAGAAAAACACTTATCTGCACTGCATTTTAAAGCCTGTTTCATCCGTCTAGAGTTATGCGCAACAAGCCCCTTCCCTGGTGGTGACAGCCACCATAAGAAACTACAAGGTGATTGACATTTCAGTCTCTCACAGTGGCCACTTTTTCTATATCCCATTAGAAATAATTATCATAGAATTCCAGAGGATATGTGGTACCCTGTTCTTTTGAGACAAGGTCTCTCATTGAACCTGAAGCTTGATTGGTAGCCAACAAGACTCAGTGACACTTCTGTCTCAACATTTCATAGAGATGGAGTTAAAGGTACATGCACTATTTTATACCTGACTGTGAATTGGTGGTAAGATCCAAACTCGGGTCCTCATGAAGGTACCACAATTGATATTACTTACTTTGCAGTGTCTCCAGCTATATTTAAGTGTTTGATTGTTTTCTTAATTTTTATTTTTTATACTTCTTTTTCAAATAAACAAGTTCCCATGCTCTAGTATATAACACATGATTGATAGGCATACAGTCAGACAGCCATGCTGTCTTTAGGAAACAGAAACAATTTATACAAAATTTTCATTAACTTCCCAAAAGTTATAGAATAATCTTCATTTTCAAGTACTCTATCAAATGACTACCTTGGATCCTACTTAGGCATATGGTAGAATCATAAATGTATAAATACATGTTTAATATGCATATTAGTACAGGAACAATTGCAAAATGGAACAGAAGAGCCCTCAAAAGTATACTACAGCCCCAGAGAATATTTGAAAACTATGATTCACTCTGTATTAAATACTCTTTGCTGGAAGCATGTTAGATTAAATATTCATAATGATCTAAGTTTACTAATCAGGAGACTGAGGTACAAAGAAATAGGTAACTCGCTAAGTGCCTCACTGGAGGAGCAGTATGAGTGGGGGAGCAGACTGCAACCTCACTCTCTTAATCATTTAGTTTCTCCTAAACAAACAGCACAGAGATTTCTGCCTTAGGGATTCCATGCATGGTTTGTGGGTTGGGTGACAAAGCATGACAGAAAGAAGCCAAGGAACGAGGCAAGAACAATAATCAGGGATCAGGGTGTAACAAAATGGGGTGACAGGATTTATGAAACTAATAACCTTAGTCCATAAGGTGAGAGCAGTCCATTATTGGTAGGAATAAGATGCTGGGCTCTATGAACCTTGTGTAAAATAACATAATCCTTTTAACCTTGTGTAAAATGGATAAATAACAGACAGAGCCAAAACCAGGAGCATCTCTTTTGAAATGTGAGTGATTTTCTTGCTAATCACTAACAAGAATCAATTTTGGCTGAAGTGCCAAAATTTCTGCCTGTACCCTGTTTTCAGTAGTTGCTACCGAGGGTCTCCATCACATTAATGATCTGCTTCCTTGGTGGAATTCTTCCTAATATTCTCAAGACTTCTCTCAAACTGGGCTCCATTAGTGCATGTTTCTATGAAACCAATTAGCTCAGTTCATATAGTGACATATTTGGTCAAATTCCAATGTAACTCTCGAGGCCTAAAGATGTATAATCGCCTTCATACATTTTCAATTTTAATAAGGCTATTGATCTTGCAGAGAACTAGAGAAGGTAATTGGGAGATCATAAGAACATACATACACACACAGGAAAACATTTCACATATTAAATATTTTATAAGTGTACACTATGGACATTAGTCTCATGATCTTATAAATTAAATTTTTATTAACTTTTTTAAATGTTAAGCTTTCTTAGATGATAGAAAAACAGCTAGATAGATAGCTACACACAGGTAGACAGATACCTATTTGCATTTACAACCATTCACCAGGAAACATACCGTGATATGAAGATAATCATTTTAGGGAAATAATCAGGAAATGAACATGGAAGAAAGAAAAAACAGAGAACTATTACACAGTGAATAAAGTAGAGCTGTCAGGTGGTCCCATAAAATCTACAGGTGGCCTCATTCCTTAGGGATTGCTTTTCTGCATTGCTTCAAATTGCTGCAAAGAACCTTGATATGATCATGTTGATCATGTTGATATGACTGGTTTTTTTGTGTGTGTTAATAAGGTCACAAGAATCACCTACAAGGAAAGGAGAAATGGTCACAGGTGACTTGTCATCTAAATAAGCTAAGGACTTTCTTCTAATGGCATGCTTAGATCCCATATTAAAAACTAATTTGTGTCTAAAAAAAGAATCTGAGTGACACATCAGAGAATATACCACATAGAGACAGAGTAACCCTGTGATACAGATAAATAATACACTAGAGCATATATATAAATAATACTTACATATGTATGCATCTATAATATATATATGTATATACATATGTATGTTAAATATGTATATACATTTAGACTAAAAGATCACAAAGCATTCGGTATGTCAGTGCTCTCTCCTATCTACATATTGTTTATTCAACCAGTGAATTTGTCTTTTGGATGTATGTGTATATGCATGCATGTTTGGATATGTGTATAAGAGGTGCATGTGAAAGCTGGTACATGTGTGCCTATATGCACATGCATGCAGAGCCCACAGAACAACCATGAGTATCTTTTCTCAGGCACAGACCACCTTTATCTTTGTGTTTTTAAGTCACAGTCTCTCAAAGACTTGGGACTTATTAGGAAGATCAGGCTGTCCAGCCACATAGCCCCAGGATCTGTTTGATTCTGCCTTGCTGGTGCTGGGATTACAAGCACATGGCACTACATCTGTGTTTTATTTATTTTAAATACGGATTCTCATGAACAAATTCAGATTCTAAAAGGCACAACCTTACAGTCCAAACTCTTTTCCAAGCTCCAAAAGATCATCTATTTTAAGGAAAAAATAAACAGAACTTATTTATTTTTATATTTAAATTGATTTGAAAAAATTAAAAATTGCACATATTAGGAAATAGCAGGTAATGATCAATACACATTTGTATGCTGTATAATGCTTCAATGAAAGTAAATATATTTGTTTCCTTAAATAATTATTAGTTTTCTGTGGCAAAAAAAAATTTCAACATATGTTTTCTCTAGCATTTTCAATTTTCTTTCCAATTCAATGTTTCTTGATTATTTTTGGTAAAAGACCAGTGTCTGTAAAGTTATATAAATTTATCTTATGGCAATCAGTCAACAGTCTTAGCCACTTTGCCAATGAACTTCGACTAAAGTTTTTCACACAAAAGTTATTCCAAAACCTTGTTCATTAGGAAAAAAATTAATTAAGATAATCAAGACATGGCTCTGATGCATTAGATGTTAATCAATCTCACTAATAGTTCCTGCAAGTTGACTTACTATAGTCATGTGTGTGCAGAGTAATTTTTATTCTTTGTTGATTTGTTCTTTGCCAATTATGTAATGCCAAAACCTTCTTTCCTCTACTCCGTCATTTCTTCCTTCATCATAGATACCAACCACCATGCTCTCACTGCTACTAGTCTCTGTCTCAGTTTCATGGCTTCTAGGCTAATTTTTTGACTCACTTACTTTGACCAGGGCCATCTGTGTGACCACTAGATTGAAGCAATCCACTGGAACTAATAGGGTCTGAATCCATCAGTAGAAAATAGTCCAGCAGTGTTGGAATAGGATCACCTGAGACCTTCTTCCACCACTGCCTGGATACTGACAGCCCCATTCTTGTGTAAATCCAATGCATTCATTAGAATTTGTCGACAGCTCATGATTGTAACTGGCTGAGTATTGACCAGATGATGAAATTTTACATCCTTTGTCCCTATCTTCTGGGTCTGGAATTTTTTCCAACTCTTTTACTTCTGCAACCATGAGTTTCTATACTCACCACCATTTGCTAGAAAGAGGTTTCTCTGATTAACCCTGTGACTATCATTTGTCTATGCATGTAAGTGCAAGTATCTAAAAGGCAGCCTGATGCTATGTCAAGTTAGAAAAACAACAGTATTCTGCTGACTCTACGATTTATGACCCCCAACCATGGGGTTTTGAAAAGATTTACATTACCAGACATTAATTTCCTCCTATGGAATGGGTCTTGAATACAATCAGAAATCAGTTGTTCTCTCACCAATAATAGTACTGTAGATATTGAACAAGTGGGTACATCATCCTGTCATATGGGTCTCATAGGTCAGAGGACTTATGATATCTTTCTCCCACAGAACCCTGCATAGCACCTTCTGAGATTATGAAAGCTAGCTGGCTGAAAGGAAACTTAGAACGATTAGTTTTTAATAACCTGATTTAATATAAGCTTGAGATTTTTAATTTACTAAAGATCCTGAAAATTATAGTTCACTTATCACACCTAAAAGATAATTACTGTTGACATGAAATTGTTAGAAGTATTTCTTAATTTAGTTAAACACATCTTGTTATTATAATTCTTTAAAAATTATTGGAATAATGCTATTTTTCTGATGAGCATATTAGTATAAAAAGTTTTAATAAACTCACAAAGATAAAAGACAAAAGAAAACACACAGGTGTTTAAATAGAAAATTGCCAATCCAGCCAGAATTGTCAAGGATGTACCTTAATTATAGAAACTGTGATATGAAATGTGTATGTGTGTGTACATATATGTATATGTATGTACATATAAATGCAAGTTTCTTTAAAAGGACATTATCCTTGAAAAGTATTTTAATGGTGTTATATAAAATATATAAGATTGTAAATTAATTTTCTACCAGTTCTTATGATCCCTTGTATTAGGATTTTATGTAAATTTCCTGTATACGATCAAAACAACATTCCTTATTTTAAAAAGATTCTTATATTTAATTTACTTATTTCTCAGAGATAAAACTATATCTCAAATGCACAATAAGAAATAAAGTCTTTTTGCAATTGAAACACATAGACATTTAGTTGATTTATTCTTTCTATACCTTTGGACTTGGATTCAAATAAACATAGACTCACAAATCTAGATCTTATGTATCAAATCTCTTTTGTAGTAAGCCAGCCTGTTATTGAACAAAAGAAAAATATCTGACCTCTATCACCAAACAGAAAAAGTCTCTACCTAGAAAAGATAATAAAATAATAGTCAAGGAGGAGGAGGATGGGATAAGTGGTTCCTGGGGAGTGGGGTAATGGGGAAAGGGGATTACATCTAAAATGTAAATAAAATATCCAATAAAAGGGGGGAGAACAAAATTCACAAACACTCCAGTGTAAAGGCCAGAGAGGATAGAGGACACCAAGAAAATTAGGCCCTCTAAATCAACATGATCTAAGTTCCTATGAACTCACAGAGACTGAGGCTGTATGCGCAGAGCCTGCACTGGTCTGTACTATACCTCTGCATATGTATTATGACTTCTAGTTTAGTAATTTTATGGGATTCCTGAGTATGGGAACTAATGGGATTCTGATTCTTGAGCCTTCTCTTGGGGTCTTTTTTCTTCTATTTGTCCAATTCCAATGGTTTCTCTTTTGTTTTATCTTATTATTTGTTGTTTTATCATTTTGTAGAAACCTGTTTGTTTTGTAATAAGAAACAGAAAGCGACTGGATTAGAAAGAAGATGGGAAGAAACTGAGAGGAATAGAGACATGGGAAACTGTAATGAGGATATATTATGTAAAAATAATTTCAATTAAAAAAATAAAAATACATTGTCAAGTACAGTGATGCATGCCTGATTTTGTGCCAACACCTAGGAAGCTGAAGCAGAAGAATTGAGAGTTCACATCCAGCTTGAGCTACATACTGTAGTTGAAGCCAGCAAAGTCTATATCACCAAGGAAACAAAGATAGGGAAGAGAGAGAGAGAGAGAGAGAGAGAGAGAGAGAGAGAGAGAGAGAGAGAGAGAAATTTATAAGTGATATTTTAAAAAAATGAACAAGAGTACAAAATCAGGTAAATCAGGGAGCATCAGAAAGAGTCAGCAGGCTAGAGGTGTGGTGCTCACTCACTCCTGTAATCCTAGCACTTGGAAAGCTGAGGCAGAAAGGATTGCTGTGAGCTAAGGAAAGCCTGAACTACACAATGACTTCAAAGCCAGCCTGGGCTAATGGGTAAGATGGTTTTTTGAGACCGAGAAATACATTTAAAAGTTTAGCAAGGATGAAATTCCATTGCCATTTAGAGTTTTTTGCTGTAGCCAAGAAGACATTTTGGCTTCTTGGAGCACAGGTGCCATCCAGGACTGATATAACTGCAGCCAAAGCATAGTAGATATATGATGAACTACCAAAATACAATTTATCAATAGTCAAAATGTGAGTTAGAATAGATATATGAAATATTTATCCATTTATATCATTGATTAAATTACCAGGAAAGAAGAAAAGCTGATTTGCATTATATTTATAGCAAATTAAAAGCAAATGCCTTAGTCCAGAAGTCTCTTCCCAAGAGGATGCATTCTTCTTGCTAGGTTCAGCATCCAAGCCAATATGCATCCTCTGTGTTCATTCTAATGAAAGTGTTGGCACAGAGACCCACCATCCCCATGCTCAGTCACCCTGCTCATCTTCTCAGCTCAGTGAACTCAATCTTGCTGGGCTACTTTCCTGGCTTGTTGGACTTATTTCCTGGAACAATTGCCATTGCTCTTGTTAGTAATTCAGTTCTCTCTTCAGTTCTATATAGCTCTATGTTTCTAAGGGTGTGCAATGTTCTGTCTTTGCAGATTATATAAATTTCAGAGAATACAGAGGACACCATATAGAAAAATACTGAGCTTCTCTTCGATGGTTGGTTCTTCTATATAAAAGGAAAAAATAAAGTGTCTAAACTCAATATTTGATGAGTTATGAAAAATGTACTCAAGTTTCTTCATAGAAGAACCAATGATTCATGAACATCTTTCATCTAGCGTCTACGCTGATGAGAAAATCACCCACACATGTTGACTTGTCTCCCTCCCTCAGTCTTAAAATCTTGACCCCTTCAAAGAACAAATATAGAAGCAGGAGGTATTTTTGGAGTTTGTCTCCTCTAGATGTTTCAGGAATTCTATTCTTTTAAATTAAAAAAAGCATCCCCCAACTAATTTTTAAATTCTTTTCTGATTTAAAGTTTCTGACACAGCATGCTATGGTTGATTGTGCCAATGGATTCCCCCCGTTAGGAAAAAAAACTGCAAAGCAATAATTACCTAATTAAGATTTGCATAATTATGATTACTAAATTCCAAGAGAACTGTTGTAGTAACAGTATAACAACTTATCTGAGGCCAATTAGCTTCTATTTCCTTTCTGACTTAATTTATTTTAATTCAAAGAAACCATAAACAGGATATGTCTAGTTGTTATTTAATTAGGTACAATATATTAAGAGGCTAGAAATTGTTATGATACAGACAACCTCAATGTCCTTCAAAGTGATATTTTCATTCCTTATTTCCAAAAATAAGTTAGAATCAGTACTATTTTCATAGCTATGTTCATATCCTAAATTAAGGTCAATATTCCGTAGAGCTATACTTCTAAGTTGTTACTTCCATGATGGAAAAAAAGAACAGGGTAAATGCATTTTTAGTAAAATGAAAACTTAGATTAATGCTTTTGATTTTTATACTGGAAACACAGGCATGCTAACTTGATATTCCACTTATTTTCTGAAATGAACAAAGTCATTCAAAGATGTAGAGAGATGAAAAAGGAGGTGTGAGATAGATTTTGTCCAGGCTTTGATTTGTGTGGCTTAAAAACACCCCAAGACTGTACATGATACTAACAAGGAAGTGATGTTAAATCTTTCAGTGTGTTCATAATCCAAACGAAGATGCTGAGATAATTCAAAAAGAAGGAAATCCTCTGGGAAACATTGTACCAAGACCAGTGATAATGATGAAAATTTAGACTACAAGTTGTACTACAGAGCTATGGTAATATAAACAGTATGGTATTGTAATAAAACTGGCGGATTGCTCGATGGAATTAAACTAAAGACCCTGACATAACTATGAACTATTAAACAACTTATTTTTAAAAACTGTAGCAAGAAATACATCTGGGGAAAAGATAAAATGTTCAACAAATGATGCTAGCCAAGCCAGATGGCTGCATGTAGAAGAATCCAAACTCATGATTGTACAAGATTCAATTCCAAATAGGCCAAGGACTTCAACTTAAGGCCAGGTATATTGAATCTGACAGAAAAGAAAGTGAGGGATAGGCTTGAATCATTGCCACAGATAAAGACTAATCAAAACATGAAACTGCAGACACTAATATCAATAATAAATAAATTGGATCTCATGAAACTAAAAAGCTTATTCATGGCAAAAGAAAAAGTGGCATTCTACAGAATGGGAAAAGATCTTTACCAACTATACAACTGATTAATTTTTTAATATCTAAAATATATAAAAAACTTTACATTAGTGAACATGAATAAATGTTATAAATGGTGTACAAAATTAAACCGAGTTTTCAAATAGAAGTCAAATAGCTGAGAATCACTTAAACCAATATTCAATATCCTTTGTTATCAGGGAAATGCAAACAAAAGTTGCTTTGAGAATTCCTTTTACACCCATCAAAATGGCCAAGATCAATAAAAGAAATTACAGTTTGTGGTGTCAAGGATGCAAAGTAGGGAACACTCATCCATTGCTGAAGGGAGTGCAAACTTGTACAAAAACTATGGAAAGCAGGGTGGCAGTTCCTCAAGACACTGGTAATAGCTCTACCTCAAGATACAGCTATAGCACTCTTGGTCATATATACAAAAGATGGTTCATCCTACTACAGAGATGCTAGTTCATCTATGTTCATTGCTATCCTGCTCATAATAGCCAAAATTCTCAAACAAATATGTCCACTAACAGATGAATACTTAAAAAATATGCAGTAGATTTCCACAATAGGAATTATTCAGCTATTTTTAAAAAAGAAATTGTGGGATTTGCAGATAAATGGGTGGAGCTAGAAGAAAATTTATCCTGTGTGAGGTCAACCAGACCACAAAAGACAAATGCTATATGTATTATCTTAAATGTGTACATTACATTGGTAAGTATGCTATGGTCTCTATAACTATAGAGAATAGGTATAAAGTAGGGGAATAGAAGGATAAGAAGGTTCTCTCAAAGAAGGGGAAACAGAATATGTAAAGAGACAAGAGGGAGCCTGGAGCAGGAGTATTCAGTGGAGAGGGAGTGAAAAAAGGTTGAGGGAGGAAATATGAGGAGGGACAACTAACACTAACTATCATTTAAGAATTCTACTCTTATGGAAACCTACTAGTATAGAAGCTTCTTAAAATGTGTACACATGTAAAAGAAATGTAAATGGGTTTACCAAATAATGGGGGAGAAAATACCCCAACTACACATCTTTCACCGCCAAGTGAAATATCCAGTGCTGGAAATGAGTTGTATCTAGTTAAATTTTGGCCCTAAAGGATCCCATGGAAATCTCCAAACATCTCAGGCTATTGTAAAACCTATTGGTTACTTACCACAAATTGATGGTAAGACATACTTATATATCTCATTGAACATGAAGAAATTGAGATGATGCCAAGCTAGAGTATCATCTCTACTGACTAGTGTTCATACTTGAAGGTACTCTGCACATTACCAGAGAAGACAGGTAAACACCAAGATACAAATCCTTTATTGTACAATGGTAATCTGCCTATATGATAGGCTGGTGCAATAGACATATACACTGTGATGGGGTTTACAGTTCACTCCGTGAGATGGAACCAATTCCTGATACTGTAGACATGACCAAGGACTTGAAACTAGATAGGGCAAGAGCCCAGGAGAAAACAAAATAAGATGTTCTGCCAAAAAAAAAAAAAAAAGCAACAGTGACTGCTAACTGCATGATCAATGCCTTTTCCAGCAATCATCAGAAAAGCTTCTTCTGGCAGTAAATGACATTAATACATACATAGATCCACAACTAAACAATATGCAGAGAATGAAAGATTTTGTAGCACTCAGTACTGAATAGAATGTGTTTATCAAACCCCTCTCCTCAGCCCCTCAGAGCTCAGACAACTATGCATTTGCAGAAGAGGAAGCAGAAGAAATTTAAGAGCCATAGGTCATGGATGATACCAAAAAAAGTGCCTTACAGACCCAACATCATTAAGACACATATGGAATCAGAGAATCTATGGCAGATTGCACAGGACCTGCACAGATTCAAGCCATACAGGGTCAAAGTAATGAAAAGGGGAAAGCAGGCATGAGCTCCCATCCCTAACCAAGAAGCTATCTAACTGATGCCCTCACTGGAAGGAAAAAAATTAGTTTTCTTCAATGGAGTCTCATACAAACCACACTTAAGGGCAGGCTCAATGCCCACTAATAAATGGCCAACATAAAATGGACTCCATGGTGGTGGTGGGGGGGGTGGGGTGGTGGTGTGTGTTATTTTATTTATTTACATTTCAAATGTTATCCCTCTTCCCAGTTTTTCCTGCATAACTCCCTATCCCATCCCCCTGCCTCCTGTTTCTATGAGGGTACTCCCCCACCTACCCACCCACTCCTGCCTCACCACCCTAGCATTTCCCAATGCTGAGATATCAAGCCTCCACAGGACCAAGGCCTTCCCCTCCCATTGACCCCAGATAAGGCAATTCTCTGCTACATATGCAGCTGGAGCCATGGGTCCCTCCATGTATACTCTTTGGTTGGTGGTTTAGTCCCTGGGAGTTCTGAAAAGTCTGGTTTGTTGATATTGTTATTTTTCCTATGGTGTTGCAAATTCCTTCAGCTTCTTCAGTCCTTCCCTTGACTCCTCCGTTGAGGTCCCTGTGCTCAGTATGATGTTTGGCTGCAAGCATCTCCATCTGTATTGGTCAGGTTCTGGCACAGCCTCTCAGAGGCTCCTGTCAGCAAGCACTTCTTGGCATCAGCAATAGTGTTTGGCTTTGGTGTCTGTATGTGGGATGGATCCCAGGTGTGGCAGTCTCTGGATGGCCTTTCTATCAGTCTCTGCTCTACTATTTGTCCCTTCATTTCCTTTAGACAGGAGTAATTCTGAGTTAATAATTTAATTAAGTGGCCCCATCCCTCAACCTGGGGTCATGCCTAACTTCTAGATATTGTCTCTACAAGTTCTCTTTCTTCTTTGTTGAATGTTTCAGCTAATGTCCTCCTTGTTGGTTCCTGGGAGCCTTTAGCTTTCCTGGTATCTGGGATTTTCTAGTGGCTACCCCCAGTTTCTCATTTCCCATTGTGGCACACTTCTGTTCAAATTTCTGACCTTATATACTTCTCCCATGTCTCCTCCCACTTCTGATCCTGCCCCCCCTTTTCCCTCATCCTCTTCTCTCCCTCCCAAATACTTTCTTCCCTCTACCTCTCATGATTATTTTGTTCCCCCTTCTAAGTAGGACTGAAGCATCCACACTTTGGTCTTCCTTCTTCTTGAGCTTCATATGGTCTGTGAGTTGTATCGTGGTTATTCTGAGGTTTTTGCCTAATATCCACTAATATCAGGGAGTATATACCGTGTGTGTTCTTTTGTGACTGGGTTACCTCACTCAGCATGATATTTTCTGGTTCCACCCATTTGCCTGTGAATTTCATAAATTCATTGTTTTTAATAGCTGAGTAGTACTCCATCGTGTAAATGAACCACATTTTCTGTATCCATTCCTCTGTTGAAAGACATCTAGGTTTTTTCCAGCGTCTGGCTATTATAAATAAGGCTACTGTGAACCTAGTGGAGCATGTTTGGGCATATTTTGTTTCACTGGTCTTTTGCTTATATATTATGGTTTCTGATTTTGTGTTTTGTGTGTGTGTGTGTGTGTGTGTGTGTGTGTGTGTGTGTGTGTTTATTATGCTTTCTGGGTTTTCATTTTCTAATTTTTATTCTGTTTTTTGTTTTCCTTCCCCTCATTGTTTTCTAAGGAAAGAGACAAAGAAGAAGTAATGTTTAAGAGGTAGACCAGTTGGGAGCATTTGGAAGAAATAAGAAGGGGAGAACAATGCTCAAAATATGAAAAATTGTATGAAAAATATTTTTGACAAAACAAATGTATATAGATAATAATATCATAGCAAAAAAGTGTGCTAGTTTCATAACTGTCAAACAGGTGACCAGATAATCCCTCATGTTTTCTAAGAAAATAACACAGAGAGTGTTCACACACTTTTGGTCACCCATGTCTGACTCTTTGGTCACCTTTTGTTTTATGCATATATAACCTGATTTGCCAATTCCTTTTCTTTTCAAAGATAATTTGGCATGTTACTTTTACTTGCTTTCACTCTAAGAATGAGTAATCTCTCTGTGGTGATGCATTTAGCTAAAAAAAAAGAGTTCTTATTAAATTTAAGAGAATTGCATTCACTTTCTTGAAAGCCATCAATGTTTAACATTTTTCAAGGACAATGAGTTCACATAGTTTTACAAAGCTGTCATGCATGACATTTTAAAGATATTTGTCCTGAGTATTTCAAGCTATAAGAAAACTTTGATATTTAACCAAAATATCATCAAACAGGGTCTGCTTCAGGTACCATTTTTAAATCTTTTAGCATTTATTACCATTCTAAGCATTTGTTTCCCATTTCTCATATATTTGGATGCATTCTTGACTATCTTTTATTTCAACATATAAAATTACCTTCAAAATAATCACAGCTACAGTAGTCCAGATGTTAAAGGTCAAACATAGACAGTGGTGAGGTGATCCACATTTGCTCAAATGGGCTGTCCATTCCATTGCTTTCTCATTCCTTCTATAAACAAAGCTGGAAGAATTCATATCCTTGACTTTTACCTCTGAAATGTATAAAAAGTATTACTGCCTCTCAGGGAGAAATCATGGTTCTCATTTCTTCTCCCCTTGATATTTTGACTCAAAATATGTCAGAATCGCAATACTCGGTGTAATGGGAAGCTGTCATCACTAGTAAATCTCTTAGGGGGAAAATATTTTTTTAAAATAGTTGAGTAAACTATTTTTAGAACTGGAAGCTACTTGTTTAAGGTTGGTAGCATAGGTTTTTGATTAAAACTATAATGACTTTCCTCTCTGCTATCAAGTCAAATTAATTTCTCCGTGCCTTTTAGTTTCCTAGACCTTTTTTCTTTCCTGAATTCTTCTATTCATTTTCCTCTTACCCTACTTCTGCAAATTCTAATCTTGGCTTGCATATTTATAAGGTTGTGTGATTGTCATTTAAAATGTAGTGCTCTTAAGAGCGTCATTTAACATATATGAAGAATGTTGGTTTTAAATATATAATCAAAAGCCTGTGAGGCACATGCAGCATACACACACACACACACACACACACACACACACACACACACACACACACAAACACATACATACATACACACACACATTCACACATACACACACACACATACACTTTTTTGTTGTTGTTGTATGTACTTAAAAAAGAAAAGTCTTAGTAAGGAAAGAAGTTCTGAGGGGTCAATATAATTCCTTTCCCTGAGGCATCATTTTTGGATTGACAGGAACTCAATATTTTTTTCTTGCCTCATGGAAACAATCTAACTTACAGTGTGGAAAAAGAATACGTGATTACAGAAAAAAAAATCATCTGAAAGCAGTTGGGATATGCATGTGTTTGTGTGTGTGCATATTACATGGCTTTAAAAATAATTACTGTTTTTGAACAGTTTCTACATTGCAGCATATTTTTCTATAGTTTCTTGTTTTGAATTAGAAACTTAATATCTTTCATTCTAAACTCCAAATCAAGGAAAATGGAGAACTTAAAAACACAGATGTTCATGACTTAACAGCTTCACTATGCACACTATTTTCAGATTATTTAGAACATTCACATTTTGCTCAGAAATTTTGCAATGAGTCAAAGATTTGTGATTCAAGGATACTGCAATACTTAGTGTTGATTATCCACAGGACAGAATCTAGAATCACTTAGAGGACAGGTTTCTGAGCAGACCCGTGATGGTCTCTGAATTCAGGTTAGGCCCGGAAAATGTCTGTGAGCAATTGTCTTGACTGAATTATTTCATCTGTGAAGATCCATAGTAACTGTGGACTAGATCATTTCTTGGGCATAGATATTAGACTGGATAAAGAAGAAAACAGAATCTGAGTATAGGCGTTCACTGTTTTCCGCTTCCTGGTTGAGGTGCAAATTGGCCAGCTGCTTTAGGATCTTGCTGCCTGACTCCTCTGCCATGATGCCCTATATCCCAGAATTATGAGCTAAAATAAACTATTTCTTTCATGAGCTGCTTTGGTCAGGGTATCTTATCATAGCAACAGGAAAAGGGAGTGAGACAGAAATTAAAATCAAGACTCAAAATGAAAGCCTTTTATAAAAATTGTCATTAAGGAATCAGTCGGTACTACAATGGCCTTAATCAGACTGTACATAATCAAAACTAAGTTCAATAAATGTTTAACACTCAACTTACATGTAGGCACACCAACATAATCAGCAATTCAAAATGTTTGCCAATTATAAAAAATCAGAAACTTTATTGTTACAATAAAGTATTTTAAATGGTACTATGAAAATATCACAAGTATTTCTTATGTTAAACATATCAGTGCCTTGTTTAGAAATTAATGTATATTGTCAATGAATCACATCAATACTTCATTTCTTCAAAGACAATTTTCTAAGTATATCACTGACATATTAAAGACTGCTGTTTGTCTTTCTTCATCTCTTAAAAGAACATAAGCTATTCATCAAAAAATATTTCCATCTTTCAAAGAAAAATATAATTTACAGCCCTTTGCACTCAATTTTTGTTTAATACAATAATATAATTTTTCATCTTTTATTAAATAACTATTAAGAATCTACAGTATAAACATTATGTCCACCCTCAAGGTGCTTATAGTTTAGTGCTATTGGCAATTAGAACATGAGGGTAGTTGAGGCTAAGTAGATATCTTAGCTAGTATTCTATTGTTATGAAGAGACAGCATGAAGAAATCAACATATAAAAGACATAATTTCTTTGGGTGTCTGCTTTTAGTTTTAGAGAGTTTGTCCATTTTTTTCATGATTCCAATCGTGGGAAGCAGAAGTCAATAGCAGTGGAGCAGTAGCTGCCATGATCTAAAGATAGTGGGAAGTGGGGGGGGGGCGTTAGGGAGAGAAAAGGGGAAAAAGGAAGAGGGGGAAGGAGGGAAGGACAGAGAGAAGGGGGAGGAAGGCAGGGAGGGAGGGAGAGACAGACAGACAGACAGACAGACAGACAGACAGACAGACAGACAGAGAGTTTGGGCCTGGCATGGGCTTTTGAAACCTCACAACCCACCTTCTGTGATCCGTCTCTTCTAACAAGGCCACACATCTTAATTTTTCCCTAAACAGTCCACCAACTTAGGCGCTAGACACTTAAGCATATGAGGCTGTGGGGTCATTCCCATTTTACGCTCACCTTGGACATGTCAGTAGTGGCACGGGTGGAGACAGAGCTCCATGGTTTTGCCTGAAGTCTCCTGAGCAGCCTTTGTCAAAGACCTCTACACAGGCAACTTGATAACTCTTGGCTTTGATGAAAAAATATTAAATACAAGCCAGTATAAATCAGAGTTGGAGTTTATTTTTAAAAAGATTTTAATATAGATTATAGGCACAAGGTTAAATGCAAGAGAGGTGCTCAAAAAGAAAAAACACACACCCAAAGCATGGATCTGGCTTTCTCAAAGGAGTGTCACATTTTATTGTCTTTACAATAGTCATAGGCATGAAGTTATTGTCTTCAATTGGCTGCAAAGGAATTTAAATGAGATTACAGTATTCCTGATCAGCATCAGACAGGATTATAACTTATCAATTAAAACTTCAGATCACAGGGTTGCAGGAAGTTAGGATGTCTCCATTGCAAACAGAATTAATAGTTTTAATTATGAGATTCCCAGAAAGTATCTTAGAGATGAATCAAGCTGTAACCAAGGTCTTAGACTTTCAGGACTTTATGCTTGCTTTGTGGTTATTTTTACATAAAGTATCTACTTATAAAAGGATTATCAACTTTATGTTGGCATGTTAGGAGTTAGTTGGGTGCTGCTATGTATTCAAATGCTAAATACTAGCTCCCAATATTTGACTGCAGTCCAGACAAGCATGTTTTCAAGTACACCAAGTGATGTGTAAACTTTGCTCCATTTTACTCTGACTGGTTAAATAAAAGTTGCTGACATCCAACTACTGGGGAGAATAGTGGTAGGTGAGGTTCTGGTTACTGGGCTGGGAGGTCACAGGTAGGAACCATAAGTCAGAAGAGAGAAGAAGAAGGAAGATAGAGAGAGCATGGGACTCCATTAGACCACATGGCCAAGAGAAGTAAACCTTGAGAACATACTGGCCATAGGAAGAACAATATCAACTCACCGGAATCCCCCAGAGCTCCCAGGGACTAAACCACCATCCAAAGAGCACACATGGAGGGACCCATGGCTCCAGCTGCACATGTAGCAGAGGATGGCCTTATCTGGCATCAATGGGAGGGGAGGACCTTGGGGCTGTGAAGGCATGATACCCCAATGTAGGAGAATACTAGGATGGTGAGGCAGTAGTAGTGAGTGGGGGGGGGGGAGCTTCCTTATAGAAACAGGGGAGACGGGAAGAGGATAGGAGGTTTGCTAAGGGGAAACTGGGGAAGGGGATAACACTTGAAATGTAAATAAATAAAATAACCAATAAAATATAAAAAAGACTCAAACAGAAAGTAACACATGACTTATGACTGGGATGTAAGAAGAGAATAAAATCAACCCAATCTAGGCTTGCAGTTTGTAAATGAAATAATAGGTTTTTGTGTCTTTTATACAAGCTAGCTAGAACATACAATTCCTTTTACATTGGCAACTTCCTCAGCAAATGTTGTCATTTTTTCCTGAAATACCTACTTCTAAGATAGAGAAAGGCTTCAACCAGACCCTAGAGTGTAGGAACTCTTGTTTCTTACAAAACGTGTTATAAGTACATTTAACCTGAACTCAAGGGAGAGAAGTCTGCCAAGAGAACAGCAGTTAGGTAAGAAGCTGAGAAAAACAACTTCCAGGCAGGGATTCAGACTGTGTGTGAAAGAGTCCAAAGAAGGAGGAAGCACACCCTAGGATATAAAAGGCAACTGAGAGGCAGGTTGAAGGGGAAGCCAGGAGCCTCTATAACAGTGTGCAGGAACTTTATACCTTGTTTTGAAAGTGCTTTTATTTTATCCAAACACCCATATAGGGACTATGGGGCTTTGGATAGGTGTGCTGCGGTTCAGTTTTCTGTTTACAAAGAAAGGATGAGAATGCTTAGAGGCTATTAGCCTAGCCTCCATGTGGAGAATGGCTTGAAAGGGAGCAATCCTAGAGTAAAGGCTGTTTGTAGTCTGGTGTCAAAATCTATGAAACTGAAAAAAAAATGTGGCCCACACTGAGGACTATCTGTGCAAGTAGGAGGGTAATTATAGGGGAACTGGAGTTAATTTAATTTGTATATTTATTTATTTGGAGAGATGAGAAAAATCATATGTGACTCTTCCTTTCACTTTGACAGAGGACACAGGAATGTGGCATTTATAAATGGTGCAAAGGTTGGGACATGGTGTAATATAATCGTAATGTCTTTGAGTAATTTGTGTAAAAATTCAATCACATAATAAAATTTGTAACAGACATTTCTAGCTTCCCCCTTGAGAATGATCCCAATTGCCAAGGGGGAAAAAAACCTAAGAAGTCTCAGTAATTAAAAGGGGGAGAGTATTAAATCAGAAAGGGGTCTTATAAAGAAATGGCCACTAATTCAAGTAGTAAAAACAGACAAAATAGCATTACAAATTCCCAAAAGAGCAAATGCTATATTTGATAAAGAAAGCAATGGTATCCAAAAGACATTCATGTACCAATACCCAGTGCAAAAGTACATAATACACTGTATGACAAAGGAACTTTGTGGGTGCCCTTAAGTTAAAGATCCTGAGATATGATATTTTTACTGGATTATTATCTGGATATGGTGGTTTGAATGAGACACATCACCCATAGGCTTCAGTAATTGAACACTTGGTTCCTAGGTGGTGATACTATTTGAGAAGGCTTAAGAGATAGTGAAGTCTTGCTGGGAGAAATACATCATTGAGAATGGCCTGAGCATCAGTAACATTGACCAGTTTTCAGTTTGCTCTCTGGTTTGTCTTTGCCCCTAAAAATTACTGATCTCTCAGCTTCCAACTCAGGCTGCCATGCTCTTTCCTCTAATTATGCAAAACCATGAATCAACATATACTTTCTTCCAAGCATTTTTCTTAGTGATTGTGTTTTATCACAGCAACAGAAAAGCAACTAATGCAGTAAATGCAGAATGAATAGTGACAATGGTTCGTTAGAGAGTGGCAGAAAAAAAACAGAGTCAAATAAGGGGTGGAATAGACAATGGGAAGAATACATGTGTCTGTGTGAGAGAGACAGAAAACATACACACACACAGACACACACACATACACACACGGGCACATGCACATACACATGCAACTACACAAGTGTAGGGAAAAAGAAAGACGAATGCAAGCCATACAGAGAACCTGTAGAGGCAGGAAAAGGATTTTCCTTTAGAGCAGTGTTTCTCAACCTTCCCAATGCTGTGACTCCATAGTTCTTCATGTTCTGGTGATCCCCGATTATAGAAATATTCTGTTGCTACTTCCTAACTGCAATTTTTGCTACTCTTATTATTATGTAATATAAGTATAATGTAAATATCTCTATGCAGAATATCTGATGTGTGACCCCTGTAGGGATCATAACAAACAGGTTGAGAACCTCTGCTCTGGAGAGAAGGATCTCTGCCCTGGCAATCCATTTCAATCTTCCAGCCTCCAGGACTGAGAGAAAAATCACTCTCTTGTATGAAACCACAGATGTTGTGGTAACCCATAACAACAGCCAAAAGAAAATAATGTTCGACGTGGCTTAACATTTGCAACATAGAATTTATTGACAAAAGAGATGTAATTAAGAAGTAATGACTTATGTGTGTTCTCCTTTGATATATCTCTTGCCATGGTATTACAAGCTGTTAGCATTTCAGCTCAAATTACAACATTTCTAAGGTGAAATGAAAACTCTATCATGTCTTGGTCTCCTGACTGTTTCCCTCTTTCAACATTCAGAGTCCTCTTATGATCATATGATATATAAGGTTCAGGCATTTTAGCTCTGCTTGGTGGAATGAACTGAAGAAAATTAACGAAAGTGAATTTTAAGTGTATCATTTATTCCTTACGAGAATGCTTCCTAGAAAAAAAAAATAATCTTAGCTTGATTTAATCCAAAGTTTTATTTATCAGGAAATTTTTTTTTTTATAAAAACTTATTTACACTGTCTGGAATCATTACCTGTAGGATACAATGTGAAAAGACTCCTTGAATGCTTTCATGCTAAACTTACCTTGCCAATCACCTTTGTGCCCATAGCTTCTTCTTCTATTTGATAGTTATTGCAACCCAAATAGATTTTTTTTCCTGAAATCAAGCATACCCTATATCCCAATGCTTTTTAAAAAGATGGAAAATCTAGTATTAAACCATATGAAATATTATGACTTTTCTGGATCTGAGGATACATTTCTTCACTAAATAGTTAACAGAAATAAATAAAAGGTAACATAGGTCTTATGACTGAAATCACATACAGATTTTCAGCAATGCCGACACCATCGATTGCTGGGAGATCTTTGCTTGCAGCTAGCCTGTGATTGAGACAAAAACTGTAAAGCATAACTAATAAACATCTGCCATGATTCTAAGATGACTCGGTGACCCACCAGGAACTGAGCACTTTGTGCCTGATGTATGAGGAGATTCAAATAAGAATCATACAGCATGCAAACCTAATTCCCTATTTGTATTAAAATATTTTTAGAAAGAAAACATAATTTAGCTTTCTCAATCCTCTTGACACTGAGAAACAAAACCTCCTGTGACGAACAATAGAATCTCTGCTGCATTTGCTGTACCATATTGCAGCATTTAGATAGCCCTGGCAGAGCTGCGTAATGAGATACTGCTAATGGTGATTACTTGGAAAAGTACATTACAAATCTTTAAAAAGTACATACATTTGGATCTTGCTACTGAAACCTGAAAGTTCCAAGCTGGAAATGGTGACTCACACCTATAATTTTAGGGATGCTGAGACATGAGGATTATCATGAGTTTGTGGCCAGCAGCCTGAACTATGAAGCAAGACTCTGTTTCAAAAAATTATAAAATAGAAAAATAAACATATTTGCTATAAAATATACTATTTCTATATAATCATATATATATGTATATATACATACATGCATAAAATAGATGTCAACATAGAGATAGATATGTGTGTGTATAATTTGAGTAAAAACTATTTTGTGACAATGAAAAAGTATTTTTGTACTATGTGGTATATGCATTTAAATGTATAAACCTTTAACCCGAAACCAGGTAGAGGTATGAAATAGTAAATTTTCCAAAGCAAAGGCAGGAAACTTACATAGCTTTACTGTGGTGGATAGCCCTAGCCTTTTGTTGTCATGGTAATTCCACTCCTGGGAGGGGCTGCGAAGGAGGAGTGAATCTTGTAAACCTTCTGTCCAATCAAATTTGTTAAATAAAGGCTACAGCCAGTGATTGGGCAGTGGAAGAGGAGTGGGAGGAGCCAGAGGCAGGGAAAGGGGATAAGACGAGGAGAGGCATGGGAGTGAGAGAATTGGCAGTTGGTGGAAGCAGAGGGAGTTGGTGGAAGAAGAGAAGATGAAGAAGACCCTGACCTAGGAAACCACAAGTTGTTAAGAGCTCTCTTATCCGGGGAATAGTGTAGTTTAATGGTAAATCTGCCCAATCTAGGCATGCAGCATTCATTTGATATTTATTGACTTGTGTCTTTTCTTCTATGGACTTCCTATGGGCAAGAGATTTACCGCAACACATAGCTTTACAGCTTGGGCCTAGGCTACAATTGCATTCTTAGTTCAACTGTGGAAAATGGTTAAGGATATAACACAGAGAACTTATGAAATTTATTCACCTAAAGCTATTCACTGGAGATGTCAGCATCTACCTTGAAACTGAGATTTTTTTTTCTTCTTGAGCTTCATATAGTCTGTAAGTTATATCATGGGTATTCCAAGCTTTTTTCCTAATATCCACTTATCAGTGAGTGTATACCATGTGTATTCTTTTGTGATTGTGTTGCCTCACTCAGGATGATATTTTTTAGTTCTATCCATTTGCCTGCAAATTTCATGAAGTCATTGTTTTTAGTGGCTGAGTAGTAATCCACTGTGTAAATGTACCACATTTTCTGTATCCATTCTGTAAGTAATTGGCTGGGAATGCAGAGAGTTCCTCATACCAGGCTGTGGGTAGTTGGCTGGGAACGCTCTGGGTTCCTCCAGCTGGAAGGTAGACCCGATACTGTGGATCCACAGTTTCTCACCATGTGGCTCCAAGGACACGAGAAAGTCCATGGGTTTCCAAAACGGGTTTATTGGCATGACAGATGGATCTGGATGCACCCTCCATAAAACCCAGGGCAGACCTGAGTTAAATAGGGAAGGAAAGAGGGGGTAGGGGTTGAGAAGGAATGCTTAATTGGCTCCACCCTCTGGCCTTCAGGTGCCTCACTAGTATGTAAACCTCTCTAGGGCCTGAGGCCTGTTACTCATGCCCTCTACCTGTGCCCTACATGACTGAAGGGTGCAGATTGAATGGAGATTAGACCTTGTGTCAGGAGCCTGGGTTCCCAGGGCATGGCTGAACACTTACAACCCAAGAACCAGAATACTCTTCCACTGCCAGACACCATTCCTCTGCTGAGGGACATCTGGGTTGTTTTTGACTTCTGATTATTATAAATTAGGCTGCTACAAACATAGTGAAGCATGTGGTCAAACTGAAATCTTAAACTAAGCCACTCTCTGTTCTATTGTTCAAATGTGCTTAAATTATGTATCTCCTCAAGGTATCTATGGTAAAGGCTTGGTCCCCAGGTAACAGGATAAAATTTATAGGCCTGTGTAATTGGAATCTCATTGTACCTATTCATAGGTCATAGGTAGAGTATCCTCAAAAAGAAATGCAGGCCTTCTCATCCTCTTCCTCCTTCTACTAATCCTAATATGATTCTTTGATGCTATAGAAATTCCTGTCCAACATGCCATTATTGGCCACCTAGTGACCAATCATCATTGGCAGCCAGTGCAGATGCCAGTTCTTTGAACCACCAAATCTTTAATGTCACATTTGTCTTTCCTCTTCATGAGATAGTTGCTTCAGGTACTCATTATAATGACAAAAATCTGAAATATGATGTTTGATATTCAAAACCCTTCTTCAAAAAGGGAAAATTAATTGCTGTTATTGATCCCTTTTTAAGAAGAAAATCTAGGAGTAACCACAAGACCCCTGGATAATCTGAATGAAGACAGAAAGAGAGAGAGGAAAAAAAAGTCTTCCTTAAGGTAAACTGCAAAATAAAGCTCAGAACCATGCTTAAAAAGAGCTAATGCTACAAACAGCCTCTCTAAGCCAAACAAAACAAACAAACAAACAAAAACGAGAGTAAAGAGTTATTGTAGATTGAGTCTTCTCACTTGCTTTCTGTTGCAAAAGATAAACATTACCAAAAAAACAAGTTGGGGAGAAAAGAGTTTATTTGACTAATAGTGTCCAGACACCAAGAGAAACCAAGGCAAGACTCCAGCACCAAGTTGGAGATAGGAACTAGAGCAGAGACCATTGAGGACTAGTTCTTACTGTCTGTCTTTCCATGGCTGCTCTCTTATGTAACTGAGGCCCAACTGCCTAGGCTTGCTACCACCTGCAGAGGCTGGACCCTCCCACATTAATTATTAATCAAAAGATTCCCCATAGACATTTCTATAAGCCAATCCGATAAGGGCAATTACTCAATTGATTTTCCCTCTTACAAAATGACTCTAGTTTCTGTCAAGGTGGCAAAAACTGATGAACACATTAAACAAGGTAGAAACTGAGTAATATCTATCAGTAATCATTTCAGAGGACAATCATTTCAGAAGTTATTTCATGACCCACAACATAAATATAACATCTATTTCAAAACCTATTTTATATAACATGAAATAAAAATAAACCAGTTGGACTTGGGGAATTGAATTAGAAAAAAAAAAAAAAAGGCTTACCAAATAACCATGAAGGCCTTGAATTTAGATCACTAGCACTCATATGACACAAAATATAGGAAGATTGCTTAATGAGCAAAATGTCTGTTATAAATATGAGGAATGGTATTTTTATTTCCAGAACCCACATAAAGCTAGAGGCAATGGCTGTAATCCCTATGTGCCTATGGTGAAATGAGGTAGAGACAGAAGAATCACCCTGCCCAACCCTTGAGGGTCAGCTAGCCTGCTGTTTCATAAACAAGGTGCAAGGTGAGGACCAACATCCCAGGACTGTACATCACTGCACATCCACATTCTCAACGTGAACATTCATACATAGGAAAATGCACACACAAAATCAACACTAACATACATACATCACACAACCACCTATACTTACACATGCATACACACACACACACATACATATACATATATATACATATATATATACATATACATATGTACATATGTATGTATATATATGCATATGTATGTGTGTGTGTGTGTGTGTGTGTGTGTGTGTGCCAAGTGCCAATGCACAAAGAACTTACTCATTCTGGATGAAACATAAACTTCATTCTTTATTCCAGAGAGAAAAATAAAAGCTTCTACCTTTCTATTGCTAAATGAGAAAAACCTAAGTCCATTAGAAAAAATAATCCTGTCCTTGTCAGTAAGAAGCATGTCTTACTGTTAAGAGAAAATCTTTCTCTGGTGAGAAGCCTCCCTGCTGCTTTCTATTCTCTCTGCAGCTCTTTTCTGCTCTGTTCTCTGTGTTCTATCTTGCCTCTTTCCTCAGCTCTTCAACTTATCAGCTCTGTTATATTAATCTTTGTCTCTTCTCTTTCTCCTCAGCTCTATTATATTCTGCTATGTTCTGCTGTCTCTTCTATTTTGCTTCTCTGCATTCCTTCTCTTCTTCTGCCTCCTTAATGTCATTGTTACTAGTTTCTGTACTTTTTTTAGGAGAATAGATCACATGGTATTTTGAGCATCTTTTTTATTCAAAATTTCACAAAAGTTCAAACATAAATTCAAATCTTGAATAAAAAGTAACAATAGAGATGTTTACATGTGTTTCCATTTAAACTAGTTATCTAACGAAATATCCATTATTTGCCACTAGCTCCACAGGTTCATTGAAAGTGTAAATCATCTGCCTAGTGTTTCATTAATATTGAAGTTTTGTACAGATGAATCCAATCAATATTTTATCTTCTGTCCTTGAACCTACAATAAACTATTCATTCCCAGTTTATGGCCTATAGTTATTAGATAATAGTTTTACAACTAGCCCAGAAAGAAACTTTTGATTATAAATCTTCTTCACACCTATTTTCTATCTTAGTGCAATTAACTTATGACACAGGAAGACTTGCAGAAACTTCATTGCAGCCCTTTATATAAATGGTTCAATAATTACCTGTATAAACTTAAGAATTCTATAGAATCATTATTAGGAATTAAAAATCATCTGTTTGTCTACATAGCATCTCTACAAGACTGTACATCTTCATTGATGTGCAAGAATTCTGCTCAATATGGTGGGCTAATGCCAAGGGATTTTTATATTAATTTAATAATGACAGAAAAGGCATATCAATAGCAAAAATCACTCCTGAGATGAAGTCTTTAAGGCTGTGCTTCCAAGAGCACATCCATCACAGACAATGCAAAAATGGTAGTCCAGCTCAGGAAAGTCATCTCCTACCCTTTACCCTTTTCTATATGGCTTGTGACACAAAATCAGCCTCATCTAGAGTGTACCTGTGAACCTATAGACAAGTGCAGGTCTTAAACCTCACCAGAGAATTTTTTGTGCAATGAATGATGGTTAACTGAATAACTCATAGATGCCCACAGTGCAGAGAATAAGTGTCCATAGAGAGCTGAGCCACACAGGGACATCTATACCTTGCCACCACCACAACCCTTCAAAATTCAATAAACATCTTCAAAGAGAGGATGGAGAGATTGATAGAGCCAGGGGTTGGAGCTGGTTGGAGGAAGACAATGTCTTCTGGAATTGACAGGAGGGTTGCACTCATGAATTCACAGCAGGTGTGGCTACCTGGACAAAATCAATCCACTTATTGTTCAGCCCAAATAGGGGAGGAACTCTAACACACCAACTTCTAACTGAGAAGTTATGGATAGTTATGGATATTTGATGGCTTCTGATAGAGAGAAAGGGGGAAGGGACAGAGAAGGAAAGGGAGAGGCAGGGAAAGAGGGAGAAGGAAACAGAGAGGAAGAGTAGAAGGGAGAGGAAGAGGGGGAGGGAAAGGGAGAGGAAGGAGGGAAAGGGAAAAGGAGAGGGAGAAGGAGAGGGAGAGGGAGGGGGAGGGGGAGGGAAAGGGAGAGGAAGGAGGAAAAGGGAGAAGAGGGAGATGGAGGGGGAGGGGGAGGAGGAGGGGGAGGGGAAAGGAAGTTTTCTTTAAGAGTATGACCTCTGGAAGGTAGATGATACTCCAATAGATGGGCCCACATTCAGCAGTATGTAATTACCACAAATTGGACTTGCTTTATCATTTTAAAAAAAAAGAAAGAGCACACAAGAGAGAAGATTTTTGAGGAGGATTGTAGATATGGGAATAGTTGAATGGGCCCTACTATGATCAAAATTATATCCTTCACAGAAGATCTATAAGGTTCAGGGTGGGATGGTTTCTCAGGATGGACCTCCCTTTTCTCAGAGGTAAAGGGGAAAGGTGAATAGAGGGACTTTGTGAGGAAGGGGCTTAGAGGGGACTGTGATTGAGTTATAATGTGAATAAAAAATTATTGGAAAAAAGAATAAAAATTTTATATTAAAAATTGAAAGAGATAATCAAGCTACAATCTACAGACCCAGAGAGGCTAAGTATCAAGGAGGGCTCAAGAGGGGGTGCATGGATCCTGGGAAGAAAAAATAGAATAGATTTTTGTGTGTACACTTGGAGCAAGTGCAAATAGCAACAGGAGGGATCACATGTCTGGGGTAGAGGGAGAGAATATGGGGAGAAACAACTGGAATTACGGCATATTTAGGGGACAATATGAAAACCTAGTGCAGTAGAAACTCTCTGGAAACTACATGGGTAACCCTAGTGAAGACTCCTAGCAATAGGCAAACAAAGCCTGAATCAGCCAGTCTGTAACCAGAACAGACTTCCAACAGTGGGACTGGAGCACTAACCTTGTATCTACAATACATCCTGCCTACAAGATGTACTGAAGTAATGTTGGCACAGAACTTATGGGTGTGGCCAACCAATGACTGGTCCAACTTTAGACCCATGCCATGAGGGAGAGAGAACCCATGTTTGACACTACCTGGAAGGCCAGGAACAAGAGACAGAATAGCTCACACACCCAGAATAGAGCCAAACACAACTGACAAAATAAGTCAATGAAATGAATCCTAATGACAGTCTGTTATACTCATAGATTGGTGTCAAACACAATCATAATCAGAGGGGCTTCATCTAGTAACTGATGGGAGCAGGTACAGAGACCCAAAGCCGAACAATAGGCAAAGCTTGGAGAACTCCATTAAAGAGGCAGAACTGTAAGATCCAGTGGGTTCAAGTACACCATAAGAACACAGCCCACACAATCAATTAAGCCGGGCTCATAGAGGCTCACAAAGACTGAACTAGCAATGAGGGAGCATGTATGTGTCTGACCTAGGTTTTTTGCATATATCTTATTGCCAAGACTTGTATGGCTGTGTAAGGGACAGTGTGGCACAGTTTCCTGCCCCTGGAACATAGCCAGGAAGACATAGGCCTCCATAAGTGCTGATGATTGCTGTGGGCGTGGAGCTTGTTTGTATAGTAATGTATACATTTTTACTTCATGGTTCACCTTCCAGGAATATTCTCCCTGTTAAGATTAATGACTCCATAATAATTAGAAACAGCATGACCAGAAGGCAAGAATGTATTCCTCAGCAAAATGGTGATCTCTGTGACCTTCAGGATAACCCTTAAGGCCGAGGGAATGATCACTGAAAATGTGAGTTCAAGAATATATAATTTTGCCAGGCGGTGGTGGCACACCAAAAGAATGGGCTTTAGTGTCAGCACTTGGGAGGCAGAGGCAGGCGGATTTCTGAATTCGAGGCCAGCTTGGTCTACAGAGTGAGTTCCAGGACAGCCAGGGCTACACAGAGAAACCCTGTCTCGAAAAAACCAAAAAAAAAAAAAAGAAAAAAAAGAAAAAAAAAGAATATATAATTTCTCAACTATGCAAAACATAAAAATTCAGTATGAATTATATGTGGGGCTTCAGGGACCTAAAAGAACAGAGACAGCTCCACCAATAAGTCTACTTCTCAGAAAGATATTAAGGAAACACATAAAGAAATTTAGGGAATGGTAATCTCAGGGCAAGATTTCCGGTAAGTTTATTGTTTGTGCTTGCAAAAGCAGGGAGATTCTAGAGTTCAAAGTCACATTGGGACTGAGTGAGTTTAGCTCTAGGAGTGGTGGGAATGGTAATCTCAGGACAAGATCCTACCCATCTAAACTTACTGTTTGTGCTTACAAAGGCAAGCAAATCTCTGTTCATTTGCTATGTTAAAAGGAATGTATTTACTGTCTCTTTCCATGAATCAAGAGGCTAAGGTCATAAAATGATGATTTGTGAGATAATCAAAAGGGAACCTTGAGTAATGACTGAATTGATATGTAAATAAAAGAATGGGCTTTTGGTCTTCAAGAGCTGAGGCATCTACACAGCTGTCTAGAGAGCTATCTGGAGCAAAAGACAGACCTACCATCTTGTATCTTGTATCCTTCATTGACTGCCAGATTTTTCTTCCTCTACTCCCAAACTTCCTCAGGATCCCTTTTCTAAGCTGAAGCTGGTGCTTGGCATGTTATGATTATTTAGCTTGGTGTTCTTGTGAATTGGAGTATCTCTGACTCTTTTGCCTGCTTTTTGGACCCTTTCCTCCTCCTTGGTTGCCTCATCCAGCCTTAATATGAGGGTTTAGCCCAGTCTTCTTGTAACTTCTTATACTCTGTTAATATCTGTAAGAAACCTGCTCTTTCCTGAAGGGAAATGGAAGATAAGTGGATATGGGGGAGAAAGACATTACCAGGGAAGGGAGGCTGGAAGGAGTGGAGGGAAAGGAAAACAGTTAGGGTGTAATATATGAAAGAATAAAGAAAGAAAGAAAAGGAAAAAAATTGAAAGTGTTCTGAGATCAGAGTTTATAGGTAGGACCTATTACTTTCAAAGAATCTCAAATAAATATCTTAATAATATACTTCTAGGTCTTCAAAAATAAGGACATTTCAAAATTAGTAGAAGAAAATAATAAAATAATAAAAATAATAGAAAATAAAGCAGAAATTAATGAAATGGCAAATGGAAGAATAATACCTATACCACAAGAAAAAGTTAGTACTTTGAAGAATAAACATGATTGAGAAGTAATTGCCAAACTGACCAAACAAAAGACAGGACCCAAACCAATCAAATTAGAGCTGTCATGAGGCAATGTTAGATATCAGAGAAACCCAAGTAACAGAAGGAAACATATATTGGACTATATTCTAATAAATTATAAAATCCAGGCTCTAAATTTTGTTTGGCCTTAAAAGAACTAAGACCACAGTCTTTACTGTATCCCATTTAAAAATCCTCACATTTTAAATTATTAAAATATATATGATACACTTTATATTATTCTTGAGAACTGAAAATAATTGACCTTAACAAAGATTGTAGTGCTTAGAAGGAAAAACTAATTATTTCAAATGATAGTCAAAAGAGAGAGGAGAACGGAAGGGGAAAAAATGAGGAGGAGGAGCAGGAGGAGGAGACAATCCTTGATTTAAGTTAAAGTTTCTTACTAAAATATAAGAACTTAATTTACTAAAGTCTGCTGAATCACCACTGTAATAATAGTCTACAGCAAATGTTATTGATGAGATATTGGAAGTATTTCTTTGAAAGAGAGATAAATTTAATAATGATTCATGCTAAGCTGGAATTTCTAAATCATGGTATGAAACCGGAAAATAGGGTGAAAGATAAAGGATCTAAAAGGAACAAATATTCATTGTTTACAGATAATAGGACTGAGAAGACTCAAATGATCTACCTAAAATTCTAAAGAGCTGATGAAACTATTCCTAGATTGATTATTTTAAGTTTAATATGAAAAACTATTGTGATCTTATGCCTCATCAATAAACAGGACGGACAGATCGGAAAGTAGTACACTTATGCAACAACAAATGTTGTAAGGGTTCTGGGGAGAGTTTTTACATTTCAAAAGTCATACAAAGAAAAAAATGTGCAATTATTAAATGGCCATGTAGGTGATAAACTAGTGAAGACATAAGCACTTATTTTAAACCCCCATTCTCTTCCTATTAGTAGACGCTGCATTCCTAGCCAAAATCACTATAGGATTTGATTTAAAATGTAATACGCTTTTCTAAAATGTTTATAGATGGTAAAAGAGGAAGTATGCCCAAGGCACCAATGAGGAAAAAGAATTCAGCAGAGCATGGGCTGCTGGATCTCTTATACTATAGTTTGATGTGGTCTGTTCCTCAAAGATTCATTTGCTAGAAGCACACCTTTAGTGCAGTAGAAGAACCTTCAAAATGAAATGAAGTCGAAGGCAGTCTTAGGTCATGAGGTTCGCAGCTGCATGGGATTAATGTTGTTTTGTGGAAGCGGGCATTTCTGGAACAGTCCTCATGATAGGTTCTGTAAAGCAAGGGCACCCAGGTGTTTGGCCCTGTGCTTATAGCTGGTTCATTTAACAGTTCTCAAATACGCTGTTGCATAGCCAAGGGGCTCTTGCCAAAGTGACAGCAATGGGCCATTTAGACTTTCTAGTCACCAGAATTGAGGGCCAAATAAATGTCTTTTCTGAGGGTAAGATAAATTGAGACAATGTGATGTGGTGTCAGAAAATAACCAGAGTCCTGTGGGATAGAGTAGGGTAGCCTGTAAATAGCTTCACTTACAAAAAGAGGCGACGCAGGAGAAAAGTGGCATCTAGAACTCTGAAGGTTAAGATTTTATCCAAAGAATAATGTCTACAGTCGTCCACACACTAAAGCTATTCATATAAATTCATTACCTAAACTTTATACTTTTAAAACCAAATACAGGAAAAACAATCTGTATGCTTCATAGTTCAAAGATTACTTAAAGCATTATGCTGTTGAGTATAATAAGTTAAATTTTCCCATTACTTATAATGAGTCACATGAATGTATAGACACTAAACTTTACTTTTTGAAAACAACAGGACTTTACATTTCAAGGCAGACACTTCCTAAGTTATTAGAAGCTGAAGTCAAAATATTTTCAGCAATAAACCTCAGAACAAATAACTCCAGTTGATAAAGATAATCTGTGAATAGTCAAAATTAATTTTCTAGAAAAAAGTTAAATGGTATGTATGTGGTAGTCACAGAAAAATGATTTAAATTGTTACAATGTAGACTTTTTGTTCTGCTGTTATGCCTGCTGCTTTACTTTCAACATCAAGAAGCCATTTTTCTTAATCCTAAAATTCCATCTCTGGAAATAAAATATATACCAATTGCCAGAGCTTCATCCAAGAAAACCAATGATCTAAGGAAAGATACAGTAAGAGAAAAATAATAATTGCTTCTTTTTTCCATTGTACTTAAGAGGTTTTATAAATTGTCAAATGACATTATTACAAAATCTGAATTGTCTTTTTGCAAGTTTTGGACATTTTTTTCTATGGATTTAGTCATTACATGTTTAAATTCCACTTAATTCTTTAAGTTACTGAAATATTCTCAATTACTCAATCCTATTGTCTACTATTATTAATCCTAGACAACTTGTCATCTTGTTCTTAGGAATAAGCAGAGGAAGGGATACAACTCAGTGCTGATAAGAAAGGGTTAGTGCACAGTAAAGGGTACTCACTGGCCATATCTTTGTATCTATATCCTACCCCTACTTGGTTTGGTGTCATTGAGGCTAACCACTTCAATAATCTGCCCCTTCTTGCCAATCAGTAAGGAAGAACCATTTTCCCTCTGAACCTTTAAAACCTCAATCAGCATAAAACTACCAAAATAAACATAGGTTCTGTAAATCCACAAGACCTAACTCTACTGGTGACATTCAATCAGTAAGAAAGAATATAAAGGAAACTTGGTCCCAGTGGACATCACTCCTGACAGCATCCGTCATCTAGGCATAGTTACTGTTGAGGAGTCTTCAAGATAGCTTGAGGCCTAATTTAAATCAAAAGGTAAAAGTAACCAAAGCTCCCCAACAATACACATTCCTAACTCACAAAAAGGTTGCCCCAGCTGCTGACAGTGTGGTCCTCCCTCTCCAGGCTGCCTATACTCCTCCTCACCATGTACTGGTACTTACTAAATAAAACTTTTTAATGGCTGGGCTGCTGTATCATTCTATAATTTTTTTTTTAAATCACAAGACCAAGGATCTGAACAGAAGAAGATCTGAGCTCCACTGTTATTCTCTGTCACAACACTATTTTCCAGGCATGTTCTAGGACCTCAAATCAATTTTCAGTATCAAAGTCAAAATAAAAGTAAGTTATTACACTTATTCCTAATAGTCTACCATTGTTTGCAAGTATAACCAGAAGAATATTGCTGGAAATACATCTTTCTTCAAACTCATTAGTCATTGACATCAGATATCTATTCAACTTTGTAAGCGTTATCACATGTATACATGTGTAATTGTGTTGTACCTTGTTTTCTGCAATTTAAAGGGGATTCTCAAAATTAGCTGCAAACATGTCTAAATGAATAGCTTTATAGATATTAGTTTTTAGTCTATTAACTTAGAAACAGAGAAAACATAGACCAGTGAATATATTTCACTGAAATATATATATATTTATATTATATTATATATAATATATAAGTAATATATTATATAATAATATATAATGTATATATAATACTACAGGGAGTATCCTTCACTCCCTTACACTCTGAGAGCATATTCATTATCATGTCTTTCATAGTCTTTGCCTTTGCATTAATAATACCAAAATTAATCTAAAAAGGACCAGCAATAGGGATCTATAAGTATTGAGAAGTACTTTTACAATGGTGAAATGTTAATGACTTAGTAATTCAAAATATCAGTTGTTATTTAAACATCTCCACTTTGCCTTATGGATTTTAAAACATTGACAGCCAAATGATATTGGAGAATTGTTTGTCAACCTGCCTATCCTATAAGCCATCTGCCCATCTTTGCAATATTTTCCACATGAAGGAAAGGCTATTCTGATGACTCTGCAACTAAAGCACAGCTCTTCAAAAGCAGGGCATTTTCTTTGTTCTGTTCTTTTCTTTCTTTCTTTCTTTCTTTCTTTCTTTCTTTCTTTCTTTCTTTTTTTCTATTTGATTTTCTTACAATATCCTATACTTAATTTTCTTGGTGTATCACTAATCTGAAAAAAAATACAAAATGAAATGAAATTGAATAAATTGAATAATGGATCAAAATGACATAAAGTTCTTTGAAGTTTAGCCTTTCCTACTCTACTAATCAACACACCATTTAAAAGAAACCTATTAAGTTTAAACAGTTATTCTCCCAGGCTTCATATCACAACCAAAAAATGTTTCTGGTGTATTAGTTAAAATAATAACTATATATAATATATACGAGATTCTTTATCTTCTGTTCCTAAGATAATCTCTCTCTCACACACACACACACACACACACACACACACACACACACACACACACACAAATGGCCAAACCTGCTGGGTTATTGGTTCCATATAAAATGCACAGGAATGTGGTATTTCATTGGACACACACTATAACTACAGCTATTTGGTATTTAAACCTCTTTTGAGTTCAGATGCTTTAACAGCTGAGATTTTATTCCTTCAAGTAAATAAGTGGCATCTCTCTCTTCAACAAGACAAAGTAAAAGCTATAATTGCATCTTTGCACTAGGTGGTAAGTCATTTGAGCCTTGGTCTGTAGCTTGTGCTTAAATAACTGTAAACATGGTCTACTACTAGCCTTCCCTTTTGTAAAATCCCCTATTTTTATAATTTCCTATTCTCTGAAATGAAACAGATACAGAAATCAGAGCCTACACAACTAAGAAAGACAGCATCATCCTGCCTGCCTTCATCAAGCATTGTGAATTCTATAGACTTTCCTGTATTAATATGCTTTTTAAAAAGCCCTCCATAAGTAGGATGGCAGTGGAGAGTAAGCTCTTCTGTGATTGCTTGGCATAAGATTCATTAGCTTCTCGTCTGCATTCTTTCAGCATCATTTATGGCTCCAAGAAAATCCAGCAGCAGCTACCAAGGAAGGAAATGAGCAGTGAGCTCAGAAACTTATCTCTTATTCATTTTGATAAGAGGCCTTGCTCATCACAGTGAGGTTTTGATGTGCAGCCACCGCAGCACTGAGTTCATCTCCGGATTCTCTTTGCCAGTGGAAAAGGCCCTTTTCCCAGAAGCTCGTTTCTGTGGTTACATCATTAAATTGTACCAAAGTCTCTCATTCTTCAGATTCTTGGAGGGACAGCTTACAAAAAGTGGCCACTCTGAGGACTAATATTTTTTTTAAAGGAGTCATTTAGCTAGGTGTTCAAGAATGCTAACATCCTTATTTTGAAGCCATTTAAATGTTATCTGTTATTTACAATTATGTTGTTCTTGAAATTTTACTGAACTGTACCTTATTAGATACTTAATGGATTTGTTGTTCAAATGACTGTATAAATGTTTCACAAATCAGCATCTGTCTGTTCCAGTTCTCTAACACTGCATAGGAAACTTCCTCCTGGTCGTATCATGTTTAGTATTAAACTTAGAAAAGAATTTTCAAACCAAAAGTGAAGGATACTATGAACACAGGTACATTTCTCGTCCTTAATGTCTCATCCAGTAGAGACAAATTCATCAAAAGTAGAGATTTAGCAAAAGCAAAGTTTAAATTCCAATTTCACTTACTAACATTTTACCCCTGAGATTTATCTCTATAAAATGTGTCAGAGTAAAAAAAACACAGAATGCAATTAGCTACTAAATTGTACTCTGTACTTAATATTGCAAGCAAATCTAAATAGAAATAATTTTTCCCTTAGCTTGCAGATATATGTCGACTACCTAAAATATACTTGCAGTTAAATGAGAAAGGTAGTAACTCCAAGACTGATAACTTTGAACAGGACTATAGTATTGTATAATTTAATGAATGAAATGGACAATGAACAATAATAAATACACAGTATAAAAATTGTTACAGACATGGTATGTGGCTGTACATAACAGAAGATAAGAAAACTTTTATTAAAAAAAGATGTTTTAGGTGCTCTTAAAAGATGAACAAATAGCATGAGGAAAGTACAATGCTTGGAAACTAAGAATCAGTCATTTAAATGAAAAATTCAATGAATGTGGTTTTTTTTTCAAGTTATCTAAAAAATAATAATGGCAAATGCCCAAGATGCAACCCAGAGATATAACTTAACATCCTCCTCCACAGATAACTTGCTCAGCCATGCTCAATGATACAGCTTGGAATGACTGTAGACACCGGGAAAATTTTAAAGCATTGCAGGAAGAGAGGTTCCAGAGTAAAACAGCAGGATACAGGCAATTTGAATAGAGATTGAGTGATAAAGATGAGTTGAAAAATGAGCAGGAAATTTAAAAAATCAAAATGTACTTAAATGGCATAGCAAAAAGACGGAAAGGGCACACCTAGAGTGGCCTGCCCACAGGAATGATGGAAAGAAGTAATCTGCTCCACTGTGACATTTCCTGAGCCAGAGCTCATGGAGGGGGAAGGGCTCTTTGGTTAGAAAGTGAATCCCACCAACCTTGGCAAGTCCTTTGCTTTGAGGTTCTGAATTGTAACAATCACTGTGTGAATCAGCAAATCCCTCCCTCCCATAGAGCAGGCTTCCTGTCTAATCAGAAAGCAGTTTTGTTTACCCCATAATTGTCATGCCACTATTTCATATGTAGACACATCTTGCCAGGCTGGAGAGAATTGTAAGATGCATGGTCCAGTGTTAGGTGACCTCATCAGTGTCTTTTCTTCCCTACAGCCTGAATAGTACTTTCTGGCCAGATGTAGGCTAGCCAGCAAGGAGAGATTTTCCTGTCTAAAGCAGGTGCAAAGTTGATTTCTCTATTTCTATATTCAGAGTGGTTGGTAGAAAGATGAAACATGTGTGTGCATGCATTAATTTATTGCTATCTTCTTTTGACTGTGGATATATCTAAGTGCTTCAAGCCCCTACTACCTTTATTACCATACAGTGATGGAATATAACATGAAATTGTGAATCAAACAAGCCCTTTCTCCATTAAGTTGCCTTTACTCAGGGTATCATGTCACAGAAATAGGAAATGAAACTAAGGTACCTAATAAGATAGACAATTGTCAATGCTGATCAGAAGAAGCAATTACATATTAACAGATACCGCAGGCTACCATTTATGTTAGTTTTCTTCCACACTTAAAGTATGGTAAAGTCATATTTCATCATGTCTGTGTCTAGGATATGCTTCTATAAGCAACAAGACAACATGCTTCTAGAAAACCAGTTCAGTTTTCCCATGGAAAAGAGCTTACATAGATACATAAATCAGGTTGATAGTTTATGTGTTGGCTCCACATTTTACTTTCTTGAAACTAGGCTGGAATAGCATCCTAATAACTATAGGCATGGGCCAAGAAGACCTTCCAACATCAGCAGGAAATGTCAGTCTACATCTGGGATCTGCATGGTAGAGAATGCAGGTTATTATTATTCAATAATAGACTTGTTGGAAATTGTGTGCTGCATAGAAAACCACCTATTTAAGGATATGAGTTATTTTTCTAAGAGGAATAGTAAGTATTGTCATTTTAAATTGTGACTCTGGCAAAGAAAGAACATTTAAAAATACACTATAATAATCAGAAAATATATATGATTATTTATATTATTTATTTAAGACATAACCACAGTAACAAATGCCCATGTACCAATCACATCCTTCAGTTGTACGTGAAATGGAGGTTTTTTTCTGTCCTAGTAAAATTATGAAACTCAGTGAAGAGTCTTTAAAGAAAGCAGTGATATGAGAGTCCCCAGTTATGAGTCAATTAAAAGTGCCAAAGCCTGTAAAACCACAGAGCAAGATGTGTCTACTGTTCTGTATTCCATTCCCTTTATCTACAGCACCCATCTGCCTTCTTTGTTTTTCAGATCAGTTCACTTTGTAAGCATATACTTTCAGATAATACAATTCCTGATTCCCTAATGTGCATGAGCATCAGAGATGCCTCTCTGCCCAAGCCAGTCCAGCGTTCTGAATCTGATAGACATAACCTCAACCTCCCAGGTTGTAAACTTTGTTCATCAGATGTACCATCCATTCTCCAAACTCAGCAGTTCCATGTAGGAGCAGGAATATCATAGACAGTGGTGAAATACTGAAAGACTGCAGCAGAGGCAGTAAATGTAATCTTCAAAACTTTAAAAGAATACCTCTGCTGGATGACATATCATATACTGATATGACAAGGATGAGCCTCAGCCTGGAGAGGGGTTCTGATATGGCCAAGCCAGACTCAGCACTGATAGCTACTATAGAAAATGATTTCTGATTTCTAATTTACTGAATGCCAGAAGTCAAAAGTCAGAATTTGACAGATTTAGTCAGTCCTGGGCTTGTGACTGTTATTCTATTGTAAGACCCTGACCCTTGGTCAGTGGTACTTACTTCAAGATGCCCCCGAGTAAGACACCAAGATTCAGATCGATGCAAAAGCAAGAGGTTTATTTTCCGGCATTTTGGGGTTGACTTTCAATTAGTCCTTCAAGGCAGGTTACTAGATGGCAACCCCAATGGCTATTTATAAGCAGTTTTTATACTTTTTAGGGGCACAGGTTACTTCAGCAAGGTTACAGTTTAAACTTATTGGCTAAGCATATTGACCTATTGGCTAGCAAGAATGACAGGCATTTGAACTCTACCTGGGACTGTGTAGAGGGTCAGGTGACTGTTAGTCAGTACATTCTGAGAATTTTTCACTCAAGAATGTTCTGTGTGTGGAGAATGGAACTTGGCCTAGCCTTGACCCGAAGTGGGTGGGTGTAAAGCTGGTGAAATTCCCTAGGGCTCTTCATTATGGCCACATTACTTTGCCTTGTTCTAAAAAAAAAAAATTTCCTCTGCCTCTCAGTTATAAAACACAAGGACTGAAAAAAGCTAAAGGGGTTTGCAACCCCATAGGAAGAACAACAATATCAACCAATCAGACCCCCCGCCCCCCCAAAGCTCCCAGGGACTAAACCACCAGCCAAAGAGTACACATGGAGCCACCCATGGCTGCAGCCGCATATGTAGTAGAGGATGGCCTTGTTGGGCATCAATGGGAGAAGAGATCCTTGATCCTGTAAAGGCTGAATGCCCCAGTGTAGGAGAATGGGAGGGCAGGGAGGAGAAGGTGAGGGGGAGCACCATCATAGAAGCAGGGGGAAAGAGGATGGGATAGGTTGTTTCTGGAGGGGAAACCAGGAAAAGGGATAACATTTGAAGTCTAAATAAATAAAATATCCAATTAAAAAATAAATTAAAAAATAAAATACATGTAATCACAACTAGGTACACTTATGTGACTCTGTGTCCTCTGGACCCTTAACTATATGTGTATTTGACTGATAATTACAGGTTTTGAGGATTAGCACACAGACATTTTTTTTGATGTCTCCCTATTCAGACCAATACAAAGGAATATTGTTTGAATCCTTAATGAGTAGTAACAAGATTTTAACCAGAATCCTCATACACAAACATAAATGTGAAGATACTCGATTTCTTCTTGATACACCCACCCAGAGCTTTGCATTATTCACTTATGAAAGCATCTTTTCCCATTATAAATATGGCAAGCTGGTCTGAGAAGTAGTATAATACCTTGCAGCCTATGATAAATCTTTTTTACAAGACCCTTTGTCTTAGTCAGTGTGCTACTGCTATGAAGAGGCACCATGACAATACCAACTCTTACAAAGTAATTCATTTAATTTGGCCTTGCTTACAGTTTCAGAGGTTTAGTCCACTGTGCTCCTGACAGTAAGCCTGGTGGCATGCAGGCAGACATGACACTGGAGAAGTAGCTTGGAGTTCTACATCCAAATCTGTAGGCAGCAGGAAAACAGAACTTTCTTGAGCCCTTGAACCTCAAAGCCCATCCCCAGTGATAAACTCCCTACAACAAGGCCAAACCTACTTCATAAGGCCACACTTCCCAACCCTTCCCAAGTAATGCCAATCCCTGATGACCAAGCATTCAAGCATACAAGCCTGTGGAGACTATTCTCATTCAAACCATCACATGCTCTCATCTATCAAATACTTTAAAAATATGGCCTGGCAATTAGAAAGAGAACAATGAGGACTTTATATTACTGACATCACTACTAAGGTATATATCTATGGATTTACTGTAGATACTATTTTTGTTATTATTGCTGATAGAAATGACATTCACCTCTAGGGTTCATTCAGTTTTCTTAGCTGCTAAAACTGTAGAATTATATGTAGCAATATGTTACAAAATTATATGGCAAAAGAAATTCCCTGAAAATTACCCACAATTACTAAAAAGCAGAAAGTTTCAGATTTAAGAAGATAGATAGATAGATAGACAGACAGACAGACAGACAGAAGACAGACAGACAGATAATCAGGCCCAATTCTAAGAAACTATCTTATAAGCATTCAGAGAAAAAAAAGACAAAATCATAGTCAAACAAACAAAAGTTGCTGGTAAGGTACAATAAAAGGAAGAGAATGTTGAGCCTTCAAGGGCTGAGTTAAAATATTCCTTCTGAAATTCCAGCAGAGATAAATCACAACAGGGAATCAAAGCAAAAGGAAAATATGTTCAAACTTTTAAGATTACCACTCACAAATACTTATCAAAGAAATGATTAGAAGACAATTCAGGAAGGAGGTTATAAATTTATGTTAATGAGGAAGTAGGAAGCAAGAAACAATGGTAAGCAGAGAAATCAGCAAGCATAATAAATCTCATCAAGTATTGTGGAAAACACTAATTATAATGAGTATGCTAGGGATAAAAAGCTAACAAATAAAATACTAAAAAGTGATGGGTAATACATTTCTATGTGTTAGAACGTCCCCAAATATATATAATATAGCTTGATTCTCATAACAAATTTGAGAGAGCATTACTAATAATAGGCTCACTTACTGATAAAGACACCAAGCCAGAAAAGACTTACTAGCTTCATTAAGAAACCACATTTGGAAAACAGCAGACCCAAGGTCTGAGCCCATTACTCACCAATATCCTGATCTATCTACTACTGGGAGTTAGTAAAATAGAAAAAAAAAAAAAAAAAAACACTCTAAAAAGGGATCAAACGTGCAGGAATACTTACATGAGTATGGAGAAGAATGATTGCAGTTAAAGATTTGAATCATTCAGAGAGAAATTAGAGGCACTGATTACAACTAAGCTTTTCTCCAAAAAATATGGAAAACAAAAGAGTTCTTTTCTAAGTATTCGGGGCGGGGGGGGGGGTAATTGAGTAGATATTCAGCATGTACGTTCCCTATGGTGAAATCCTTTTATTGAGGTTTAGTTTGTTGCTGTGTATTGTAATGCTTAATACTAGTCCCCAAGATCTGGTTGCCCGCTATCTACATGCTCCTCATGTACACAAAGTGATGCTATGTAACTTTGCATCGCTCCCCCAAGTTATTCCTGATCGGCAATACAGATGTCTAAAGCCTATAGCTGGGCAAAAGGGAGGTATGCAGGGTTTTAGTTCCAGGGGCTTGAGGTCTGAAACAGACCATGAAGGGAGAGGAGAGAGAAGAAGAAAGTAGGTACCATGGGTTAGGTGGATCATGACAGCATGGCCAGTAGGGCTGGCTACGTGGAGTAGGAACATCCCAGGTGGAACATGGCAAGTTCTTGACAGGGAAGTAGACAAAACAGCATAGAGGTTTGATATCTGCCCAGCACTAGTTTTTTAATGCTTATAATAAATATAAAGGTTGTGTGTCTTTTATTTGGGAATGAAATGAGCTAGAGTGGGATAGCAACCCCCAATATTTATCACAACATCCTTCTGTTCATGAGTTTGCACCATAAATTCTTACACCTATACTACAAGATGTGCGTGTGTGTGTACACGCGCACACACGCACACATACATGTGAGTGCATGTGTGCTTATTATGTAATATATATTATAATTTGTATTGAAAACTCAAAACAAAGTTTTTTATATACACAGTAATGCATCATCATGCATCAGTACAAAGAAATAAACTCCTAACCCCCTCTCTGTATGAAGAAAATTGGACACCATTATTAATATTAAGAAGGTAAAGAGGTTGCTGAGTTAATACAGAATGAGCACCCTTAGCCTAAACACCACGATCTTCCCAGATATTGAACTTGCTGTTAAAGCATTTCAGAACATTTTGGATTGAAAATGTTTATTTTGGGGAACCTTAATTAATAAAAATCTGTGCAAGCTGTGAGGTATGTGTGGGTGTAGGTCTGGTGGGTTGACTTGTGGGTCCCACGTGTCTGCAACCCCAAGGGGCTGGGGCCACAGCTCAGGGAAGCAGAGGCCCAGGAATTGGATGGAGTTCACTCCACGCTTCTCCTGGCAGACGTCAGGCTGTGGGAAGCTGCCAGGCACCGCTCTGTGGTGGAGAGAACATAGTCTGGCACCCCTATGGGGGCCAGAGCTCTTGGGTTGGAGATCCTCGGGCCAGGAGTTGTCCAGGGACTGGCTGGTTTCAAGCCCTTGGGCTCTCAGGCACCGCTGAGAGAGATGAGGGGTATGGACTGACAGGAAGCCAAAGAGGGAAGGGGAAAAGCTCCAGTGGCGCCCTCTGGGAATGAGATTCTTTGTCAGGGTGACTCGCTTGGCTTGGTCTTGGCTCAGTCTCGGTGGCTGGAATATAGAGAGGTCGGCAGCGGGAGATTAGACGGTAGCTTGGTAGTTGAAGACCCTCTCCACGGTCTTCCATGGCAGGCTGCATAGAAGAGAGGTAGTCCATGGTCTTAAGATCTTTATTGTCATGGTGAAAAATGGGTGAAGCTATATCCCATATTCTCAGGATGGGGCCTAAGGTTAAATACCTTCTGCAAGGAGGAGGGTCTGGGAAGGAATGCTTAATTGGCTACACCCTCTGGCCTTCAAGTATTTTATGAATATGGAGATGTCTTGAGGCTCTGTGTCATGCCCTCTACCTGTGCTACATGACTGGTGGCCACAAACTTATCTTTGGGAGGGGCTGTAGAGGGCTGTGGCTATGTGAAAGCAACCAGGTGTCCCAGGACCAAAGCCAAGCTCCTACCATCCCTGAGGGTCTCTGGGGTACAAAGCCAGCTTGACTGGGTACCCAGCTGCCTCTCACAGCTCACTGCCCCACAGCTTTGTAGAATTTGAATTCAAATTTGAAACATTGCTGGTCCTCGGCATTTCAATCGAGAGATACATGACCCATATTGCTTTGTTGAGCTGTAAAATGAGGCAGCCTATTAATTTTGGCACATAGAATAAAGTATCCTAACAAAATGCAAAGTTAAGATGAAAGAATAAAATGAAAGAGGGAGCACATACAAGCACAAGACCTGTTTTGATGTTGTGTCTCTCCAGCTGCTTGGTAGGTTCTTCCCCATGTGAATGGGCATGTCATCTGCACCAGATTGGTTCAAGTGATGAGTGTGTGTCACTAAGAATAATGACTTCCTAAAACTGTAGGACAGGGGAGAAACATAAGTTCATAAATGACGATAACAAAAGCCGGATTTCAGAAAAGAATGAAACACTCAAATTCAATTACTCTGTGCCTCATAGGATTGGGGAATTTCACAAGAAGATGAAATCTTAAAGGATAGATAACCCTGCATGTTTTTATAGTGATATAATGGGTAGTAGTAGAAAAATATAACGTTGAAAAATCATATGAGCTGATGGTAGTAAAAGAAGAGAAACTCAGCAAGACCAATTTGTTCAGATTTTTCTATATTTGGGAACAGAATCTTTGGAGGTAAAAGTGTTCCTGCATCTAGGTTTACAGAGGGCACTCTTACATGAGGATTTTAAAACTGAATACATTGCCAGATGATGCAATTTATCCTAGGTTTTATTCCCTGCTTTAAAAAATAAGAATGGGGGAAGGTCAAAGACATCCTTGGTTCTCCATGAGTTTTCTGAAATTCTTCCAATTTACAGCGGTTTGGGTAGCATATCCTGAATCTCATCATAAAAATGCATTTATTCCCATGGGAAATGCAGAGACATGACAAGCCATGAGTACCTAGCCATTCCTTAAAGAGGACTCACAGATGGAATCAAAGAAAAATCCCAAATGAAATCATGTATGAGCTAGGTAATAAACAATAAATCCTCTCCTTATTCATTCAGGTTACTCAAAAATTCACTGGCAGATGAAAATGAGTTTTCTGGCTTCAGTTTCCAATTCTGCTATCAAGCCACATTGTGAACTGAGGTGTAATTGTATTTAATGGTTTCATAGAGAAATTAGGTCATTTGTGAATCCATAATCCTCATCATATCTGTGAAATACAGTACAGTAATACATTTTACTTCTCTTACAATTTACTAAAGAAATATCCAAAGAAAGGTAATTATTATTATTATTATTATTATTATTATTATTATTATTATTTCTCATGGTATTGGTATTCAGTGTATTTATGATAAGAAAGTTAGCATCCTTTGATATAATAGAGCATTGGTCACATATTTTATTCAATGTGATAGTTTTTTGATGGTATTTTTAGTGTAGAATTCCAGGACTCATCTTTTGTTATGATTCCTCTCTTCTGGAATTAAAGTGAAAAAAAAAAAAAAAACAGTAGCCATAAAAACTTACCCAAACAGTTCTACTGCAGATATTTAGAAAATACTTTTACATATAATATCAGAAATATATGTGATAAACCATCCAATTGACCAGAGAATGGTATGTAATGACTGTAAGCTACTTGGGCATCTCCAACCCACCACAGTATCATCTACCCAATCTCAACATGTATACATTCAATACATACATTTGAACACAGGTCCAAATATTGAAACTAAGCCTGAAGTTCAAAAATCGGATGAATTTCTCAAAGGGTCTATACCAGAACTCTGTAAATTATGAAATGTTATTGACTTAGCCTCTTCCCCAAGAATTTCAAAGACTAATACCAGAGATAAATATGTAACTCAGTGTTTGTAACCATGCATTACCAGATGGATGTGTCTAATCCTATTCTTTGAGAGGTCAGGTTTTATGGAAAAGGAACAATATTAAAAAGACAAATGAGAATTTAAACTAGAAGAAAAAGAAAAAAATTAAGGACACAGATGTTCAGAGTCCTAAGGTAAAGACCATAGAAGAGTAAAGATTTCACAGCAAAAATTAGTTGGATCAAGTCCCATGTCAGAAAGCTCAACACTTCCCTCAACCCTCTCTGCCTGAGACATGAGATGACCATAGTGTGACAGGTTAATTTGTACACACATTGGGAAAGGGGAACTCCTCACATACTTCATGAGGCTGCATATCACTTTCTAAATTGTTTGAATAAATACACTCACATTAAATTTATTTTTATTAATATTAAATTTACAGAAGAGTTACCTTCACATGACTTGTTTTTCTTTTTTTCTGCAATTCATACATGAGAATTTTTAAATGGCTTGAAAGAACCTCCTATCTTATTAATTCAAATTAACTAAATATGAAATAGCCAAAAATACAGAAGATGCTAAAATTAACTTCCAAATTGCCTATTAAATTAATTCTGCCTATTTCTTTTTCCTAATGTGTTTTCCTGTTCTCCCTCACTGCCTTCTTTGGAGAAAGCTCTTTGAGAAACATACATCCAAATAGAGTCATCTCTTGCATTTCTGCTTCATCTCTGGAGACACATCTAATGAAGGTAGGAGCCCGTTGTCCTAAGCCTTACAGATAGAAGACACCACAACATATACTGTGTTATTTTGAGCCTCCCTCATTTTATCTTAAAATGTTTTTGTTTAAGAATTGTCTGTGAGATTTTATTTAAATTTCATGACTCTCTCTCTCTCTCTCTCTCTCTCTCTCTCTCTCTCTCTCTCAAACACACAGAGAGAGAGAGAGAGAGACAGAGACAGAGACAGAGACAGAGACAGAGACAGACAGAGGGGGGAATATAGAATAGAAGCATAAAGTCTCTTAGCTAATTTTAAGGACATGCATCCAATTATTAATGTCATGTTGAAGAAAGGAGCATAAATAGTAGTAGGCACCAACATCTTGAAGATGTGCAATAACTAACAGAATAAAAATATACATTTCACCAGAAAACTTCATTCTTGCTTGGGCCAAGGACACAGACAAGAAACAAGTACAATATAAACATGACCATCTATGTAAAAGTATCTTATGAATCAAACATCCTTGTAAAATGATGGTCTTAAATTTCTGTACTCCAGAAAAAAGTCACTGTTAATTTAAATTGTCCTTACATAATTCTTAATAGTATTGCTTTTCAAACTCCAAAAATTTCTGTTTTGAAGATCAACAGTTTGTGTGTGTATATGTATGCATGTTTGTATATATATATATATATATATATATATATATATATATGCACACACACATATATGTGTGTGTATATTAGTTCTCTATATATGACATAGAGAACTTATATATACATATATTAGTATTTTATATATATATATTACATACTGTATACATATAATACTTGTATATATATACATATATACATATACACATACACATATATACATATAATAAATACATATAATACAAATATTAGTATTTTCTCATTTTACACCTGAGAACTAAAGCACTGAGACTCTAAATGACTTGTTCTTGATAGTAAAAGTTATGAGAAGAGGAATCAAGTTTTCACACCACATGCTTGGACTCCAAATTCCCTAACTCTCACACTGAATGTCATTTATGATGTATGTGCATAGCAATGCTGCCTAATAAGGATGAAGTTGCTATTATTTTTCCATTTTACAAATGAGAGCCCACATACTGAGTCAGAGAGACATTGCAAGATGATAGATATATATATTGGAAAATCTAAGGTCGTAAATTTAAGCAGTCCAGCTTCAGAATATGTGTTCTATATTATTCTCTGAGATATTTCAGAAATTAAGATTCTGAAATATTTTACAAAGCCCAGTAGACATAAGTTTTGGAGTCTGTGTGTTGTACATCAGCCATGCACTTTTTTTATACTCTTATATGAGTATTACTCCAGTTGAAACACTGCCCACCTGTAAGACACAAATATTACCTTCCATTTTTTGAAACTGCAATTCCTATATTTCAATGGGACAACTTCAATGCCATAAGTCTTGTGTTAAATTTGGACCTTCACTGAGTCTTTTTCTTCTCATTTCTTTACTTTTGATGTCAGTATAACAACATTAAAATGTACAAATATATAATATGTAATTTTTTCTATAAGAATTTTCAATTTGTCAAATAATTTAACAATGTCTCAACCTCAGAACCAAGAAGCAATAATAAGAGGGAGTAAGATTTGCCAGCTGTTACTAAACTCTAGTAAGTGTACCCTTGAAAAGCACACTTAGCTGTTGTGTACAGCACAAAGTAGTAGACTTTGGCTAAAACATTTGGTCTATAAAGTTTGGGAATTAGCAACACAAAATATTTAAATATTTCTCCAGAATTTAACTTACCTAAAAATACATCGTCTTCTTCATGTTGAGAAACCAATTATATTTCAAATAAGAAAAGTCAACCACATTAACTGCCCAGTGTTTCACTCATTATTCCCTATAGTGAAGAATAACAAGCAATGTCCACCATATGTTTAAAAAGAGTCAAGTAGGTTGTGTGGACACATGGAGAAACACATATTACAACAGGGATACTCACTGGATGTTCTGAATGATGTATTATTTGAAATATATTATTATCCAATATTTTATTGTTTGAAAAACCATACCCAATGTACAACACGACTTACTGTTTTATCTTCTTTTTTATGCTAGCAACCTCTTTCAGGATGCCCTGTAAATGCAGGCAATGTAACTGCAGTCATTCACTATGAGTCTTTTACCAGTAATGGTAACCATATTTTACCAAATAATCAGAAATTGAGCACCCCTTTTTTAACTCGATTGATAAAGGTAAATTTGTTGTGTTTGGGGGAGTATACAGTGAAGAGTGGGCAGAAATGGGAGTCATTGTTCAAGCGCAGGTAATGCCAATCTTGCAAATCTAAACAATAGGGGTTTGTGTGCAAAACTATAAAACTGCTGCTAACAGCTACTGTGTTGTGAGATTTTTGATTTTTTAAAAGAAACACAGAAACATTATAAGAATAGCTTTTAAGCCCAGGTATGGGATATGGAGTTGATTCATATTGTCCCCAGAAGCTGACTATGATTTGCCTCAGGCTCTAGCACAGGCATAGTTTTACCAGCTGCAGATAGTTTCTGTGGTTGTGTGATGCTTGGAATTCAAGGATCTTTTCAGTGGGTATGTAAAAGCTAGGGCCCCTGACAGGTTGAGTTTGTCATCGTTGGTGGGTTGTTGGTTGTTGGTTGTGTTGGTTGGTTGCTGTTGGATACAGTTTGTTAAATAGTTGTGCAGAAGAGGAAGAGAAAAAAGGAGAAAAGGAGGAGGAGGAGGAGGAGGAGGAAGAAAGAAGGAGGAGGAGGAGGAAGAAGAAGAAGAAGAAGAAGAGAAAAAGAAGAAGAAGAAGAGAAGAAGAAGAAGAAGAAGAAGAAGAAGAAGAAGAAGAAGAAGAAGAAGAAGAAGAAGAAGAAGAAGAAGAAGAAGAAGAGGAAGAAGAGGAAGAAGAAGAAGAAAGAAGAAAAAGAAGAAGAAAGAAGAAAAAGAAAAAAGAAGAAAAAGAAGAAATTATATATCCTGACAGTAAAGATCAAAGTTAGCCCATAAAACTCTACACCCCTAATGAGCATGAAGTAGTCTAATGATAATATTCTATCCTTTCTCCTCTATCTTTTCTCTCTCCTATTTAGTGTTAGGAGGTTGAAAGGGTGAAAGAAGAGGATGGAGAAGGATGGAAGACAGAAGAACCCACGAAGTAGCCAAAAGACCAGCTACACTACCATGATGCCTTTAGTGCAAACTTGGCTTCCAGTGAACAACAGCCTTAGTAAAGAGCTAGTATAATTCATGTTTATATAGTTGCAAGAATTTAAGAGTTGTGAAAATGCAAACATAGAAATATAGGAAAAACTCAGAGATTTCCAAAAGGAAAGAAAGCTATATGACCACTGCACCTGCTAGCATCACAAGGCAATAAATTGACCAGTGACCTGAGCATCAGTGGTAAGTGACCCAAGCTATGTGAAACAAGAGGAGATATTAAAAAAATAGCTCTGGTAAAGAAAGAACCTGAATTTATTATTATTTTACTCCGCTGGAGGGAAGAAGTTAACTACATTAGTTTTGTCTAACTTTAAATCAGTTTCAATTTTTGTTTCCATTGTCTTTGAAATGCACAACAACGAGGAAATATTTTATATACTTAATGCAGATTGATTCTAATAAGGATTTCCCAATAGTCTCAAAGCTCAAGGGTCAATTGCTATGTATTTTTTCTTAACATCATTTTATCAGATCATTGCCCCAAGCTTTTATGTGATAAAAGTTATTCTAAATTTCATATGATAATTAATCTAAACTCTAAAGCTGAAAAGCATACTATTAGCATTTTAAAACTGGGTCACAGTGGGTATTTTATTTCAGCTCTTTGTTTTTCTTCTTAAACTGCTGGGTAAATAAGCAGAGTTAAAGTCAATGACTTCCAACTGGAGACTAGGAGAGACCCTCAAAAAGTGAAAGACATATTAGGAATATCGGTACTGACATAATTAATCTTACAACACTTTAAATGCATATAAATACACAGCAGTAGGTAGATTGATTCCTCATGACGCATGTGTTTCTAATCATAAATCCAAGTGTATGTGTACTAAATACTAAAAACCTGAAGAAACTAAATATATAGAATAACATCATTAAATTAATGTGATGGCTTATATTTTCCTAAGCTAAATTAAAATTCACAACATAATATGGCACTGAATGTTCAAATGATGTTCTGCAAGTTCATGAAGGTCAATCAACTAGTGGCACTGGAATACACAGGTCACCACCACGACTGCCTACCATATCTCCTTTGTTGCCTCTAACAGCAGTTGCCCTCCTCTCTGCACAGTCCTTGTATCTGCACTCCAAATGAGCCTCTGTTTGCTTCTTCTCACTAAGCTCAAATGGTTTATTACTTTGTATCACTTTGTTTATTACTTATGAAGCTTAATAAAGTATTAATCCAAGAAAATGCTTTCAATAATGTTTATGGGCATAAACAAGTCTTTCTAACAGCAAAAAAAGCCAGACATGTAAGTTATGTTGAAGAAGACTGGGTTTTCTTTCTTTCTTTCTTTCTTTCTTTCTTTCTTTCTTTCTTTCTTTCTTTCTTTCTCTCCTCCTCCTCCTCTTTCTTCTTTTCTATTAACATCTAATAGTAGATGTGCTTACAACAAAAAAGATGTGATCACAATCAAATCTCAATTTCATCCTTCATAGAACTAGAAAAAAAAAAACAATCTAAAATTCATATGGAAACACAAAGGATCCCAAGCAGTCAAGCAAGCATAAAAAGAAAGTAATATGTGAGGTATCACAAAGCCTAATTTCAGATGAAGTCATACACGCATAAACACACAGAGTGGATGAAGCAAGGTAAGCTCCAATAACTTCACACATACACAGACAGACAGATGAACAGACAAGCATATGCACATTCATACATTTGGTGGATGGAGCAAATTCTAATGAGCTAGCACCGAAATATTTATTTCTTTATCTTAGACATTTTATAGCCCCTAAGACAAAGTTTTCTATATAAGAAGAAAATTACCTCATAGCCACAAGCTACATGGTCTCTGAAAACAATCACCACAAAAAACCATATTCTTCAGAAACAAATTAAAATCATAACACAAAAGGAAATTACAACAGGATAATTGATTATGTATTCTCCATTTGAAAGTCATATTTAACTAAGCATTTACCATCTATCTTTCTCTCCACAAGTTCATCCTAACTTTAAAGCAATAATTCTTTGGTCATGGATTACCAAAGCTTAAGCAAGCCTATCTATAGTAGTAACATCTTTTCTATGTTTATCTGATGATAATTTAAATAGAACATCATCTATCTTACATCTTATTTTTGAAGTCTTGTTCAGCTATACTGGCTAATCATTTATCATATATTTTTATATTCATAATAAAATTACCTTGTTTGTTTATGGCCTTCTGCCTTATGGTGCACACTGAAACCAGTGGCCATATCCCTATATCATAAGATCAAGGAATTCAGGCCCAACCTAGAACAAATGTTTTCTTTGATCACTAACTTTTCCCGGGGCTCTTTTTCTTTCTACCAGAATGTATATGCTTGTAAAGCATTAAAAGCTTACTATATTCCTTTACTCACCTATGTAGGCCTTGCTATCCTGTGAGAAAGAGCCACACACTATTCTTGGTTCTAACCTTAAACTTTCAGTCAACTATCCTAATTTCTCAAAACTATTCAAATCAAACTAACTTTCTGAAACTACTTAAATAAAATCTGGAATTCTATAAAATTATTAACTAATCTAAACAGCCTTATCTCAAGAACATTCATCTTCATGTTGATCTGCAGGAAACTTGCCCAACAGTGTGAGCTATCACTCAGGAAGTAATCATACTAGGCTATAGGCAGTGAGGATCTCCTGATGCTCAATCACACCAAACCAGATAAATGAGGAATATGGCAATGGCAAACATAAGTAGCAAAAATCAATCATGGGACAAAGACCCTGGGGCTGTACCTCTTCAGAGAACACCCATCACAACTGAGCAAGATCTTGGACCATCTCCAGGAAGCTCACTTGCCCACTGCAGTTCTTCCTGCATGATGTCTGCCACAAAGGTATAAATTTTTGAACTAGTTCAAACAATTTGAGAAGAAAGACTTGGTGCTTTTTGATTCTACAGAGCAATTTAGGAAGTTACATCACCATTTGTAGCAACTTTATTATTCCAAGACAACTAAAGCTGTGTACTAGTAACACCGGCCCAGCTACTGTTCCAACTGAAGTCAGTTCTTGGAATCCTCATTTGATGCTGATTGGTCAGATGTACTGGATGCTAAATGTAATCATTGTGGGATCACATAGGATTCTACTGAGATTTCAAAGAACCCCCTGGAAATCCAGGCAATGTGTGGCAAGAGTTAGATTCCCTAAAGAAGCCTCTGGGAGAAATTGGCTCCATAAGCTTGGCCTATGTCTTAGTTAGGGTTTGCTCTAATCAAACTCCATGATCAAAAAACAAGTTAAGGATGAAAGAGTATGTTTAGTTTACAATTTCATACTGTTGCTCTTCATCAAAGGAAAGCAGGACAGGAACTTAGACAGGGCAGAAACCTGGAGGCAGGAGTTGATGCAGAGGTCATGAAAGGGTGCTGCTTACTGGCTTGCACCCAGGCTTTGCTCAGCCTGCTTTCTTATACAACCCAAGATGACCAGCCCAGGGATGGCACCACCCACAGTGGCCTGGCCGTTTCCTGGGGCCAACCACTTACTAAGAAAATACCTTATAGCCAGATTTTATGGAGGCATTTTCTAAGTTGAATTTCTCTCTTTTCAAATAATACTAGTCTGTGTCGTGAAGACAGAAGACTAGCCAGCATTGCTTGTATGTCTCTAAGATACTTTCTTGGTTGCTAATTAGTGAGAAGGGGATGGTACCATCCCTAGACAAGTAGACACTGGCCGTATATGAAAAGTAGCTGAACATTTGCTGGACAATACAGTAAGAAGGGTTCCTTCATGGTTTCTGCTTCAATTCCTGCCTTCAGGTTTCTGCCTTCAGTTCCTTTCATGATAGACTGTGATCAGGATGTGTAAGACAGATAAACCCTTTCCTTTCCTCCACAGGTTAGTTTTGTCTTATGATGTTTTATCATGGCAACAAAAAAGCAAACTAGAAGATACCAAAAACACACATAGGGAAAAAATACATTTTCTTCAACAAATGGTGCTAGGAAAATGAGATATCCACTTGGAAAAGAATGAAATTATATTCTGGTCTAAAGTGCTGCAAAACAATCACTCCGAGAGACATTCGTTAAATAGGACTCCTCATTCTCTGTCTTAGACAACAAATAAAAGCTTCCTGAACAAGAGAATTTACTGAAATGTTCTATGACACCTTGCAATGATTGTGGGAAAGAGACTTAAGACTGACTGTATGATTTTAAAGTCATAGGTGAAGTAAATACAATTCTGTGTTTAAAAAAGCAGAAATGAGAGAGAGAGAGAGAGAGAGAGAGAGAGAGAGAGAGAGAGAGAGAGAGAGAATGGGTTTCTGCAAGTTGCTGTAAATACCTTTATTGTCCCTTCTCATACAGAAAGTCAGATACAGAGGATTAGCGATTGACTTAAACCACATCAGAAAAGCTGCTTCCTGCAGTACACAATGTACAGAAACTGAGAGACTTTAGAATATTCAATAAAAAATGAAATGTCTTCATCAAAACACTCCCTTCAAGACAGGGATTTATGCAGAAGGGGAAGCAGGAAGATTGCAAGAGCCAGAGATGGAGGATGAATTCAAAAGAACAGTCTCCTCCAGACATAGCAGAACTGATGTACCTATTAACTCACAGTGACAGTTTATACAAAATCTACATAGGTTCAAGCCAGATGTTATTTCAGCACCAAAATGGAAAGTAGACACAAATACTATTTGCAACTGATACCCACTGACAAAAGAAAAAAGAAACAGTTTTTTCCCAATGGAATGTCACTGAGTATTATACCAAGCATACTCCAAGATATTTCCCATGCCCAGGTGTAACTGACCAACACATAAGAATATCTCTCTCTCTCTCTCTCTCTCTCTCTCTCTCTCTCTCTCTCTCTCTCTCTCTCTCTCTCTCTCCCTCCCTCCCTCCCTCCCTCCCTCTCTTTCTCTCTGTGTGTGGGAGGGTGGATGCATGCGCATGCACATATGTACCTTTGGTTTCCTTGAGGAAATGTTATATATTCAACTTAATGCCACAATAGCACTGTTGTACTGAAACGCATTACATTGTATACTCATTATAAGAATTTCAAAGGTTCAACACTGCTCAAAGTACTGAAATGTATGTGTCATTTATAAGAAAATCTGGAGTAGGAAGGTTCGTTATTGACAAAAGATCTATCAGGAATAGGAACTCTATCAACCTTATTTTTATGAATACATATCTCCTCATGCCTCTTGTCTCATGTTTTCAAGACAGCTGCAACATCACAAATCTCAGATCTGTTTAGGAAGAGATAGGCAAAGGCAAAGAACTGGTTGCCTTTGATTCAAAGCCTTTGCATTTTCTCCTGAGTAACATGCACTGCTCCTGTGTTTTCACTGACATCTCACCTATGAGAACTGTACTGTGTACCTCCATTTAATGAGAAGCTGATGTTTTTAGCCAGGTTCATTACTGACATAAACAAAATTGGGATACGTTAAGGTCAAGGCAAACATGTGGGTAATGAATAAGCATGTGACCATACCTATCATGCCCACTTGGCAGAATACATAAAAGAGTGTCACAGGGAGATTAACAGGGGAAGAAAACAATGAACCCAATCTAAAAATTTCAAAAGATATATTAAAAAAACCATGCAGCTTGGGAAAAGAAAATCGACTACAAATTAATGTTCAACGACAGCAGTAAAGAGAAATGGAAATGAAAGTGAAATTCAGGTAATTCCACATTTCTGAAAATGCTGCTTTGGTAAGATACTAAATAGGAAATTTTTTATAACAGCATTTTCTGAGACTATAATATAACTTTATCATTATTCTCTTACTTTTTTTTCCCTCCAAACCATCCTACATGCCTTTCTCCACTCTCCTAATTCATGGCCTCTTTTTATTGTTATTGCATGAATATATGTATCTATATGTATTTAGGAGTATAGATATATATATATATTCTTATTATATATACTGTGTGTATTCATATATGTATTGATATTCATAAACACAACCTGCTCAGGCTGTATAATGGTTGTTATATATATGGTTTCAGGGCTGAACATTTGACATTGGATAACCAATTGGTATGCTCTTCCCAAGGGAAGAGTATTTCCCCACTCTCAGCGCTCCTTAGCAATATGTAGCCATTCTGGAAAACCCATGCTATATGCATACTGATGGTAATGCATAACATTTGATCACAAATATTCATAAGAAGACATTTCAGAAATCACAATAATAGCAACATGCATTAGTAATGTCTCTTAAATGTCTCTCGAAAGGACAAGGGAATTTTGACACAATCAAATATTAAACTGATTAAATGAGCAAAAATATATTCAGACTGACTAAATATTTAATAAAAACAAATTATGTATATGTTGGTTGAAGCCCTCCATACATATGTAATTTTACTTAAACATAAATGAGTGTACTTTTTATATGTTTTTATTGATTCCTTGTAAATTTCACATCATGCACCCAATCCCATTCATCTCTCCATCCCTTCATACTTGTCCTATGCCCTTGTAACCTCCACACCAAAACAGACAAAAATCTTGTCATGGAAATGGTACTGTGTCACTGTGTGTTCCATAGTATACCCTTTGTCCACACATATTTGCCTGAAAATGTTCATTGCAATGACTCATTGGTCTGATTAGAGGACTCTGCTTTTGTTACTCTATCAATACTGAAACATCACTGAGACTTCTCTCTCCTCTCGGATGTCCTGTTGTTGCCCTGAGTCATGGAGATCCTGTAGATTTGCATCTGTAGGACCAGCTCCTTCATTTACCCCAACAACTCAACAATGGAGTAGACATTGGAGCAGGACAATTTAGAGTCCTGGATCTGGGTCTGAGAGATATTTGAACTGGTCAGCCTGCTGGCTTTTTCTCTCTCATGCCTTTGGACCAACTTACTGCAAATCCCCTCAATCAAGGACGACTCTATCCTGTTGCCCAGGTGAGGTGTCGGGCCTATTCTTCAGAGTGTTGCAGCTGTGGAGAGACATGACCAGTTTTCCAGCTCTCATGATCCTGTCAGGTGAAGGGATGTCTCCCTCCTGGATTCCACAACAGAGCAGACAAGAAGCAGTACCAGCTCTCCCACATTTATGTCCTCAGGCTGGCTCACTGCCAGCCACCCTTACATCCAGGGGTAGAGCTAATGTGCTGCCCAGGCAAGGTATAGGGCCCACTTGCACCTTGAGTGCTGTATGTAGTATTTCTTTATGATTGAAGTCATAACAAGAAAGTGATTTATTTTACTTTTTTACATAAGTTCAGGATAAGAAAGAACAAAGAATGGACAAGCTGCAAAATAGTGAAATAATGGCTGACTTAGTCTTAAAACTAGTTTGATCATGCTCTGATCAGACTATTTTGAAATCTTGATAATATATTTTGTCCACTTCAGGCATGTTTGAAAAGATGACAAGATCAAAATACAGATATAGGTTTTTAGCTTTTGATATAAAATTATATTCTAAGGCAATGGATTAAAGACATCTTTGGACTGAATGTAGTTTTGAACTGGCTGGTGTTATACTGGTCATGTAGCTCTGAAGCCATCTTGTAGTTGGATGCATTATTCTTTTAAATGTTTCCAGGATTATTCAGCAAATAAGCACATGTGATTATTCTTCTGCATGCCCATAAGTGTGTGCTGTATACAGCTAAGTTAATCTGCAGCACTATGTAGCAGGTCAACTATAACCACTGTTGCTGTGGCATTAAGCACATTAAAGATATAAAATTACCCATTAAGGTTGACATCAGGAATGGGATCCCTGACCTTGTCTCTGCCATCCTTATGGAATATGTAGGTGAGTTAGGACAGAAAACTGAAGGAATGTAGAAAAGTAAAAGGAAAGTGAGTGTGAAGAGAGAATATAGGTAGAAAGTTTAATTGGGGATGATATTTTATTAGAATAAAATGTAAGCTGTATTAGGAGGGATGAAAGGGCATCAAAGATTTTACTTTTAATGGAATTTGGAAGAGCATACCCTTTTCTAACCCATTAAAGACCCAGTAAATATCATTGTTACACAAGTAGTTTAGATTTAGTATTGAATGTATCATGCCCCCCCCGCTTTCCAGTCTATGGATCCTGAATTCATCTTTAAATTCCTGTGTAGAAGCTTCACATATGTTCACCTAAGTCAAAAGTCGTCTTATACTACTTCTCTATCACCATTTGTGTGCAGTTCATCATTTAGTGATGAAACTTCACCTCGCGGGTCATACATAAACATTCTTCTCTCTCAGCTTAATATCAATGTCTAGAATCGTTTCATTTTTTTAACCCCAGTTAAATTCTAGTGATGGCCAGTGATGTTGTCCTCTGTTGCTGCTAAAACATTGTATAGCATACATGTTGAACTCATTTAATGATTGATGCCCCAGCATCCAAGCTTAATTTCTTAAAACACTTTATTAGTTGTCTTAAGCAATAATAATAATCCTACTCATATCATCTACTGGCTCACTGGACTATTGCAGTTTCCAGTGTGAACCCTAAACTTGATCCATTCATGTTGGAAATGTCTGGTGCCAACCAAAGCCTTAGAAATTCATCACCTAAACACCTTTTATCATGAAGGCCCATAAGGTTTATCTGATTTTTAAATAAGAAGTAACAACACCGATTATACAATTTTATACTACAATTATACAATAATTATAGAAAATTTCAGCAAACCTGTTTTGTGTGTGTGTGTGACAGGGAGGGAGGGGGAGGGGGAGGGGTAGAAGGAGGGAGAGGGAGAGAGAGAGAGAGAGAGAGAGAGAGAGAGAGAGAGAGAGAGAGAGAGAGAGACCCTCCCTCCTGTCATCCCTTACACTCCTTCTTTTTTGACCAAATCTTCATATGTAGCTCTGGCTAGTCCGGTACACACTATATAACTCAGTTTCTCTCAAGCTCATAGTTTTCCTACCTCAGCCTCCTCAGCCTTCCAAACTGAGTTTATTGCACCTAAGACATTAAATCTATACAATCAATACTCAGGTCTCTTAACCACAATAATAGCAAGGTCTCACACAGCATTTCACTACATTTCTCTTGCACAGGAGACTTTCATTTGCTATCAAAGAGGGAGAATGAAGAAACCTGTGCAATCAATGTCTCACATGTGGATTTCCCTTAATCCTTCCAGCTCTCAGAAAAAGAGACATGTCAATGTATCATCATATGAATTTTTGTAGGGTTTTTATTTCACTGGCTTATTGAAGATGACATTTCTGAACTACATAGCAAAAGCAGCGTGGTTCCAATTGCAATCCCAGGCAGGAGTAAATTAGTACTAATGCAGAAGACATGGATGGAGACAAATGAGTGGAAAATCTAGGAATGTATACAGACACTACGAGTTTAATTGAAATTAATCCCACACTAAGAAAAATAAAACCAATATGCAAAGAAGGCTATTAGAATAGTTGTTAGCAATGTAGATGTGCTTTGAGAGAGTCCTGACAATGTTCCTGGAACACTGATTTCCACATCTCCAGAACTCTTTCTTCTGTGACTCCATCCCAACACCAGAGAAAAGGTGAGGCTGACTGAAGGCATGCCTTCATTCTTCTATTAACTTTCACTTAATAAAACTGAAGTTTGGGATAGTACATTGCAATGCTGAAACCCAACTCACCCATTTCTGGTTCATCAAGTCTGTCCAAAGCTTTCATATGTTGGGATGCTTACCTGGTAAGTACAAGGCCATTTTACTAATGTTCTTTCAGTCGACATTGTCTCAGTTAAAGATCACAGAGAACTTCAAAGTAGATACCATGAATCACAGTTTCTATGTGAAAGTTCAGAACAGTTAAAACAACCTACCCAAGCTGTATAGCAAGCTAGTGGCAAAGCTCATATGTGAATTTCGGTCCACCAGATGCTTTTTCTAATGTCCTACAAACAAATACCCAATGACTGACATTCTGATTAGATAGGTGTCTTGTTTTCTATCATTAGAAATCAGGAATCAAGGGGGGAGCAACTTCAAATAAAAAGAATTAAAAAAATAAGGAATGAAATGTTTGTCCTCTGGTTTCCCATATTGCATAGAAGAGATTATGAAGTCAGCAAAAAGACACAGGGAGATAAATCAGGTTAAAAAATTATTTCTCATGGGCTGAGTGTATGGCTAAGTTGTTAGAGTACCTATTTAGCGTGCAGGAACCTCTGGTGGAATTGTATACAATTAGACAAGAGGATCAGAAGTTCAAAGTCATAGTCAGTCACAGAGAGTGTGAGAATAACCTGGGCTATCTGACAAGAAGAAGAAAAAGGGGTAAAGGAAAGAAAAATTGTTCTCAGCTTAGCTATTGAAGACTTATATTGGAAATGAAAAGAAATTGACTTCTTGATTTCTGAAGTAAGTACTACTTTCTCCTAGACACTTGTTTCAATATTTTACGTACAATTTGTTATAGTTTAATCAACAGAGGTGGTAAGCTAGAGGTCACACAATATATTATCATTAAATTTCCCTCCACAGAAGCAATCATGGCATCAGATAGAGATCTTGCTCAAAGTTTTTAAAGTCTACTATATAGTCAGAGCTCTACTGAAAATGCAGAGCATGTGTCTCACATTGAAGTTTATAATCACACTTTTATATTAAGGACCTTATGTAAAGAACTTTCGACTATCAAGTAGAGTTCTCTATGTTCCAAGGAGAAAATACATAGTTTTTTCCCTCAATTGGAAGCTTGCATAGCACCTTGTGACACCATGGAAGCTAGTTTTCAGGAAGGAGAGTTTCAACGATGTTACAACTCAGATCCTCTGGATCCTGTGTTCAAAGTTTATGGCATCTTCAGCAGTATAGACTTACTTTCTATCTCCAAGAAGCATCCAAGATTATCATCAGTAGTCTATAACATTTGTAAGTCTCTTGGACAAACCTGAGCAACTGTAAAGATGGTTTCTCATACTTGATGTTGGGGTTTTTCTTAGTCTATGGCTCCTGGGGGAAGAATTGCCAGACAAGACAGAAATTTTTTATTTAAACGGTGTATGTATATACAGATGTACATGTAATATAGGTATTGTTAAAAGTATGAATTTTTATGACTGTTTCAGATAGCGCTATCTTTATTTTACCATCCTTGTTTATCTTCCTTTCCTTTCCCTCGTTACCTCAACCATCCTCAGATTATTTTACCCTATTACTCCCTTCTCTATTGTTCTTCACCTTGATATCTCATAAAACAGTTCACACTTCAGTTACAATATAACCCAACATCCAGAGCATTGTTTACTAGGTGTTAGTTTTATTTCAACTTATCTCTGTTGTTACTCTTTTTTTCTTTCATGTTCTGAGACAGGCTCTCACTACACAGCTCTGCTGGTCTAGAATTTACTAGGAAGAACAGGCTAGCTTATAACTTGCAGAGTTCCTTCAGCCTGTACCTCCTGAGTGTTAGGGTCAGAAGAGTGCACTGCCATCCCTGACTAATGCAGCTCCTTGTACTTGGTTGTCACTGTACTGGGACTCCTTTCCCTATGCAACGATGCTTTACTCCCTAGGCTCCAATGTTTTCTGTTCTGTGGATAAAGTATATAACATTTAAATTCCTGAGAGTACTTCAACCTCAGGAGAGTTTCTGCAAGGCTAGAATTCCTTTCATGGTAATACTTACAAATTGCCTGATGAACTGCACAATAACAAATTAGATGGTCAAGTTTTGACAATTAAATTGCATGCAGCTCCAAACAACCTAATCACAAAATGGAAAATAGATAACACTAGAATGTGAATTCAGTTCAAGCAATGCCAGTGAAGATTTACAGTGTGCAGGCTATCACGGAAGACATAAATAATGTTTGGACTTTAGCTAGAGGTCAATTTAATAAATAAAGAGACGTATAGATCTTACAATGTAAATATAATTGCTAATCTCTTTTTCTGGAGCTTGGATGTCATTAAGCAATCTCTGACATCATGACCTCAAGTCACCATCAAGAAAACAAGGGTTTTGACCTTGTTGATCATGCACAAATTATTTCAAAACCCCCATTAAGCTAAGATACAGAGAGCATATATTTTAAAACCTTGCATAGTAAATATTGAGTAAGTAATACATTCCCTGTACAAATCTAAACCAAGATAACATAGAATACTCTTCTATAAATTAAAAATATTCCTAATTGTGGGTAGGAAATACTTTCATCAAGACAACCAATGCTGTATTTCTGAACTCATAATTCAACAAAGAAAACATTTCTACATCAAATGCCAAGGAAGTGAATTATATAAATAAAATAAGAGAAATAGCTTTTAGGCATAATACTTGTGGCATATGTCAAACTGTCCACATTTTGCTTCAAAAATCTATTACAAATTTCACTGGTAAAATTTGCAGCTTCTTTAACCTAATATGAAAACAATAAATTCTACCCCACAGGCTTCCATAATCATAACCTAAGTGGAACCATGCCAAAGCAATGATAATTTATCCTTTTATGACATTGTTTCCTCTGAGGAAAGCACTTTATGGTTTCTTTTATTCTTTTGAAATTTAAGTGAAACTTGGAACACTTCTTGCCTTTTAAATTTGGAAGTACAAACAGCACATAAGATGCTGTCAGTCAAACCAAAGAAATTCAACCCTGTTAAAGAGCCAGGGAGTCTGTGTCTGTTGCCAAAGGGCTTCCTGATGTAATCATTGTGATTTCATAAGTCTTAGGAGAAAGAATAAAAGAAAGTTCTTATTCTTGTGGCTGCTACATTGAGGTTTTAATATTGAAGATATTAGGTCCTGCGGGATTTGCAATGGAAGCCTGTAGCGAGCTACACCTCTAAGTTTCAAAATGTGAAAACTATTAAAATAGGAAGACTGTAAAGTGGCAAATATCTTGATGCAAGGCCTTTGCAGCAGGATTTAGTGTTAAATGAAGCCCACCTATTTCCACTTTGTAGTTTTGATAGATGTCCAGAGGGCCTTTTGAAAGTAAAACAAAATGAAAAGAACAAAGACTAAGAGATCATTTTATCTGGAGACCCTGGGTTTATACTGTAGTTCAGTTTGGTCAAGTCAATATCAGAAAGCTCAAGAAATACTAAAGAAGTCTATTCCTCAGAAACTCATTGTATCTCTTATCCCAGCAGCATACTCTAATGTGTTCATTTCATCATTTCCTGAAATTAAACTTCGCTAGTATTCCCATACATGAGAGCTAACATACTTGAGGAGACATGACCAGGATGGCTCCAGTCTGTAGAAGCATTAATATATTGCCTTAATACTTAAATGTAGTATTTTGTACTAATTATTCTTGAATATATTCGCTCATAGGGAAATCTTTTTGTGAATACTATCCCCTATTATAATCTAAGCGAAATTCTAAAATGAAACCAAGATCTAGACAAGGTATAGTCCTGCCTACAAATGACCATTGCAGTCTACCTGCCAAAACAAAAAACTACTGAATATGCATTCTAGTTAAGCCAGGTGCTACTGTAGATTCTTACTCACTTTACTCATTAGGGGCTCAAATTGACTCTAAACAATTGAAAGAAAAACTGATATTGGAGGATGATCAGGACCAATTGTTGTATGTCACTATTTTTTTTCTCTGGAGAAATGCAAAGCATTTCTACTCACTCCAGATAGAGAAATGAAGAAAAATTAAAGTAAGGCATCTCTGAAAGGCTGACATTAAAACAGAAGCTTAAATGAAATGAAGAAGTTGGCCAAGAGAAAACCAGGAAGCATGTGTTAAGCACTGGGGATGACAAGCACAACGGCCCTGAGTCCAACTCCAATAGTTAGAACTGGGACAGTGCATCTGGTAAGGAAGCAGGAACTTTGTATCCATCTGATGGGGTAGTAGAGTTGATATAGAAAATATAGAATGTTTCCAGAACCATAAATAATCTTCCTGTTATTTTTCCATGGCTATTTATATCCTCTACTTATATGCCAAAAAATAATTTTTTGTTCTCATTTTTAATACATTTCATTCAAGATTGGTATAGAAATGGAATCATAAGTAAACAGTCCTTTTGAGATAGTCATTTTCAACCAAATGTTATTCTCAGAGAGTCACCAGATTGTTGAATATAATATTAATGTGCTTCCTTTATTCGTGACATTAGAAGCTGTTTAACCACTCAGAGTAAACGGTATCTTTGTAGTAAAATTACATAAGAATTCATGTACAGATTTTTTCATGAATATTTTTTCAATTCTTTATTAAATATATACAAGGCATTATTGGTTTACACTGATTCTGCATGTTTAGCGCTAAGGGTGCCTTCCATGCTTTTCATAATAGCTGGAACAATCTATATCCTCGTCCACATTTAAGGAATAACATAGTTTTCCATATTCTCACTGTAATCTTTGTTATTACTGTTTTATTTTAGACTTTCTGAAATGAGTAGTTACGATCTCTGTACCATTTCCACAGAAATGCTCGTCTTTATCCATTATCCTCTTGAGTTTTTGTTTCATGCTTGAAATTGGAGAGTTCTTTATATATCTATCTACTAATCTTTTGACGACATGTGTCTCAACGTGTATGTTATCCTTTCAGCATCTTCACAAGGTTTTTCTCAGAACAAGGTTTCATAATTTTGGTGATGCTCAATGAAGAAATGTTTTCTTTTATGTATAATGTGTTGATGCCAATCCTAAGAACTCGTGGCCTAAATGAAGATCTTGAAAATTTTGCCCTGTAGTAAACTGTTGTAGCTACATTTTCTACTTGTCTGTTGTTATTTATTTGAGACTTTTTTCATTAGTTTATTTATTTATTCATTTTATATTCTTATCACAGCTCTCTCCCTTTTCTTCTCCCAGTCACACTGCCCCACTCTCCTTCCCTCGTTCTCCCTTCCCCTTCTTCTCAGAGAAGGGACTCCCCACCTTACAAACTTGCCATTACACTTCAAATCTCATCAGAACTAAATGCATCCTTTCTGAGACCAGACAAGGGAGCCCAGCTAGAGGAAAGGCATTCAAAGGTTATAGTGTCTGAGTACAAGACAGCCATTTCTCCAGCTATTGGGGGAACCACATGAAGACCAAGCTTTGCATCTGATACTAGGTTTAGGGGGCCTAGGTCTAGCCCATGCATGCTGTTTGGCTGGTGGTTCCATCTCTAGAAGCCTCCATGGGCCCAGGTTAGTTGGCTCTGTAGGCCTTCTTGTAGTGTCCTTGACCCTTACAATTCTCTCAAGTTTTCCCTGAACTATGCCATGAGATTCTTTACACTCTGCCTAATATGTGACCATGTGACTGTGGGTCTCCACATTTGTTTCCGTCAGCTGCTGGATGAAACTTCTCATACGACATTTGTGCTAGCCTACTATCTGCAAGCGCAGCAGAATATCATTAAATCTGATCTCTAAGTCACGCCCTTAAGTCACACACCTTTAAGTCTCACACACCCAAGGCAAAATCCTGGGTATCTAAAGCAAGATGTTATCAGAGTGTGTTCAGCTGTTGTAGGCTAATGCAATCAAGTCTCTGGTCAGGGTATACGGCTCATGATGGCTGCAAGGATGATAGCTTCCTTCTTTTGGCTCCCCACAGGTATCAGTGGCTAGTTTTCTCCCTTGGGTGGTGGGGTGGGGTCTCAAATTGGACCAGTCATTGGTTGTCCATTCCCTCTGTCTCTGTTCCATCTTTATCCCTGAACATTTTGTATGCAGGTGGATGGGTTGGTGTGACCCTTCTTGCCTGGTTACAAAAGGGGGCCACTTCAGATCCTATGTCCCCCCACCACTGCTAGGAGTTTCAGCTAGGGTCACCCTAATATCCTCCCAGGAGCTTCCCTATTCCCAGGTCTCAGACTTCTCCCAGACATGCTCCACCCCCAACTTCCCTTCTCTCTCTCTCAGCCCTCTCATCTCCAAGCATGATCTCCTCCTCATCCTGTCTCCCACTCAGTTTCCTTTATCCATCCACTCCATATGTCTATTTTATTTCTCCTTCTGGGTGATGTTCAAGCATCTTTGCTTAAGCCCCTTTTGTTATTTAGTTTCTTTGGGTCTGTGGGTTGTAGTCTGGTTATCCTGTACTTTGTGGTTAATATCCACATGTGAGTATGTACCATGCATCTCCTATTAGGTCTGGGTTATCTTACTCAGGATTATATTTTCTAGTTCCATCCATTTGTCTCAAAATTTCATGTCCTTGTTTTAAATGCATGAGGAGCATTCCATTGTATAAATGTACATTTTCTTTATCTATTCTTCAATTGAGGGTATTCTGTGTTGTTTCTAGATTCTGGCTATTATGAATAAAGCTGCTATGAACAAAATTGAAAAAGTGTCCTTGTGGTATCATGAGACATATTTTGGGTATATGTTCAGAAGTGGTATAGCTGAGTCATGAGGTAGAGCTATCCTCGATTTTCTCAGACACATTCAGATTGACTTACAAAGTGATCGTGCAAGTTCATACTCCCACCAGCAATGCATGAGTATTCCTCCTTGCCCTACATCCTTACCAGAATGTGCGGTCCCTTGAGATTTTCATCTTAGCCATTCTAATGGATGGAGGATTGAATGTCAGAGTGGTTTTGAATTGCGTCTCCCTGATGAATAGGGGTGTTGAACATGTCTCTAAGTGCTTCTTGGCAATTAGAGATTCTTCCACTGAGAATTTTCTCTTCATCTCTGTATTCCTTTTTTAATTGGGTTGTGTTGTTGGTGTTTATAAGAAAGACAGATAATATTTGTGTAGCTATAAAAGTATTTCAGTGATTGGCTAAAAGTGTCATTCTTTCTCCATTAGATTTATTTTGCACTTAATTCAAACATCAGTTGCATGCACATTTATGAGCTTATTTTGTGATACTCTCTCCTATTTCAGTAACCTATGTCTATCCCTAAAATAATACAATCAATATTAATTACAATAGATATTATACCAATATTGCAGGTTTCTCTCATTTTAATTTTTTAATTGCTTTAGCCACTTTGGGTCCATTATTTCCACACATATTTTAAAATATCTTTGTATATTCTTCCTAAACCAGATTTTGGTTCTTGAGTGTCTTGGGGAAACAGTCTGAAACCTTTCCATTGACATGAGACTTGGTATCGCTATCTATTCTGAGTGTTTCAATCCATAAGCACACAATGACTCTGCATTAACATAGATCTCCACTTATCAGTGTTCTATAATTTCCATCATTCAAGTTCTGAACTGTTTTGTTTTCTACTACTTTCCTTCCGAGTGATTTTTATGGTATTGTAATTTGAGTGCCGGCACATGTGTCCACAGTAGTTTCAAGTAATACCATCGATTTTGAAGTTGTACAAGATTCTTCTCTTTGTTTGGCTCAAATACTACTAAGCAGTGAATTAAAATGTGATTTTAATATAGCTTCTTTTCACCTTCCTGAGAGGGAAAGGGAATATAGTGTCATTACTACTAGGTATAAGTGGAATTCTTACCAAGTTTCTGCTCATCTCTTGATGCTCTGAACCCTGGCAAGGATGAGAGTCATGGCCCTGACTTGACTTCTCCATCAACACTTTGGTAGATATTTAGGCATTTCATTACAGCCTAGCTAAGATGAGTGTTTAGATTCTACCACAACACCCAGCTTTTCCTCGCTTGAATAAAACATTTTTCTGAGAAGAATGGGTAAAATAACGCGACTATTTTCTAAAACCATCTATCCTGCCAGGTTGGCCTTTGCTAGGTCTATTGGCCAGAGGAAGAACATATTTGCTTTGCTTTGCTTTGTTTTGTTTTGCTTTGCTTTGCTTTGCTTTGCTTTGTGGCTGTGTTGACATTTTAAAATTCTGAACATTTCCAATTCTAAGTATAAGCTATCTAAGGTAAAAGAAAAACCCACAAATCTCTACAATGTCACTTCATGAGTCCTAAGATGCTAAGTATCTCCACATTTCAGAGTTTATTTCTATATATTTCACATATATTATCTAGGAGCGTTATTGTCCTTAGCAAAGCAAACATGTCTGTTACATCTTTATAGGAGCAGAAGCCTCATATCCACATTGCAGAAGCTCCTGCTGTTTTGCTATGTGGGAGCTAGAGAATTCTGTGACAGTTCAAGGGCATAAATCCCTGGCTGTGTTCCCATTATCCATGAGAACCATTGTAGCTTCCTAGTTAAATGTTTTTTCATTTTATTTGAACTTTTTATACATTATTTGAATATAATTCTCAAAACTTACTTGCTATATTTGAAGCAAATCTAATAGGGTTGTGTGATGAATTAGTTGGAGAGGAAGGAAGGAAGAAAGTCCTGTGAGATAAGTCGGAGGTTGAATCTGAAGAGTGATGCTCCTGGTTGACATGGGAAAGAGATCTGTGAGTGTTTATAAAACCAAGAGTTGATTTTAGACATGTTGATTTATGAATGTCAATGTGTACAATATCAAATATTAATAAACATCTGGAGGTTAAAATGATAATAGGGACAAAGGTTAAGGTCGGGATTCCTCCATCGTTCAGTGTGTAGCAATTACAGCTTCATACCCAGATGGATATAGGCAAAGAAAAGAATATCTATTATTTTCTGGCCTCCCAGCAAATGATGCTTGTTGGAAATAATTGTGGAGAAATGCAACAGGAAAGAAATTATGTAAACTAAAAGCAGAAATTCTGTGAGACAAATCATAGCATCTGATGTCTCATGGATCATATTGGAAAACATTGGGCCCTCAGAAATTCTTCATAGTTCAAGCAAGAAATGTCTCTTTCCACCCGTAGCATTTGAAAATCCTATGATGGATTCCCACATGCTTCCTCAAATGAACTGAGAATCAAAAGTTACAGTGAGTTCAGCTCACTGCCACGCAAGCACTTTCCTGAGGCAAGGACTTAAAATATGCTAATAGGAATGGAGAAACACTAAATTTATTTTATGTCCATAAGACTCACACTGAAATATTCATCTTCAGCTGTGTATCCCTATCTTTATGTTTAATTTAATGAAACCAAAGGCATTTGAATAAAAAGTTGAAAATTTATAATAAACAACTGTTTGTCACGACAATTTATTACTGGTATGCTGTGTGCCTGTGGATATAACTTTAGAGTGTTCAGATGCAAACATATAGCATTATCTTTCATATCTGTAAGTACTCTCTTCTCTGCCTTTGCTCCTCTCCCTAGATGATTTTCTGAGCCCATTGTTCTCTGTACAGCTGTGAGAATGGTAGAGACGGATGTCCCTCTAACTCTTAAGTCCTCAAAGCACTTTTCTAAAGATTGGACTAAGCTGGACAACAAACTTGTTGAGTTAAACCAGAAATTATCAATAGATTCTCCTCATTAATAATAGATTATAATGATAATCTATTATCAATAGATTGCCCACTCCTCAGTGGACAGATGAAGATGAAGAAGGCTCCTGGGCTCTTGGTCAACCTTTATCACTTGGAATATTTGTGGGGAACATTTATGCCATCAACTCATCTTTTCCTTGTCACTACTGATGCAGATTTATAAAAGGCACCATTAGATAAATTCACCTTATAAAAAGCAAATGGAAAGGAGTCTTTTAACCTTTGGCACGTAATTTACATATGATTTTTCAGGTAACAGTTACCATCCTTGTCAGGTAAAAAGGCCTTTTTTTTTCCCTCCAAAGTCCTCCAACCACTGCTCTAAACACAGGATAAAGAGTTTGTGAGGTCGTGGATTAGCCCCACCCAGACCCTATACCTCAACTTTAAGAGCATGTTGTGTATACTCAGGTTGGATGTGGTTCCTAGGCATAGATTTCTCAAATGCATTCCTAAAGGACTCCACCTCACAGTGAAGAAATATGAGTAAGTATGCAGGTTACACATCTGCTTATTGAGCAGGGATGTCTGTATGTGGTCGGGTAACAGCAGTAGAACAAACATAGATTCCACTTCAGCTGACACTCAAAAGAAAGAAAAGAGGCTGGAGCAAATTCCTAGTTCATAAAGTGTTTATGGCACAAGAATGAGAGCATGAATTCCTACTTCCAAATCTCACATAAAAAGACGGGCACACCCACTTGCATCTGTAACCCCAAAACTGAGGAGACAGAGGCATGAAGTTCCATGGTACATGCTGGCCAGCCAGTCTAGCCAAATGAGTAAGCTCCAAGGTTAGCAAGAGATCCTATCTCAGAAATATGATGGAGAACAACTGAGGAAAATGCCCGTGAGTCTTGTCAACTTGACACAAGCCTGGATATACCTCATAAGAGAATTGTGATAATGTCCCCATAATATTGAGCTGTAGGGAGGTCCAGGGGTCATTTTCTTGGTTGATGAATGATGCAGAAGAGCCCAGTTCATTAGAGGCCACCACTGGCTTGAGTGTGGCCGTTTTATGATCCCAGTGTTAACTTAGAGTCATTCAGGCTTTGCCTAGCTCTTTTTTGTTGTTTGTTTTGTTTTTGTTGGTTACTTTATTTATTTACATTTCAAATGTTATCTCCCTTCCCAGTTTCTCCTCCATAAACCCCCTATTCCATCCCCCTCTCCCCTGCTTCTATGAGGGTGTTCCCCCACCAACCTACTCCTGCCTCACCACCCTAGCATTCCCCTGTGCTGGAGCATCAAGCCTTCACAGGACCAAGAACCTCCCTTCCCATTGATGTCAGATGAGGCAGTCCTCTGCTACATATGCAGCTGGAGCCATGGGTCCCTCCATGTGTTCTCTTTGGTTGGTGGTTTAGTCCCTGGGAACTCGGGGGGGGGTATGATTGGTTAATATTATTATTATTCCTATTGGGTTACAAACACCTTCAGCTCCTTCAGTCCTTTCCCTATGCTCAGTCCTATGGCTGGCTGCAAGCATCCACATCTGTTTTGGTCATGCTCTGTCAGAGCCTTTCAGGAGACAGCCATATCAAGCTCCTGTCAGCAAGCACTTCTTGACATCAGCAGTAGTGACTGAGCTTGGTGGCTACACATGGGGTGGATTCCCAGGTGGGGCAGTCTCTGGGTGGCCTTTCCTTCAGTCTCTGCTCCACTCTTTATCCCTGTATTTTCTTTAGAGAGGGGCAATTCTGGGTTAAGATTTTTGAGACGGGTGAGTCATCTCATAGCTCTTTCTTTTTATTTGTTCCTTAATTGCTTTTTACAGTCCAGACTTTATCCTCCTCCCTGTCCACCCTCCAACTGTTCCACATCCCACACCTCCTCCCACCATGTCCAAGAGGATGCCCCCAGCCCCTACTGTTGGGAGCCGACTTTTAGCAGAAAGCGGCTAGATTATCTTTGCAGCCATCTGGAACCATATACCCCAATAAGAGATTTGGTTTTCAATAGCCTACAACAGCTGAAGCACACTCTGATATCCCACATATTTTGTGTTGCTGTTTACTGCCCCCAGCTGCAAGGCACACGTGGTAGTCACGCCTGCAAGGCATGCGGTTCACGTGCTGTCCACGTGCTATCCACGCCATACATGCCTGTAAGGCGCACGTGGTATCCAAGCCTGCAAGGCGCACGGTGCACGTGCTGTCCACGCTATAGATGCCTGTAAGACTTACGTCATATCAACACCTGCAAGGCACATGCCTACAAGGCACGTGGCAAAAGCCTATAAATACCTCAGAATTCCCTTCAATAAACGAGACTTGATCAGACTTTCTGTCTTGTCTCCATTCTTCGCGTCTCTTCCCCTTTAGCCGCTCTCTGTCTGTCTCTCTGTCTCTCTCTCTCTCTCTCTCTCTCTCTCTCTCTCTCTCTCTGTCTGTCTCTGTCTCTCGCTAGACCCTGACCCTCGGACCGGAGCGGCAGCTTGGGCCAAGACACAGTGGCTGCCAAGCGTGGAGCAGAGCAGGCCGCAACATTTTGGCCCACAAAGCCGGGCAGTAAGGGCCGGGACACCCTACCCTCACCCCACCAGACCTCCACACTCCCTGGGTCCTCTAGTCTCTTGAGGGTTAGGTGCATCTTCTCTGACTGAGTTCAGACCTGGCAGTCCTCTACTGTATATGTGTCGGGGGCCTCATATCAGCTGGTGTATGCTTCCTGGCTGGTGATCCAGTGTCTGAGAGATTTCTACAGGGGAGGGGGTACAAGTTAGTTGAGACTCCTGGACTTCCTATAGGATTGCCCTCTTCCTCAGCTTCTTCCAGCTTTTCCCTAATTCAACCACAGAGGTCACCATTGGTTGAGTGTAAATATCTGGACCTGACTTTCAGCTGCTTGTTGGGCCTTTCAGAGGGCAGTCACGATAGGCCCCTGTTTGTGTTTCTTAAGGGCTACTGGGCTTTCAGTAACCTCTTTAGTGCTCTTCCATCTTTGGTCTTCTATTGAAGCAGAGCACCTATAGAACAGTTTAGTTTAATTGAATCCCTATTCTCATAGCCCCAATTTCTCCTGAATTACTGAGAGTTTTAAAATGAAATAAATCCATTCCTTCTCAAGTTGCTTTTGGTCATGCTGTTTTATTGTAGTAGAAACTTTAACAAAGACAATGTCTCATGTTGATCTCTGCCCCTACTCCACCTGGGGGTTGTGGGGGCAGGGGCAGGCATGGGGAAGTAATGGGAGAAACACGGTAGTCACTCTTTCATAGAAATTCTGAAATACATCTCGACACAAATTGTCAATTCCTTGCCTAAACTCAGATGCAATTGTAGAGAGATAGTTCTCTACAATTCCTAGTTCATTTTTGGACTGCAAATCCTTCTTGTAAAAGCTAGCTTGTGAGTGCAACTCACAATAGTTTGTGCTTTCTGAGCTGCAAGTCCTTTATGTGCTTTATGTAAAAAGTAGCTCATAAGTGCGACCCACAATGGATTCACCCAGTAGAACTTGAGCAAAATGGGACCAAATGTTCCTCTTTTTTTTTTTTTTTGTATTCCATTTCCTTCAGTCCAGGGTAATGGTTTTTCCATAAAAAGAATGTGCTTTCAATTCCTTATGAGATGTAATATGAAAATTTGAGTGTTTGTGTTATATATCCAAGGCCATCAGCATAAACCTTATCTCAGCAAGTTTCTCTCTATCTGGGCCTGATAAAAGGCTGCTGTGGTTGGATAGGTATCAAAATGTAGACGTCTTACCAGTCAGTACAGAGATCTGGACACACCCTTAGTACCCCTTCCAGACATTAATCTGCCCAATTTTATGACACTCCATTTTATCTCTTCCTGAAGAAGAGATTATATGGTCATATTCTTGGCTCTATTTTTTACCATAATTTTCTGACAATGACCTGGGTTAGATCCTTTTTTTAATTTTAGAATCATTACCCATCCATTTGAGGAAGTGAGAATCAAAAAGGGTTGTTTTAAGATGCAGTGAATTGTGGGTCCTTTGCATTTAAACCATTGTTCCTTCAAAGTCTCCCTTTTCTGTCACATTTTATCAGGAGCACAGAGAAGAGGTTCACCAGCATTCTCAATATGCTGCCTAGAAAGGCCTTTAACTAGATCATCAAGTACATTAGATGATATACTTACTGCTTCCATGAACCACATGTGGCAATGCTACTAAAATTTCTCCTATTCTTACCAATGGTTCATTTGCTTCTACATCTCAATAACATTTGATACCTTCCTTGTATCACTAATGGTTTGAGTGTGGCCATTTGTGCTTCCAATGCTAACTTACTTAGAAGTCATTTAGGTTTGCCTACCTGTTTCTTAAGGGCTACTGGGCTTTAACAAACCATCTCCTTAGTGTCTATTTATCTTCAATCCTTTACTGAAACATAGCCACCTACAGAATTGTTTAGCTTAATTGGGTGGCTGTTCCCATAGCCCCAATCTTTTCTGAATTACTGTTGCCTAGCAACAAATCACCCCAATGTCTAGTGATTTTATTGCAACTTGGTTTCTATACATCAGAAATTTGGACAGAGCATAAGAAAAATGGTTTGCTTCAGATCCACAGTTTATAAAGTTTTGATTGGAGAATTCAAATGTTGGAGTAATTTAAAGGACACAATGTTATATCATCCAAATCTTTGCTCACTTACATTTCTTGAGGTTATTGCTAGTCATCACCTGGGATACTGGGTGGGTTATTCAGCAGAAGACCTACTCATGATCTTGTCTTTTGGACTTAATTCCCACACATAGTGACTGGGATCAAGAATAAGCTACATTGCCATTCATGATCTAGCTGTGGTACATAATGTGTCACAACTGCCTCAGTCAACAGCATTCCTAGAGTTAAGAACAGATAACAGAGATAGCCATCTCCTGCAACACTAAATTTCCAATGGGAGAAGTGACTATTGTACATTATAAGAAGTATGACTAGTATGGAAAATATTGTTGTTGCCATTTTGGAAAACACAACCTGTCATTATATTAAAAGAAAACAAACTATTTAGGCCTATATACACCACAAGTACCAAGTGTCATGAAATCTAGTTTCTTTGTTTAATATTTTTTTAAATTTTAACTTTGAGGAGGATATTTAAGCCTTGTACTATAATCTACTTCTACTAGATTATAAAAATAGTTGAGAGTGGATTTAAAAAACTCACTTAAGTAAATGAATGTCATATATTCTGTATAAGAAAACACATGAAATTCAAATTGGAGAGATGGCTCACATACAGTACTCATATATTTGAGCAGATTTCAGTTCACAATAGCATGAATCTCTAAATCTTTGGCATACTATACTTCTGATCTCCCCACTTGGGCACCAGTACTGACAGACGCATACAGAACTATATACATACACATAAACATAATAGAGTCATAATTTAAAAATAAGAATAAATATTAAAAATGTTTAAACTTCTATAATTACCCATCTATTAGGCTATCATAGCCTAGTTATCAATATTATTTTATTCTTTTAGGGACATTTCAGAAATACAATAGATGGCACCTTTCTTTCCATAGCTTTATGGGAACTTTGAACTAACGTAGTAAGTACTCAGCTCAGAAACAAAATAGGGATGTAAAAAGCTGACACATCCACTGGAAGTAACAGAGACGTGCAAGGCAGAAGTGTAATTACTACAAATTTGTTTTAGACATTTATTGATCTTAAGAGTTCAGAGTCTATGCTGTTCTCATCCAAAATAGATCATTGATATTTCATAAGTTGAATACTGACAGATTATCACTCTATTCTATTTAGTTCTGTCAAAATTTGAATAATTATATTTGCAGCAGTTTCTCCTAGAATGTTTCATATGTTTTTGAAAGCAATGTTGAAGTCTAATTTTGAAGGCTTCATTTGTCAACAGAATACTTTTTAAAATCTAATTTCAGAAAGGTGATGTGAATGTAAGATGCACATAAAACCTATTCACTTATACTCTTGCCTTGAAAGCAGTAGGCTACTTTTCACTGAGGACTAGGCCTATAACTACAGGTGGGTATTTTTACATGCCAACAATTGATAAAGAATAATAAAGGAGAAAAATCAAATCTCTGACAACAAGAGCTCTACATATATGCATAATTAACCTTGACTGTTAACCTATTTTAGAAAATTGTTAAAGATTTTAAACATTTTAACATTAGTTTTAAATTTCTTTTTTATTTTAAAATGAAACACATAAAATTGCACATCAGAATAATGTGTGACACTAAAATACAGAGTTAATTTAGAAAACAAATTTAATTCCTAGAGAAAGAGACACGACAATAACTGAAACATACACAATTATTTTTATGTCACAAACCAGCTATTTCACAAAGAGCTCATTACTCAAAAAAAAAGTCTGAAGTCACCTTTATCTCAAGAAATCTTTAGACATGTTTAACTATTAAGGCACTTTGTTTGCAACAAAAAAGGATATGAATTATAAAACTTTAAGGTATGTCTCTTCAATAGCATGCAGGTTAAAATCTTAATAGAATAATAAACTATAAAAATAACTAACTATAAAAAATTAATCCAAATAAACAAATGTTGGGCATCTCTAAAAATGGGGTATTAATACAGTTGAAGACATTGAATTAAAAATAAAGTCCAATAGAGTAGTGTGGTGATAATTCTTGGATGTCACCTTGACTACATCTGTAATTAACTAAGGCCCAAGCTGCAAGGTACACCTGTGAGTTTTCCTTGATTAAATCACCTGAAAACTCATCCTAAATCTGAATCATTTGAGGTTGGAATATCCAACATAGAAATGGGCCACACCTTCTAATGGCAGCACATATAAAAGACATGGAAGAAGGAATTGCTTGCTCTTTGCTTGCTCCACCTCACTGTCTAGAAAGTTCACCCCTTCACTGTAACTAGAACCTATCTCTTCAGAACTCTGATGTACATGGAAGACCACTTGAGACATCCATCCTTGTGAACCAACTATTGAGTTCTTGGACATCCCACTGGGAAACAGCCATTGTTGGACAATCATGTCTGTATGCCACTCTAATAGAGTCCATTTTTATGTATACAGATTCATCCTAACTGTTCTGTTTCTTTAGAGAGCTTGAATACCAGTAATGGTTAACCTCACTAATAATCACTTACCTGCAATCATAATCTACTTTTGAGTTGAAATAAACAAGGATAAAAGATAAGAAGGTCTAGCTATCTCATAATTATAGGAATTTTTCTTTTAAAATTCTGAAAATGAGTTTTTTCATCTGCCATTGTTTTAACACACTCTGATGGCTTATGCATCTACTTTCGCACTTTTAAATCTATACTGTCAAAGAAATTCAGTCAAGTGTCACATGGGGAAAGATAACTTCACTTTCCTAACCCAGATCTCTGTCCACTTTTCTCAGTGATATTTTCATGTATCTTTTACATTTGAACATGTGATATGTTTGACTTGTTTAGCAGATGTCGCCACACTACACAACAGGACAGTAAATATAAAACATGCAAGAAGCTTTTAAAGAATTGGCATGCAGAGAGAAGTCGACAGTTGAGCCAAAGATTTTCAAAACACTAAAGGTTTAAAACCGAAGTTTAATCAGAAATGTCCTTAAATTTTGAAATTTACATAAATCCTACTTTTTCTAAGCATAATAATATGAAGTCTACTAGAAAAGCAAGCAAGAAAAAAAACATTGTTTCTGGAAGGTAATTTTGTAGCTGCATGCATAGACAGCCTGTCAGTGGGATCATCGGTTAGGACATCATTTGTCTGTGTGAATTTCTTTCTCCTACCCTCAGCATGCCTTCCAAGCTGCTTTCCATTAAAAGTAAAGGCATTCTGTTCTTTTGTATGAGTCTTTGAAAAAATTCTGTCTTGGGTATAAAAAGCTTTCCATCAACTAAATAAGGGAGGCAGAGACGAGAAGTATAGAAGAGCACATGATTATTTCACTGCTTTCTCTGTAGTGAGCCTGAGGTGTTCAGGAAGCAAGAAGTTCTCCATGCCATGAATCTGCCCTTACCTAGTTCTCTTCAGAGAACCCGCCCCTTCCAAATCTTCAGAGCTGTTGTCATTGCATCAGGGTGACACACACCCATTTTAATTGCAATACAAATTCCAATAAATATTTAAGTATCTTGAATTCACCAGAGCACAAAATCAAGAGGCTTTCACTGATAGATGTTAATTCAGTTGCCCCGCCCCAAACAAAACTTAAAACCTCTGGTGCTTCACTAATGACAATCCATGTAAACTCTGCAACTGCTTTTGTAAACATGAATATTTGGAAGACTGCCTTGTTGGTATATGATACAAGAACATTCAGATTCTAATGTCTATATCTTAGAATTTAATTTAAAACACATTTATTTATGTGAACTACATGTTTTATCTTTGTAATATCTTCACTATAATATGATTTAAATAATTTCACACACATATTTCATGAATACTTGTCTGACTGAAAATGAAGATATAAAAAGGATAAAGGAAAAAGCTATCATTATATCAAATTCTGGGATCCTCCCAGAGAAGGCACAACCCTCCACTGACTGCACAACCCTTCTCTTCTCATGAATTTAGATTTGAATGCAAAATATCACCTATGTTCACATATACGGTAAACACACTAATTAATTTTATATGTATATATTATATCATGTTTCATATATGTTTTATTTATATGAATGAAAATCTATAAGCATATTAAATATCTGTATTATGCTTGAGGAAAACCTTTGGTTTTTCTTCAATTTTGAGACATTCCATTAAATATTGATTCAAATATTTTACATTGTTTTCCTATTTATTTTACTGTCTGGTCTTCATTTAGTTGTGATATTTTCTGATATGTTAACATTATTACTAAATAACACTTAATATTGACATTTTCATAATACCTATGGTACAGGTATATTTTTATTTTGATGTTTATTTTGTTCAAATTTTCCATTATAAGTTTTCACTGTGACTTATTTTGAAAGTCTTCTCCACTTAAAAAGTGAATGTGCCACCAGAACCAGCTCCTAAGAGGCTCTACCAGAGCCTGACAAATACAGAAGGAATGCTCGCAGCCAACCATTTTACTGAGCACGGGGCCCTCATTGGGGTCCCCAATGGAGGAGTTAGAAAAAGAACTGAAGGTGCTGACGTGCTGACAGAGTTTGCAACCCCATAGGAAGAACAATAATATCAACCAACCAGACCCCTGCAGAGCTCCCAGGGACCAAACCACCAACCAAGGAGTACACATGAAGGGACCCATGGCTTCAGCCACATAAGTAGCAAAGGATGACCTTCTCAGGCATCACTGGGAAGAGAGGCCCTTGGTCCGGTGAAGGCTCCATGCCCCAGTGTAGGGGAATTGGAGGGAGGAGAGGCAGGAATAGATGGGTGGGTGGGGGAACACTGTCATAGAAACAGGAGAGGGGAAATGGGATAGGGGCTTTCAGTGGGGGTGCGGGGGACCGGGAAAATAACATTTGAAATGTAAATAAAGAAAATATCCAACTAAAATTTAAAAAGTGAATGCACAAGCTTGAATTAATGGCTCCATGGGTAAAGTCACTTCCCACACAAGTTGATGACCTGAGTTAAATCTCTGGAATCCACATAAAGTGAAAGAAGAGGACAGACTTTACAACACTGGTAACTGGCCTCCATACATGTATTATGAAGCATGAACACACACACACACACCACACATGCACACACCACAGTATAACAACAGACAACTTTTAAATCAAGTGCACATTCTTCTGTATTGTCTTTGCACAGACTTTAAATTGATTCATACATCCTTAATCTAATATTTTGTTTTGTGAATAATCTACTTTCATATGAGTTTTCTGAAAGAACCTCACCAAATATGCTATACAACACACTAGCAATCTATTCTCTAATTTACTGAATAACTCATTTCTCGTCCTATAAAAAATTCTACTTTAGAATATGCTAATTAGGAATGAGAGGGGGGTGACACTTAGAGAGTCTTTACTCCAGTTAATCATGGCAGAACTGCCACTTCATAACTATTGGTAACACTTTGCTGTTAAAAGCACATGCTGCAGCCATTGCTTTTTCTTCAATATCACCCTGACTAATGTTTTTCACATTTACTACTATTTATATATTTTTGCCCAACATCTCTCACTTAATTGGAAAAACCTGTGATTTGAGTGGCTTTGCCCTAAGTCATAGATTTGCTTTTTGACGAGGAAAATACTTTAAATAATGAATCTTCTTATTTATTGTGTTTTATTTTTATTCGTCTATGTATACAGCTTTACTGCATTTTTAAACAACATTCAAATATTTTAGAATTTTAAACCTATGTGCTTCGAGCACCCTTTTGTGCTTTTGCTGTAGCTGCCAGATACTGTATTTGAACTTTGAATATGACTTTTCCTCCTTGCTGTTACAGTTTGGAAGATAATTGCTTTCATAAACTGATACTTTATTTAGCTGTCTTGCAAGTAACTTCATGCATGCTGGTAGCTTTTAAGGGGATTCTCTCAGACTATCCATGGGAGAGGTATCCTCCCCAGGAACCAGGGACACTGTCCTTGCTTCTGTCATGGCTGTTACTAGGGTTGTTCCTTGATGGCCTTGTAAACAGTCAGAATAGTTGTGGTCCTTCTTCCTTCTCCAAGACTTCAGTAGGAACCAACCAATCCAAATACCACTCATGTCATGGGTCTTTATAGATATTTTTATAAAGAATTATCAAGATGACAAATAGGAAACCCATTTCCTAGACTTTATTCACTAGAGAATGCCATTTAAATTACATTTTCTTTTAAATTGGTCACTATTGTATGTTACATTGATAACTTTTATTATTTTAAACAATTATTACATTTCTGATGCAGGTACTAATATACCATATATTTATTTTTAATTTTTTTACTTATATACTTTTGATTCATTGTATACATGCATGTGGTGCATATGTAGAGGTCAGAGAATAACTTGCAAGAGTCAGTTCTCTCCTTCCACCACAGGGACCCAGGACTCAGGTCACCTGGACTGGCAGCAAATGTCTTCAGTCACTGATTTGTTAGCCCTACATCATATTTTAATTTCCATTCACTACTTGATATTATTTGTAAATGTTTAAGTATTTCACATCTATGTAAGATTGTTTATTATATTACCCTTCAGTGTCTTTTATTAAATTAATTGATATTTTTATTTTTATTATTATTTGAAAGTTACATATGCTATATCTTCATATCTAATAGTAAATGTTTATTTAAACAACTTTTTCATGATTATATTATTTTAAACAGTAGCTAGTCTTAAATGATCTTCCTTAAATGTCCACTAAAAAAGCAAGCCCCACAGCATGTTTACTTTAATTACCATGTTATTTCATCTGTAAATTTTAAGTTATAAATGCTTGACTTTTATGTATTGGTACTTAGAATAATTACAACTTATTTCTTATTGCTAGCTTTAATTACTTGCTTACTATTACTTTTAATACCCTATGTAGTCTTCTGTGTTTCATATTTGTGTTCTTGTAAAACACCCAAAAGTAAACCAACCTCTGTCTATAATTGATACATTTTTATGACTCAATCTATGTGCAAAACAACCCTATTTCTCTTTCACAATCAAATGCCAGGGAAGAATGACAAGTGGGGATTTGATCTTAAAATGCATTCTCCAACATGTTCTTGCATCTCATAAATCCAACAGATTTGCAACAAATCTAATTTCAATGTATCGTTTCCTGGTATACACATCTTCTATTTCTCAGGCAGATTTTAGGGTTTTGTTCTTGTCTTCTGGTGTTCTAAATCTCATTAGATTTGGTGTTGCTCAAAAATCTGGCTGAGTGCTTTATAATCTTTCTGAATAATTTATATATGCTTTATAATGTAAAGAAACAGCATCCTCCATGTTTAAGAAATATTTGATTGATATTTCATCTACTGCCAACTTACTGTTTTGTTCTTGTGCTCTGAATCTTCAAGTTGGTAGAATTGAAACATGGGACATCTGGACCCTCCCAAAGCTCTCTTATTTCCATCTCCTTTGGCTCTGCACTCTGCTACAGTTTCTTAGTGCCATTTTTGTTATTTCTTTGAAAAGGTATCATGTCCATGTAACTAAGGATTATAGACATGCCTTCAGTTTAAAGAAAAAAAAATTATTCTTTAGCTCTGGGGTCCACTCTGCTCACTGAGTTAATCAATTTTGATGTTATGTGACTGTCATTTTTATTAACCATGTAATGTGATTGCTTGAGTTTTAGGTAGGAATAATCCTTTAAAACTTTCTGCACTAAAGTATATGCAGGGAAGGAATTATTTCCTAGCTGTTGTAGCAGCTGTTTCTTTGGCTCACTCATGATGCCTCCCTGCATTCTTACTACTGCTTTGCTTAGTCACCTTTTAAAGCAGTGGTTCTCAACCTTCCGAATACTGAGAACCCTTTAATACAGCTCCTCACATTGTGGTGAACCACCACCATAAAATTATTCGGTTGCTACTTCATAACTGTAATTTTTTCAAAACTTCTATTTTTCATAACTGTTATAAATCATCATGAAGATACCTGACATGATTGCATCAGAGGGTCACAACCTACAGTTTTTTGTTTTTGTTTGATTTTTAATTGTTTTTGGTTTTTTTTCCTTCTTGTTGCTGTTGAGTTCAGGATGGAAACGGAGAAAACTCACTACAGATATGGAACCTCAAAAAATAAAAGCTTTATTATTTAGGCACTCAGGGAGGCAGCCAGTTCAAGATTTAAACTGTGTCTTGGAAAGGAAATGGTACAACATTTTTAAAGGATGGGAACATAAAACAAGGAGGGGACACAAGCTGGGGAAAGCTGCAGTGTTATACAATTGTATTTTGACATTGTGGGTTAAGCAGTGGAGTGCCCATTGAGACTGAACCATATCTAGGACACGTAGCTTTTAGGTTCTTCTTCATTCCCCTAGACATTACGTCCAGAATTCAGAGTGATAAAGAGACAAAGAATATGGTCAGCTACATGTAGTTAACTAGGAGGTAACAGGCAATTGGTTATATGTTTTTATAACTTAAGCACCTTGATTTAAACAACAGTGATTTCTATACTATCTACCAATTAACAGACAATTAAGAAGGCATTTGGAGCTTAGATTCCCCTCCTTCACCCAACTTCCCTTCCTGCTGAGTTTTCTAGGGCATGCCCACCTGCCCTACGTAACCTGTTATCACCCTAGGACCTCCATTATCCTGCCACATCTCCATCCACCTTCATCAGACCTGCTAATCTGCAAGCATACAGGATAGATTCCCTTCCCACACCCATATTCTCTGCCCACTGAGTCCTTTAGGGCATCCCCATTTGCCCTGAGAAGCCAGCAATCCCTGCTAGACCCCCATTCTCCCACTACCTCTCAGTCCACTTTCATCAGACCTGCTGATCAGGAACCATTCAGCTCAAGGATACTCATCAGAGCCCTACCACACAAGGATCATGGAGGTTAACCACCCTCCCAATGCCTACTACAGCAGTAACATCCAAGGACCAAAGCCATCCAGATGCCTAACAGCCCTAGAAAGAAGACAGTCAATAAAAGCTAGGGCAATATGACACCTTCAGGGGACAGATACTGTACTACAGCAAGTCCTAGATATCCCAATGCAACTTAAACACAAGAAAATAACATTAAATTTAATTTTAGATGATAGAGGCCTTTCAAAAGAAAATGAATAAATCCCTTAAAGAAATACAGAAAATACAATTAAACAGGTAGAGGTCTTTAAAGAGAAAACAAATAAATCCCTTAAAGATATACAAGGAAAAATTAAACTGGTAAAGGAAATAAATAAAATTGTGAAAAAACCTGAAAGTGGAAATAGAAGCAATAAATAAAACACAAGCTGAGGCAGTCCTGGAGATAGAAAACCTAGAGAACAGAACAAGAACAACAGACGCAAGAATCACCAACAGAATATGGGAGATGGAAGAGAGAACCTCAGGCATAGAAGAAACAATAGAAGAATTTGATACATCAGTCAAAGAAAATGTTAAATCTAAAAAAATCCATGACATAAAACATCCAGGAAATCTGAGAACCATAAAAAGACCTAACCTAAGAACAATAGGAATAGAAGAAAAAGAAGAGTCCCAGCTCCAAAGACCAGAAAATATTTCAACAAAATCATAGAAGAAAACTTCCCCAATCTAAAAAAATAGGAAACTAAAGACATACTAGAAGCTTACAGAACATAAATCAAACTGGGACAGGAAAAAAAAATTCTCCCAGTATGTAATACTCAAAATATGAAATCTTCAGACCAAAGAAAGAATATTAAAAGCAGCAAGGGAAAAAATGCCAGATAACATACAAAGGCAGATCTATCAGAATTACATCTGACCTCTCACCAGAGACTCTAAAAGTTAGAAGGGCCTGGACAGATATATTACACCTCTAAAAGAAAGCCACAGGTGCCAACCTACACTGCTATACCCAGCAAAATTCTCCGTCATCATAAATGAAAAAAAATAAGATATTTCAAAGCAAAATCAAATTTTAACAATGTCTATCCACAAATCCAGCCCTACAAAAAAAAAAAAAAAAAAAAAAAAAAAAAAAAAAAAAAAGAAAGACTAAAAAGAAAACTCCAACACAAGGAAGATAAAACATAGGAAGTGATTTCATACCAGCAAAAATGAGTGATTGATCAATGGAACTGAACCAAAGACCCTGAAATAAACCCACACACCTATGGACATCTGATTTTCAACAAATAAAGGCAAAAGCATACAATGAAAAAAAAGGAATGCATTGTCTACAAAAGGTGCTGTATGTCTGCATGTAGAAGAATACAAATAGAACCATATTTGTCACTCTTTACAAAACTCAAGTCCAAGTGGATAAAAGACCTCAAAGTAAAACTGAATACACTAAATCTAATGGAACACAAAGTGGGGAATAGCCTTAAACTCATTGGTACAGGAGACAACTTCTTGAACAGAGCAGCAATGACTCAGGCGTTAAGATCAACAATTGATATATGAGACCTCATGAAACAGAAAAGCTTCTGTAAGGCAAAGGACATTGTCATTAGGACAAAATGGCAGCCTACAGATTGGGAAAGGATCTTCACCAACATTATATCTGACAGAAGACTAATATCCAAAAGGGTTTTTTTGTTTGTTTGGGTTTTTTTTGTTTTGTTTTGTTTTGTTTTTGTTTTTGTTTTTTGTTTTTTTGAGACAGGGTTTCTCTGTGTAGCCCTGGCTGTCCTGGAACTCACTCTGTAGACCAGGCTGGCCTCAAACTCAGAAATCCGGCTGCCTCCACCTTCCGAGTGCTGGGATTAAAGGCGTGCACCACCACTGCCCAGATATCCAAAAGTTTTAAAGAACTCATTAAGTTAGACACCAGCAACCCAAATAACCCAATTAAAAATGGGAAATGGTTCTACCTCAAGACCCAGCTATACCACTCCTGGGCATATACCCAAAAGATGCCCCACCATACCACAGGAATATTTGCTCAACTATGTTCACAGCAGCTTTATTTGTAATAGCCGGAAACTGGAAACAACCTTCATGTCTCTCAGCTGAAATATAAAGAAAATGTGGTGCATCTATATAATGTAATACTATTCAGCTACTAAAAACAAAAACATCATGACTTTTTTAGGCAAATGGATGGAACTTGAGAATATATCCTGAGTGAGATAACTCAGACCCAAAAGAACATGCATGGAATGTACTCACTTATAAGTTGGATATTACCCATAAGATACAGAATAGCCACATTGCACTCCACAGACCCAAAAAAGCAAGAAGGAAGACCCAAGCAAAGATGCTTGAATCTCACTTAGAAGGGGGAATAAAATAGTTTTAGGAAGCAGATGGAGGGGGGAAACTGGGTGGGAGAGAGGATGGTGAGGGGAATGGGAGGGGAGAGGTTCAGGATCAAGTGTGGGAAATAACAGGGAGATGTCCAGACGGTCGTGAGATTAAATAGAATCTGCAGCTGGTGGGAGTGGGGTAGGGGGGATACTTCAAGTATGTGCCAGAGACCTGGAATAGGGGATGCCCCATGAATCAATGGGATGTTCTTAGCTGAGTCTCACAGCAGTGGGGATATAGAACCTGAAGAGGCAACGTCCTGCAGCTAGGTAGGAACCCCAGTGGAGTAATAGGGACAACAGACTACCCGCCCACAAAACTTTCAACCCAAAAGTTATCCTGTCTACAAGAAATGCATGGACAGGAGGATGAAGCAGTTATTGAGAGAATGGCCAAGCAATAACCTGCCCAACCAGAGACCCACCCCATGCACAAGCACCAATACCTAACACTACTACTGATTCTCTGTTATGCTTGCTGACAGAAGCATGTTGTCCTCTGAGAGGCTCCACCCACCAGCTGATTGGGGCAAGTGTAGACTCTTACAGCCAAATACTGGGTAGAGCCTGAGGACTCTTATGAGAGTGCTGAGGGAAGGACTGAGAGCCCTTAAGGGAATAGGAACTCCACAGGAAGACCAACAGAATCAACTAACCTGGTCCCTGTGGGATCTCAGAGACTAAACCACCAAGCAAAGAGCATACAGGGGCTCCGTTAGCCGCCATCCCCACATCGCACATATGTTGCAGATGTGCAACTCAGTTTTCATGTGTGTCCCCAGCAACTGGAGGAAGAGCTATCCCTAAAGATGTTACTTGTGTATGGAATTCATTCCTTTAACTGTCTTGTCTGGCTTTAGTAGGAGAAGATTTGCCTAGTCCTGGAGAGACTTGATATGCCAGGGGTGGAGGTGGCAGTGGAGGTGGGGACTGGGAAGGGTTACAATAATTGGGGTGTAAAACAAATTAAAAAAAGAAAAGAAAGGAAAATCACACACATACACAGAGAGAGAGAGACACAGAGAGAGAGAGACAGAGAGAGAGAGAGAGACAGAGAGAGAGAGAAATAAAAGAAAATCCCCACCACACACACAAAGAAAAAGGAAAGGAAGAAAGGAAGGAAGGAAGGAAGGAAGGAAGGAAGGAAGGAAGGAAGGAAGGAAGGAAGGAAGGAAGGAAGGAAAGAAGAAAAGAAGGAAAGAAGAAAAGAAGGAAAGAGAAGGAAAGAAGGAAGGAAAAGAAAAAGAAAACATTTGGAGAAGTGAGATGCTTGTTCCTAGGCCTGGGAACATGAACTTGTTTGACCCTGCCAACAAGATGAAGTTGTTCTTGAGATGGCTGGACTCAAACAACTGTCTGTTTAAAACAGAAGCTGTTTAGCTATAGAGAAGCCCCCAGGTCCCATAGGGCCTGGGACCTTGAATTTAGTTTCTCCCTATGATTAAATGGAGCCTAAAAATGAAATGGTAGTCCCTAGTTTCGTTTGCTTGTTTCCAACATTGGAACTTTTTTTTATTAACCTATTATTTAAAGTCACTGAAACTCAAATCCAATATTAGTTAACACAAACTTATGATGCATTGAGGAGAAATAATATAATGGATGTGAAAGCATCAAACCAAATTCACGAGATACTGCAGACACTCACTCCTCTCCTCCCAGCCTCCTACACACTGCAGGCATTCACTCCCACTCCTCCCAACCCACCCCCTTCACTTCTCCACAAATTCACTCTTCCATTTCTATTAAGGAAAGAGCAGGGCTCCGAGAGATATCAGGCAATCAAGTCATGACAAGATACAGCAAGACAAGGTGCAAACCCTTGAAATAAGGCTGGATAAGGCAACCCAGGAGGAGGAAAAGGGTCCTAAGAGCCGGAAAAAGAATCAGGGACACCTCCACTTCCACTGTTAGGAGTCTCACAAAACATCATAACACCCCCTCCACACACACACACACACACACACACACACACACACACACACACACACACAGGTTTATCACAGGGATTCTGAGTTAGAACATTGACTACAATGTTTCATTACTTTCTTTGGAGTATTACAGGCTTTCTTTTGCCATAACTATGGATTTCAATGCTAACTGGCAGAAGGCTAATGGAAGGACAAGCTGTCTTCTGTGAAGTGCATGTTGCCACCTTTTGCCTCCTGGAGCATGAGGGTGTATGTTTAGGGTTGTCAATTAAACATTTCCTAATCAGTGCTAATACCTGGGAGATAAAAGCATCATTCTGGTTTAGAAGACTGGATCTGATACTATCGCCAACAGAACACATTGTGTATAGCTAGGACCACAGTAAAAGATGGTCCTCAAGAGTGTACAACACGGTGGGTCTGTTTTTCTTTAAAATGGGGGCTTTCATTTCAGTGAATAAGAAGCTAAAATTGTGACAGAAACCATTTTCAGGTTTCTAGTTTCTAATTCATACAGATTATCTTCCATAATTTTTTTTAAAAAGTTGTTGTTTCCTAAGACTTCCAAATAAAAAGCATTTTCTTCCTTTTTGATAGCTTACCACTGCATTTTTTTAACTAGCTGAAAGCTCTGTTCTGTGTGTGACCTAACTACTTATGCAAGCCACTGGATTATTAACAGGCTCTCAGTGCCGCTGAGAGGCAAAGGACTATCGTGAAATCTTAAGTGAGCTCAGACAAAGCTCTCAGAGCAGCTGTTCCTCACAATCCAGAAACTACTTTTTTTTTTCTGTTAAGAGAGGTCAAAAAGTTCAAAGAGAAGATCAGGAAAACACCTGCAGCCCCACTTCTGTCTAAGCACTCTGTAAAAATGTGCTGTCAGGAATACATGTGCGTAGGCACGGAGGATGCATTTTCCAAGAGACACTTGATCAACATCAATGCATCATGTTCAGACCTCCAGTAAAACAGAATAGCCAGGAGGACCTAGGAAAAAAATTATGCAGCTGCTTCCGAGATGTTTTTATTTACAATTTCATGGACAGTGCACTTTGCCAGGAAGTGTCACTGGAAGGTACACATTCATCTGCATGATTGCCTCCAGGTCTCTTCTGCAGCAATGATCGCTAATGAATATGCAATATGTAGTTTTAAGGTTCAATAGATTTCAGATCGGCTCATGACAAACAACCTTGACTGCATTTGCTCTCAAGGCCCAATTTAGAAGGCTAGAGACATTGACATGGTGCCAGTTCTGCCTGGCATATTAAACAAAGACTCTACCTTGATTGGGCTCTTGTGCGGCTGAAAGCCCAACAAGATATTCAGGGTCTTTCTCTATGGCAACTACTTTAATGATTTGGCATGAACACACATGTGTAGAAACAGTTGTGTAACTCTTAAACAGTGAGAAGAGGAAACAATCCTGTACCCTTTCTTTGAGACTGGGAATGGTAAGCAACAAATAAATTTAAAATACTCATGGTTATGCACACATGAAATTATATTGTATTATTTTAATTACTGAGTTCTCAATATCTATAGTTACTGGAAATCTTTTATATAGTGAGATATGAAAATGCAAGATATACATGAAAAGATCCATGACAGTAGCCCATATAGTTTATTCATTTTTAAAATCGTTTTATATCACATACACAAACCTTTCTGATTGGATGTATACATATGAAAGAAGTTTCTGATGTAAAAGGTCAGTTTAAGAGACACTAGGTAAATATTTTGTCAAGTTAGTTGCTTGGCCCACTGATAATCCTTCCAACAATTCATGTTTCCAAATTCTCAGCTTTAGCGGTGCTGTCTCTAAAATCTCAGTCATTCTCTTCAGTGTGCTGTGAGATCTGCCTAGAATGATAATTACTGTGAGTTTGAGTACTCTTTTGACAGGTTCCTTTAGTGTGATATTCTCTTTTTCGAACTACCTGTATGTGAGGATCAACCTGTGACGTGCTTACTCTACTTTATACAAAATTGTAGCTTCCAGGCTGTACCTTGCCCTGAATGATTCATTTTATAATGCAAAAATTTGTTCTGAGTCTGAGTGCTGAAACAGAATGGCCCACCCTTGTTTGTGCATGGAAAACCCCACTGTCCATTCTACACAAACCTTGAGGCAAAGACTGACAAAGTCTTATTTGTGTAAATATAAAAGTGTCAATTATGAGCTTGTCAGACTAAACCAGAAACAAAAGGACATACAAAAATAAGAAATCGTGTCATAAAAAACAAGCACTCAGATTACAACATACACCAGACTAACAAATATTGTGACTCCCTCACCTAGATATATCATATAAAAAGGGAGACACCTGTAGAAATTAAGAACTTCATAAATGTCTTCTGTTTTTCACATATGAGAGCAAAATTTAGCATTCTAAAAATTGATCTATCAGGCAATTACCACTTTAACTCAGAAAATCCCTCAAGTATATGCTTCAGTTATGAATCCAACATAATACACATGTCAAAGTTTAGAAGAATTTTTTCCAGTTACCATTGGAGTGCATGAATGCTTTAAGAGAAATATTTTTTTAGAGAGTCAGGGCTTGTGCTACTTTAATATCTAGTATGTCTACATAGGCCTCATTTGAACTGGGCACTGGTTCTTATTAAGAAATATGTACATATATACATACATATTATGTGTGAATGAAGAAATTGCTCAGTAGTTAAGAACACTTTTTGCTCTTGCAGAGGACCCAAGTTTGGCTACTAGCATCAGGTTGGTGGTTTACAATGATCCATAACTCCAATTGGATGGGATTCAATAATTTCTTCCAACCTCCAAGGGTACCGGGTGCTGACATAGTGCACATGCAGGCAAAACACTTATACACATAAAAGAAAATAAATGAATACCTTAAAAATTAAGAAATAATATATGCATATTGGCTCAGAGCTTGTAGGAGTGTCCAACTAATGACTGGCCTAAATTGAGTCCTGAGCCAGGAAAGGGTGCCCATGCCCAATACTGCCTGGATGGCCAGGAAACAGAAGGTAGATGGTCCAGCAACCTAGGGTAGAACCAAACATGACTGACACAGAAAAAGAAGTCAATAAAATAATTCCTAAGGATATTCTGCTATATTCATCGTTTGGTCCTAGACTAATCACTATCAAGGAGGCTTCCTCTGCAGCTGATGGAAGCAGATGCAAAAACCTAAAGCAAATATAACATAGAGCACAGAGAACCCCGGAAGATGGGAAGATAGGATTGTAAGAACCAGAAGAGTTGAGGACACTATGAAAGCATCTAATCACAAAATCAACTAATCAAGGCTCCTAGGGACTCACAAAGACTGAAGCAGCAATTGTGGGTCCTGTGTGGATCTGTGCTAGGTCCTCTGCATATATGCTGTGTGGTTTTTTAGCTTGAGGTTTTTGTGGGACTCTAACAATAGGAGTTAGAGGTGTCTCTGACTATTTTGCCTGCTCTATTTTACCTGTTTCTTCCTACTGGGTTGCTATATTCAGCCTCAATATGAGGGTTTGTGCCTAGTCTTACTGAACAATGTTAGGCCATGTTAGCTTGATATCCCTGGGAGGCCTGTGCTTTTCTGAAGGGAACCAGAGGTTCTAGAGGACAGAAAAGATGAGTGGGTAACTGTGAAGGTTCAGGGGAGGAAGGCTGCAGTCAGGATGTATATATGAGAGAAAAATAAATTTTAAAAAGAAATAATATATGCACATATAGTATAATCTGTATATGTGATCTGTAAAATAGTTACCTGTATCATACATATTACTGTTGCTTATAGATCCATAAATAGAGGTAGAGATAGAGATGGAGATGGAGGAGATGGAGATGGAGGAGATGGAGATGGAGATGGAGATGGAGATGGAGATGGAGATGGAGATGGAGATGGAGATGGAGATGGAGATGGAGATGGAGATGGAGATGGAGATGATGGAGATGATGGAGATGATGGAGATGATGGAGATGATGGAGATGATGGAGATGATGGAGATGATGGAGATGATGGAGATGATGGAGATGATGGAGATGGAGATGAAGATGTAGGTATAGATAGACACTGGTGATACAGAAAGCACAAGAAGGTAAATCATTTATCCAAGGTCACTGAGTTTAGTAAGTATAAAAATTTGGACCTAGGCAATGCTCAAAACTTAATGTTCTTACATTTCTATTTGGCACATTACCCAAGGAATGATTCACAAAATTTATACCTACCTACCACCTATCTTGCTCATTTTAATCACATGTTTGAAGCAGTAATATATGAATATTGGTATGAGTAGTCCTTGTAATGGCTTGTAATAGCTAATTGAAACAGAGAGCAGAGAGTTGAGGTCAGTACTTAAGAAGCACTTTAATTTTAAAAATGGTCTCAAGCCTTTCCACTGCACTAAGAAATTCCTTTGCTTAAAATGTTAAGTTGAAATTTAGTGCTGAACTTAATATTATATTTAGAAACTACTTTTTAGATATTCAAATTTTACAGTGCCCAAGATTCAACCAGCATAATCAAGAAGCCATGAAAATAAACATTTTAGAATCCACACACGTAACTGTAACAGAGAGTATGAATGATAAACATTGGGTCTATGACTCCCTACTCTGGGTCTGGTATCATGCATGTCACTGCAACATGACAATCCGCATATTTCTACCCTCCTCTACTTCATAGCAATATGTGAGTCTCCATGTGGCAAGGAAGTCAAGAAAATTAGTGTGCTAAGTATAAGACCCAAGAATCCATACAACCCTGCTCTAATCTTCATTTAACAAAAACCTTATTCTACCCATGTAATGATATGAAATTCAGTCCATAGTCAGCCATCTGTATAGGGAACTCCTACTCCAGAGTTTTGTCTGCTTCTTGGTTCCATTCAACACCTAATAACATATTTACTCTCAAAGTTTCAGATCCCTGGAGGCCCAGAGAGTTTAAAAATTGCCATGTCTAAGAAGTCAGTTAAACCTCAGAAAACACACTTGAGCCCCTCCAAGTGAAATAACAAAAAATAGATCTAAGGAAAGCATGGTTGTATAGAACAGTGTACATTCCAGAAGTTGTAATTCCATCTCTGTGTATATACCTTTATCTTCCTCTACCTTCTGAGTTAAACTAGAAAGTACCATTCTAAGTCAATGGGCTTGAGAAAAACTAAGCAACAATCTAAAATATTCTGCAGAAAAACTCATATAAACTATGTATACATGTATATTCTGCTGAAAATATTCATTGACTTTTATTTTCCTTCTTGCAGGATGAGTCTATTTTGTATATGCAAGAGTATATTTCAGGGTTCTATTTTATAAATTTTGTATTATCTTGAATATTCGTTATTACCCAATAAGCTATTTATTAGTTTCAATAAAAACATTTTTAACATCCTACCCACAACATAAATCCTACCTCTCATATGAATTCATTGAAGTTCTATTCAAATAGAGTAATTATCCTAAGGTATATGTTTAGAATATATAGGTTATTTATGTATTAAAGCTAGTAGTTTCTGATTGCTTTATTTTGATGGTGAGTTATGAATCTTCTACATTCAAGTGGAAATGTGTTTTCAAGCCCCAAAGCTAGAAATCTTTTTAAAACACATTGAAAATGAAGTCTTATTTCCCAGGTCTATTTCAGTATACAGTAGTTTGTAAAATAAATACTCTAAAGTGGTTTGACTTCATAATAGTAATTGCTTCAAAACAGCCCCATGGTTAGACTTGGTATTATAAACTTTGTCTGGTAGTCAATTATTATGGTCCCACTAATGCTCAAAACCACTATCTATAATGGAAGTGCCAGGTTGAGCATAGTCACATGAATAAAATATTGCAAATAAATTATCCCATTGATATGCAGTTTCTCTTATGAAATACAATGACTGGTATTTACCAATATATCTTCAACAAGATTTGCAGCAAGATTGATATGAATGGCCAGGAACTCTATCCAAAACTATTGTTCAATTCCTAATAATTTAGTATTTCACTATATAATTTCATTTGACGGCTTATTTGTTATAAGTTTCATCAGAAAGGAAGACAGCCTACCTCAGACACACCACCCACTATGCTTCCTTACTCTTGGGTACTTTTGCAGACTTTTAAGCTATAATTTATAAAGTAGGTAGAATGTGAATGAAGTGATAAAGCCAACATGGGATTGCCAGAACCACTGTGATTTCAGAAGCCTATTCAGCAACTCCACATTCTGGGCTGTTCTAAGGGTACACCCATCTACTTGTTCTGGCCACCCTCTCTATGAGCCAAGGCAGAGAAAAGAGGGAGTCTGCTGGGAAAACAATACACTATGCATATTAATTTTCTTTGTCTTCTGATATCATCATTCTGTCTCACCACAGTGACAATCAAAGCTTAAACTTGCATAGGAGAATATAAATAACATAGTGGGGGTATGGGGACAGGATTGTGGGAAGGGGTGACATGAAGGGGGCAGTGAATGGGATATAAAGTGAATAAGCAAAAACATGAATTTAAATTTAAAAAATAACATAGTGAGATTAAATTTTAATTATTTCAAATTTTTGGAGTACCAACACTTCACAAATGAATGAAATAATACCTGATTTTATCTGGCAGATGAAAATCTAAATGCAGGCATATGATCATCATTTATTTAATATCCCCAAGGGATAAATGACTACTCCATCCCACTCTGGATGCCATGTATCTTTTTTATGTGTGCTCAGTAACCTTCAGTATCAGCCTATCCTCCTCCCCATCACCTCCTTCCTGGCTACCAGGAGTCAAGCAACTCTACTCATTACTCTCTTCTTCCCTGATGCTCTATCTTATCAAAGGCCCACAATGGAGCCAGAGCAAACCCTCCAAAATATTTCAGCCAACATTAATTTCCCCTTAAGTTGTTTTACACAATAGTAGAGACCTGACTGAAACACCATATTTAAAATCAAGTTACTTTTTTTTTTCTCTGTAAAGATGTCAGAAAAGGGACCAAGAAGATGTCTCTGTCACTAAACGTGTTTGCTGCAGAACCATGAGGAATTGTGATGGCTCACCAGAACATATACAGAAGCATGGTGTTGTGGAGCACACCTGTAATGACTAGAGAGATGGAGACAGGACTGAGGCTTGTCCCTCAGTCAGTTTAGTTAAGCCAGTGAGCTCCAGGTTTAATGAAAGATGCTTTTTGGATATAGTCTAGTTGCTGCAGAGGTATTAAAAAGCAATAATTGTTATGATTTCAATCACTGAGGAATTACATTTGATTGGTCATTTAAAGAGATAGAATAATTATGGAGTGAAAGCAAAGTATGTTATATACCTGCCTGAAAATGGCACGGTTAATGTATGTGTCTTAATGTATGTGCCTTAGTCACTGCTCTGCTTCTGTGAAGAAACACCATGACCAGGCAAGGAGAAGTTGAGCCTGGCATGGGTTTTGGAAACCTCAAAGCTCATTCCCAATGACATATCTCTTCCAACAAAGACACATGTACTCCAATAAGAACATGTCTTCTAATCCTTCCCAACAGTTCATAAACTGGGGACGAAGCATGAAAACATATAAGCCTATAGGGGCCAATTTCATTCAGACCACCACAATACACTAACAAATGTAAAAGTAAAGAGATAAAAAAAAAAATACCTGGGATTGGGGAGGCAGGAAAATGTGGAAAGGGGATAAGTTCTGAAATGTAATAAGTAGAATATCCAATACAAAAAAAAAAAATACATTTAAAAAAATAACTGGGATAAAATTTAAAGATGTACAAAAGTAACCAGAAAATTATTAGTACACCCAGAAGCAATTAAATATTTTAAAAATGTATTAGCCATGGGAATTTGGCAAGGGGGTACAGTATATGTTCCATCTATTTATTAGTAAAGAGGTCAGCAGGTATTCCATGCAGAAGGGAGAGCATGCAAGAAATGGTACAGTGTCCAGAAGACAGAAGTTGACTGTGTTACTGGAATGCTCAGCCATTAGATGTTTATGACCGTTTTTAGTTATTCAAAATAATTAAATGCTACAAAAGAATGCAGTTCTTAGTGCCTGAAGGGGCTGAGTTAGGAAGATGAAGCAATAACCTCTGACCTAGAGCAGTGGTTCCCAACCTTCCTAAATCTGTGACACTTTAATACAGTCCCTTATGTTGTGGTGACCCCCAACCATAAAATTATTTCATTGCTACTTCATAAATGTAATTTTGCTACTGTAAAGAATCATAATGTAAAAATCTGATATTCAGGATATCTGATGTCTGACCCCTATGAAAGAGTCGTTCAACCCTCAAAGGGGTCACGATACACAGGTTGATAACAAAAGCCTTAGAAGAAGAATCAAAGACACAATGATTAAGACAGAAATTTTAAAAATGATTGCATAAAGTAGCTTTAAAGAATGAAACCTACTAGATAAGAACACAGGCTCAGAGTTAGTGTGGCAGAGGAGGACTCCCAGCTCTTCTACCTATGAACTTTGTGACTCTTGAACTTCAGAGGCCCCCATACTGTAGTTTACTCTTCTAAAGATTGCCATAAAATGATACAGAACTTATTGGATATTGTTAAAAGTCAGACAACTATATTCACTCAAAGTTCCTAAGGGAACTGACACATTATAATTAATAATCAATAAATATCAGTAAAAATGGCCAATTAGAAATAAATATGTGCATGTCACATATTCACATACACACATAATTTTGTAGTAATTTCATTATTGATAAAAATTACTATTTTCAAACAAGAAAATTATAGATTGTTTCAAACTGTGCTCACACTACTTTTAAGATATAAGTCAAAGGATAGGTGTGTAATAAATATTTCCTGAGGAACATAGTGTCAATATTGGCTCAACGTATTTCTATAAGTTCTCTCCACACTATGCTCCTCAGAAATGTTTTTTTAAATTAATTAAACTAAGCACAAAAGAAAAATGACAATATAATCCTGCTAACTATTCCCATATATGTGTGGAATGACACAGGAAATCAAGAGGAGTCGGGCGAGCCAGTGCTATGGATTAGGGAGAAGGCCTTTCAGAGAGGAGAGACTGGGATCTTCTAAGAATATAGGTTCATATAAATTCAGAGACAAAGAGGTTTGCCTGTGTAATTCATACTGTGACTAAGGGACGTTTTGTCACCTCCTCCATAAGAGTTGTGGCTCCACACTGGGCCACCTGCATGCTTCAGAGCCAGTGTGACAGAGCAGCATGATGCTGTGGACAGCATCGAGGACTGGACCACTAGCAGCTCCTTGGAATGTGGGAAGCAAAGCATCAAGTGCAAACAGTTAGAGACTGAGACTCAGAGGATGGTGTGGATGTGAGAGAGGCCGCCTCCACTGTGCTGCTTATAGGCACACCGTCACCTCTTAACGTCTACAGCTTCAGTTCCAGCAAGGTGAATAAAAATCGGAATATACGGATCTTGGCAAAGCAGCTCTGAGGACAGCTGGTGAGCCTCAGCGCTGCCGGGTTGAATCAGTGAGTGCCATTGTGCTGTTGATTCACTCATCTTACCATAACGCACACCAACAGAAGAGGGATGAGGGACTCCCCATAGCAGGTTTTCAGAAAAATCACAAACTCTAACCGAAGCATGTCTTACTACAGTTTTTATTAGCCACGGGATTATCGAAGTCTATAGCGTGAACAACCATGTAATGGACTCCCATTACAGTCTGCAAAGATGAGAGACAGCACATCAGCAACCTAACTGTTCTAGAGGTGCTACATACTGTGGCCTCATGAGTTCCGTAGATTCATGGGTGGCCACGTGGATTCTGAAGTTGCAGCTGGTCCCATGAGGAAAGCGACAGGCTCTTGTGATGGTAGATGACGGGAAGGAAAGGACTTAAACATATTTGATTTAAATCCTTTGATGTTTCCTTAATGAGGTTTTCCTCCAAAACACCTATAGAAAGCAGGTGTTGTTGTACGTTCTATGTCTCAGAGTTTATCTATGCATAAATTATGGAGCTTTTTATCATTAGACTTTATTTTATCCAAATAATGTAAGCTCGCTGAGACATTTCATAGTAACCATGGCAACGGCTTTGAAAGGCAGTGCAGCATAATGAATGGTACCCCAGACATGAGCACTAAGTGTTATGAGTGGGACACCTACTGTGCCTCCTAATAGAATATCACTAAACTGCACTCCATCCCCTCATGTATAAAGTGAGAGGATCAACAGAATCACTGTGCTAAAAATGTTTACCTAGTAGATGTTACTTACTTTTGTTATTAGTGCTCGACACTTCTTCAGTGTTTAGAACAGCAAATGAACGGAGGATAGTACACGCACGTGAGTGCACACACACACAGTGTACACACTGCACACATTCTTTCTCCTACAGTGTGCATATCTAATAGAGTACCCCTTTTAAATAGAATTATTAAAAGTGCCCTGCATATTAAGAATGTGGATGGAATGTTACATACCATCTTGGAGCTAAGAACTGCACTGGCACCCTGGACACAATTGCCTCATCCAAATTCAGTGTTCCATAACTCTCCTTGGACTCGTTGTAAAGCATTTCAAATGCATGCTATACTCAGTACAGTTAAATAAAAAAATATTCATCTTCTACTTGAATATTTTTCAAATGCATCTAACTGAAGCTAATGAACTCAACGGGTGTCGTTGAGTTCAAGAAGACCATTATTGTTTTGTAGTTCATCAGTGTTAATTCAAAAACTACATCTAGCATCTCTTGGCATTCTGAAACTTTGACATTTAAAAGGAAACTTGTACTTGGAAAGTTTGAGAGCCATGAGTCTTGGTCATGCTACAGCTCTAAAATGTAATCTTTGTCTCCATGAGCTCTGTGTCAGAAGCAAAGGTCACTGGAGTCAAGAATATACAAAGACAAGAGGTGCCCTGCTAACCTTCACTTCTAAAGGGCTCTGGGCATCATGTGCCTACATCTGTCTACGTTTGTGAACCCGTTTAGGCATGAAGGTCAAGTTTTGACCAGAAACAACCATTATGAACAAATAAAATCTTCTTTGCTAATGTGGAAAATTTGAGATTGAATATGTTACCATACCAGAAGTCTTGCAATGTTTTAAAAATACCAATGTTGTCTTTCTAAGTATTTAACTTCATTAAGAGTCTCTTCAGCTGGATGCTGCAAATCCCAACAGCTTCAGCCATCAATCTTCCTCCGTCATCACAAAGACCATAGAAACATTGATGCAGCAAACGTGTTTGCCTGTGCTCTAAAGCAATGCTTGGAATTGAAGAATAAACATGAGAAATGGAAAAGAGAAATTATGTAAATTTCACATCCAAAGGAAGACCATGGAAGCTAGACATTGTGGTACATCCCTGTAATCCCAGAACTGGGGAGGCTAACACAGAAGGATATCACACACACACACTCACACACACACACACACACACACACACACACAGATGATGATGATGGTGGTGGTGGTGGTGGTGGTAACAATGATGAATAAAATTAAAAGGGAAAAAGACAGATTTTCTATTATATTTTAGTTTGTCTAGTTTTCTAAAACTTTCTGACTAAATGACATGCCCATCAGGAAGACATCCTCTGTAGTATATACCCTCTTTTGTGTGTGAGTGTAATAACAGTTGTGCAGCAGCCCTTTGCCTCCTGACCAGTGAGGCAGCTAAGGCACAAGCCAAACACATGCAATGGGTTCATGAAATCCAATTTCATTTTTCTCCTTCTGAAAGTACAAGATCCCATTTCCAAATTGCCCTTGCTATTGGGTCAGAGCTGGGTGATTAGTTTGTCACGCAGGGATGTGGATAGAATTGATATGTGTAACATAGTCATAGAAGTTAGAGGTGGATATAGGACCTCTACCTACTTTTTTCAGAAACTATTTAACACTAAATTCACCTGAGAAACATTCCTGTGTTAAGATACTCTTATTTCATGTCCTAATTTGCCACCTAGCTAAGGGGTGGTATTTTTCTAATCAAAATACTTTCCTGAAAATATATATATATATATATATATATATATATATATATAGTCTTTTACAAATTGAATTTAAAAACCAGACACTTATGACTGAGACCTTTGAAAAGTTAAAAAAGTTAAATAAGATCTTCAAGTACCAATCTGTTGTCTGTATAATACACAGAATTTCATTACCATACAGGACCATGAATTAGTTTAGGGACCTAAATAAGTCTGCTTATATGTTTGATTGTCCACATGATTACATAAAACTTTCCAGTCCACTAGATACATAAAGTAGCTGCGTGAATGATAGTCTCCTCTATGTTGTATTATTCCTAATAAATGTACATTGTGTAGTAATTACTGAACTGGTAAGAATACTTGTACCTTGAGAATAAAATGGGATGTGGAAAAGCTCAAACTCAGCACCTCATTGTACAGATAAGCAAATGAAGAGAAGAGTCAGTGACACTGCCTATGGTAGAGTTCTCTTCTATGCTACCATTGTATTCTTGATATTACACACCAACATATGAGAATGCACCATTTAAAGAGTTTGCCATCTATATGCTGTATTTTAAAATAGTTCATCAGGGCTGGAGTGATAGTTCAGCGGTTAAAAGCACTTACTACTCTTGCAGAATTCCCTGGTTCAGTTTCCAGAACCTACAGAATAATGGTTCACAACTACCTGTAACTCTGACCTGGTGTTCTCTCCAGTCTCTGGGGGTACTGTATATTTATGGTACACATAAAGACAAATACAAACACACAAATAAATAAATAAATAAATAAATAAATAAATAAATAAATAAATATAAAATAAAGTACCTCAACAGTCTTGCCAAACTTAACTAAAATTAGAGGTACAGAGGTTGGAGCAGCAGTGACTTGAGGTGACACAGAATTAGTGTTCTTTCCTTCATGCAAAGCCTACTGAGTTATATCATAGACTACACAAGTGTGTCTTCATTAACATACCAAGTTAACTTGTGTAAGAAACAGTAGCACAGGATGTAAGTGCTCACCAGCATAGACTTTGACTGTCTCGTGTTCTGCTGTTCTCTAACGCTTGGCCATAGGTAGCTTCACTACAATTTAGTTCTGTAATCCTAACTCTCAGTTATCTACTCCATAAAATTAGGATAAGAGAATTTGCTGTGTGTAAATTTTCTGTATATGAAATCGCTTCACACAGCGTCTGATAACAAAAAGCACCCACTAATGATGATTACCGTTATATGCAGAAAATTCATTCGGCTCAGAATAGTCATACAATGAACATGCCTGAGTATAAATATTCAACACAAATATGTGATATGAGTAAGAATATGTTATATCTGCTAAATCATTTTCACAGTACATCTATAAAAACATTGTTATAACTGAATTATCACTTAGACTTCCACTGTTGGAAAACATGAATGCATTCTGATGCTACAGAATATAGGCCTGGAGATTAAAATTATATGAACTGTTTTTTTTTAAATATTTTAAAGCACTAAAATGGATGCTTAAATCAACTTATTAAATGTTTGATTTTAAAAGGTGTTGGTGTTGGCTAAATTTCACTTGATCAATTACCTTTATCAGAACATCAATTTTGTATGTCATAGCTGCTCTTGATTTGGGACATACAGAGTTACAGGCATGGGTTCAGAGATAAACCTCAGGCAGGATACTTCTCTATACAGCAAGAGATTGGCTTGCATTTTTCTCATTTGCATTTTTCTTGTGGAAACCCAAGTGAGTAGCATTGAGCTGCCTGTTCTTCAGGGCAATAGAATAGCACGCACTTTTTGAAGAATACATTAATAAATTAAAGACTGAAGTAATCAGCTTTGAACTGTTTTACTTGCCCTCTAGAAAATTATCTTCATTGCCTGTGCCTCCAGGATCTTTTGAATTGTCAGCACCATTCAAAACATTTCTTATGATTCCACCAGGGATGTCATTTATTATCATATCTATCGCTTCTCGTACTGCCCTCTCCTGCCTGAACCAAATGAACCAATTTGACTGTGTAACTAAGCATCAGAGTCAAGAACCATTTGCAGCTGGTAATGGTGGGAGTTCTAACTTACATTAGTGCCTCCTGAGCTGCTGTTCCCCCGAGCTACTCTCAAAGTATTGGAAAACTGTATCAGATCAGGCTTATACACCAAGATTCTTTCCAGAGTTTTTCCTTGTTCCTGGACTCCAATAATTATAAGGTTTTAAAACAATCTCAATTTCCTAAAGTTGGATTCCTGTTTCCTTCTGCCAAGAACTAGCTAGAATTCTGCTTCCAACCCAGATGGACTATCACACTTCAGAAACCACCCAACTCTCCCCCACCTGTCTCTGAGTAGTAGTACTGCTGGGGGGGGGGGCGCCAGCTGGTGAGCCCCGACCACCTGACTTCATCCTTGAAGCATTGATTCAAGCCCAGTCGGAAACAAATTTGTCCCATCAACTCAGAGCTTGAATCAGATTCCTGCCACATCCACATTCTTTGGAAGCCAACTTTCCAGCTAAGCCAATTTCCATAGGTTTGGCATTACCTGTTCCTAACTTATTGCTGTCTTTCTGCAAGCCAAAACAAACAAACAAAAAAAACCACCCCCCCAAAAAAAAAACAAGCCATAAACAAACAACAAAAAACTCAAGCAGACAAACAAAAAATGTATTTCTTTTGCCACATATACTGTCTTAGCGAGTGCAAGTACATTAGAATAAATAATTCAAACCTTTGACAACCTAGCATTGTGCTCCTACAGTACAATATCAATAAGAAGTACATTCAAGTTTTTATCCAGTTTATTTGAATGCTTTCATAACATTTCCAAGTCTATAAAGTCCCAACAACAAAATAATATGGTATTCTCTACATTTACAATATGGAATTAAAACAAAATGCCACATAGATTGTGTTGTCTATAGTCCTCTGTGGACCAGGAAAGAGATGGGGAGTCTCTTCATCCATGTGTATGGGGCTTGGTCAGTGCCATTCCTGGAGAAGTATCTTCCTGGTTTGCCCACTATTCCTATTTGTTTCTGCCTGGGATTTGCAGGGTTTCTCGTTTCTCATTTTCTCCCTGAGCAGCCATATACTCTGTGCACTTTGAAAATGTAACAAGTACTCCTGAGAGTATATGTAGGACACAGTCCTGGAATTGAGTCCACAAGGACTCTTGAAAACTCCTTTAATGAGTAAATAAGTGGGCTCAGTAACACATTAAGAAACACTTGGTTCCTCATTCACTGGCAAAGGATCCCAAGTTTCTATAGACCTACGTATATATGAGAGCATTGTTATTTGTGGGAGGAATGAAGGTGAAGGGAAGACAAGGGAGGTTAACTAACTAGTGTAAGAAAAAAAAGGAGAAAAGAGGTAAAGAGGGAGAAAGAATATTTTGGGCAAATGAGAGGAACAGTTGGTAGGGAGGAAAAGACTTAAGCTATGATCAAGCACAGGGAAGCCACTTCCAAATCTAAACTGTCTGCTGATTGCACTGAAAACCCACAACTATTTTTTTAATCTTATTTTCATGATCATAGGCTTCTCGGGCTGGCATAATTACCTTTTGAGGTTTCATCAGCATTTGGCCAAATTATACCATCTATACTTCAAAAAAAAAAAAAAAAAAAAAAAAAAAAAAAAACGCTCGGAAGCCTCTTCCTTTTAAACTCACAGCTAGTAAGCTGTTGGCAACTTTGTCCCTGAAGAGTGATACAATTAACCTGAGTCTGCTGCATTCCCAAAGCTGGGTGCATTATTACTGATTTTTAAATTGGCCTTCTTTTAATTATAAGCTAACATTTGAGAGTGTTATTTATTCAGGGTTCTAGCCTTTTGCCAAACCTACCCCCAAGGTTCCTTTTCCGGTAATAGCTGTCACTCATTCTCACCAGACCAAAAATCCTGGAACAAATGCTAGCATGGTGAATAGTCCAGAGAAAAGCTGATCCCGAGGGATCCCGAGCAAGGTAGACAACGCTGTGTCTTTTTTAGACATACTTTGCCTTTTGATTTCATGACCATACTAGTACACCGTTGTAGAAAGTGTAGGGAAACAGAGTGAGGAGGCTGCCTGCTTACTCTGAAGGACATCAGTGTATGCAACTGCTAAGAGTTCAGAAGAACAAGTGGCGCTCAGTCAACTCAACGACAGAAATCAGACCCTTGCAAACCAAAAAGTCAAAAAATTACCACATTGCCTTAGAAGCCATATGCTAGTTAATTTACGGCATGACTCGTGCTTTTGATTGAAAAGATCATCTCTTCTGCTGTCTAGAACAGTTCCTGCTCAGAAAGAAGAGCCGGTTACTGAAACACAACTGTATGATCATGCACTCAGACAAGAGGTAAACAACATGATTTTAAAAACTTGTACCTGTTTGTGGAATGAGTATGTATACTTCACCCTAGCACCTGTGATTCTTTTTGTCTCTAGGCTTTGGGTAGCAAATATTTTCAGCAAAGCAGGCTATGGTTTTTGTCACAACTAAGTATTCAACTCTAAAATTGTTGAGTAAAACAGCAGCCATGAAAAGAGAAAGTAAAATTATAGACATGAATCTTCCCCCAATAAAACTTAATATAGAAAACAAGCAGGATACCTGGTACATATTATATCTACCCATATGATGATAATGAGATGCCGCCCAACTATCGAAGTTAGATATTACCAGTCTCAGAAAGAATCTGAAAAGGTAAGATACTTCCTAGAAATAATAGAGGTAAATCATAACAAAGATTCCTTAAGCCAGGATTTACTAGTTAGAGTCTCATTTTAGTAAATCAAAATTGGGGAGTCAAGAGTTCATTTAATTTAGACACCAGCAAATCTCATTAATTCTCTTCAATACAAATAAGATATTTTCTTCTAATATGTCGCATATTTGCATCAATTACAACCGTCACTCCCTGGAAGTGTAAGATAAATATCCATTTTTAATCCTCCTCTAAACTGGATGATTTACACTAAGATTAGAATATGAACACTTCCTTTTAATACCACTACAGCACAAGAAAAGAGGTTTCTGCAAACACTGGGTTTATTTTTTTTCATTATTTCAAATTCTGTCTGGTGGGACATTTCATTGTTGTTATCACTGTTTGCATAGCCTGGGGAGTGGCACTAGTAGGATGTTTGTTCTTTTTGAGTAGGTGTGACCTTGATGGAGGAAGTGTGTCACTGTGTCCTTTAAGACCATATTTCTATCTACCTGGAAGCCAGTCTTCTCCTAGTGCCCTTCAGATGAAGATGTAGAACTCTCAGCTCCTCCTGCACCATGCCTACCTAGATGCTGCCATGCTCCCACCTTGATGACAATGGACTGAACCTTTGAACCTGTAAAACATCCCCAATTAAATGTTGTTTTTATAAGAGTTATGTTGGTCATACTGTCTGTTCACAGCAGTAAAGCACTAACAAAGACAACCTGCCAGTCAAAAGACTTCCGGTTCCTCTTGTTTCCACCACCCTATCCAGCCTCTTTGAAGTTCAATTCCCAGCTAGAGCTGTTTAAAGTTTACCTGTGACCTAGCCTGCAGGACTTTGGTGGTGGTGTCAGTGGTGCCTGTGTTTTACTAGATGTGGTGGCATACAGAAAAATATTCAGTAATTCAGATTTCACTCTTTATGCTTATTATTCTCAGATTTATAGGGGCACACAGTTGTCCTTGTTCTCACAGAAATGAGTGAGAGAAACCTGAGGATATGGCTGGCCCATTTCCCTCTCAGTTCTATGAAATGCCCTCTAGATATCCCTTGTCTCCTGTATACTGCTCTGCTTCCCAGATTGCTCATGGGTAATGAGCTCCACCAGGCTTTGGGGATGACTTTGTTGGAATGATGCTGTTGGAACCCAGAGTACAGCCAATTTCATCCAGTCTCAAGGTCCTCATCTACGCTTGACTCTAGGTTTGCTAGCTGTCAGCAAGTCTGCAACTCTTCATCACCTCACTGGGATACCGCAGGGAACTCTGACATACCAGAATGCTTTATAGACCATCTTAAGACAAGAACAGGAATAATTACTGAGTGCTGCTGTTGGATGTGTCTGTGGCATAGACTTCCTACTGAGCCTGAACAACTCCTATTCAGTGTATCCAGGAAAATGTGATCAGCCTGAAAGGGTAAATACCCTCTCCTATTCATCTTATATACTCCAAGTCAAATATACTGCTTAAATTGAGGAAACTAATAATATCTGTTATTTACATCTATCCATCCCTTTCTCTGGTCTTTCCTATGAAGTGCTATTTTTCCCACTGTTTTCAGACTGTTCTCTGTCTACCTTACTTCTTCATTCTTTCCATCCACCCTTTTCTCCTTCTCCTTCTCCTTCTCCTTCTCCTTCTCCTTCTCCTTCTCCTTCTCCTTCTCCTTCTCCTTCTCCTTCTCCTTCTCCTTCTTCTCCTCCTCCTCCTCCTCCTCCTCCTCCTCCTCCTCCTTCTCCTCCTCCTCCTCCTCCTCCTCCTTCTCCTTCTCCTTCTCTTTTTCCTTCTCCCTCTCCTCTCCCTTCCTCTCCTTCTCTTTTTCTCTATTTCCCTCCATCTCCATCTCTATACAACAAAGGCAACATGAACACAGAGCTCTGAAGTCAAGCTTTATATGTCTCATTTATTTATGTGTCATTGAGGAGATGACAACACAAAAGTCTCTGTATTTTGATAGAGCCTGACATTCACATGTCTTCTGAAAACTTCTGTTTGTAGTGTAACAATTGTTAATTCATTTTCCCTTTGATTTTCCTTCTGGAATGTTTAAACCCTTTCTAGAATAAACTGATGCCTGTATCCTCCTAAGATTAATTAATTTAATTAATTAATTAAACAAACAGAGAGCTGCACTGCAGAGTTATTGGCCCTTCCACAGTTCATGGGTTGCTTTGATAGCAATTATCAATGTATGACTCAGTTTCTGTTGCTATCTGAAAAGTTATCTGAGAAAATAACTTAAAGACATGAAACATTTATTTTGGCTCATTGTTCTAGAAGCTTCACTCCATGGTCATTTGGCTCCTTTGCTCCTGTACCCAGGATAAGGCAGAACCTCGACATCATGGAAAGCATTCAGCCAAACAAAGAATATCTTGTAGAGAGCAGAAAGCAGAAAGAGAGGAGAGGGCTAGAGGTAAGAGACCCTTTTATACCACACTTTCAGGGACCCCCTCCTCCAACTAGATTTCCCCTCTTACTCCCCAACATCATACAATGAATCCTTAAAAGGATTAAACCACTAACTAGGTCAGAGCCTTCCTGCTCTAATCTCTTCCATCCTTATTCTGAGCATAACATTTGGGGCCCAACCTTCCAATGCATAAGCTGTTAGGGGGCATTTCAAATCCAAACCACAAAAGAGAACTACAAATGCCTCTTCAAGAATATATTTAAGTTCAGTTTTCACTGAATCCACTTGCACAAGATGAGAGGAAGAGAGGTGAAGTTGTCCAGATTCCTCATTTCTCAAAGACAAGAGGTCAAACTTCCCACAGATGTCCTAGAGTGAAGAAGGTCAGCCTGGTGTAGGTTATGTAGTTGCAACACTCAGGAGATGAAAGCCATACAATTACAAGTTGGAAGCCAGCTTCGGCTGGAGAGAAAGACCTGTCTCAAAGAAAATTAAATGAAACAAAGACTCAAAATAATTTTATCCTACTTGTGACATTGCATTATGACCTTATGTGATGGCTCTCATCCTTTGTTCTATAAACAGAAAGTTTATCTTTTTAGTTTTGTAAAGCCCAATTTTGCTACTATACAAATTTTTAATTCTATCATCTAAATAATTAAATGAGTAAGTCAAATATAATCCCCACATACAGTTAAGGAGACATACACACACACACACACACACATTCACTTTATCACTTATCTGGGCTATTTTATGACATTACTTCAAAGTTCTACCTATGACAACATGTATTCAGTCTTTTATGAGTTATGTGGCAATGGTTTTGTCCTAATTCCATTTAGAATTATAATTTCTGTAGATCCATTTCCTAGCTCTTTGATTATTTTTGTGATAATTAGGTCTTTCCAGCATTCTGACTCACTAGACAAACTCAGCCTATAAGTATTTTGAAACTTCATAATTTACCCACTATGCTGACTAATCCCTGATTTTACTTTCCTTCACTACTCCTCTCCTCCCAGCTCTTGGCATGATTTTATCTGACTACTTACAAATTAAAACTCCTGCCTCACATCGTGTTTACTCCAAGTTTGTGCATTTTGCTGCATCTTGAAAATATCATCAGCTTACTTATAAGTTCTGGAAGTAAAAGGCAGTGCTTGTGCAGAATATTAACCACCAAACTCTTAATAGCTTACTTCAAATTATGGTATATTGCTGCAACATACAGCTATTGAACCTTTTCAAGTAAGGTTCTTTGCTCTCAGGAAGAATAGAAAGATTTTGTCAATGACAAATGCCTTATTGAAAACTGTCAATGCATATTCAAAATCAGTGATTTCTGGAAGAAAATAGTTCTTCTTGGTGAGATACTGAAAACATGGGCCCCCATCATCCATGTTCTTCTTCTGGGTCTAGACTTATTAACTTACTAGAGAAAGATTTTGCCCATATCATGAAATAGCTTTTGCTTTCTCTAATAGGGGAATCCTTTCTACTTTGTTCTACTCCTCACACTGAACCAACACACTAACATCTCCTTTACTTAGTAAAAGATGGGTAAGAATCACATGACTAATGTGTCATGAATATCTGAATTCATCTTTTCTAAGAAATCAAATCAGAGTCTATGTTTTCTAATGGCAGGCTATCATCACTGTCTGTCTTCATGTGCTACTCATATACAGAAGAGCCAACTAGGGTTTTTAAAAAATAATTTTAATTCACACACACAAACACACACACACACACACACACATGCCATGTTTTCCCTTTTAAGAAAATAATATGATATTCATCTCCCACATTCTCAGTGTGTAAAACCTCTCCTACCTTTTCCTTGGCAATATGATTTTTATGAGCAGCTAGGAAGGTCTCTCAGCTTCTCATGTTTTCAAACTCCCCCAAGTTCCTCCTCAGACTGTGCTGTGAGGAAAAGCCCTTCCTCACAGCACAGCCTGAGGAGTAAATGCAGCAGCATACAAGAGTAGACTTTCTAAATAGTACCCACAGAGCAGTCACAGTCTTCAGTAAATACCAGATGCCTTTCCCCTTCTCTTATACCAGCTACAGCAGTTGCCATCTCTCTTGCAACTCTTTTATTAAAGATGAGATTCTGCACTTAGAACAGACCCTTCTCACTTCAGGAAGCCACCCCACTTACAGGACAATGCTAAACACAAACACCAGTTAGTTGCACATGTGATGGAAAATTGTAGTCAGTCTAATGAATAATAAAAGAATATGAATCTAACAAAAGACTTTAATTGGAAACTCTAGTGTCTCCATCTGCTCTGACATCTTTTATTGCATCCTGATTATTATTGCTGGAGACAGATAAGCTTTAAACTAATCTGAATGAAGTGAGGTGTGACATTAATTGTTGCATTTGAACTCTTTCCAGATTAATAAGTGCTTAGGCATGTACCTCATAATAGTATTCAATTCCTTTTCATTTTTCGGTTGTTGTTTCTTTCAAGTTTTAGAAAGTTGTTCTATTTTTGGTACCTTGATGTATTCTTAAAATTAAATTATGCACAGCACAATGTATTTATTAGGACTTTATTTTGTGTGAGACAAAATATCAGACACACCCATCCAATACACAACAAGATGCAGTTAGCATCTGTCTTCCCAATTGTAGGGTCAAGCCAGCTTACAGACAATTTAATGACCTGAACTTCTTGTCTAAGTTTGAGAGATGTGTTGCTGTGAAAATGATACTGTGTTCAGAGGAACAGATCCCCTAGGACAAATTTAAATCCAGGGGAAAGAATAACTGAGCTAATATTTAGAGTAAGAATCTAAACACAAAAATCTACCAATTGGAACTGCTACTAATATTTTTCAAGATAAAAATAAATGGCCTCAAAAAAAAATCAGAAGTCATAATTAGAAAAGGATTGATAGAGGTTCAAAGTAGGCTAATCTGGGTTAGGGTCTCTCTCTCTCTCTCTCTCTCTCTCTCTCTCTCTCTTTCTCTCTCTCTCTCTCTCTCTCTCACACACACACACACACACACACACACTTTCAAGCATATCTCATTTTACTGCTCATCTCTTTACATAGACAACATAGTCAATGGGTGATTGCTAGGATCCATTAGTAATGCAATGAACGTACTCTGGAAACTGAAGGAGGCAGTGTCCTTGGGCCAATAAACCAGCACATGTCTTTGGTGTCTCCTTCTATCTGTCCTGCTTTTTCTTTTCTCTGCTCTTCCACCTTTTTACAAATGTATTTGAAGACACAAATGGCCTTAAAACAAGGTTTCAAGAAAATAAAATATATAAGATGAAAAAGAAAATGTTTAACATCTTTAGAGAGTAAGAAAACTATTTCATAACCTGAGGCAGCATTGTTGGAATTTTTTCAGAACTACAATGATATCATTATTGACTTAATTTATAAGCTTCTTAAGAGCAGAGGTGGAAACTTAAGGAACTTTGTATACCCAGCAAATATAATAATAAAGAAAACTCAATAAATGTTTTCTGCTAGAAAATTATATGCACACATACACATGCACGCACAAAACCACACACACACACACACACACATAAACACACACAGTGATGAAATGACCATGAATTCCTTCTCTAAAAGAATTTTTTTATATGCTTGAATAAATACTGAGGCCACTAAAACATACAACAGCAGATTAAATGTTCTAGTAAAATGAGAACAAGAAAAATAATAAGCTCTAATTAAGAACCCAACAGGTAGGAAGGCCCCAAGAAATTATGATGTCAACAAAGAAGAGAAAAGGAGGGAAATTTTAGGAAGAGACTTGCTAGTGTTAAATCCTACAATGACATCAACTAAGACACGTGAGAGAAAATATTCCCTACATTAGGTAAACCAGGAGCACTGTTAATTTCATCAAAAATAATGAATTGACAGCCTTTTAATGTAACTATAGTTTAGTTTATTAAAACAAAATCTCTAGTTATCTTAACTACTTCCCATCTGGTTCATCTAGAAGCCATAATGAATTGGTTTATTCATTCAACAAACACAAAATGAGCATGCACCAATGTGAATTTTTCAGGCATAGTGTACCTGTTTACCATTGCTCTCTAATTTTTATTCATATCAAACTCACCTTTAGGGCCCTTTAGAATGTACACACGTTCTTGGCAGTGTTCCAAAACTGAGTAAAGTTGAACCTTTAGACCAAATAAGACCAAATGGTTTGTATTTGTAAGGGTTCCAGTGAAAATTCAGTGTACATCAATGTTTCAAGCAACTAATACATTACCCCTCAAACTGTCATGATATAAAAACAAATAGTTACCTTTCCCATGTCAGAAACTCAGAGAAATAAGTTAATCTAAAAACTTTCATGCTCAAATGCAAGAAAATTCTAAGTAGAGTGCAAGCAATTATTATTCTAGAAATATAAAGATGAAGGAATAGAAGCTTTCAACTTGTGGCAGAATAAAAAACACAGACCAAAGAGAAGTTGGATATTTATATGGCTAGAAAAAGAATGGATGCTTTAAGGAAGCTGGCTCACAACACTTGGGGGAACCTGGTATAACCTGGAGTTAATATCCACAAGATTTCTCAAGAAAACTGACCCAGTGCTGGGGGTCACAAAGTCCCAGTCTCTTGGGCGATGCCAACATCAGTGGCAGATGAGGATACATACAAATTCTGTGATTTCTCTTGAAGAAGTATTTCCTTTGTCTGTAAATACTGCAGGTGAGGTCCCATAAAAGGAATTCCTGGGACTTGTCTTTCTTGACTCTCACTAGGAGGATATTGATTTAAACAGCTGGGTTACTATAATAAAATACCACAAACTGGGTACATAATAGAAAGGTGTGTTTTATAGTTTAGGAGTTTGAGGGTCCAAATTCAAGGTACAAGGTTTGGTTCTGAAAAGAGCTTCTTCTTGGTTCATATACAACAGTATTTGCATGGTCTAGCAGAAGGGAACTCTTATATCTTTGGCCCCTATACAGACATTAATCTCATTAGTGAGTGTTCTACTTTCTAAGGGTTTCACTTGCTAATACTAATATCTTGAGGCTTTAAGATACTTTATGTTATGAATTAAGAGAGGTACTCACGGGGCATATTCAATTCTTTGCAAGCCGCTAATAAAAAATTTCAACCTTTTAACCTATGAACATATGAAAATTTCAGATGGGAATGCTTCATATGGAGTAGTCACTATAAACTGCATAGCTCTATCTTTACAGGGAAAGTTTGAAGAGATGTAACAAATTAATTAAAACTACTGGCATGTCTATATAAGATGTCTGGCCAGATTTGTTTAGACCAGGCATTCTGTGTGTGGTGCAGAATCAGTTTTATAGATTGTTTATATCTAGAGAACTCTAGAGAAAAAGATTACAAAGAGTGAGATCTACTTCTAGTGGCACGCTAGGTATTGCTTAATCTCTTGGGAAGCGGTTGTTACTACAGGCACATGCAGACTTCATTTAACTTGCTGTTGGGTGAATAATTTTATAACGCCATAGAGGTAGTTATTTAGTTGTAGACCACAAAGAGCCATGCAAATGATGCCTAACAATAAAATAACTATGCTCATGGCAATGCAAATGACTTCTGTTTTATATGTAAATTAATACACAGTAATTGAAACTCTCATATTAACCAGTTAAAAATTTCTAATTCACTAATATTTGGAGAAATTTTCTGGAAAATTGGAAGCAGGAGGTAGAGGAGGAAGTGACAAAGGGGTAATTGGATGGGATTTGAGCCACACAAATTATGTGCATGCAGGATATTAAATAAAACACCTTAAAACAGAAAAAGGATAAAAGGAAAATAGGCAACCCAAATGCATACTGGCAACACAGAGAGTGTAAGAAAATATATGTAGTAATATATAACTGATAAAGACTACTCTGAAGAGTATAAGGATGCTTTCACAACCAGTATGTATCTATGAAATGGAAGAAACAAAGGGGTAACTCCAAAGACTTTGTACAAAAGAGATTACAGAAATTCCCAGTAAGTACAGACAACTGGGAGCTGTTAGTCACAAAAACACCTCATATGGAGAAATTACTTAGAGTCTGAAAACACCAAACAATCACAGGATTTGAAAGATGTGAAACTCTCAAAACGCAAAGGCAGGAAACTAAAATGATACAACCATCTTGGAAATCAGGATTTTATTTTTCCATCAACTCAAGCATATATTTTACCCATCCTCTAGTCTAGCAGTTCACAACCACTTATTCAAGAAAAGGAAAAGCATGCTAAGAAATTACTTGTATATGCATTTACATAGCAGATTTACTTGTATTGGCACAAACCATGGAAAAATATTTCTGAAATACACAACCAAAGGTTAATGGAAAAACAAATCATGCTTATGTTATATTCATACGTCCAGCCATATTAACCCACAAACAAAAACGACAAATAAACAAAAACCTATTGAGACATTCAACAGTATGAATAAACCCCTCAGACATTATTCTGAGTGAAAGAAACCAGACACAAAAGAGAATCCACTGTGTTATTCCATTTATGTAGTGTTCAAGGACAGACAAAAACAATCTGTGATCATAGTGAGGCTGTCTCTGGGGGAGGGGAAGGGATGATTGCAAAGCAACAAGGCAAAACTTTTTGGAAGGATAAAATATATTTTGTTTTGATCGCAGATCAGGCACTAGATTACATGAATATATATAACTATCAAAAACTTTGGAAAATACTTTCTTAAACAAATACCTACTGCTTCAATCACTGAAGATGTGAATTGAATATTATCATCTAGCTATCTGAGTCCGCCAACATTTTCTGTCCTTTCTGGATTACCCAATAATATTTGCACACATTTATCAATTATATCAAGATATAATGTTTTGATTTGATTGGATTCTTCTATGATTGCATTCTACTTTGAGATTTCTTTGAGCCATTCTATGTCATTATATCTATCCTTCTGTGTTACAGAACAACACATCTGACTCCTCTTCTGAAACAACAGCACTGTGTCACAAGGCTGACCTCACTCACCCCATTCTTTGGTTACTGCTACTCTGCTTCTAGATCAGTAGTTCTGAACCTTCTGAGCGCTGTGACCCTTTAATACAATTCCTCATGTTGTGGCAATGCCCCCAACCATATAATTATTTTTGTTTCTATTTAATAACTTTAATTTTGCTGCTTTTATGAATTGTAATGTAAATATTTACATTTTCCCATAGTCTTATGTGACCCCTGCGAAAGGGTCATTCAAACTCCCAAAGGAGTCACAACCCACAGGTTGAGAACCACTGTTCAAGAAGATTAACTGTGCTTAAAGAGAGGTTGGGAGTGTGAGTGGTCTCTGTTTGAATAGGAATGTTTGGTTTTCTTCTTGTTCTTGTTATTTATTCCAGAACTAGGAATTGAAGAGTGCTTGGCAAATGATAGGCTACTAAGCAATACCCCAAAACAGTAATACAGTTTTTAGATATCACTTGTGAGATTTTGCAGCATTCATTTCACTGGGTCTCAATTACTTCATTTGGGAGACCATTATAATGGGCTCCATATGTCACCAATGCTGTCACAGAATTTCACACTTGAGTTTGTTTTAATAGTATTCACTGTTTATATAGCTCAAGTTTTCTTCAACCATTCATTTGCTGATATGAATTTGTGTTGATTCTCCATTGTGGTTATCATCTTCAAGGACTTATTTGTGTTTGAGGAGCTTGGTATTTAATTTCTTTTGTATAGTTTATAGAATTCTTCCTGCTAGTTATGTCCAGTTTTATTGTAATGTGGATATAAAAAAAACAGATTACATGATTTGGTTTTTAATTGTTTGATTAATCTTTTGTCTTAACATATAATCTAGTAAACAGAATTTTCCATGTGCCAAGACTGTGTTTTCTTAAACTGTGGATAGAATGGTCTACGGATGTCTCTAAAGTTCATTTGCGCTAGCATATGAGCTAGCATGTATTTAAATAGCCATGTTTCCTTGTTGATATTCTAACTATGCTAACATTCAATATGAAAATGGAGCACCAAGTCTCCAGATATTGTTATATTATAATCCATCTTTACCTTAAAGTCTACTAATATTTATTTTTCATATTTAAATGCTCTGAAGCTGCATGTGTATTTATCTATAATTTTTAAAAATTGTTACTCTCTGATCTCAACAATATATGGTGGCATTTTTGGTGTCTTTTTACACTTTTTTTCATTAATTTATTTATTCACTTTACACCCCATTCACAGGACCTGTCTTAGTTAGGCTTTACTACTGTGAACAGACACCATGACCAAGGCAACTCTTTTAAGGACAACATTTATTTGGGGCTGGCTTAGAAGTACAGAGGTTCAGTCCATTGTCAAGGCGGGAGCATAACGGCATTCAAGCAGACATGGTGCAGGCAGAGCCAAAAGTTCTACATCTTCATCTGAGGGCTGCTAGTGGAAGACTGACTTCCAGGAAGCTAGGATGAGGGTCTCTAAGCCCATGCCCACAGTAACTCACCTATTCCAAAAAGACCACACTTCAAAATAGTGCCACTCCCTGGGCCAAGCATATTCAAACCATTACAGCACCCTTCTCTCCTTTCCTCCCAGTCCTACCCTCAAACCTCTCTTCTTTCATTTCCTCTTCCACTGGGTCTATATAAGAGAACCTGCCCTGGAACATCAAGTCTCATCAGGAATAAGTGCATCCTCTCCCACTGAGGCCAGACAAGGCAGCACAGAAGGGAATCCAAAGGCAGGCAACTGAGTCAGAGTCAGAAAGAGCCCTAGCTCCAATTGTTAGGAGATCCACATGAAGACCAATCTGCACATCTACTACATATGTGTAGGGGATCTATATTTAGTCCATGCATGCTCTTTGGCTGGTGGTTCTGTCTCTGTGAACCCCCATGGACCCAAGTTAGTTGTCTCTGTGTAGGTCTTCTTGTGATGTCCTTGGCCCTTCTGGATCCATCAATCTTCCCCCCAATTCTTCCACAAGAATCCCTGAGCTCTGTCTAAGGTTTTCTGTGGGTCTCTGCATCTGTTTCCATTGGCTGGGTGGAGCTCACAAAGGACGGTTATACTAGGCTTCTGTCTGCAAGCATAGTAGAGTACAGCTAATAGTGCCAGGGGTTGGCTCTCTCCCATGCTGTGGGTCTGAAGTTGGACTAGTGGTTAGTTGGCTGTTCCCTCAATCTCTGCTCCATCTTTATCCTTGAACATCTTGTGGCAGGGCTAATTTGGGGTTGAAGGTTTTATGAGCGGGTTGGTGTGCCCCTCCCTTCACTGGATGTTCTGCCTAACTATAGGAAGTGACTACTTTAGTATCAATATCCCCCCCCCGCTAAAGTCTCAGCTAGTGTTCCCCCATCCCAGGTCTCCAGCTTGTCCCAGAGATGCCCAACTTCCTTCAATTTTTCTTCTTTCTCCCAGGCCCCCCTCCCCCACCCATACTCTCACCATACCTTATCCCCATCCCTGTTCCCTATTCCACCCCCTCTCCCACCCAGTTCACTCTCTCCATCCACTACTGATGTCTATATTATTTTTTCATTTTAAGTGAAATTCAAGCATCCTCCTTGGGACCCCCTTTATTTAGATTCTTTGGGCCTGTGGGTGGTAGCATGGTTATCCTATACTTTGTGGCTAATATCCACTTATAGGTTAGTACATACGATGCAAGTCCTTTTGGGTTACCTCACTCAGGATCATGTTTTTTAGTTCCATCCATTTGTCTGCAAATGTCATTGTTCTTGTTTTTAATAGCTGAATAGTATTTTATTGTGTTAATGTGCCACATTTTCCTTATCTATTTTTGGTTGAGGAACATATAGTTGTTTCCAGTTTCTAGCTGTTACAAATCAATTTATTATGGACATAGGTAAGCAAATGTCCTTGTGATATAGTGGAGCATCTTTTCAGTATATGCCCATGAGTGGTATGGCTGGGTCTTGAGGTAGAACTATTCCATGTAGAAGAATGCAAATAGATCCATATTTATCAACCTGCACAAAACCCAAGTCCAAGTGGATCAAAGACCTCAACATAAAACTGAATACACTAAATCTGATAGAAGAAAAGGTAGGAACAGCCTTGAATACATTGTTTCAGGAGACAACTTCCTGAACAGAACACCAACAGCTCAGGCACTAAGATCAACAATTAATAAATTGGACCTCACGAATTAAAAAGCTTCTGTAAGGTAAAGAATATCATCACTAGAAAAAAATCAGCGAAAACTCTCAATATAATCTGAGCTCGGATACATCTTATGTAAATTTTACTAAAAATACAAAAATGATTAATACTAATCCATCACAGATGTTTTCAAAATTTAAAGAAAAGTGAACACTTCTATTCTCTTTTATATTACCCTGATTACACAGTTAGAAAAAAATACCACTGAAACAAGTTAGTTTTTTATAAATATACATGTAAATATTCTCAACCAAAACATATTAGCTAGTCAATTTTAGCAGTGCATTTAAAGGGTTGAATGCACTGTTGGGTTTCCTGTTATTAATAATACAATACATGGACTATATGTGTCTTGAGATAGAGGAGATATATGGTTCATGTTTTTAGAAGTCTAAGGTTTATCAGAACTACGTTTAGTGATGATATTTTTCATTGAAAGAGTTCTGAACATTGTTCCCACTAAGGCAGTGCTTCATGGAACCATGCTGGCAGTTCTGCTGTAAGGAGCCTGAACTGTAGTGCCACAATGTATAAACCCATTGCATGAAGGTTCCAAGTACCTGGCTCCATCCTGAGAATGTCATAGCCAGAGCTGCATTCAGCAGAGCCCTAAAAGTAGCAACTTCAAAATGTTGGGAAGCCAACCTTCATCCTAGTCTGACTGGAAGGTAGGATGTAAAATCAAAGACAATTATCCTCACAGCTTAAAATTTAATGTCGGTTTGTGTGTGTGTGTGTGTGTGTGTGTGTGTGTGTGTGTGTGTGTGTTAGATTTTAGTCTTATTTCTGATATCTTCCCCCTTTCTTCTTCATGATTTCTCCCTTTTGCAATTAAAATGTATATTCTGTGTCTTGCCACTGTGGTATTTTGGAAACACTAACACATACGATTTTTCAGTCTCATAATTGGCCTCAGGATGAGTTGTACATACACTAAATCTTACCCAAATCTGATGCAGCTCAAGTTTCCAGGAGACTTTAAAATTTGCGCTGGAATTACTTAAAATCTCTGTGTACTATTGGAATGAAATGAATAAATTTTGCCTGTAGGGACATGAAGTGTGGGGGTGTAAGAGTGGAGCGCTATGGTTTGATGGTAGTGTGCCCTTCAAACCTCAGGGTGAATTCTAACCTCCAGTGTAAGAGGGAAAGAAGCATGGCTGTGGAATTGGCACTCCTGTGCAAAGGCTCAGGGTTGAGAGCAAGGCTCTCTTACCCATCTGCCAATCATCATGTGACAATACAACATTAAATGTACTTTGAGATGAAGAGTAACCCTCACCTGGCACCAATGTTCTTCCCAATCTGCAGAATTATAAGGAATTCATTTCTGCTGCTTCTGAACTGTTTGAGAAAATATGTTGAGAGGTACTTTGCATATATACCATTTGAGAGGATAAACTTCCCAGATCTGGAATATTTCCTTATAGTAGCATAAACAGCCTAATGACCTAGTTAGATTAGTTAAAGGGAATACATTTTGTTCATGTTTTCAAAAGATCAAATTTAATAGGAAGGGAAAGTTAAAATAGAGACAAATAAAAATCACCAAAGACTAACCTTCTTATTCAGATTTTCATAGAGTTACCTATTACTGATGCTATTATTACATTTTTATTTAATTATTATTATTGTCTGTGATGATAATAGTGGTGAAGATGGAGATGGTGTGTGTGTGTGTGTGTGTGTGTGTGTGAGAGAGAGAGAGAGAGAGAGAGAGAGAGAGAGAGAGAGAGAGAGAGAGAACAGGCATGCACCACATACCACAGGATATTTGTGGACATCAGAGGACAAATTTCAGGAGCTTCTTGACTTTTTTTTCCTCTGTGGGTTCAAGAAATAAAACTCAGGTTGCCAAGTTAGCACAGCAAGATCCTTTACCCACTAAGCCATGTCAATGTTTTGAAACTTGCTACATTTTTAACAAGAGAGAAATAGAATGGACATTTTCTTTTTTAAAAAAGTCAATTGATAGAAACCACAGTGAGCAAACAAATTAGCAAACTTATTGATCAGTTTGAACAAACATCAATTCTACAATGGAGAATATGGAAAGTATATAGCAACACAATATTAGAAGTGGAATCAGTTCCAATGGGAATGGTAAGAGGAATTCAAGACATTTTAGCTGTGGGTGTTGTCCAGGAGAATAGAAATATTGATTAAGTTATATTGTCCACTTGGGTACACATGTCTCTAATACAATCAAAGTATATTTCTTAGGTCATAATCCCAATAAAAATATATCTGTGAATATTTCTCCCTGTCTCTAGTTCAGGAGTTTGAGAAAGTAATAAGATAAGAACTACTACTCTATCTCTATGGTAACAAATTTACTACCGGTGGAACATGTTCAGTGATTATGCCCTTCTCCAGAGGCCCTGAGCACCTTGTTTATTCTTTCTAACAGAAGCTAAATGCTTCCTTCTCACCCATTCCCACCTCTTCTTTTTAAGATTGATTTGAGGTTTGTTTGCTCTTGTTATTGCAAACCCAAGTAATATAAGACGGCTACTGCTATGAATCTGAATTACCTAGAGAAAGCTCAGCCAAAGTAAACCCACTAGACTCCTTACCCACAATCCCACACACCCTATGCTACCAGCAAGGGACGAAGCCAAGGCAGGAATTTTGTTTTTACGAAGTTTCTCTCCTTCCACATACCTCTAATGAGCACACCCCATGGTAATCAAATGAGAGGTGTTTGTATTTTTCTAGAGCACAGTGCATGGAAATCTCACATATAACAGGCTCTTTCAAATACTGACTCTGCCCTGAAAAAAAAAAAAAAAAAAACTCTCTGCAGTTAAAACTGATGATGATTACTGTAACCAATGGTATCTTTTAGAACTCCTTCCCTTTTGCAGCAATATATGATACAGGATAACAAGAAAATGATGTTTAAAATAGATGTCTCCAACTAATAAGGGAAGCAAAGTCCCAACTGACCATCTCTGGTTAACAAACAAAGCTTTCAATATCAGGACTGGATTACATCCAATCGAGTTGGTCAAGGGGGTCCCATCGGAATCCCCAAACAATTCAGGCTCTTGCCAAGAAGATAGTTTGCTCTCCACAAACTGAAACTAAGATCTCACTGCTGAAGACAACAGCTACATAAGGCATTGAACATGTTGAAGTCAAGCTGGTGCCTACATAGAACCTTCACCCTTACTAGTGTATTCAGCACAAGAGAGTACTATGCAAGCTACCACAAGAGAAAATTAAACATGAGCCCAGCCACAAAAGCTTTTATCTACAATCTATCTTACCTTCGAAATATGCTAGGTCAGTGGTGGCATGCAGCTTGTGGGAGTAATGAACCAATGTCCGATTTGACTTAAGGCACACTCCGTGAGATGGAACTCATACCTAACTCTGCTTGGATGATCATGAATGAAAGATTAGATAGCCCAGAGACCTATGGAAAAAAACAAATACTACTGGTAACAATAAAACAAACACCTAATGATATTCTGCTATACTCATAGATCAATATTCAGCCATCATCAGAGAAGCTTCTTGCTATAGCAGATAAAGCAAATACATAGATACACAGCCAGACATTACTTAGCGAGAGAGAAACCTTGGAACATGTTGTTCTAAATGACATATCTCCACAAAATTCTACTCCTGGGAGCTCAAGGAATCCTGTGAAAGATGGAGCAGAAAAAGTGTTGGAGCCAAAGGGGATGGAAGACACCAGAAACACAAGTTCCTCTGAATCAACTAAGTAAGATTCATATGGTGAACTCATAGAGCCTGAGGTGGCAAGCACAGGACTGATTTTGGTCTGTGCTAGGTCCTATGTGTATACATTATAGCTTTCAGTTTAGTATTTTTATAAGACTTCTGAGTATATGAACAAGTGGATCTCTGATTTATTTTGCCTTTTCTTGTGGCTTTTTCCTTTTGTTGACTTGCTTTGTCTAACTTCAATGTGACGGTTTTAGTCTTGGCTTGTTATATTTTATTTTGTTGTATGTTGTTACCTCTTAGGAACCTGTTCTTTCCAATAAGAAACAGGGAGTGGGTCTGGATGAGAGGGAATGTGGAGAGGATCTGGAGGAGTAGAAAAAAGGAAAGTTGTAATCAAGATATATTGTATGAAAAAAATCTATTTTTTAATAAATGGTTAGAAAAAGTAGTGGGATTTATTTGGAGAACAGTACTGAGAGATGTGAATTTAAATTAGTTTTTTTCTGAGGAAAGATTCGGAGAAGGTAACATGTTAAGCCCTCGATGCATAATTCTTCTTCTATAAAGCACTAGCCCCTTAATGAACATCAGGATGACCTTTCCCTTACTGTGTTCAAACCAGTCTTCACACCCAGCTATGTAATTGAATGCCAATTTTCTGTTGCATCTGAAAAATTCAAATGTGCCAGCTGAGACTCAAAAGAATAAAAGGAGATGATTGTCTCAATTATCTTTATTATAATATATAGTTTTGTTATCTTTGCTTAACAATTAACTTCACACTTTATACCAGTTTGTTCTTATCTTTGGTCATTAAATGTGCATCCATTCTGCAATGCCTTTATAGGAAACTTCAATTCGGATTATTTTACCATGATATACTTATCAATCTCAATCTCTGTTGCTGAGGATAGTGATCCCCCTTTGTTTACTAAGATAAATAACAATAAGACTTCCTTCAACCTAGATCATTGTACTCCACTTTGATGGTTTTTTTGAGAGTCTCAGGAAAGAATGAGTGGTATTTTTAAGGCCCTTTTTCATCCCAGATATCCTCTTTTTATAACTTGAAATTTACTAATATGTTTTTTTCTTTGTGTGGGGGTTGGGCTACCTCAATAACATATGCTCTTTTCCGGACCATCATGAAATATGTGATTCAAGCACAGAATAGTTCAATCTTCCTAGAGTAGACTGTCCTTGGAGAAGGAAAAGACCTTAGCTCTTTCCCTTCCATTACAACTTACTTGTGATCTATTCAATTTGCTGAATGGCATTTTTTTTGGAAAAGAGCCTTGAGGTTTGATAGAGTTGGGAAGAATGGGGAGTCTGAACTCATATTCTCTTGAAGACTGGACCGTGCATCATAAAATTCAAGCAGACAAAAATGAGACATAAAATGAAGGATTGAATTTAATACGCAGGAGCAAACAAGTGACTCTATTGCCTCTGGGCTGATATTGGGAAGAAATATCCTTGGAAGGTTTTAGAAATTGAAGCACCTCGTTGCCTTTCATAAGACTGCATTGTCTGTCAGTAGAAACTCCTGTGCTGCTTCATTTCATCAAAGCAAACTCCCTTAGAAAATAAATTATGTTCCATAATTACTTCTTATCTCGTTTTTAGTTTTACAGGCTGCTTCCCCCTCCCATTCTCTTCTCAAATGCACATTTAAATTTAATACCAGAAATTGTTTAATTATTTTTAAAGCGTTAACAATAGGACATCTGACACTCCGGTGATTGTGTGGAAGCAGAGAGAAGCCTACCCAACATGAAGCATCTGTCGCCGCCTCAAAACTTGGAGAAACTTCCGGTGATTTATACAAAGCACTTGTTCTACCATGCTGATGGACTCTTTGCATGTGTCTTGTGCTGCATCAGACAACAAAGAGTAAGAAACTCCTAAAAGAGATGGGTTTACAAGGTGGCACGAAAGATAAATATGTCTACAAATAATTGCACCGCCATGGAAAAGAGCCACCAGACTTGAAGAAACAGATTGTATTAAATAATGACAAATGAAGTCTTGGTGTTGGCTTTGGGAAAACTTCTCAAAGGAGGGAATTTTTAAACAGACCGAACAAATTTTTGGTTTAATGAAGAAGACTAGAAATCTGTGGCATAAAAACAAACAGAAATATATTAATAGCAGAGGGAATCGTACATTGTGTTAAGACAAGTCAGAGTATAAACAGCTGGGAAAGTGACTAGGGAGAATTCCCACTGACATCTTTGGAGTTTATTGTCAGATGTTATTTCTCTTTATATTGCATCCCTCTTGAGGTAACTGGAAACTGTGTAATTTAGCTCTTCTGGACAGATGTTGTTTTATATAATTCTTCATACACCAAGTCTGATTTTTAAATGGTATATAAAGAAAACATCAAACCAAACCATTTGATGATTATGACAGACTCAGAAAGGCCATGAGCCTTCAGAACTTAAAGTATCACCACCATGGTCAGTAACCAAAAAGAGCTTCAAGAAGCTGGCAGATCAAATAAGACCCTTCCCCATTCGTCACAAAGAGATGTGAACCCCGGAGCACTTGGGACTCTTCCCAAGTCCCGCTGGGAATCTCATCAGAATTTTGATCTATTTGGAACAAAAAATATATATATAACTAACATTTCATGGAAAAATATATCTCAAAGAATTTAAGAGCTGAGCATTAATATTTCAACCTAACCAAACAACATTCTTTGTTTTATGACTAGCAGCCCGCTAAATTACAAAAGAAAAGTTAAAATGTTCTGAGCAATTAACATCTCTTGTGCTCACATGGTGTTTCTGTACAAATGCTTATTAAATATTAAGGTGGTAGTAGCCAGCAGCAGCAGCACCCCAGGGCTCTGCAAAGCCAAGCTCAATTGTCCTGACAATTGTCTGCACCATCCCAGGCTGTGATTTAGAGATAATCAAGTTCCTATCACTTCTCAGTGTGCATCTACTTAATTTTTTTTCTTGTTATTTTCCTCCCCGTTGAAAATTTAGTCTATCAACATGTTTTCCTTTAAAATTGCAACATGAAAAGAGATAAATAAAAGGGAAATAGGGAATGTAGTAAAAAAGAGTGCAATGCTGGAAAGATTCAAGCTTTTTCCTCTTCTTTCCTAGAACAAAGCATGAGAGTGGGGAGGACAAGAAAGAGACAGGATACGAATTTTATTATCTGTTCAGAAGAGGCCAGAGAGGAGGCCAGCTGCCACTCATGGAGCCCCCGGGATCAATGCGTCCAGCTGCATACCATCCACAGTCTCCTAGAAAAATTCTCATCCCAGATGGTTAACAGTGTAACACTTGAAACTCGCAGACCCAAGAAAAGATCTGTTACTAAAAGGAACTAATTATGTGTTCCTCATGCATATGATGAACATTTATTCCCCCGTAACCACCTTGCAAGTAGAAAACACTCCTTAACAATCCTCTGAGAGGCTCCACCCAGCAGCTGACCAAAACAGATGCAGAGAAGTCTTATGGGAGAGTTAGTGGAAGAATGGAGAAACCCAGAGGGGATAAGTACTCCACAAGACCAACAGAGTCAACTAACCTGGACACTGGGAGCTCCCAGAAACTGAACCACCAACCAAAAAGCATACATAGGCTGAACCTAGACATGACCCATGTATGTAGCCGATGGGCAGCTTGGTCTTCATGTGGGTCCCCCAACAACTGGAGTAGGGGCTTATCCTAATTTTGTTGCCTGCCTGTGGATCCTGTTTCCCTAACTGGGATGTCTTGTCTGGCCTCATTGGAAAAGGGTGTGACTAGTCCTGCAGTGACTTGAGGTTCTGGGGTAGATTGGAATCCAGGGTGGAGTCTTCCTTATCAAACAAGAAGGAAGAGAAGAGAGGAGGGACTATGATCAGGATATAAAGTGAATAAATAATTTAATAGAAAAAAAGGAAACACTGTGCCCACTTTATAGAAAACTGAATAGCAGAGAAAATAAGTAAAACATAATTCTCATGACAGGTAGATTAATTCTTAATAGGATGCTGCTGAGTATGATACTTCCTTGTTCTAAACCTCCTGGGTTTCTTCCTACATAGAAACTCTAACATCTGTAGTTTGTGCCCAGACTATTATGTGTGCATCACTTAAAATCAGCTCTATAAAATAAGAGAGTTCAGTTCACACCAGTTTACTCCTTTCATTTGGCTCATAATAAGCTTTTCCCATAAGGACATGGACTTGATAAAATTTCCTTCAAAGAGAAAAGGGATGGAGGGAGATAGCTTCACAGTTGAGGGTACGTTTTACTCTTGCAAAGGATGCTGACTCAGTGACAAGCATCCATATGCTAACTCAAAACCATACATACCTCTAGTTCCAAAGGCTCCAAGATCATTTTCTGACCTCAGTAGCCACCAAACATTTCACCTACGTACATGCTGACAAGCAAACCACAAGCACACAGAAATGAATCTGTTTTGGAGGGTAGAGGGAGGAAAGGTTTTATTCAGCTTACACTTCCAGATCATATTCCATCATTAGAGAAAGCTAGGACAGAAACACAAGCGAGACAGGAACCCAATCTAACTCTGCCTCCCCACTCTCCTCCCAGTCCTGCTTTTCCCCGCAAATACCCCTTCCCTTCTCTGAGAAGAAAGGGAAGCCCCCACCACCTTGTGTACCACCCCACTCTGAGATATCCAATCCCAGCAGGACTAACTGCATCATCTCCCAGAGGTCCAACCAGGCAGACCAGGTAGGGGAAGGAGATCCAGTGGAAAACAACAGAGTCAGAGACAGCCCCTGATCTATTTGTTAGAAGACCCACATAAAGACCAAACAGCACTTCTCCTACAAATGGGACTGGGGATAGGTCCAGCCACTGCATGTGCTTTGGTTGGTGGTTCAGTCCCTGTGAGTCCCCATGAGTCCAGGTTAGTTGACTTGGTAGGTCTTCTTGTGGTACCTTTGACCCCTCCAGCTTGCTCAATCCTGTCCACAATGCTTCCACAAGACTCTTGAAGCTCTGTATAATGTTTGCTCATGAGTCTCTGCATCTGTTTAGATCCACTCCTGGATGAAGGCACTCAGAAGACAGTTATGCTAGGTTTCTATCTGCAAGCATAACAGAATATCATTATTAGTGTCAGTTGTTAGCTCTCTCCCTTGAGATGGGTGTCAAGTTGAACCAATCATTGGCTAGCCATTCACTCAGTCTTTGCTTCATCTTTATCTCTGTGTATCTTGTAGGCAGGATAAATTTTAGGGTGAAGGTTTTGTGGGTGGGTTGATGTCCCCCTCCTTCCACTGGAAGTCCTGCCTGGCTATAGGAGGTATCCACTTCAGTCTATATATCCCCTGCTGGTAGGAATCTCAGCTAGAGTCAACCTCATAGACTCCCTGTAGCCTCCCCATCCCAAGTCTCCAGCTAGTCTCAGAGATGCAACCCCCCCCCACTGATTTCCATTTTAACTCCCAGCCTTCCCAACTCCACACCTAATCACCATCCTTACACTTCTCCTTACCATATCTCTCACCCATTTCCCTCTCTTCATCCACCTCTGATAACTACCCTGTTTCCACTTCTGAGTGACATTCACACATCTTCCCTTGGTCCCTCCCAATTACCTAGTTTCTTAGGGTCTGTGAATTGTACCATAGCTATCCTGGACCTTATGGCTAATGTCCAATTATAAGTGAGTACATACCATACTTCAGCAATGTGGCTGGATACAAAATCAACTCAAAAACATCAGTAGCACTCCTTTAAACAAATGATATATGTGCTGAGAAAGACATTATGGAAACAATATATAAATATATATAATATAAAATATGTTGTTGTAATTCTAACCAAGCAAGTAAAAGAACTGTATGACAAGAACTTCACGTCCCTGAAGAAAGAAGTTATCAGATGAAAAGATCTCCCATGCTCATGGATCAATAGGATTAACATAGTAAAATGGCCATCGTACCAAAAGCAATCTACAGATTCAATGCAATTCTCAGCAAACACAACTCTTTACAGTCCTTGAAAAAAAAAAAATTCTCACTTTCATATGAAAAAAAAAAAAAAAAAAAACAGGATAGCCAAAGCAATCCTGAGTATTAAAAGATATTCTGGATATCACAGTTAGCATTTTGCCTAGACTCCACCCCACAGTAACCTGGCAACAGCCAAGTATGCTTGACACATTATAAAAGAAGCTGTTTGCTGCCTCCTCTCTCTCTTGCTTTTGCTTTCCTGCTCCCACTCTGTCTCCTTGCCCCTTCCCCCCTCTCTCCCCATTCCCTTCCACCACTAACCCCATGTGCTCATGGCCAGCCTCAACTCTATTCCTCTACTCTGTGTGTGTGTGTGTGTGTGTGTGTGTGTGTGTGTGTGTGTACGTGTCTTTCTTTGTTTCTACTACCCTCTCAACTCCCCTTTCCAGGCCCCAAATAAACTCTATTCTGTACTATACCTTTGTGTGGCTGGTCCCTCAGGGGGAAGGGATGTCTCAGCATGGGGCCACTAAGGCACCCCCTTTCCCCACACCTCACCACACATCCACCAAAACATATCCTCTCTCTTTTTATCTTTTCTATAAACACATCATATGGTGCCGAGACTTGGTGCTGGGCAAGTAGCTCGCCATGATCATATCTGTGTTTTGGCTGCAGTAACCTATAGAATAGAGTTTATTCAGGGCATGGGGAGGGGAGTCAAGAGGGTAGTAGAGGCTGAGAAAGGCAGAGGGGAGAGGGAAGAGTAGAATAGAGGAGAGGGAAGGGGAAGGGAGGGGAGGGGAGGCAAGATGAGAAGAGAAAAGAAGAGAAGAGAAGAGAAGAGAAGAGAAGAGAAGAGAAGAGAAGAGAAGAGAAGAGAAGAGGAAGATGGGCCATGACCACATGGAGAGAGAGCTGGGTAAGGGAATGAGGGAGGAGGAGCAAGAGACAGAGCAGGAAGAGGAAAGCAAGAGAGAGGAGGGGGTGAATAGCCCCTTTTATAGTGAGTTGAGCATGCCTGACTGTTGCCAGGTAACTGTGGGATGGAGCTTAGACAAAATGCTGACAATCATCATCCCTGATTTCAAGCTATATTACAGAGCAAGAGTAATAAATAAAATACATGGTATAGGCATAAAACAGACAGATTGACCAATGGAATGGAATTGAATCATAAATCCACATACTTATGGACACTTTATATTTGACAAAGAAGCCAAAAACAGTGAGAAAGGGAAAGCACCTTCAACAAATGGTACTGATCTAACTGGATATCTACATGTAGATGAATGAAACAGACCCATATCTATCAGCCTGCACAAAACTCAAGTCCAAGTGGATCAAAGACTTCAACATAAATGAATCTTTTAAAATTATCTTTAATTAAAAGTTTCATTTCAAACAGTTTCTATGTTGAAATATGTTGAATTCAGGGTGATGTAAGTCTGTGTTCCCAAGCCATGAAGCCTCAAAGTGACCCAAGGATAAACTATCTCTTATCATGTTTAAGATAAGAACTGTGGTTTTTAACTCAATAATACAAATAGTATTTTGTATAGAAGTAGCTTGTGTTCCTTACACATTCACAGAAATATGGATACATGAGCATTTTCCATTTGGTGCTACTGTAAATAATGCTGATGCATTCAACAGGCATTTGCAGTGACAGACAGTTTCATTGATCTTGTGTAATTCCCAGGAGGACAGCCATATTCTAAATTTATGTTTAATCCTTTTGGAAGCTGCCAATCTATTTTTCAAGGTCTCTATATCATTTAATATTTCTCCCAACAATGCACAAGGTTCTAGTGTCTGTGTATCCTTAAAAATACCTCATATTTGTCATTTTGATGGCACTCATTCGAAAAGATACAAAGTGGTTTAGATTATGCATGAACTTCAGTTGTATGAAATGGTTGGAAGGTTACAAAGACCATAGCCAAATTATCTTGGCTCAAGTTTAGATGACTTAAGAGACATATATTGCTCCTCTCTGTACCTGATGTAACACTGTAACCATTAACTAAATGATTCAGAATGTATAAATAGACCCTTTGTTTCCAACCAGTGAAAGGGCTAAGAATGTTGTCAGCATCTCAGACAAAACAGCAGAGTTTGCCCTGTTTACTCTGACCTGGTATCTGATATTTTCACCAATGTATTTGAACATTGTGTTGTTGCATGACTTTCTTTGTTCTGCTTCTATTAAAAAAAAAAAAAAAAAAAAACAGTTAATGAAACCTAAGCCTGTATTCCGAGACCATAGCAATCATATTTGGCTACAGAGTAGGCAATTCCTTTTATTAAAAAAATAATAATAATTTCCCATCAAGGAAGGAAGCAGACCTTTCATGGTCACTACAGTCCAGACAGTAATCAACACTCATTCAATTAAATGTTAATATAAGCTTCACTTTTACTTGCTAGTTTCCATTTTTAATATTTTTTAGTATTTATTTGTTTGTTTGTGTGTGTGTGTGTATAGTGTGTGTGTGTGTATAGTGTGTGCTTTTCTGCCTGCCTATGTGCAAGTCTATATGGGTATATGTGTGTGCCTGTCCATATTGGTGTTTGAGTGTGTAAGTGTGTGTGTGTGTGTGTGTGTGTGTGTGTGTGCGCGCGCGCACACGCATGTGTGTATGTACAGAGGTGGTATGTGCACATGAGTGGTAGTACCCATGGAGAAGAGAGAATTTGGAGTTACAGATTATTGTAAGCTGCTTGACATGGGGACTGGGAACTGAAGCTGAGTCCTTTTGAAAAGCAACCAATGCTCCTAACTGCTGAACCATCTTTTCAACATTGTTATCAAAATTTTTATTCAGTGGTTTATTATCAGGAAATTGTGTGTAAATCATGCAACCCAACCTTGCTCTCTATACGAGTACTTTACTGAGCCTTGCTCATCCCAGCTATCCACAGTCTACTACAGCCAGGCCTGCACAATGACGTGGGAAGCAGAGGAGCAAGTCAAACTATATGGTGTTTAGCATTTATCTTATTGGGAACGTGAAGAATGGAGGCCATACCTGTAAGCAGCTGACCTGACAGACCTGACAGACCTGACGGCTGAAAGGCACCGCAGGTCTGTCAGCTTCAAAGCAGCTGCCCGTTTTTTCTCACGGGCGCCACCGCCGACTCAAAGCGGCTGCCCGTTTTTACTCTCAGTGCGCTGACTAAAAGAGGCTGCGGCTGCCAGCCGAGAGAAGCAGCACCCCAGCCTCAAAGCGACTGACAGCGGCTGACATTCGCGGCTGACATGCACTGCGCATGCGCGGTGCACTTAGGAACTTGACTCCAGCCCCTCCCAAACGGGGCATGCAAATGAGGTACAACTAGGGTACCACGAACCTGGCCAATCACCCCACCCGGGTGGGGTATGCTAATGAGTATGCTAATGAGTCATTGCAAATTGACCAATCGGACACCTCCATGTGCTTTGCCACGCCCAGGGCTGGGGGTATATAAGCAGCCCGTTTTGGGCATTCGAGTCAGTCTCTCCCAGAAAGCTAAAAGAGCGTTTCCAATAAAGGCTGTTGAGAAGAATCTGGTTTGTCCCGTCTTCCTTGCTGGACAAGCGGGGCGCGACACATACCCATGACATCTGACTGCATGGATTTTGCTCTTGATGGAAGTTGGTATGCTGATATTGAAAATAGCATGTGCCAGAAATTGCTCTAAGTATATTATATGAAGATATTTAGTCCATTGGCAACCCTAAGAAGCTACATGCTGGTTTTACTCACCGTTTAACAAATGATGAGAGAGTTGCAAAAGTTATTAAGTTTTCTAAGAGCACAAGGTTAGTAGCTTTCAGAGCTCTGGGATGCCAAACAGTAGCTAAGCCTTGATAGCCTGCATCACACTTGGTAGCCTGCATGAACTTGAGTTCATGTCTACATGAACTTCCCCTCCCAATCTTTTGAGTCTTTTCCAGAATGCCTTTTAGGAAAGTCATTAGATCAGGCCAGGCATGTCCTGGCAGTCATTTTACTGCTTAAATAAACAGTATTAGCTTCACAGTATGATAACCACCCAGGAGAAGCAGAGGGCATGAGTTCCAGGGACATTTCTAAGCAGTGCTGTGAGTCAATGACTATTTTCCTCCTTGGAATCTTTTGTGTGTTCCCACAGTACCCTGATTCATGTCTGTCCCTCAAAGTTCATCGTGCCACCTTGCATCTGTTTATTGGCTTTTCATGAGAACATTTTAAATCTAGTCGTACACAAACTTAGCCATAAATCACTGTTCAAGTGAGCAAAGAATGACCAATGCTCTCAAGGAGTCTTTATTGCGGTGTTAAGAATAAAGGGCATTTCTATTTTCAAATTCGATCCTATTAAAATGTAATTAACAAACTGGTGTTCCTGGGAGTCCGTTAAGGCTTTATAAAAACTGCCAGAAGTTTTAATATCTTTCAATTTTCCCTTAGGCAGAGTCCTGCAGCATGCCTCAGAGTAGCCTAGCGCTCAAGTTTCTCTTCCTTGGCGTCCTAGTGCCAGGACAACAACTGTGGGCCACCACAGGACAAAAGAATTCTTACTATTTGCTGGGGAAAATGATTTGTATCCCATCTTCTTAATAGATAAAGATTTATTGTAATGTGTACATGTGCACATGCACATGAGCGTGCATGTGTTGTGCGTGCATGCATGTGTGTGTGTGGGCACGTGCATGCGTGCCTGTGTGTGTGTGTGTGTGTGTGTGTGTGTGTTTACATGATGCAGATGGCTGTTTATATAGGACAGAGAACAGGGTTGGGTTTCTGCTTGTGGGTCCTAGTCACGGGACACAGGTTGCCAGGACTTGCTTACAGTAGTAAGGACCTTAACAAAGGAAGTCATCTCACTCACAGGGCCTGTCATAACATCAGGAAAGAGGAGCATGGTAATTCTGTTGGTCATTTGAACTAGGCAAATTTGGAAGCTAAGCTTTTTAAAGTTCAGGATTAGACTAAAGTGATAGTTTCTTAGGATGTGCAAAATCTGTTTTTAAGGTGAAATATAGATTTGATCATAAATAAAATTATTTTTCTTCATTTTATTAATTTTTCAAGTTAGCACACAGTGTGTGAGGGTAGAAGGGACCTACATGGAGAGAGCTAGTGGACAAGTAGAAGTGGCAAAAGAGAAGAGAAAGAGGATGAATAAGAGCAAAATATAATGGCCTATATATTAATAAGTGCATAAAATACAACCATGAAGCTATTATATTTTTCTATGACATTTTAGAGATCTTCATATAAAAACTGGGTAAATTTTTCATGTATATGTCTGAGAAATATTCAGCCAAAGAATCCAGGCAATGATGCTGTAATCAAAATATACTACTTCTGAGTGCTGATCAGGCCTTCCCATGATTCCTTACAGCCTTTAAACATCTTAGAAATCAAGATTAAGTCAATAAAATTGGGATGCGTGCATATAGTTGCCATGTACAAAGAAATGGCGTTGCTGTTTCAATGGACACTTTATTCAGAAGAACCAATTCTTGCATCTGATTTCTGGCATCTGATGTAGAATTTGATTACACACACAACACTCAGAGTCTCAGTGCTGTCTTTTGATTTCTCAGCTCGAGCAGATTTGCAAGGTGGAAAAAAAAAGTTTTCCTGGCTCTCTGGAGAAGAGTTGTAGTTTTAAAGTAATACAAAAACAATTCAAGGAGCAGCAGAAACAATTTTAAAAGTAATGGACTGAGAGTTCATCCGAGCAGGTGGCTTCTAATATCCATCTGCCAAAACCTAGCTGTGTGGCCTTTGGCTAATCTCTATGCTTGTGACCTGGTCACTTCTCTATAAATAGAGAGTTCTTGGATTCACTGCTCATTCATTCCAGTAGTTATTGTACAATAGCCATAAGCAAAAGATTTTGCTAAGTTTTCTAGGAGATGTGACCAACCTTCACTTTAGTGTTTGAAATGATTAATGTTATTCTTTTAGGAACAGGATTAGAAGGAGCTCAGTTCAAGTATTACTTCCAGGACTTAATAAATTCCCATTTCTTTTCCTATGCACATCCTATCAAGGGACACTCAAGAGAGTTACAGATACAAATGATAACAATAAGAATTAGTGCAATGTTTTGTTAATGTATTAGTAATGGCAATAATAATTAAAATTATTATCTATTATTAATAAAGACTCATTCTAAGCACTCAACATGCATTTACTTATTTGTTCCTCTGGATGAATATATAAAGACTGACATAAAAGAACTAAAAGAAAAAAATGAAAACCTTAAACCAAATAACCAACAGGTAGCACTTCTCAAATTCAGCCCAGAATTTGAGTACATGGACTATCTTGCACTCTCCAGTGTCTTCTAAAATGGTATAAAGACACAATTGTTCCATAATTCAATTGTAAAAGTTGACCTATAGAACATAGTTTAGTCTTTGATATCCAACCTAAGAAATCTGTTCCTTAATAGGAAACACCACATGTGAAACTGATCTTCATAACCCAAGCAAATGCTGCTAGCCTCAGGCATGCCTCCGGCAGGAAGGATAAGAAGTAAGTCTTCTGGAATAGACCAATAACAACAGCATCACTTCAGTTTTATTTGAATTTCTCAGACTGGTAAAATAATGGGATCCCTCTCCTCAGCAATCAGCTCACATCACACATGTATAGAACAATGACAGGGTCCTCTACTGTCATTGTGAGGAAATTCTTATCTTTCTCTACATTTTGGTAGAAAAAACTAATGCACGCCTATGGTTAGTGCATCTTCGTGAGAGTGAGCTCTCTATAAAACAGCATGACAATAAAAAATTAATTTCTCCCAATATTTCTTCAGCAAATAGGTTCCAGTTCATGTTTTAAATATGGACATGGACCTACAGACTACATGAAGAAATGGAGTTTTAAAAGTTATCTGACTTTGCAAGTGTTCCCTGGATCAATTATCACATCTTGTAAAGCCAAAGAGATTTTGAAAAAATTGAAAAAAATTTAAAAGGCTAGAGACAGTAAGAGCTGGCCTAAAAAATATAGTGTTCTATACAACCATCCTAAGAAAACCAAAAAAAATAACTGATTTTAACACATCTGTCTCTCATTCATTAAATATAACTCTGTGAACATAGCAATAGATACAAGAACAGAAGCTGAGAAATGAAAGAGAAAAATATAAGTTGTTCATATGTATATTGATAAAAGGGTCATGCAAGGAGATTACCTATTTGTATTCTTCTGTCCCTAAGAATAATGAGAAAATGTTATCCCTATTTCCATACAATATATTCATACTCAATATCACTAAATATATTAACTCAAAAAATATGTTCATAACATGAGGCAATACATACTCTACCCATAATTCCTGAGATTGAACTGATATTAATTCCTGTATAGGTTGTGTTTACATCAATAGAAGTTTAATAAACTTCTGTCCATTCTGATTCCTCTTTCACTGATAAATTCAGCATAACTAATTATCACAAATAAAACAGATACATCTGAATATTCTTACCCCTCTATTGCTTGTGAGCAATATCCCTGCAGAGTTTCATGCCTATTTGGAGACCAACTGACTCAACTCAAGACAGAAACTTTGTGACTTTAAGGCTACCTTGTCTGTTTCCCACAATAGGACAGATTGTGCTTGAGAAAAAGGCAAACAAGAATGTGCACTCATTTTATTACCATGAGATAGACCCTCTATATCTGACGCTATAAAGCCTAAGATGAACCGACTTTGATATTTCCTCTAGATGTATGCTCATTCAGTGACTTTAGAATTAGTTCTGACTAGTCTTACTGAATGTCAGTACAAGAGCTGCTTTGTAACTCATTTATAGAAAAAGAAACTATGCAGGATCCTGAAAAGATGGGCTTAGCTTGTAAAGTGCTTCCTTATCATTAAAGGACAAGGATCTGACTTCTATCCTCATTAGACATGTTAAAAATTGGTCATGGCAACATACATCTGCAAGCAATCCCAGCATTGGAGAAGCAGAAAGAGAAGGAGGTCTGGAGACTGATGGAGGAATCCCTGAATAAATTGCATGTTCAGAGAGAGTCTGTCTCAGAAAATACGCTGTAAAGTACTTAAGGGAGACACTCAGTGTCCACTTCTAGCTTCCACACATGTGACACTCATGAACACAGAGAGAGAGAGAGAGAGAGAGACAGAGAGAGAGAGAGAGAGAGAGAGAGAGAGAGAGGAGGAGGAGGAGGAGGAGGAGGAGGAGGAGGAGGAGGAGGAAGGGGAAAAAACCACACAATTTCTGCATGTAGAAATTATCACTGCATTGTCAATGTATACATACCATGCTCAATTAAGAATTATCCAATACCTCAAAAAAAGTATTTCTTTAATACGTAGTCTACTTAAATTTGGCTCTATATTAATTTCAAGAAAGCATCAATTTTGTTTATAAGTTAGAAATTACATAAAATATTTCAGAGAAAAATGGAGATATTTTCTTGTCTACTATATCACCAAGTGTTGCTGTCAACCAGAATATTCCAGAAAACTTAGTGACATCATCTATTCCTCTTTCTTCCTCGTGACACATATGTAGCTGATTAACACTCTCATTCTCTCTCTCTCTCTCTCTCTCTCTCTCTCTCTCTCTCTCTCTCCACACACACACACACACACACACACACACACATCTGAATCCTCATTGGTCTACACTCAAATGTCTTATAATCTTGTTCAATCACCTAAAAGTAATTTATTGACAATTATTCTATGTGATGCCATGTAACATACTACTTAGTAAATACATGCAATGATAAAAGTAGATATCAAAAAACAGAAGTAAAAATAGATGCCAAATCAAGTAGATGCAGTTTTCTAAATAATGCAGATACTTTAAAGAAATTGAAACCAATCTTCTTTGAGGGAGTTTAATGTGGATGTAAGGTTTTTAACAGTCTACTGGTTAGAGATCACAGAAGGCATGTTAAAGTAAAGGAACAGAATATGCAAGACAAGGAAGTGCTCAAAGCCCAGGGCATACTAAGAGATGTTCAGCTGGCTCAGTGACATTAGAAGAAACTGTGAATGTTCATCAGCTGTCTCTTTCAGCAGTATCTTTTCATTATTTCTCTCTTACTCAAAGAAACCAGTTGATTTTATGAAATGACTTTTTGAAAAGTATATCTGCTATTATCACCTTAACTATAAAACACAAATGAATTGGCTTTTAAAAAAGCATATGTGCCCAAATAGCCTTTACTATAAAACACAATTGCTGCACCAAGTTTCTATAGCCAGTACATAAAATAGGACAATAGACAAAGCCCTTGGTAATAGTGGCCATGGGCAGATATCAAGTTAATTCTTTTCACATGGTTATTTTGGAATTCCCATAACAAATCTCCCACTTCAAAATAAGAGCACTTGTATTAAGCTAAACTAATAATTCTCAGATGCTTATTACTAGCAAGATACTTACTTGAAAATACTTAAGAGTGTGCCATGACAAAAATAAATGAGAAGATCCATACCTTGTGGAGATTAAATTCTAGTGAAAGGAGAGAGGCAAGAAAAACATTAATAAGGGAAATTAATTCTGTAAGTACACTAAAAAACAAGAATTGGATATGATGTTTAAATTTTTATACAAATATCTGAATAAGCTGCATTGAGAAAGTAATACATGATCGAGGACATAGAGTTAGGTGCTGTCTTTTGAGCAAAGGAAATGCCAGCTGCCAGGCTTTGCATTGGAAGGAAAGGAGCTAACATATTCAAGATACAGCACGAAGACAAGTATAGCAGGAAAAGAGGGGTGACGACACATGATGAGGACAGAGAGTCGATGACATACACACGAAACGTTTGGGGCATGGATAATGTTGAAGGTTGTTCTATTTTCTTCTGAGTGAAAGAGGAACTTATTGCAGGGCTTTGGACAAAGTGACATGATTTTATTTACACTTTCCAAGCATTACTTCAGTTGCTGACTTGAGAACACATAAAAAGGAACAAAGAAAGATGGGAAGTGAAGTTAAGTGGCTGCTGCATTAATATTAGCATACGATGATGGTTGTGAACAAGGCACAAACAATGAGAAGCAGTCTGAATCTAAAGTCAATCTTAATTTGAACTAACAGTGTCCTAACAAATTGGCTAGAGAAAGATGAGAGTCAATTATAACCCAAAAAATTCTTTCCTGTTTCCAAGGTTTGCTGTAGGTTCTGATCTGAAGGGCGAAAGTTGGTATTTCCATTAAATGAACTAAAAGGATACAAGCACAGAAATGATGACAATAGATTTCACATTAAATGTAAACGTGCTAAAAGAATACAGACATAGAAAATGGTGAGAATGGGTTTCACACAAATGTAAATAAACTAAGCATGCTAATAAAATGCATATATTATAAAATTAGGTTAAAAAACAAGACCTAATCACAAAAGGCAGAGAAAACCTGTCTTAGAAACATACAAATGATGTAATTTAAAGTGTAAAGGAAGATTGATATTTCTATTTAACACTAATCAAATGAAATCAGGAATGTCTTTCCTGGTATGATACAATATCTGTTTCAAAGCACACAGTATTACCTAAGATAAGATTATTTCATAATGATAAGATGGGTTAAATTCTCAGAATGTACTTAGTAATTCTAGATTACTGTAAATCTAATAATGAATATTCAAAATAAGTAGTAGATATCCATAAATCTTTAAATAAAAATAATCTCATCTAAAATTATTCTCAGAAAATTAAATATTCTTCGAATGCTTAAAAAAAATGTAGAGACTCAGAAAAATCAGTGAAAATTCAAAAACTTTCCTATTAACACTTTAGGAAGTCTTCTACCCTATAACACCAGAGTAGATATTCTCATCAAGAATAAATCGTGTACTTAACAGAAGATTCTGGGCCACAAATTATTTATTTTTCTTTTATTTTTATATGCATGTGTGTATACATGTGCATGTTTATCTGCTTCACATTCATGCAAGATCCTTCAGAGAAGAGGGCATGGGATCCCCTAGTACTATAGTTAACACCATCTATGAGCTGCCAAGTAGGTGCTGGACATTAGACCCAGGTCATTAAGAAAGCAGCCAGTGCTTCTATAATCCCTGAGCTGTCTCTCCAGCTCCAAGTATCAATGATTTTACAAGATAAAATTTTAAACAGTGTTTTTCTTCTCCAGTCATATTGGAATTAAATAAGAAATTGGTAACAAAAATATATCCCAATAGTTTCCATTTATCTAGAATTTGAATAGCACAGCTCTGAAGAAATTATGGGTCAAAGAATTATACTAAACATGATACCACCTAGCAGCACACTGGTCTCTTCCCCCTATGTCATCTTACTAAACTGCCACACATACTTATGAAATGAATATCCTAAGTAGAGATGTTAATGGTGTGTACATTACCTTTTATACTGTGACAAAATGCCCCACAAAACCAACTAAGGATGGAGAGTATTTAAATTGAGTCAGAATACAGTACATTAGCCAAACAAACTAAAAACAGTATCTTAGAATTTTTATCTTCTACCCACCATAAGGAAAATAAAACCAAAAAAACTGCAGTAAATAGAAAAACAAAGCTCTGAGAGTAAATTGATAAAATAAAACCACAGAGAAGCAATTCATACTACTAATGAAACAACAACTAAACAAGAGCACTGGCTGCTCTTGCAAAGGACCTAGGTTGAATTCCCAGGGCCACATGGTGGTTTACAATCACCCACAACTCCAGTCCTATGGGATCCGATGCTGCCTTCTGACCTTTATGGATACTGGGTAGAAAATGTATCAGAAAGAGAGAGAGAGAGAGAGAGAGAGAGAGAGAGAGAGAGAGAGAGAGAGAGGCATTAAAAACACTCATACATATAAAATAAAATGGATAAATATGAAAAATTTTAAAGAGCATACTATGGTAGTAATTATATGACAATGAATTCAACAGATTATATTTGACAATAGTACTTTAAGGCAAACAAGTACATTCCACTCAATAAGAATTCAACATTTTGAAAAGCTCTGTGTCTACTAAAGGCAATCAATTTAAGATTCAAAAATTTGTCACAAATGCACAAGAAGCAGATTGTATCACTTTGTTTAAATCCTGAAAAGCATTTGAGAAAGAAATAATAACCATTTTGTATATAGATGTTTTATAAAATCCAAGGAAAGTAAATACTACCCAACTTATTATGTGGTAACAAGTTTATGCTGACATCAAAATCAAATAAACACATTATCAGAAAAGAAAATCACAAGTCAATATCTTTCATTGATATAAATGCAATTTTATCACAATGTTAAACAATTACACCAAATAACATACAAAAGGGCAATAAAATCAAGTGTTAGCATTAGAAAGAAAGACTGATTTGGTGACTCAAAAGCTAAGCACTGTAATTCATCTTAGCATCAAAATAAATAGAAAATGTACACAATTATCTCAGCACACAGAGAAAAAAATTCAGCAAAACATAATGACCTTCATACAAAGGACTAACTAGAAAAAAAGAACTTTCCATGTTTGAAAATGATATCTACAAAATATCAATACATAACATCAGACTGAATGGCTCAACACTACTTATTTGGACGAAAATCTTTAGAATCAGAAATAAAACAAAGATGTCTATACCCAACTTTTCTATTTTACATGTACTAGAGGTTCTATCTATTGCAATAAGAAAAGAAAACAAGACACATTTACACTAGCAAGAAAAAAATATTACTCACAGATGTCATAACTACCCAGAAGTCATCAAAAATCTGGTGAAACTCCTAAGAAAGAAGAGCAAAATTAATATTTGATCAAGGTGGTAGGATTCTGAATTAATACGCTAAAAACATCAATTTTACCTTTATAGACTATGATAAAGAATTGGTAACTGAAATGCAATTGGTAACCCAAAACATATTGAGCTCTTAGAATTAAATCTAAAAAATGTTGCATTATTTGTACACTGAAAACAAGAGTTATTTGAGGAGTTGACTGAAAAAAAAGTTAAATAAATATTGTGACAAACTGCATTTATACAACAGAAAATTCAATATTTTTAAGTTTTCATTTCCCTAAAACTAAATGATCATTGCTTCAGGTACAGAAAAAGCTGTTGAAAAATCCAACAGCTCCTCATGATAAAAGTCCTGGAGAGACTATGGATACAAGGGATACATCTAACCATAATAAAGGCAAATTTACAGCAATGCCTTAGCCAACATCAACTTAAATGGAGAGAAACTCAAAGCATTTCTGTTAAAAATCAGACAGAAAACAAGTTTGTCCATTCTCTCTGTACCTATTCAATATAGTACTTGAAGTCTTAGCTGGAAGGAGATCAAAAGGAGATCAAGAGAGTACAGAGCAAAAGGAAAGAAGATAGGTATCTTTATTTGCAGCTGATATAATAATATACATAAGAGAATCTAAAATTTCAACTAGCAAAACTCTACAGTTAATAAATAGTTTCAGGAAAGTAGTAAAATACAAAATTCACACACACACACACACACACAAAGTAGTCTTCCTATATACAAATGACAAGTGGGCCGAGAAAGGAAAGCAATATCTCTCACAATAACCTCAAACAATATAAAATATCGCAGGGTTACCCTAATGAAGCAGATGAAAGACTCATATGATGAAAACTTTCAGACATTGCAGAAAGAAATTGATGGACACATCAGAAGGTAGAAAGATCTCATATATTCATGGATCAGAATGATTAATAAGTTAAAAATGGCCATCCTACCAAAGCAATCTACAGCTTCAATGCAATCCAGGTACAATACAAACCAATAATAGACCTATTTGGATTTTATAAAAAAATTACAAAAGTTAAGGAATAAAAAATTTTTGCCATAGCCACATCATGAAATACTTGTTAACATTATAAAGAAATGAACTATTTAAATACAAAAGGGCATTGATTAATGTGTTAGTTGTCAAAAGCAAAGTTAATTAACTCACCTATTAGAAATGTTAGAGAGGAAGGAAAGGGGGGCTTTTGTGACACATGAGGAGACTTTTGAAAGTAAAGGCTACATTTAGTGTTCTAGTGGTTTCCAGGTTGATGATAATTCCTACAGCACAAGTCATGGTGCTGCTTTCAAGGGTAGTTATATGAATAAGAGTGCATTCTCTTGGATATCTGCAGTTTGCTGAATATAAATACGATTTCAATATAGTTACAATATTGTAATTGCTGATATCCTTTCTTCCAGAGGTCATCAAATGAAAGGTGAGAATATATACAAATATATACAATCTGTACACAAGTCCAGAGATTTGATTTTTGAGAGAACTCAAAATAGAAGCATAGAGGCAGGAAAGTTGAGCAGAAAGGCTGATAGGTGGACAGACGGCACTGTGAAAGTTCTTATATGTCCTCAGTTAAGTGTTTCCATTTCTTTGGTGAAATAGGAAGCAGGGTTGTTAGCTGAAATTGTAGATGGAGAATGAGATTTATAGATTTAATGTAAGAGTACAAAATAGCATTGAAAGTCCACAGTAGTCCTGGAAGATACAGTATGACTCTCAGAGGGGCTAAAATATATTTGATGTTCATTTCTATGAATCTGAAGTGTGACCACAAAATGTTTAGGTATTTCCTATTAGTCCATAGACAGTAATGAAAAAGAGGTATTTTTTATTAGAATTGTGACTTTTTCCTCATGTTAAGTGTAATGAAGAAGAAAATAAGCAAAAGAAAGAAAGAAAGAAAGAAAGAAAGAAAGAAAGAAAGAAAGAAAGAAAGAAAGAAAGAAAAAAGAAGAGAGTATTCATGCCAGCAGCACCCAGAGTGATTGACACAGAGTTCAGTCCTAATGCTATGATCTCAATATGAACTATTTCTTGTAGGTCCATGTGTTGGAATGGGTAATCCTAGGGGGTGGAGCTGCTTTAGGAAGTTGTTGAACTTTGGGAGGACAGAGCATCACTGAAGGAAGTAGTCCATGGGACAGGCCTTGAAATTTACAGGCCAACTGTTTCCTGTTCTTTCATTGTCTCCTGATCTCCAAAGATGGGAGCAAGCAGCTGCCACAGACTCCCACTCCCACAGAACCGTCTGCCATCATTTCCACAAGGTGAGACTGTATCTTCTTAGACCATGAGCCACAATAAGCCTCACTCCCTTTAACATTTTTTGGGGTGGGGGTCAGGTATTTGCTTACTTCAATATAGAAGTAGCTAATGGACCTATCCACAAGTGAGGTGTGTGAAATTAGTTTATTGACAGAATTATAAATATTTGCAAAGACAATATTTAGTTAGTATGTTTTAAGTAAGAGTTGCAATTGAGTAAAGGAAAAATTGCTAGAGAACAGTAGTAAAGGCATCATGAAATAGAAGCCGAACTGAAGTAGAAGTCAGGAACCATGAAAAAAAAATAGTGTAACAATACAGATGTTGAGGTGACAGCAGAATCACAGAATGTGAGTGACATAAACATATAATGTAAAATTCCTTTTCCGTTCCAGAAGTACGGGGCTTTCTGAATAAAAGCTATAAGTAGTTCACAGTGTCAAAGGGATCTTAACCTGAGATGTGAAAGAATAGACAGAAAGGTTTCTACCAGATGGGAAGAGCTGATCTGAATGCTTCCATAACAGCATGGGCACGTACAGAATGGGTTCTGATGTTTGATCGTGGTTTCTAGAAAGCACAATGTCGAAGAAGCCAGACCTTGGCAGTCTGGTTCTCCTCTCGGTGTATAGAAAATTAGGATTAGAAGGTGAAGAACCTGCCTTGATGGATTCAAGGTAGATGGTATTGGTGATAATGTAAGCTTAAAGGTAAGGAATAGGTGTCTGGAGTTATCTTCTGGCTCTGTTATATAGGGTCAATGAAGTATCTACATGTGCAGCCCAGGCCATGTGGAAAACTCCTTGGTGAGACAAGGTCTTAATTACAGTGCAAGAGTTCAGTCATGTCCTATTACAGTAAGAGATGAGCTGTGGGAATTGTACCTGCTCCTCTTTTACTATTTAGGTAGTTCTGTGAGTCTAGGGAAGCTATAGCCAGGGAAAGAATCATCCCTGGACTGTATCCAGTCTAGATTCCTGTCCTTCCTTGACAGCATCCTAAAAGCCCAAGGTCACACCTTCACTGCAGAGTTTAGGACTGGTATAAGTGAGCACTGTCAGAGATGGAATATTGCTCAATATTGCTTGGTACTTATAAGGATTATTTAAAACAAAATGTTTTGGATAGTCTTAAACATTTTTAACATTTGACTATGCATCTATGTTGTATTTGACGTGGTAATTTCCTATCCATCCAATTCACTCTTGTAGCCTCCAACAGTTAACTGTTGACTACTCAGATATTCTAAATTCATAATATACTTTTTGATTTAACCCTCTGTTTTTTCCTTTGTCTGATGTGCTCTAATTTAAACTCTCCTGAAAACCTTTCCCTAATGTGTCAGATAAGAGGTTTCATTCTTAGTGTGCAGCCTTGTTCAATACGTATGATTCTGTCAGAAGTCAAATAATATGCTAAGTGCTTACACACTTGCATTTCCTGGTAGATAGTAATTTCTTCAAGGTCAGAAAACCCTATTTAACTTTCTAACATAAGCACCTCAAGTGCTAGGTCTTGATTAATTAAGTTGAATACAAAGTATTCATTAAGAAGTCTTGAATAAATGCTATTAGTAGCTAGATTCATGAAAAGCTTATCCAAATTTGAAAATATGTGATTTAAATATACTTTCAATTTGTCAAGAAATCGCTTGTTCATATTATACTATTTGTAAAATGTTATAAGGAATAAACTTTCAGAAGGAAACAAAGTAAAATTATTTCTTTTTTACATGGTTTAGTCATCCCATAAATATAGCATGAGTTAAAGTTCTCAAAATTTCTTCTCAAGTAGAGTTGGTTTCCATGAAAAACTAAAAGATAAAACTATACTCTGTTGAAAGTGTGACCTAGCACTATTTATACATCACAGGACAAACAGAAGGTTAATTGGAACCAAAAGCAAACTCCATTTTAGTAAACAAAATAAGTTTTTAACCAAACTGTGGAATGTCGAATTAAATACTGTAAGAAATGTGTTCCCATGTGAGACCGTGGTTTGTAAAACTACGACAGATAAAGTTAGTGTTTATTAGAACACAAACAATTTTGCTGAATATAGCAACATAGCTAGCTACAGCACAGAAACAATCCTGTATGGTACAATTTACGGCACGATGCGGAAGCTTGCCAGCCATGAAGGGAAAGGCTAAGTCACAAGCAATTTATTTTATCCAACAGGATTAATTGCTTCCACAGGGTTAGCCCAAGCCAGTGCAAGTAGGAGGGCATCTCAGGAGGTCACTTTAGATTTAAAAACTTAACCGAAGTCAGTGCAAAGCTTTATGCAATCAAACGGTCATCGAAAGACAATAAAGAGAAAGAAGCCTTCCTGGGGTTTAATTGTTAAGGTCTTATTTGAAATTTTTCACTCAATCATATGCCTTTTTTGGTTGTGTCACCAGAAAGTTAATGCATAATAATGTCAATAATTTGTTTGAAAGTCAGTAGAAAGAATTACAAGCTGTCAACACTTCCAAAAGCTTCTGCCAGTCATACTGACAGAAGCAATTCACGGGCTTCTTTGCCTGGACACTCACGGAATGTCCAGAATTGACATGCTAGGAAATTCTATTTTCTCAGAACTTATAGTTTATCTCCGAAAATTGGTGTTTCCTATCAGTGGGATGAGAAAAAGCTGCAACACCTCTGCACATAGTTCCAACCTGAAGCACGTGACATCGATGGGTTCTTCATCTCGAGGAAGGCTTCAGGGAGGGCTGAGAGAATGCTAACTGTTAAGGACCCTGTTTAAACATGAAGGAACAAGTTTACTTTTTCTCCTTGCTTTTCAGAGGAAAGCGGCCTCCTAATGAGATGTTTCAACAACCCTGCCCTTCACACAAACAGAAACTTGAACATTCTCTCAGTCCGTTTGGGAAGCTAAAGCTTCTCCCCAAGCTGATCCACATCAGCATTGACTGGCATGTATGAAGGCCTAGATTTGCATAACTATGTGTTGAAAAATTATAATTAAAATCTAAAGGCAATTCTCCCCAGAATTACATTTACATAGTATTTCTTAAACTATGGGAGAAATCATATCCAGATGATTATCTACAGTTGTTGGAGCACAGCAGTAGCAGTAGCCATGAATACATAGCGTGACCAAACTACCCAGAATTCTGTTCAATCAACTTTATGCTAAAGAGTGAGAGATAGTAATGGTCCTCCATTTGTCTATAATCTGTCTTTTAAATGTAGCAACTAGAAGATACCGAATTTAAATTCATAACGTAACAGAAGTCCGAAGAATCTCAGACATCAACCACAGCTCTCATCTCTTTCAGCTATGTTCAGCCTAATTAAGACACTACTCCCTATTGATCAATGTGATCGGTGACGTTAGCAAATCCAACAAAAACTGACTATTGTTTTCACGATTCATCCTTAGAGAGCTAAAAACATACTAATTACACAGGCAATTCCCCTACTTCCTACAGTTTAAGTAAGTTAAGGACAGCCTGTTACATCAAAAAAAAAAAAAATATATATGAATTAATGTCATAAAATACAATGACCGTCAGTCATACCTCCTAACACTTCACAAAGGCAGATGAGCAGTATTTCATCCAGGATGGATGGAAGCTCCACACCCTTGCAATGATGAGGCTGACAGAGACAGAGATCACAGGACAATGAGCTACTCTCTCAGAAGTCCTGACGAGCAGAGTTGTAGGAGATTGCCAGTTTCCACATCTATGCACAGTCAGGATGAGGAATTGAAAATAGAAGTGAAGCCAGTCATAGTGACGAATCCTTGTAACTCCAGCACTCTTGAGGCAGAGGCAAGAATGTTTCAAATTTAAGGACAGCCTGGGCTACATGCCTAGATACTAAATAAATAATAAATGTGATTTTTAAAACGAAGAAAACACTTCACATCATTATAGCATATATATTCTCTTTTTAAATAGTATTTTTGTTTATTCCTCAAAATTTTCATACATGTATATGACATGTTTTGATCATTACCACTCTGATTCTCCCTCTCAAAATTCCCCTGACCCTTCCCCACATCTCTGAGTCCTCTTACTATTTTTTAATGGCCAATTATAGCCAATCAATAGCTTACTGATTCTGATGGATGTTTTGCCTGCTCGATCTTCCTCTGACTGGGAATTCCTAAACCCTGAGGAGTATAATCTTCTTAATGAAGGATTTTACTCACATTGTCAAAAACCTTAGTGACTTTGGGCTCCTTGATATTAAATTGGTAATAGCAGAAATGTATCGGCACATATAAAACGTAACTGCACTTGTCTTGGTTTGCCATGGGAGATGTTGAAAAATTAAAATATTTCCATGTGTAAATTTCATAGCAATAGAAAATTTTGCTAGAGAAAATCCGGTGTCTCCCTATGTTATGTTTGTTACCACAAAGGACCCCTTTCTGCTAAGTCTAGGAATGATAGGTGTGAATTCAGTTATCCTAGCAGCAAATATGTTGCTTTAATTGCATTCTTAAAAGTCTTATTAACGTTTTATTGTAACACAGGTTGGACCTCATCCCTATGAATATTTCATAATGAAAACTGTGTCTCATATAACTTCATTTTTCTCCCTTGTAGCAACTGGTAAATTGAGTTCATCATCTTCAACTCTCCAGCAATTATCCTGCTGCTGTGTGCCATGGTGACGATGACAGTGGAGGGTGGAGGGCACTGGGAAGCATGAATAACAACTAGATATACCTTGGGGAGGATTTCAGTCTTTAACCTCCAAACTTAACATTCTCAAAACGTGTTACTCTGAAGCATAATGATACAAATGAAATGGGAGAACCTATTGGTAACCTACAAATCAGAGGGAGGGAATATTTAGTTCAATTAAAACCCACACCAAGAACATCTACAGAATCACACTGAGTCGTGCAGTTTATGGCACAAAAGAGGCTTAGTGAACTAACACAAATGGCTAGAATGCAAGGTTCTCGGTGACTTCTGTCAATTTGAGAAGCATTAAAAAAGTGAGAGAATCACATGTTTTATCACAAAATGTTGTGGGATATTTGACCCTCAGAATCAAAAATGGCAGGGCTTTTTTTTTTTTTCAGATTTGTTTGAATGGTTATTTATCTTTCAGAAATAAACGTTAGGAATAGATTTCTTATTGTATATGTAAATTTGAGGAGGATAGGAATTAACTATTTTTGATTTTTGTCAAGGACCAGTCAGGGTCATTAGTTCTTATGTTTGGTCCTTTTCTTCTATAGTTCCTATTGGTTTGTCTCAGCCACATTTCTTGTTTTTTAATCTAGATGAGTATAGCTGCATAACTAAGTATTTTTTGGCATTTACACCACAGAATATTATATAACCCTTCAGCATTGTTATATTTAAATGTAATAAACTAGCTAAATTTTCATAATATATGGGAATGAAAATGAGTTATAAAATGCTACACACAGAGTAATATTATATATGCCCAAACACTAATCATACATATTCTATGTAATTCAGTTTTTTTAAGTTCTAAGCTCCTAAAACTTCATCTGAGAACCTTAAAGCTTTTGTGTGAGTTAACTAAAAGGAAACAAATTTTGTAAGTTCTCAAGATTAAATTTAACTCTAAGATTAACATAATCCTAAGGAATAGTTGTCAACTTAACAACAAAGACATCTTTTCAATCATTCTTTCCCAATGTCGACTGAGAGTTGCTAGAAAGTCACAGGATCTTCCTCTATTCCATCCGTTCAGTTTAAAGTACATTGGCTATCTTGAGCCTAAAGTAATGTCTAAATAAAATCAGGCAATAGGGAAGAAAAATATTCCAAGATTTTTTACCTACTAGCAATGACTGAAATACCCTGCAGAGTATTAAATATTAATATATCTTAGGTAATATTAACCCTGTGATACTATCTACTTAGAAAAGAGGTCCAAGTTTGGAATTTTTTTCAAACACCATAGGTTGAATTAAAGAACCATATTTCACATCAATATATTTAAAGTTCCAAAAAGTTACACAGTAACGATGGCTGTTGAGCATGGTTTAGTTGTCCCTCTAGGCACCAGACCCACCTTCAAAATGTTCACAAGCATCTAAAAGATATCAGCAACTACCCTGCTCTTACTCTGGTTGGCTCCTATAAGTCCACTATTTCTCACACATTACTCAATCCAATACAAAATACTGTTAATTTTATAAAAAGTGAATTAATTTCTGTACCTTTTCTTTATTTTTGTCTTTTCTACTCTTTTATATATTACCATGGTTAACCATCATGAAAGCACATATGGTCCTCCATCCAGGACTTTCTTATCTACTGTTTCAGTCTACATTCATTTATTTAAGTTGATCTAAAAAAAATCATAAGCTTGGGGACTTAAAGACCAGAAATTTATTTGCTTATATTTCTGAAGGCTATAACATGATCAAGGTGCTGGCCACCCTTCCTGACTTTACAGATGTATCCTCACATGGCCCCTCTCTATGCATGAGAGAGAGGAAGGCAGACAGAGAGAACACTCTCATGTCTTTCTGTCTACTTATACAGAACCACTCCAACAGATTAATTCCTTTCCATTAATTTTTACCATCATTTAATAGCCCTTGTTCCCACACACTGTCATATTGGAAGTTAGGATTTTAGCATATAAATGTTAGGAGACATAAATCAGTCCAAAATACTCTCCTGCTCTAATCTCATATTGCAACCAAGTCTGTAAGTCACCTCTCAGAGGCCCAATAAGCAGCTGAAAGAGTTAGACACAGATACTTACACTCAACCAATGGAAAGAAGCAAGGGACCTCTGTGGTTGAATTAGGAAAAGGCTGGAAGAAGCTGAAAAGAAGGGCAATCCCATAAGACCAGCAGTCTCAACCCAGATCCCTGAGATCTCTCAGACTCTGAGCCACCAAGCAGGCACCATACACCAGCTGATATGAGCCCTCCAACACATATACAGCAGAGGAATTCCTGGTCTGGCTTCAGTGAGAGAAGAAGCACCTAACCCTTGTGAGACTTGAGGCCCCAGGGAGTAGGAACTCCTGGCAGGGATGAGGACATGCTCCTGGAGACTGGAGAGGAAGAACTGTCTGAGGTGGACCAGGAAGGGGATAACAACCGGACTGTAAAAAAGAGATTAAAGAAAATTTTAAGAAAAGAAAAAAGAAAGGCTCTAAATGATTCAAACTAAACTTTAAACAGTATTTCTAGGTGTTAAAATGCTTTAGAATGTTGGAGATCCAGAGCCACAAAATAAACACAGTTTTTCAGTGATATTAGTATTCTAAAAAAAAAAATAAGATTTTTGATAACAGAATAAATGATCAAAATTGTACTTAGACAATGGTGATGATTAAAGGCATGATGCCACTGTCCTTCAAAAATAGTCTTAATAAAAATTATTAATTTCTAGCCTGTTCTATCATTTGCTTTCCTCACCAACCAACTGAATGGTGTGTGTGCTTCCACTGTGTTTCTTTGGCTTCCTCCAGTATCATCCCATCAACTCATCTTCTGGTCCCCATGCATGTAGCCTCATTCCTACATTGGCTAGCCCTCCTTCTTCTACTAGGAAACCATCTCTAAAATATTTACAAGCTTCCTAGAACGTCATAATGTCCTATATTTTATATGCAACATAACTATCAATCAGCATTATATATCCATGCAATCCATTGATTATTATTATAGGGCCAACTCCTATAGCAGGCAGGACCCACAATAGAGAAACAAGAACACCAACCTACTCACAAATCTTTCAACCCAAAATTTGTCCTGTCTAAAAGAAATACAGGTATGAAGATGGAGCAGAGACTAAAGGAATGGCCAGCCAATAAGTGGCCCAACTTGAAATCCAGCCCATGAGCAAGCACTAATCCATGGCATTATTAATGATACTCTGTTATTCTTGCAGACAGGAGTGTAGCATAACTTTCCTCTAAGAAGCTCTATCCAGCAGCTGACTGAAACAGATGCAAATACCCACAGCCAAACACTGGATGGAGATCAGGGACTCTTATGGAAGAGTTGGAGAGGATTAAAGGCCCTGAAGGGGACAGGAACCCCACAGGAGGACCAACAGTCAACTAACCTGAACCTCTGGAAGCTCTCAGAAACTGAGCCACCAAACAAGGAACATGCAGGGGCTGGAATGAGGCCCCTGGCACACACCCCTCTACTTGATGGCCTGTTTTCTACTGGAGGTGGGCTTGACAAGTTCTCTCTCCCCACTGTAGGGCATTTCATCTAAGGTCCCTCCCTTTGAGTCCTGAAAGTCTCTCACCTCCCAGGTCTTTGGTATATTCTAGAGGGTCCCCCAACCTCCTATCTCTCAGGGTTGCCTGTTTTCATTCTTTCTGCTAGCCTTCAGGGAATCAGTCCTGTTCCCCCCACCCAATACCTGATCATGTTCCCCTGTTCTCCTCCCTTCCCCTTTCCCCTCCCATCCCTCCCTCCCTTTCTCCCTCCCTCCCTCTCTCCTCCCCTCCTGCAATTGCTTTCTTCTCCCTCCCAAACAGTATTGAGGCTGGAGAGGTAGCTCAAAGGTTAAGAGCACTGACTGCTCTTCCAGGAGACTTGGATTCAATTCCCAGAAGACTCATGGTGGGTGGCTCACAACAATATAAATCTCCAGTTCCAGGAAATTGGCCACCTTATTCCGGCCTCTATGAGCACTCCATGCACGTATTGCCCAAATATACATGCAGCAAGACAGCAGACACATAAAATAAAGACAAAGATCAAAAATAAATATAAAGAAAAATGACTATCCAAAAACTAAATTTTACCTGAAGATCTGAGAGTATTCTCTTGAAGATGGCTTTAAGGACCAAAGACGCTGGAAGATCTACACCGTATATTCACAGAAGATGAATGTGGGTCATTCTTAGAAGGAAAAAGGGTTGGCCAATTATCCAATTCCAACTAATAAAATTTTATGTTTTTCATATTTCTCAGGGATTCAATTTAGAGGAAAAAATATGAGTAAACCAAGACTGAGAATCGGTGTGAAAGAAGTTGTTCATACCACTCACAGAGTCTCCATGCCCCTTATTGGGTCGGGTGGCAGAGAGTCTGGGACTCAAGATATAAACTGTCATGAATTTGTTCTTCTGTGATCAGCACAGTACATATTCGTTGGATTAAATAGTTTGATTTTATATAATGACTTAATAAGCAAATGAATATTATACGCAAGATTATGGATATAATATTCATCCTTCTTAAATCAAACTGTTCAAGTACATAAAATCATTTGCATGTACACAATTAATATGCTCAATATAAGAGATGCTTATGTATTCATTAGAATAATTTCTATGGGACATCACCTACTTGGCAAGGATTTGGGTGCAATTAAACATAAATCATATTATATATAGATGACTTAATACAAACACTTAGAAAGTTGTTGATTAGCCACTTAACAATTGATTGTTTCATTGTTTCTGTCTAACTTGTATCTATTCTCCTGTATAGATATAGGTATGCTAGAAATTAGGTCAAATACAATATATTCCATGTGTTTCTGAAAACAAGATAAATTTCAGGTTTCTCTAATTTTCAGAAATTCTCACTGTTTTTGCTCTACTTGTTTAGAATTAATATGGCAATGAGTGCTGCTACCAGAAACATGTGAGAGAAAGGATGAATTACTGAAATGGCCTAAGGTGAAATGGACCTTTATTCTCAGACCCCACATTTACCCAAGTCTGTTCCAGCCAGGGATGAATCTAAATGCATCAAACAGGGGTCTCATCAGCAAGGACAGCTGATGTCCACAGAAAGGGCCATCTACCATGTTTCTAAAGACAGACCAGGGATGCTTAGAATAATATAAACCTTAATGACAAATCCAAAAAGTTCTCTAAACATGGAAGAGAAATGACAAGCATGAACAGACAGGGCAAAAGTTGAAAAGAATCAGACAAGCTAGAAACCAGGGAAGAAAGTAGAGGCTGTTGAACTTCACTAGGTTAGTGGTAAATTTTGACAAAATAAATGGGATATCAACTCCAAAGAACTTGACACACAATGCCTGACATATTTAGCTCTTCAAAAGCATTTCTTCACAGGCATTAACTCAGTAGGTTTTCCAGGAAATAAAAATACTATGCATTTATCATTCTCCCTTAGTTCTTTTCTTCTTTCTTTCCTCAAAGAAATATAGTCCTGCAATGCAAACTTTCCTGAGTGTGTGTGTGTGTGTGTGTGTGTGTGTGTGTGTGTGTGTTGAGAGACACAGAGAGACAGAGAGATAATTAAAGCCCCATGAAGATGAGATTTTATGTCAGAAAAGAGTAAAATAGACTCAACAAAAAATCTATCAAAAATATATTTTGTGGTACCAACACAAGTTTTAAATGTAAGCATATTTCTTTTCTCATCCAGAGGGCATCCAATAAATGTTTGCTGATGGAGAATTCCTAAGTGTTGACTAAACTTCCAATGCATTTCCTGTCATTTATCAGATGCCATGGGGCATTTTGTATAATACTTAATTAGTACAGTCAGTGTTCATCTAGAAATCAATTAAAATGCAAGCTGCCTGCAGGCCAACCAGCTCCCTTGATGATGAGGACAGCATATTCTCTCCTGACCAAACAGATCTGTTTTTATTAAACAATTCTCTGAAGATATCATTTGCACCTGCTCCTGAACTCCAAATGCATCTTTGAAGCAGAGTCATAAATCAACACTTGCCTGGCTCCCCATCACCTCTTCTTCCCATGAACCATATTGGAATAAGAATGATGATGCTAGCCTCTTAAGTAAAACAAAAAATATTATTAAAGTAAATAATTAAAAGCCAGTAGGTATACATAGACAATATCTGTATAATAGAAAGCATACATGCATCTTAGCCAGAATGTCTGATGCATTAATAAATGACAAACAGTCGAGGCTACTACAGCATAGAAGAATTCTGATGAGCTGTCAGCTCATACCCTTCACTCAACTAGTGTTTGCATCACACAAGACACCTAGAAAATTCTCGAATTTCATATCAAGACAAACCTATGAAGTTGGATTTTACTTTTGTTGTCAATTTATAAACAAAAGACAAAAACCAGAAACTGAAACCAGTACATAGAATTTGATTAAGTTCATGGTGCCAAGAAGAGGCCTACTGGATTCAATACCAGTCCCATCTGTAGAACCTCTTGTCTCCAAACATTCAAGAGGTCTCTGCATTTACATAGAACATATGAATTGTGAGATAATTTCAGGTTTTTTAAAAGATCACTACCTGGCAACCTCTATGAGATTGGAACAGGTTTACCTAGCATACAAACTTTAGTAGTAAGGCCTTTCCTTTAGGCTCAGTTACTACATATAAAAATTTAACAATATAAATCTTATTCAGAACTCAAAACAATATAGGGTCTAAATTTTTCTTTTTTATTGATTTTTTTCTTTCTCCATTTATTGTGAAGGATAGTTTTCCTGAGTATAGTAGTCTGGGCTGATGTCCGTGATCTCTTAAAACCCTTTCTGGCTTTCACAGACTTCATGAGAAGTCAGCTATTATTCTAGTGGGCCTACCTTTATATGTTACTTCATCCCTTGCAGCCTCTAATATTCTATGCTATTTATAGACTTTGTCTTTTTGTTGATTCCCAGATGTCCTGGATATTTTGTGCCTAGATTTTTCCAGACTCAATATTTTCTATGACTGAGTAATCCATTTTTTAAACTTCTCTCCAACACATGAATTTTTCATTTGTTTGTTTTTCTTTGCTTTTCTTCCATGTCTTGTAATCTGTTAGTGACGTTTATCTGTTTGGTTTTTTGTTTCTTTCTTTCTTTTGTTTTTTTTTTATTTATTGATTTACATTTATTTTTTTAAAAATATGTATTTATTTTATTATACTAGAATTACATCATTTCTCCACTTCCTTATCTGTTTGTTTTTTGACATCCTAAATTTTTATTTCCAGTTTCATTTAAGTTTGTGTTCTATTAGGTGGTTCTATTTCTTTGTTAAATGCTGCTTTTATGTCTTGAATCATTATTCCATTCAACTGTTTGTGTTTTCAAAGCCTTCATTTGATTTATTCATATACTTTTTCTGGTCCTTAGACATAGTCATAACTGAGACTTTAGAGTCATTGTTTATTCTATGATTCAGTCATATTGAATTTTTCAGGGCCCTCCTGCAACAGAGTTTCTGGTTTCTGGTGAAGATGTATTATCTTGGTTATTCATGTTTGTGTTTTTGCGCTGTGGTTGAGTGTCTGACATTGTGATTTTTGAGGTATTTCTTCCTGTCTACATTTGGTCTTTGTTGGGTTAGCATTTGTTTCTGTTTGCTATTGCCTTCCCAGCCTGTAGGGTTTCTGGTAGAGAGTGTCTCTGCCAGTGAGTAATCAGCAGAGAGATATGCTGATGGGCTAGGGAAAAGGGCTAAGACAGGCTGTGGGCAGAACTTAGTGAGATTGGGATCCCCACCCAGAGTCAGAATCCCCAGGGAATGGAGGTGGGGTAGAAGGATGAACTTTTGCTGGCAGGCTGCATTAGGGCAAAGAGTAAGTCTGGAGACAGGAAAGAATGTCATAGGGGAACAGTGGGTACACACTAAGGGGTGAGTATTGCCCAGATTTAAAACCAGCAATATTCTGCTCTCCAAGGTCTGATTTAATCACAAATACCACATCAATGAGGAATTGTAGGTGCCATTCGATCTCCATTAACTTACAACTGCATTTATCCAAGGCCTCAGGTGACTCTCCTGCACACTAGAGTTCAAGAAGCATGACTTTGGCCTCACTGAAATTTGAAGTTCTGGTGGTTTCTGTTATTCCTCCAGTTTGAGAAGTGGACTGGTGCTGGGGTCATCATGAACATCTGGCTTTAGCTTATTTGTCTAATACTCACCTATGTAACTGTACAGTGCATTCCCTTCATCAGGAAAGAGGAGGATGCAGGACTCCACAAAGCAAATTAGAATCTAGCAGAGCTCAGTATGGATAGCTATGTTTTCTGAAACTTATTATTACAGAAAATATTAGATACCAGACCATGTTCTAATCAAATGGAAGTATCTTTATCCAGAAGAAAATTAATTATTCAATTCCTCCATGACCAAAATACTGAAGGGCTACATGTTTTCCAGTCTTAAATAGTTTTGAATATGTATGAGTACCAACATCAACTGTCCAAGTCATCTACGTTGATGCATGTGGATAATTCTGCTTCTAAAACTTAACTATAAATTTATAATATGTTTTTCAAGTGATGTATTTTGTTCTGAAATAATAACATGCCTGTGGAATATATATACATATATACACACACAGATATATATACATATATATATATATGCATTATGCATCCTGAATTGTGTTTCAAACATTTCTAACAGCAATAGATAGCTACAAGTTTGCAGTAGCTTTGAATTTGTTCTCTGATGCATATGGAGTCAGGAGTGAATGAAATATCTCACATAGTCAGAAAGCCATGAATAGGCAAGCAGAAAGAGCATCAAGTCCAGATCAGCATGTTTGCGAATGGATAAGATCTAGTGCCAATGTTAGAGTGATCACCAGCAAACTGGAAGGTCAAAGAGAGAAGACATTACAGCTAATGTCCTATGGCTGTGACACTAGACCCCTACTGAAGTGCCACCTGGCAGCTCAGCTCTTTTGATTAGCAACAACTGTAGTCCATTCTAACTATAATGAGTTGCTGTGTAAACAGTACGGTCCCAAAAGCAACAGCATCCTTAAGTTATAAAACAAGATCTTTCAAAAAATATTAAGCAGGAATGAAGAAAATCCAAAGTCCCGGGAATAAATCTTGATTGATAGCAGGCAACTCATAAATACTTGTTTACAGGTTTTAAGTGGATAGTCAGTGAATCAATAGAAGTGATAATCACAGCCACTCTCCACCTGGCTCCGCTCCAGCCTCCTCTTCACTGCTCAGATGTTGAGGGTGTTTGGCTTTGGTGTGTGATTCCTTTTCTCAGAAGCAGTGAGGTGCCAATAACATGGAATCTTGTTATCTGACGAGCATTTCTGCTGGAATGGCTCTCATCCACAGAACGCATGAAATAAGAAATAAAGTTGCAACCGGTTTTAGTGAACTGAAGTAGAATCTGTAATGCAGAAAATTGAAAAGTAAATTTATAATTGTCACAAAACTTCCAGCAGTGCAGCAAAGCATGTGCCCTTGAAAGGAAGAAGCAATGAGTTTTCTATAATTGAAGAGACGATTGTAAGCCAAGACACAAAAACAGGATTTTTATGCAGCAGCGAAAGAGATACGGATGGAATTACAGTCTTGTCAGGCTACATCCACACAGCTATTAACTTTGCCAGCTATGATACCACCTTAGAAAATATGAGATGCATATCATGTTATATATGTCCATTTTAAAACTCTATGTTAATCTTCCAAGAGCTTAGATAAAAATGAATATTAAAAATTGACAATATCAAAAATATTTACTAACATCCTAAGTATAAAGCAGTTAGGAATATCTGGCAGAAGGCAGATAGCTACATTAGCCAGGGAAGCAACCAGACTTGTGAGACTTTTCTGTGTTCTACTGAGATCACTTGTAGAATTACATTATATGAGAGAAAATGATCTCACTACCATCTCTACATTTCCACATGAACGTATCTACAGCAGGCACAGAAACGTAATTAGTGCCTTTTTTAAAATGTATGTAGTGCTTTGAAGAAAGAGAGTAGCCATCATGTCTTTGGGAAAAATAAATTAGTGAAATAAAGTCTCTTGTTGAAACATTCAGGATATGACATTGCAGAAGTCATGGCCTGTAGTAAGAGGTTAGAGTAGAAATGGGAAGAAAAACTGACCTGATTTCCCAGAACAAAAGGCATTAGGTGTTTCAGTATTCCAATGCAGAATGATTGTGTAGGCAATAAATTATAATAAAATTTGTAGCTTCACTGCAAGTGCATAAGAGCATAAGGAATTACCAAATTAGAGCAAGTATGTGATTTATCTAGGGTAGTGTTCAGACTCTTAAAGTGGTAGCTATTGAGTTCAAAATTGGTAAACTCAAGCACATCCCCACACCTAAGGTTGTGCATTGAGCATTCATCTTAGGTATAAGATGTTAAAGTTCATACCCAGTCCATGGGTCTATGAATTATATACCCAATACCTGACAACTTTTTTTAATGAAAAATTGTAAACCTGATGATCAAAAGTATAAAAAATATGCAAAGTAATACCCATAAAGTCTATTTTGTGTGTTATAGGTTCCTCATGAATTCATGGATCAGAAAGTGGGAGATAGGGAGCTCAAGGGAAGAAAGGGAGGAGTCATAGGTTTTTAATCTCTCTAAATTCCTAAACTTAAATTTAATTTAAATTTAAACTTCTCGATTTAAAGGTAAATGTTGAAAAAAACTGTCAGCTAAAGTAATTTTTGACAAATATTAAATCATTCCCATTAAACAGCATTTGTATTTTTTTTTCTGACTTTCATTCTGCTTCTCAGAAGTACGCCACAGAAGACATGAACCTGAAATGAAAACAATGTCCTTGAGACATGCACAGGTAACAGGCATTACACCAGAAGGGGGCGTTACTGAAAGGAGTAACTGTGAGGTGATGGCGGATAATGCCAAGGGAGAAGACCAGAACTAGGAACTCAGCAGAATGAAGCAGGAAAGTCAGTGATTCCGTGTAAATTAAACTTCACTGTAAAAGGATGACAATGGCTCTGATCCTGTCAGGCTAAGGTACTTTGGTGGCACACAGTAATCTGAGAATTATAAGCAATTTTCGAACCACAGGTCCGAATGCCTGCCTGCCCATTTCTAACCATGTGATGGCTAATCAGGGATTTTTCAAAGGGAAAAACAAAATTCCAAAATATCAGTTTCATGAATCCCTGCCAAAACCAAGAGTGGCTTATTCCCTGCCAATGAAAGACCCCTGTGAGCCAAAGCAAGACCATACAATTAGTCCTCTGTCATTAACAGTATCTCTGCCCTACACACGCTTTTCTGAGAACCTTACTCTTGGGCAGAATACAGACTTCTCCTTGTCTCTTTGATTTAGGTATTGTCCTGTATCGCCTCAGCTGCTTGAGCGCAGCCTTTGGGCCTCCTCCTTCCCTGTTACTACCCTCTCTCAGTTTGCCAGAATCCCCCACCACTCTGCCACTCTCCTCTTCTATGACCACAGAGAGTACTGCCCAAATATCTCCTCTATACTAATTATCAGTAATTTATAGTTCTTGCTATGTACCAGTGATGTACACATATACTGGTACATGTAGCATATTCTATCATTGAGACCACCCCTATGCATTTCTTACTATTACAACCCACACTTGACCCAAGAAAAACCTGAGTTCAGAAAGAAGCCCTTTAGCCCTGTCTCACAAGAGCTAAGTGTCTAATTCAGGCAAGTCTGACCCACTCTTATTATGCCACTGTGGAAGACTGTACAGTTCTTGTTATGTGACTCCTTTAACACTTCTTCTGGTAGTATTGGTTGCTTGTCATCAGGCTTGATACTAGGGAGTGTATTAGTAAATAAAAAATTAAAAGATATGGTAAATAAAATTTTTAGAGAATTTTCAGTTAATTTGAAGTGAAGGGCAATGAGTTATAGAGTGCTGTCACCACCGAAAAAGTGCTCTGAAGGTCAAAAACAAGGTGTGGTTAGAAAGTGCAGAAATAGTAAGGAGGGTTACCAGGAATGGCCAGGAATGAGGGGCAGGAAGGACCTGATCACACACTGAGCACTGAAGTAAAGAAGTTCTTCAGGGAGAACAATACAGAAGAATGTGGCAAAGTTGAAAGCCCTTCCCATTTCTGGAAACTAGAGATTTAGGGAAAAGTCCCTACGCCGGCAACCCCAAGAAGATGCTCAGTAAGTTCTCCTGGTACCTCCATGGACGGGTATCAGTGAAGAGTGATGAAGGAAGATTCACACAGCACATTTGGGATGAGAGACAAATAAAGGAGCTTGGTGTGTCCAAGTTTATCTTGGGGCTTCTGCTCTAAGCATTAGGTTAAATGGAAGAAGAGTTAGGGCAGAGGACAAGACGATGCTTAAGGAAGCAGCCCTGGTCAAGGCAGATCCCGTCACCATTGTCTCGGCCCATGCCTTCTAAGTCCTCACGAACCATTGATCTGTCATCACCTAAGGGGACCAATACTCTAGGTGTAGCATCTGTCTTGCCTGCCAAGCCCAGGCACTCCTGAAATACAAAGTGACTACAAGTTCAGGACAATGACTCTATTCTTTTAGCCTTAAATGGGAGAGGATGGACAGACCTTGGCTAATACACCTATGTGTGCAGACAAGCAAGTGACTGTAAGTGAAAGAAAGATGAAGGCAGAGATGCCAAGCTTTCCTTTCACTTTGGTTACCTTGATAATGCTTCTGAACAAAAGCAACCTTGAAGCGCCTGTTACTAGATACTTAGTCTTGACTATATAACTCAAATATGGCTTAATCTGCTCCTCAAAGAACTATCTTAATAGAACCCCCAGAAACACATTGAGCTCAGAAAAAATAAAACATCTCTCTTTTGTAGGTGGTGGCCCTTAAAAGAAGACTTGCGTTTCAAATACTAGGACCCTCTTACTGCAGCTCCAATATAAACAGCTTGTTTATATAGCTGATGGAGCCTGAGACAGTAAACAAAATCACACTTTGTCCAGCAAGGAAAGCATGGGAAACGAGCCCAACATCCTCTGCCTGGATGCATACAAAATGTAGGGAAGGAAGTCCGGAAGCGATCTCAGTCCCCTCAGCAGAGATCTTTAGAGCTAACCACTAGATAGTAATGCCTGCACTATCAATGACAGTAATTGTGGGGAGCCAGAGAAGGCAGCTATCATCCTTGCAGCCATCTTGAGCCATATACCCTGACAAGACACTTGATTACAATAGCCTGCAACAGCTGAGCACACTCTGATAACATCTTGTTTTAGATACCCAGGATCTTCCCTTGGGTGTGTGAGACTTAAAGGTGTGTGACTTAAGGGTGTGACTTAGAGATCAGATTTAGAGATAAGACTTAAGGGCGTGACAAAAAGGTGTGGCTTAGAAGTGAGATATATAAAAGGTGAGAGGCAGAAGAAGTCAGTAGGAATTAGACATTGAGGAAGAAGACACTTGGACTAGAGAACTCAGAAGAAGGATTGTTAGGTATTAGGCACTTGGCACTTGGAGGAAGAACTTGAATTAGATATTAGGCACTTAGCTCTTGAAAGAAGTAACTTGGAACTTGAAGGCACTAGGGACTAGGAACTCAAGACTAGGGACTTGGAGAGAGGAAGAGAGACTGAAGAATAAACAAGATTGAATCACACTCTATCTGGTCTCCATTCCTCGAGTTCGTCCTCACTCTCTCTCTTGCTGAACCCCGACCCTCGGACTGGAGCAGCTTGGGGTAGTGCGGGCTCTAACAGTTTAGCCCCCAAGGCTTTTGGCAGTGCGGGTTCCAACATTGACAGAGCGTCTGCAACATTTTGGCCCCCAAACGTGGGACAGCTCCAGCCGCAACAAGTAATTAAGAGAAAGGCCAAAGGCCAAGGACAAACAGTGTGTGACACTGGGATACTTGCATGGGAAAAAGGAAAGCTTCGGCCAAATGTGTCCCTCTGGTGCCAGCACACTGATGTCATTTGGAGGAATGACATGGAGGTGTGGGATTGAACTCAGATTACACAACACGATGGTGACTGACTTGGTCCAAAAATTTTTACAGTTTTAAGGTGGTTTTCCCTTTGTGTTTGAAGTTTAAAGATTACTCATATTTGTTTAGGAGTCTAAACATACTTGTAAATATGCACTAATTAAAATATTAACATTCCCCTGCCCTTTATCTGTACTTCCCTTCACAGTCTCTTAAGAGGTCTTGCAGGACATCTCACCTGGGACAATAATGACACTGCCATTGCTATTCAGCTTATTCAGCTTTGTTTTATTAGTAAAATTCAACCTTTTGCGTTCACGAGGATTCTATGGAAAAATAGCACCCATGGAATGAATCTATATCATGAATATATATCATGATATATATCAATATAACATTAAAATAGATCTACTAGAGGGGTGGCTATTCCCATAGTGGCCTTTATTGTACACTGGAAGGGCTAAGAACTCAGTAACTTCTTTGTCCATGAAGCCAGAGGCCTCAACATCCCTAATCTGACACCATAGGCCTGAGGGATTCCTGAAGAGCCATTGGTCTTCCATCACATTGGAAAGCCATGAAAGATAAGTTTCTGTGATCATGAAAGACTGGAGCAGGAGTAATAGCAGCAACAACAGAACAGATGCACTCTCTAGCAAGTGGCAAAGGTGGGCCAGCAAAGATAGTCGCGCTCTCTCCCAGACTTTCTTATATCTGCCTGCCACTAAATAAATAAATAAATAAGTGACACTAGAGAAGGGCCTTCTCTTCTCTCCTCAGTTAGTCTGGCCCAGAAACTATCTTCCAAACATGCCCAAATTCTTCTATTAGTTTATTTCAGATTCTTTGTTTTAATTGGTTATTTTATTTATTTACATTTTAAATGTTATCCCCCCCTTCCCAGTTTCCCCTCGGCAAATCCCCTATCCCAATCCCCCTACCCCCTGCTTCTATGAGGGTGCTCTCCTACCCACCCACTCCCGCCTCACCACCCTGGCATTCCCCTACACTGGGGCATTGAGCCTTCACAGAACCAAGGGCCTCCCTTCCCACTGATGCCAGATAAGGCCATCCTCTGCTATATATGCAGCTGGAGCCATGGGTCATTCCATGTGTACTCCTTGGTTGGTGCTTTAGTCCCTGAGATCCAATCAAGGACAAGACACTTTAAGAGATTTCATGACAACACTAACTAGAGCATGGCTAGTAATTATTAGTCATGTCTTATAAGACATGGCTCTGATAGCTTTCTCTGAGCCTCCTATCTACCAAACACATTCTCATCTCCTCTGGGATGCAGAGTCCTTGGGTCATGATGAGAGACAAAGCATAAAAGAGATGTAGCCTGCTCCTACACCAAAGTAGTAAGCACTTATTACTAAATGAAATTCAAATTCCCTTGAGAATAAACTCACTCACAAAGAAGGCCCTTTGTTCCCCTACAAAGAAACAGCTAAAATAAACAGTCCTGTGAGCAGAGGAGCTATGCTCATTTGCCAATAGCTTATTTTGGCATGAGCTGAGATTTATCCTAACCCTGAACAAATACAGTGATGTAAGTCTTAGAAAAGCAGGGGGATCAGATCATTTACAGTGTTAAAAAAAAATTGATGTAACTAGATCTTTGAGGTAGCTGATACAAGCATCACTAAAACCAGGAGGAGAGACCCTTGGCCTTAATGGCATGTCCATGCTTCCCAATTATTAGGTCTTGAGTAACTATAGAATTATCAGTTCCAGGTGAGATCATTAACTTGAATGATCAAATAAAATCAGCCCTTGTTACCCTTACTCATGCTTTTCCTCACTGTGTGACTCGCTCTGTCCTTGAACTTGTGTTAACTCTTCTGTCACAGCCTGCTGAGTGCTAGAATCACAATTGCATGGCCACCAGGCCCAAACCTCCCTTTTAGCTGCTGTGTCTATAGTGTAGAAATTTACATGGTGGGACAGATAGATAATACAGGCTATATCTGTAGCTTAAATTTTTTATAGTATCTGGTGAAGAATGGAACTTTTCTATAACCTTAATAAAACCTAACTTCAAAACTGGGGTTTCTATTGACCCCTTCAGAATTAGCTAATTAGTTTATAATGTGCATCCATCTGCCCTTTGAAGCTCCAGGTGCTTTAATATATGTGGCATTGTAATATCATTAACATTTGTTTAATTGGGAGGAACTGAAAGACCTCTGCCAAGAAAGCAACTTCATAACGTGAAATCTGCAGCAATGCCCTGGTATGACTTCACAGTCCTGTGGCCATCAGTCTAAGCAGCATCAGATAGATGATTCTTCCGTCCTCGGCCATATCATTTTACACTATAACACCTCATCTTACCCCTCTGAAAAATGGAGAGAAATACATAACTCAAACTTCATTGTAAGGACCAACATGATAGTAAAAAGCATGCAGTTAGCATGATATTCTTATTGGTTTGATTGAATATGTTCTATTCATTAAAATTTACACCTCAAATTACTATACTATTTTCCTCGATGATTCAAATAAGACCTGTCAAATGTTCACCTTCACCCTTGTGCAAGCTCTTCACAGACCTCTCTCACTCTCACCGCATGCTTTAATTTGGGGTCAAGGTTGTCTTGTATCTTATTCAAACTTCACCTCTTTTGCAGTGGCAGGATACCACTTATTGCAAGTAGCATTATTTGAAGAGAAAAGGGACATATCTTTAAAGATCCATCTAAGTTTCAGCGGCACTGAGAAGAGATAAGAATACATCTAGTTAGTTAAGTGGTCACAATGCCCAGTGATAGGACCACCATTTTTTTGGTCTTAGTTGCTCTTTCTGTGTTGAGTGCTGTTTGTCAATACTACCTCAAATTGTTGCTGTGTATAGGTTCTTGGGAGGACACTTAGGTTGCTCCTTATGTGATGTCTTGACTAAAAGACCTGGGTGAGGCTGAAGCCATTCCTTTCTGCCTTAACGTGAGCCACAGCTGGGACCCACTGCACAAAAGAGTGCATTGTAACACTGCCAAAATCATATCTACAATCAGCAGATTTTTACCAATGCACAGGAAACCACATATCTTTACTAAACATGGGATAAAGCTGAGCCCCTGTCTTTCACACAGCCAGGTCGTTTTCCAGGCCCAGAACAAAGATGCAGCATGGAAGCTCAGGGGCTCAGCAGGGCATGGGAGCTCAGCGGCGCAGCAGGGCACAGAAAGGAAGAGGTAGATCTTTCAGACAAGGGGTAGATCTTTCAGACAAGAAAGAGCCCAGTCCTTCACTTCTGACACCACCAGAATGGACTGGATCGCCACAATCTGTATGTTGAATTTGTAACCACTGAAGCAATGGAATTAGGAGCTAAACCCTGGGGAGGTAAGAAGCTGTCATGAGGGTAGGTTCATGGATTGGAAGTGGTCCCTTCATTAAACAATCTCTGAGGGCTTTCTCAGCCTTTCCTTATTCTGTGTGGCTAAAAAAGAAAGTCAACCACAGGAGCAGCCTGATCTCAGAACCCCAGCTTCCAGACATGTAAGAAACAATGGTCTGTCATGTATATGATAGATGGAGTGTGTATCACATTTTGGCAAAGTAGCCCAAATTGAGACACAACAATGCAAAACTTCCCCATGGTATTTTGTTCTTCTTGCTATTGGTACCCAAATCCTTGAATCCAAGACCTTCAAATAATTGTAAATCCTGTCCCAGGCTCCACAGTTATTTCCCATGCCTCTCTGACTAATTACTATCAAATAGTTCAGGCCATTCTAGAGTTTAACACACACACAGAGAGAGAGAGAGAGAGAGAGAGAGAGAGAGAGAGAGAGAGAGAGAGAGAACGAGAACACAGTGAGGAGACTGACTTTAAAGAGAGTGGGAAAAGAGAATCAACACTTCTAAAAGGGAATTCAAGGACTGGCCTTTAAACAGAGCAGCTTAGAAGGCTACAGACCTTGCATAGGTGTGTGGTAGAGAATGGAGGCCCTACCGTGATACCATAAAGATTAATGGGAGATGAAGAACTAGATGCTCTTTATGGTGATTGGACTTTATCATAGGCAGTATTTATTAGCACTTAGATTATTTTAGTTTAGCATGGTCTCATTCTTTGCCAGGCACTATGTTAAACACTTTAAAAGCTCTGTCTGAAATTTTACTAAATAAATAAATAAATAAATAAATACACATAACACTATTTGGTAAGAAAACTGAAATCCAGATAGCTTCAGGGATGTAACCAAAGACTCAAGGTCTGGTCCCTGCAACTTTTTAGGTTAATTTCCACAACCAAAGGAACTTTGTAGGTGTGACTTGGTGAAGGATCTCGAAGGACCCATGTTATCTATGTGGATTCTAAATGTGATCAAATCGTCCCAAGAGATGGGCTGAGGGAAATGTCACATGGAAGGCAGATGGTGCTGTGTTCTCATCAAGTAAGACCATTTGGGATGCTACAGTGCTGGCTTTGAAGAGGGAAGAGGGGAGCAAAAGATGCCAGGGAGAGGACTCTGGACTTGGGTCCCATAAGGAATGAAGTCCTCCAGGAATGTATAGAACAATGGTTCTCTACCTTCCTAATGCTGCGACCATTTAATACCCTATGTTGTGGTGACCCCAACCATAAAATTATTTCATTGCCACTTCATAACTGTAATTTTTCTTGTGTTATGCTCCGTAATGTAAATATCTGTATCTTCTGATAGTCTTAGGGGACCCCGTGAAAGGGTCATTCAATCCGCAAAGAAGTGACCCGCAGGTTGTGAACTGCTGGTGTAGATGGAACACTGCCCTGAAACTGAGGGTTCTTCATACTTCTGACCTCCCCAGCTACAGAGGAGAAAGGATGTGCTGTCCAAAGATGGCAGCTGTTTGCTACGAATGCCTGGAGGGGTGTACAGAAGTGACTATGAGTCTCTCTAAGGTAAGTCTACCACAAACTGGATTGTCACACATCTGGAAAACACAGAACAGGGAGTCAGGCAGAGAAAGAGGAAACTAGAAAGGGAGCTGAAGGAAAGCAAAGAAAATGAAAAAAAAAAAAAAAAACAGCTGGGAAAGGAGATGGAGAAAGAGAGGAAAGATGTAAAAGAGCCCAACTAGTCTCAAGATCTATGGCAGCTTTACTGTGGAAGCTATCATCCCCATGGGAGTCAGAGTAACTTGGCATGAGCCAAGTGGATGCTGGCACTCTGCTCGAGTTACAGGGCTCAGTAGCTCTATATCCTGAGGTGTCACAGCTGGAGGGAGAACAGATTGATGTAGTCCTAGTTCCGAGGTCAGCCGGCTCTGGGACTGTTGGACACAAATGTTAAGTGTTTATATATGAGGCTCAAAAGACTATACGAATGGACTAATTTACTTTGTGCTGCCCATTCAATTACGGCCTTAATTTGATTTTAAAATATATTTTTTTATATTTGTATATGTGTGCATGTGTGTACATGCATGTGCCACAATATAAGATGTCAGAGGACAACTTTCAGTTGCTGCCTCCTCTACCACATGGACCCCAGGAGAAGTTCAGGTTCTCAGATATGGTAGTAAGGGCCTCTACCCAAGGAGCCATCTCACTGGCCCCCTGATTCTGTTTTTAATATGTATTCCGTAAGATATTTTTTAATTTGATGTAATAATCTTGTCATTCCTTATTACCGATTATAACTTGTAGTATAGTACGTTCACTTAAATCTTATAACTATGTTTTAGGAAACACTTATTTATAAATGCATTTTCATTGTTTTCATTTTATGTGAATTACCAAAGCTTCACTCTATATTTGCATCCAATAGTTAATCGGGGAAACCATAAATTAAACAGGGAAACGAGTGAGTGTGTCTAGAATTTTAACAATCTGAAATGTACAGCAGCGTTTGTCCTCCAGGCTGGAGCATGAATCTGAGAGTCTATTGCTGGGTAAAGTTAGCGTTATGAATATTTTCCCTAGAGAAATTAGAAACGACATTTTGAAGTTCTCTGGGGCCTGGAAGAGAGACTGAGAGAAACATTTGGAGTCCATATATAGCACCTAAAGTACAGTGATTTTCTAAATTTTCTAAGAAACAACCCTCATTATACCGCTGAAAAGCGTTATTGAGAGGGACAATTAAGAATGTGAGGATAAAAGGTATGTTGCTTCAGTGGGATGAGAAGACATTTAATTCAGTCACTTCTGCTCAAAAGTCAGAAAGGGAAATAGCAACCAAATACCACAACATACAGAGTATCCGATTTTTGATAAAAAAAAATGCCAGGTGAAAAGGTCTTATTCAAATCTACACAGTATTGCCCACCTCTCCTGAAGTTGGTTTTCCCCTTGGCACAAAAGGCACAGCCCTGCTTCCCTAACGCAAAGCCCTGAGTAACAGCGCCATCTAGTGGATTTTTGTGACATCGGCACCACCACTGCCTGCCAAAACAAGCCGTGTTTGCCCCAGCCACGGACACAATTGTGGGTCAATATTTAGCACCTGGAAAAAGACTCTTCTGCATAGAGGAGTGGGCTGCAACTAAATCCCGAGATCTCTGTGGGTTTCTTTTTTAATTGAAAAGATGATAATATTGCTGTAAATTGTTTTTCTTGTATCATCAATCTTACCACAGAAATTATAATGCTTCTTGGACAGGACAAAGCTCACTAAATGTTTCCACATGCCAACCTAAAAGCTCGATCCAAAGACGTTAAATTTCACAATATTGTCCCTTTTATTGCTGTACAATTTCTACTATCTTCAGAAAAGCCACCCCAGGCCACTCAAGCAGTTCAAACTAGGGCACTTAGTCCTTTGTGTCGGATCTACCAACTATCCGCACCTGGCTCCTGCACCTCGGGTGGCAGCAGCAGCATCCCTTTGTCCGGTTGCCAGGTCAGGAATCTCTTGGCAGCTGCCTCTTCCACCGCTGCCCTCCTCCCGCTCCATCAAGAAATTTAATTCCAAGCTGGCAGGCAGAAGGTCAGAAATCTTTGAAAGCCTCCTCCTCCTCTCAGGTCTCGCTTCTGCACAGACTGCCAAATGCCAGCTGATTTCTCTCTCCCCTTCCATAGTGCCCTGTGTCTCCAATGTCCAGGTTGTCACCTGAATCTTGCCCTCACATCTGCTTCCTCCCTATCCTTCCACAGCAGGGCTGTCCTTCGTTAGCAACATCCTGCTTCAACTGTCCCCAAAGGCTCTGCAAGCCTTGTCATCCATCCAGGGATCATCAGCCTCTTCGGAGTTGTGGACTCAGCTTCGCCTGTATCACAGGCATCCAGAGACCAAAGCTGACATGGAGCTCTGGGAAATGAGAACTACAGGGTACCTGAAGTCTACACGATCATATCTTGGAAAAAAAGTGGGCCTTGTTAAAGCCAAGGACTTCAGGGTAACGTGACAAAAAAAAAAAAAAAAAAAAAAAAAAAAAAAGACAGAGAACAAACATCAAACCCAAGCTGAATCGGTGACAGTTCTCTGTCTTGATAAATTTTAAAATGACGTGTTCAGGACAAATTTAGAACAGCCCTTCAAAAAAAAAAAAAGCTTTCCCATATCTTCATGGGTTTTTTTTTTGTTTTGTTTTGTTTTGTTTGTTTGTTTGTTTGTTTTTGTGGCCACTTTAAAAGAGACTTTTAAAAAATATGTGAGGTAGGGATCTTAAACCATTTTTAGAAGACTATATCAATGCTCAGGTTTGAAGATATAGATTGCATAGAAATTATATTCTCTTGTACAAAACTGCTGTGTCCCCCTATCCTCCAGCTTTCAGTATAGCAGGGTCAGAGCTACCTCACAAAGGAGCAATAAGAAATGAGAGCATGGGAAAGTTCTGAAAATAGATAAGATGACAACTATTAGCTGTAATACAAATGAAGACCAGGCAAAAGCTGAGGGAGGAAGCAAGACTCCAAAACTCTAGAACCCATAAAGCTAAATGAAGGAATCACTAGCAAGGAAAAAGCAAACTTGCAGAAACATCTCTGAAATGCTCCTTAGAGAAATGCTTCCTTCTGTCTTGCTGTGTTAACAGTGATACAAGGCAATATTCAATGCAGGTATGTGATGGGTACTTATTTCTACCTCACTACTTAGCATATGATGGGAAACAGAAGCCAGATGATTAAGTTGGTATTCCCCCAAAAAACAATCATAGTCTTAGTTTTTGTTCCCCAGTGCACTGTTACATGCACACCTATGCCAATTTTTGAAAATATAAAGCATAAGGATATTTTTTTTAGTAAGCACATCAATTTGGTAAATGCATCTAGCACTGAGAGGATAAATTCATCTGTAGTTTTGTTACCGTTCAAGTCAGATGTCACTACCAGAATTTCAAATTTACCGCCTTCTAGATGTTATCACTGTGGCTCTGGAATTAACTACTTATAGATATTTTCACCATGTTAGCGTGCCCATCGAAGTCACCCTTGTTCATCCATGTTTAGGCAGCTGTGTTGGTGAGACTTTATGCATGTAGCTACTGACACCAATAGATAGGTCCAAGTGAATGGGGCAAAGACGACGAGGCCTCAACCTACACAAAGAACTACAGGCCACTGAGGGATGCTGAGAGCATGAGAAATAGCCTTCCCCAGGGAGGAACACACCAATTGGCCACCCCATATCAAATACTCAGCCTTGAAAACAAAAAGACATTCTACAGACTGAACAGACTATACTTCTATATTTAAGAACGTGCACACACACACACATTTAACAACAATTTTAAAAGAGCCTTTGAATTTAAAAGAAAGGAGGAGAAGAGGAGGTGGGTACAGGGAAGGATTTGGATATGGGGGGGAGGAAGGTAGAGGAAATAATGTAATTATTTTATGGTTTCAAAAATAAAATAATTGTATACTTATTTATATTCAGGGTGGGGTGATTCTGGGAAGTAAAGATATACATGAGATAAGGTTTGTATGACATCCTGGGGTGGGTAATCACTGTGTTCTTGGAGACTCTTTACTGAACATGAATTCCCTTTCCTAAGAGAACTAAGCCCAACTGTCAAGTAATCTTGAGGCACTGTGGGAAGGAGCAAAGACTTCTCTGCTTCTTTCTTCCACTCAATTTTCTCATCAGATCTTCCGTCTCAGAGCCCACGGGCAAAGTTAAGGAACAGAGGATTGCCTACGAACAATGTTTTCTTTCAAAACCAAATCCTACTCCTCTCTCCACTCTTCGGCCTCACTGCTTCTTCTGTGAAGTCCCAGGGACTACTAAAAGTGTGTTGTACATCGCTTTCTGGACCTTAGAGTGTGGTTGCTTGTGATGATTTCTCTAATGATTATACCAGCTGACTTCAGTTCAAGTCTGGACTTTGGTCACCCACTCTCTGTTTCCCCTCAAGGAGGATGTTATTGTCCTGGAAACTTCTCAGCCTCCATAGAACCCAGCCTTGGGTCCCAGAAGATCTGTTTCTGCCTTTCTAATCAACCTACCAGTTTCCCATTTCTGATCTGAAGAAGACCACCAATCCTGCCCCGTGATTCATTCGCAAACATCCCACACACTCCCGTCTCCAACTCCCTAGGCATCCACCTTCCTGAATTCTATTACTCCGGGTTTTACAATAGAAAATTGCTTTCAGCAGCGACGCAGTCATTCAGCCATCACAGTGATCAAGGATTTGTTCTCTCATGGTTCCTGTGCATCTGAGCAGTAGCCATAGATACAGACAGATATTAAATCTGTTGCTTCTGTGCATTAAACCACCTCATGGAGATGAAGCTTGATTTGAATTTGATTTCTGAATTTTAAGAGCACCAGAGACACTGACTAACAAAGGTTTGGGGGCTTAACAGTTTTCATGCAAAGAGCACCACCTACAGAAATGCCTAATAATATATATATATTGCATTTCTTAAACAGTTTCTTTAAACAATTGCAAGTCAGGGGCTGTCAACTATTCCAGCCACTACTTAGAGGCTTATCACAGCTGCTGGTATTTCTATTTGACTTCAGAATTCCACAACTATTTATACATTCATACCCTTGTGTGTTTATTAATATATACACATATATCCCTGTATGTTTACACATGTGCACATCAACCTCATGATTTAGATGTATTTAAAAGCATAAAGACATATTCTTTTCTATGTTGTTTATAATGGTAGAGTTATCCAAATATCTCCTAAAAGATTAATTAATATAGTTAACTATATTCCTACTATTTTATAGGGCATAATTCTGATTTGAGACAAAAGAACACCTGCAGGGCTAACTTTCTTCAATGTTATGAATGTAGATTCTTTCTGTCGCGTTATATAAGGTGATACTATTTGGCTATTGGGCCTCAAAGCACCAGGTGGTGAACACTTGGAGAATTCAAGATGCTGTTACCATGGGGATAAGATGCTGGTCTTTCTTGATGCAATCAATGCTTCCTCTTTCAAAAAAAAAAAAAAAAGGAAGCCTTTCTACTAGAAAATAAATGAGCTTTAAAATAGAATGTTATTTTTTTTTCTTTTAAGTGAATGACTATTTTACTATTGTCTTCTAACTCTGTGTTTAACAGTGACAGCTGAGATGGGCAAATGAAAAAGATGTGGAAAGAGACCCAGTGTTGCTTCTGCCTCCTTCTCTCACACTGGACAGTACCAGGTAAAGAAATAAATTTGCAGTACCCCATGTAACACTGTTCAAGCGCACATCTTATGTGGTAATTACAAAACAGCCATAATTCATTCCTCTTCCCTTTTCACTGTTCACTTGCCTTTAGCTCTCTTGCATCGAAACTTATTCCCTTGCTCCTTGAACACAGGCTGACACTATACTTTCCCTAGACAAAAAGGTAATACAGAACTGGGTCAGATCCATGCCCGGGTTTGAACCCACTGTCTCTTTCTTGGAATCTTTCCCAGCCTCCATGAGGACATCTGAGCTGCAGGAGGATGAGAAATGCTTACCTCATTCATTTTCATCTTTGCTCAGCCTGCTACTGGCCAATCTACTGGCTAACGGCTAGCTGATGGCAGAAGGTGACCCATAGAATCGCAGACTAAATAAACCAAAAGTTAGAGCCACAAAGTTTATTTGCGGTGACGACTATAATGTCATATTTTATAGCAAGTTCGTTCACCTTAAAGGACATATTTGTAAATATGCAGGTAGATTCTTAAAACTAAAACTTTCTTTGGAATGATACGAAATGTCTATTGAAAACCACAGAAGTTATGCACAAGCTGAAGCAAATTCACTTGTCTCAACCTTGACAACAATAGACAGCAGTTTTGTTTCATTTCATTCATGAATTCAGACTTTATGTCAGAATCTGTTGAGTTAGAAAAACTTGACAATAAAAACTCCTTCCACACCTACTGTGTATTGATTGAATAAAGCCCTTTTGCTCTTCCCAAGGCAATCTTAGTGTAATGTGGTAAAAGCACACAGGACTTGGGGGAACACACAAGATACATGCATGTGATGTAAGAAAGGTCAGTAACCGTGCCAATGACACGAGAAGGAGGACATAATTTCTGTTTTGCATTTTACTTTACTTCATTTTATTTAATTTTCAAGTCTCACTCTGTAGCCCAGAGCTTGGGCCTTGGATTTGGGATCCTCCTACCTCAGCCTCCTGAATACTAGGTTGACTGGCAAGTGACATCATCTTTAACTATCAATAAGAAGTGAGCTCCCACATAGTTGATAATATATTTTAGATATTTATGTCTAAAGCAGCTTTTCCCTAAAACTACATTTCTTTGCTTCAGCTGTATATTCGCCACTTTCACTAGAAGCTGTGAGCTGAGATGGTGATCAAAACACCAAGAGCGCTAACCTAGTTACCCAGTATGCATCTGATATGTGATCAAGAATGGAATCTTTGTTGTGTACACAAGGAAAGGGGAAAATAAACTGCAGCACACCACAGACTTTTCTAGTAGACTTTACTGTATAAAGTATGCTGATATAAATGGTTCTACAGGAAGGATGGGAAAATATGTGAGGAACAAATGCAAAGCCATTTCCTTGAGGAGCCAATCAGAAGACAAGCAAACACCCCACTTTAGATAGACCATGCATATGATGTATCCTTTCTTATGACAAGAAAAAGACTATGGAGGGGGAAAAAAAGCAGGAAAACACATAGGTTTGGCAGAAGGAAGATCATTCAGCTCTTTTTTTATTCCTTCTTTTTATATCAAAAGAAAGAAGCAAGTCACTGGCTTCAAATGCAGAGAAGATTAGAAAGCTGAAGACCAAGAAGATGGGAACCCTCTTAGAGAAGAGGAAAGTGAGTAGAGAAATGTTGGAAAGACATCATCTTTCCAATGAGTTTTAGCATGGTCTGATATACAGTGAGACTATAGATAGACAGACAGACAGATGATAGATAAATGATGATAATGATGAAGATGAGAGAGAGAGAGAGATGATAGACAGAGACAGACCCACCCATTTGCATGTTAACATGATAGCCATAGAACTTTCACTTGCAAGTGAAATGTGAATTGATTTGTCTTAGTGATACTGAAGTTGTTATAACTGGGTTAGAACTCTTGACAGGCAAAATTTAAAACATTTAGTAGAGTGGTTAAGACAGGTATGACTGCTTTGTCAGACCATAATACCAAAAGCTGTGAAGGAAAAAGAATTCAGAACAGGGTTATACTGTAATGTCCGAGCTGCCCCACGTTGGGCGGCCAAACTGTAATGACCCGCCCTGTTCCACAGGTCCGGGTCTAGTGAGAGAGTGTGGGGCAAGCGACACGAAGAATGGAGACAAGACAGAGGGTCTAATCAAGTCTCAAGTCTCGTTTATTGTGTCTCTCTCTCTCCTTTATTGTCTCTCTCATTGTCTCCTCTTGTCTCTTCTTGTCTCCTCTATTCTCCTGTATTCTCTTATATTGAAGGGAAATCTGGGATATTTATAGGCTTTTGCCACATGCCTTGTAGGCATGGATACCACGTGCCTTGCAGCTGGGGGCAGTAAACAGCAAAACAAAATATGTGGGATATCAGAGTGTGCTTCAGCTGTTGTAGGCTGTTGAAAAACAAGTCTCACGTCAGGGTATATGGCTTGAGATGGCTGCAACGCTGATAGCCGCTTTCTGCTAAAAGTCGGCTCCCAACAATATACTAAAGTGAATGTTGATCTGTTTGGGCTGATGTAACAATGCTCCATAGACTAAGTGCCTTAACACAAAAAAGAAAAAAGAAAAAAACATAACATTTTCTTTTCTTACATTGTAGAGGCTAGAAATTCTGGACCAAGGTGCCAATGGGTTTGGTCTATTTCTTTCCCTTCTCATGGCTTAAACAGGGTTATTGTCTTCTGATATGGCAGCCCTTCTCTGTTGTATTCCTCCTTCATTTTCTATAAATACAGCATATTGGACTAGCATCTCTGTGATTGAGCTTCCTCTTAACAGAACTTACATCAAAATAGTCACATTTGGAGTGTCAGAGCTTAGGTGACAATATATGAATTAAGAGCAGTACAATTCACTCATAACAAGGAGGTTCAAATGAAAATACAGTGAATGGGATGCTCAAATTGAAGTCAAAGCCATAAACAACATGAGTTTCAAAGCTGACATTAAAAAAAAATAAAGACTTGCACATTTGGTGATGAAGATGTCAAAGATGAGAGTGTCCTTGTAGGCACTAGGTACTGAAATCACCAAGCTTCATGAAAGGAACTACAAAAAAAAAGGCAACATGTAGTTGAGTACGAATATTTTTTTTTCATCCTTATGGTCCAGAAAGAAGAGAAAGTAAGCAGGATGGTAGGGTGCTACAAACTAGGAAAGGTACCCGGTGATGCAGGAAGCAGACATATGCTTTAAAGGATGTGAGAAGATGCTGGGAAATTTGAAGACATCAAGGGGAAACCTTACTCCTAAAAAGAAGCAGTGAGCAATGCAGCTTGCCTGTAGGTCCAGAAATTCATGAAAGGCAAGAGGAAAGAAACTCATTTGGGGATGAAAGGGAAAACAAATCTAAAGTAAATTCAGTTATAACTGCATGGTCATGGTAAGTATTCCTTTTCATTCTCAATTCTAGGTAAAAAAAAAAAAATACAAAAAAATTAAATTACACTGAGAAATATAGACTATTTAAATCCCCATAAGATGCTAGTAACTGCGTGATTCTAGTCTTACAGCCCGGGCTCACAAACTCTCCCTGATGAAGCCTGACTACTCCTCACCTTCCAGAAGAAAAGCTGGAATGTGTTTAGAGTTTTCTTTCAACCATTACTGCTTTTCCTTCACAGAAAATAAAAACTGCCACTATTGGGACCCAATACCAAGGTGAGCCATAAAGCAAAAAAACCATCTGTGTACATGGGGAAACCTAGGACCTTTCTTCTTAATTTTAACCTCTCCAGGATGTCTATGCGCAAACAATCTGCTGTTTAGAGGCAGAGTTGATGGCCATTGATCTCAGTAAAGATGATATTCATTGTCTTCCATGGTCCTAATGAGGACAACTATTAGTAAATTAATTAATTAGGGGGGAGTGGATAGCAAGTTGCAGAAATATGCATATACCTACAAGCTATGCCATCATTTTCTCTTTATTGCTTCAGAAAGTCTGGTTGAGCATCTGTTATATCACTGACTGTGCTGGCTAGTTTTTATGTCAGGTTGACACATGCCAGAGCCATTTTGGAAAAGGGAGCACCAGTTGAGACAATACCCTCAATAGTTTGGCCTTTGGGTCATTTTTTTTTATTGATGACTGACATGGGAGATCCTAGCCCATGGTGTCCAGTGGGCTGGTGGTCCTGGAGTGGATAAGAAAACAAAGCCAGTAAACAGCACTCCTCAATGGCCTTTGCATCAGTTCCTGTCTCCAAAATACTATCCTGATGGGAGTTCCTGTCCAGAATTCCCTCCGTGATTAACTGAAATTTTAACCCTAAACTGAATTAAACCCTTTCTTCCCTTCCTCAAGTGACTTCAGTTTATGGTGTTTTATCAAATAATAGAAACCCTAAGATACAAGTTGTTCATGCTATAAGGCCTGAGTTTATATAAATAAGAAAACATTACACTAGTTCACTAGAAATTCCAAAATAAGGTGCCACAAAATTAAGTAACTAAAGTCACAGAAATGTATGCTATGACCATTCTGGAAACTAGAAGTCTAAGATCAAGATATCCATAGTGAAGGGTCCTTTTAACGATTACAGGAAAAAAGATCTAAGCAAGGCCTCCCTCCTTATCTTGATGGCTTCTGTCTTAGTTACTTTTCTCCTGTCTATGACAAAAGCAACCTAAGGAAGAGGTTATTCTGGCTCACTTTGGAGTTTGCCATTCCAAAATACATAGCCGATTGTGGCCAGAAAGTTGTAGCAGCAGGAACCTGAGGCAGCTGGTCACATGGCGTTCACAACCGGAGAGCAGAGGTCAGGGAATACTTTTCCTATAATGTCTGAGAATTATAGGACCATAACTTGTGGCATGGAGCTGCCCACATATAGGATTGGTCTTCTCACTTCGACCTCATTCAGATAATCTCTCACAAGATTTGTCCCTAAAGACTTGTCTCCAAGGTGATTTTAGACTGTCAAGTTGACGATCAATATAAACTGTCACACTGTCGTCCCATTGCCATGTGACATTGTTTTGTAGTACTATACAAATGTCTTCCCATCAAAAAAACTAAAGGCATATTGGTCCATAGGACCCCATGTGTGTAGGCTTCCTATTATCTTAATTACACCCGTGAAGACTCTATTTCCAAATACAATAGAGGTGAGATTTTACCATATACAGCCGCAGGTATTTCCTGATTCAGAATGCTCACATTTGATGGTTCACAGGGATGTCCACAGAAGGACCAGGAAGGCAAATATGCTGCTGGTACCCAAAACTTGCCTTCACTGAGTCCTAGCTCCCACTCAGGAGCTCATGTGTGTTATACTTAAGCTGCATCCACAGTAAATTCTCTGTGATAAGAATTCGATATTCTCAAGAGGCTCTCAGCCAGAGAATTAGAAAATCATGGAATGTGTCAAAAAATCATGTAGAATGAGAAACCAGTGTGGCTCAATTTTGTTAAAAGATACACATATATGTGGGAGAAAAAAATTTTAGTAAACTAACCAGATAGGTCCATTCATGAGAACAAAGCTTAACATTTGCTTTCTACACTCCTATTGGATCTGAATAATTCTCACCAAGGAAGTTCATCCCTTACAGGACTCTAGTCTGTTTCTAACCTCAGTTGAGTTCTCATGACACAGCCTGAGAACAGGAAGCCTTTGTGAAATACAAATCTTCTGCGTAAGTAATATTAAATATTAAATAAGAATCATCGTGTCATAAAGCAAACTGTTCACAGTATGCTAATTCAATAAATATTTGCACAATGTTATTAAGGGCTATTCAACTATCCCAAACCCACTTGTTCATGGCATTCCATTTAAAGCAAGCTCACTTGCTGTAGATCAGCTGCCCAAAATGTTTAGGGTCGTTTTTATGTATATATTTATTATGTGTATGTATTTGTAAAATTCTATGCATCACATTTGTGTGATTGCCCACAGAGGCAAGAGAAGACATTAGTCAGATCCTTTGGCACTGGAATTACAGCCTGTTGTTAGGTAACATCTTCAATGTAAGATCAGTAAGAACTCCTAACCACTGAGCCAACTCCCAGCACTTAAGGGTCAATTTTTTCTTTCTTCCAACACAATCTCAAAAAGGTAATGGGAAAAAAAAACTAAAGTCTAAGCAATCAAGTTGTCAATCTCATTCTGGCTTTTACTTTGCATTGAAGTTAAAGTTAAAATCTATTTAATATATAATTACAAAGATCATTGAGCCTTTTCATCATGCTTTTGTTCATGAATCCTGATTTTCTCTCTTTTCTGCCTGACATGTAAGGTATATAGCTGCTTGAGAGCACTGCTTTGGGGACATTTTATATTCAATGTGTCACATAAGCAAATAAAATACACTGGTTTTCCCTTTCTCCAATTCTTTCACTCTCCAGAGCATCCTTTCCCAGTCCTTAAGTCAAAATTCTTTGAAGATGTCTCCTTGAACACAAGGGGTATGTCTTAGAACCATCTTCCACCATTTTCTCCCCTTTTCTTCCCTTATCAACTCAATTTTCAGGGTCTTCTGACACTACCACATTCATTTAATTTACTAACATGCAATAATATGTCAGGAACTGAACAGATCATTAGGGAAATAACAATAAATAAGAAAAGGTATCTCCTATCAAATGAGTTAAAGTCTATTTTGAAAAGTATGTCTATTGTCAGCAAAAGTAATAGAAGCTACGTTAGAACTCGATTCTCACTGTTTGGGGAGTTCAGAAGTAATATTCTTGAGGAAAGTTTGAGAGAGCAGAATTAAGGGGCTGAAGCAAAGCAGGCCAAGAATCTAAAAAAGCAAACTCAGGAAGCTTCATGGTAAAACAGAGAAAGAACCAAACAGCAGGACGCTTGGAGCACTGTGTATGATGGAAGTGCAAGATATAGAACTACATAACAAAAACAAGGGCCAGCTCATGAAAGATGTGGCATATAGAGCTAGAAGTGATTCATGAAAAGTGTCCGAGTACTGACACAGTCAGATACCCTTCCTAGAAAGCCAGCCCTTACTGCATCAGGTAGATTAGATTGAATGGATACATGCAGGAATAGTGCAGTAGGAAAGTCAGATAAATGTTATTTGATAAATATAGGAGAAAGAGAAAACTACCTTAGTCTGTGGCCTACATCCCTCTTGCATCAGCTATAAATACAGATGAAAATATAAAAAGAAAAATTAAATCAAAAAATAAATGTAGAATTTGATGCTCAGTGACTATTCCAATCAAGACATTTCGGAATTGCCAAAAATAGACACAGAAATGCTGAGCTGAACAGAGATCCTTCAAAGCATAGTGACTAAAATATGAACATTGGCATGAAACAGATCTTGACATAAACATATAGATATATACATAAAATCATGTTGCTGAACCTCACTAAGCCTCATCTTCCCATCAAATATCAAGATTGATGTCCTCTTCAAATTAATATGTCTCTCAACCCTCACAGAAAAGCTTCTATTTACAGTAGGTTGTGGTCAGGATAGAGACTCACGACTGGCCAAGATGCAGAGAAAAAGAGACTGTGGAATGCTCATTCTTAAATGGAGTGTCTATATCATACCCTCTCTTCCCAAGGCTCATGATCATTGTAGATGAGGGGACAGAGTGTAAGAGCAAGAAATGTGGGCTGTTATAAGGAAGTATTGCATTCCAAACATAACAAGGCTCTTGCACATACAAACTCAGAGTGGTCATAACAGCATGTACCTATGCAAGGCCAAACCAGACCAAATTCTACCATGGAGAGGGCAGCTGGGTGGACCCTCCCAACCCTAGTCAAGGAGCTGTTGGCAATTAATAGTTGCTGGAAGAAAGAGAATTAGTTTTCTTTAAGGATGTAGCCTCTGCTAAGTTGACAGCCCTCCAGTGGAAGGCCACACACCCAAGAATGCTTTAGCAATAAAAATTAAATTTAATGCATTAAAAAAAAAAAGACACAACATTGGGTAGACATGAAAGAGGATGGATCTGAGAAGAGTTGAGGAAGTGAAAATGATGAAATCATGATATATAAGATTTACAAAGAACTAATAAAATATAAATTAATAAAAGATTCATAAGTGGATATTCCTCTTACAATATTATAAAAAATGGATATGATATCCATACTTTCAGCACAGCATCAAGTGTAAAGTTAAGCACCTATAAAGATCAGGTGCTTTTATACCAATGTATAATCATTAACCTCTGTAATAGATCCAGTTTTTCTTTGTTGTTATTTTGTTTTTTGTTTAGTTAATTAATATTAAATGTTACTTCATATCTGTGAGTGTTCATTTCTTTTCATCAATGGAAACAAAAATATTATTTTATTAATGTAATAAGATACTTTGATATAAAATGACATACATAAGAGAAGCTTTAGTAGTCTAAAGTAATGTATAAACACACAAAAATGAGTCTGACTTTAGTGTAGTGCATTCTGGGCATCTCTGACTACACAGAGATGAATATGATCTACAGTACAGAATCACACCAGAAGAACTCTAGGCTTATAAAACAACCTGAACTCCAGACCCAGGACTGCCCCTCACTTGTCACCCAGTACTAGCCCCTTACATGCTGTAGCCTCCACTCCCTCAGCAGCTCAGGAGAGCAGGCTCCATGTCCTCGGAATCCTTCCACTGAAGCTTTGATGATATAAATCCCTTTGCTTTAAGAACATCTCAAATATTCAACATCCCACAAACCAGATCACCAGTTTCCTAAAGTTTGACTTAAAATCCTACATGAGAACATGTAACTCAAAGTGAGGATGATGAAAAATTGGCAGGAGTAAAAGGTTTCTGAATGTGTGCCAATCAAAAATGAATTCAAAATCAAGTGCACAATGACAGCAAGGTGTTTCTGGCAGCACTTCTTGCTCCTTGTTTCTGAGCACAGGACATGGAGCGCATGTACCATTCTTTACAAAACACCAGCTCATAGTACCTGAAAACCCCCAGCTCAAGTTTGAGAACATGAAAGTTATGAAAAACAGTGTTTGCACTGTAAATTCAAATTTTTCTGCTCTTATACAGACATAGTAGTTTGATTATGGAAATGCAGAATTCTGTCAATCACAACACAGAAATGTCAAATTAGTGTGTGTCTGAGCTACATCGTTAGAGTGTTTGATTTTAATGTTTATTGATGGCATTCAGGCTTATATTTTATTTAAAATTTGTGAAATAAATTTTGGTCTTGGGATTAGGACTGAATTTCCAACAACTTCTAAAATAAATTTTCTTTTCATATGTTTCTGACACTTTGTATTTACATGAAATAGCAATCTCAACATTGACAATTTAAAAATGAAAATGTAGATCAACTCTGAAAAACATTGAAGACTCTGAATAACATACAGTATCATTATTCACCTAAGATTTAGTTCTTTATGTTAAGTTAAACAATCATATTAGCACTATTAATATGCAAATCTGCTTTTCTCTTTAATAAATGAAAAAATTATATATGTACTAAAGACCTATTTTAAGAAAACTTCTTAATGAGTCTTTATTAATTAATGTTTGACTTGTATACTTATACCCAATATCCAAAGAATATTTCTTGGACACATAGGACTCACAAGTGAAATGACTTAAGAATCTGCTCAAAGCCAATAAACTTCACCGAAATGAAGCAAGGACTAGATTTACTATGGGTCAAGAATATCTCTACCCAAGAGTCAAAGCAATCTCACATTATTTAATTTTTCACATGCTTTAATCTTTGATGGCATTCATAAATGAGCAGATTAAATGCAATTAGCCCATCAGAACCCAGCTATCAGGATTCACCCCAAAAGGGATTTATGAAGCACCTTATAACCAAAAAAGGGCAAACCTCAAAGATTGCAGTCAGAACCAGAGGAAAAATAGCTAGCAGGGAAATGAGAGAAAGGAAACCTGAAAATGACTGAGTTTTTTTTTTTTTTTTCATGATTTCCCAGTCAAATACAATATGGTTCTTGACTGCTACTCTCTATTCTTTGGATTCATCGGAATGCAGTAGATTGGGATTGTTTAATGTCATCAGGAAAGTTAAGAGGAAAGAGCCATAAGTAGATCATGTTACGAGAAGAATACTGTTGGGATGAATCAGCACGCCACCAAAGTCTCCCACCCAGTTCTGAGGCTCGAAAGTCTCACTGTAAGCCAAGTAGAAAATTAAACAAAACTTTACCACTGCCAGTACTGTTGCTTAAGTTGTTTCTCCGAATAAAAAACACTGTCCCTCAGGGAACCAATAGCAACAGATCATTTTAACATAGTGGTCCTCCATTTTGAAGCTATCTCATTTTGGGTGAGGTATTCCTTGCTGGGGGTCAATGGTGCTGCTCTGGAAAGTATATATTCTCTGGCAGCATCCCACGCCTTCAGTTGGGCATACCCAACCCCTGCCCCCCAGCATAGCAGCTAAAACATTTCTGGATATCCAAGAGAGCACTCAGGATGGCAAGACTGGTTCTACTTGTAAAGTATTTGGGGAAAAAAAAAAAAACGCTCAGACAGAATCTTCATGTCCCAAGCCAGAAGCATTTGCCCTACCTATCCACTGAAAATGCTATGATGCATAGTTATATGAAATAAATTTCCCTTAATGAAAAAAAAAAACTTTTTAACATGACATGTCCTTAGGATTGGTGATCAGTCCACAAGGACAGTAGCCTAATAGCCCAGTATGTATGAATTTTTATTCATAAAATAAATTGCTGAGGCTGATATAGATCAGAAGGAACTCTGAGTTTGTCACCAATACCATTGCCACAGCAAAAGGATGGACTTCTGACCCTGGACCAGGATCCCTGTTATCTGGGGCTCAGGTACATTGATGATCAGACACAGCTATTATTATTTTATTTCTGAGCCTCATTTTCCCAAATAGGGCTAGTTTCCTTCCTTTCATTCCTCTTTTCTGGTTTACCCCTTTCTAGAATTTAATTCAGAGTTTTATCCACTTCCTTGTTAGAATTTATTAAGGAAGTCTCATTCTTACATTAAGAATACTAGCTTTTACTTCTATCTCCAAAAAGGAAGCAGGCTGGATATGGAAGTACATAACTGTTACTCCAGCACTTGGGAGGCAGAGGCAGAAACATCACCCAAGTTCAAGGCCATCTACACATGATTTCCAATCCAGCTAGGACTGTCTAGTAAGAGAGTGTCTTCATAAAACAAAACTGAACCGTGAAGCAGGTATTTGTCCCTAGAGAAAAGCGTGAATCCCCCACAAGCATAATGCTATGCTCATCTGTTGGCATGCATTACTCATCTGTATTTTACTTCAATATTGTGATGAAAACTTATGAGATGCTTTTATCCCCACATCGTCAACAAAATACAGGGCACAGATTTTTTATGCAGTAGATGTCAATTATTTAATTGAAGATAACAGTTAAAATTTTAGTTCACAGAGAGGGGAAGGTAGGCTACAGCACAGATGAAAACATCTCAGGAGTGAGTCTTACCGTAAGGACCCCTAAAACAAGTTGTCCTGGCTGCCGCCCTCTCTATATGTGCAACTCCAAGGTATGACTCAATGGCTAGACTTCTGGTTTAACTATAATACTTAGATTTGGGGTGTAAAACTGCCGCTGAAATAAGATTGCTCAGGCCAGAGAGATGGCTCAGTGCATGAAAGTATGCGCTGCCAACTTTGATTTGACATCCTGAATTCAAACCCTAGGAACAACGTGGTGGAAGGAGAGAGCCACCTCCCACCAGCTGTCTTCTGAGTTCCATATGAGTATCATAGCATGCATGTGCACGGACATGCATGCACATATACACATCCCAGAATAGGGAAAGCTGAGACTTATCAAGGAAATTATTTTACTCTGCTTGTAAGTAATATCATCTGCCAAGAAATGAGCCATAGTTGAGCTGAGCTGAGAGGCAACTGGTTAAAACATCATGCCAAAATGAAAGTGGTGCCCAGCTTTCCCTCACGGTGTAATAGTAATAAACATGAGGTCACACTGGTAAAAGTGTTGACCCTCTCACTATTCATTTCCCAGTGGTTCAGTTCTAAGTAAGGGCCATGAGTGTGACCTCAGGTTATCCCAAACAAAAGCCTCCTGGGATTTCATGAACCAGTGAAGCCTGGTGCAAAATCAATAAGAACTCCTCAGAATCAGAAAGACTTAAGTACTGGGTCAAAGTAGAAAAAAAAAAGTATTTTCAAGGTTTCTTTCTTTCCTGGATAGGGGTGTCTCAGGAGACACTCCTACAGAAGACTTCTGAGAATCTAATAATGAGTGGCCTCTAGTCAGAATGCGGATGTGTGGAAGAACATGACAAGCCACAAGCTCCAGACTGGTCTGCCCTCCACAGCTCATAATGCATTGGCTAGGGATCTGATCCATGTGTGAGAAGAGCAGCTTTTCCCATGAAGCCTGGTGTCTAAGTCACAAACGACTCCACATGTTCACACCTGATGAGTCACACACTGGGGTTTGACCAAAGCCGGACTCATCAAATACTAGCAAGTAGAAAGAAACATGAGTGGAAATTGGAGTCACCCACATGTTACTCGGTCGCACAGTATTTATAGTCCTTGTCTCCTGATGAAAGAAGCCCTGGAAGAAATTCAGGATTTTAAAAAATTACTTTCTAGGTACATCCCTCCTAATTTCTATCCTGTCTAAAGAAATGATGCCTGGTGGTCACTGGATACACCCATACCCAGGGACAAACCTGGGGCAAAGGGAAAAATTCTGAGACAGTGTGAAGCTATCTATGAGGAGGTAGAAGTCTTCAGAGGGAAAATGGGCATTGTTGTGGCTGTAACACTAAACTAACATTAAACAAAGCCTACATCCTCTTCATTATCCTAATCATTAGTTGATTTTGTGGTATGCATAGATATCAAATATTATATACTTAAACATACAATAATGTCTTTGAAGATATAACTCTATTCTAAAGTACTTCAAAACCCACAAATATGCTAGAGAAGAGGTCTTAGAAAATGCACCGGATAATGGTTGCAATAATAAAATAAAGATAGTCTCATGTAACCATTCAGGTGCTTTAAGAACTCAGTAGACATTATAACACTATAAAATACACACAGTGTTTGGGCAGGAAAAACTTAGTTTTTGTTCATTGCATCTGAAAAGAAAGGTAGCAGTGGTTCAGAATAACTTTCTTGACAATTGATTCAGTACAATGCATTGGATACTTGAGGCCATAAATCACATTTTAATGGGACTTGTAATGAAAATGTCATGGGAGGATAATAGTCTAAGGATCTCTAACAACCTGAATAACCACGGTAGTAATTGTCAGGCCTTATTTCCAGAGCCACTGTCCTGCAAAAGGATGGCATGCGGAGAGAAGTGAACCCAGTATTATCGTTGGTAGTAGGCTGAGATTCCACACATGAGCCTGGCAGCAGAAAAAGCAATCTGCATAAATATTTAGATAGGAAAGAAAAGAAGGGAGGAAGCATTCCAGTGCCTAAGCTGTCTTTTCCTGTCGTTCTCTGCAAAAACCAAATGCTTGTGCTTTGCTGGCTTGTCCAAATATCTTGTTGCTGCTCACAGAGTTGGGGAAAAAAGAAGTAAGAAAAATGTGGAGATTTTTTGAAAGGGGTTTAAAAAAAAAAAAAAAAGAAAGAAAGAAAGAAAGATGGCCTCGAAAATGACTAGCACATAAGTCAGATACGTTTGGCTTGCCCAGAAAGATTTTTCTAAAGGTTTTTCTCTGTTTTTAACCAATGGAAATTTTATTTTTCTGACAGTTTTATAGACACTGTTTTCTGCAAATATCATCTCTAGCCCTGGCTTATATCTTACGTTCACTGGAAGCCAATTCCACTTCATTTCACGGTCATCCACAAATGAATGATGTCTTTGGCTCCACTGCAGTGCTGTGTGCTTTGGGATAACGGCAAGGCTGTTATCTCTGAGGACTCCAGCTGAATGGGTGAGCTCTCAGCGAGTATCAAGTAGTATCTCATTATGTCAATGAAGCCATTAAGCATATGAACCCTAGAACCACCATGCTGCAAGTCTCAATTGAGGGAACATTTCCAACAAAACCTATTTCTGTGCATTATCCCTGAAGGAGATAATTCGCTTGCAATAGATATTAAGGTAAACATGGATGGAGCCAAAAATAGGCAAACGATTCTGAGACAATATGCAAGCAAATCAGTATCAGAGACTGGCTAAATAATCTAAATCAACTATTTCTTCTCCCTTAATATAATTTAATAACAGTGAGTGCACTGGGACAGTCTTATCAGCCATGATGCCAGTCAATATAAAAACAATAAGCAAAGCTCTTTCTAATAGCTTCAGCTTCAGCCCAGGGATTGTGCCAATAGTGATGTTCACTGGAAGGAAAGTCTCTTGTGTCTCTGTATTTACTGATATTCTCATTTTGAAAAAAAAGAATTATAATGGAAATGCATTCTCAACTAAAGTCCTAAGTAAAGGAATTAAGGATTTGATCTTGCTTATATGTTCTCTCTTTATTTGCCCATGTCCTCTGGATATTTATTTCTGTAATGCTGCTTCTCCCAATTCCTTTGATGGAAGATAGTTGTCTTCTATTTTCTAGCACTGAAAAATATATTTGGATTGTTATTAAAACATATTTTATCTAAGTAAATATTTGGGGTGTCTTAACATGTGATCAGATTCTAAATCCCATTTAATCTTAAGAAGCTGACATTTGCAACATTTATTTTAAATTACTCACAGGTCTATCTTAAGTTCAACTGTACACTGGAAAAACCACAATTGCGCACAGCAAATAGGATGCATACTTAGCCATCAGAATACAAAGTCAGCAATTGTTTTGAGAGGAGTGCAAAGCATGCCTCTGTTCTAAAGGAGGAAAGCTCCACACAGGTTGAGAGTCTCAGCACGCTCTCACAGAGGACATAAATCTGAGATGGGATTTGCAATTGGATACAGTTTCAATGCTTTGCTCTCTAGTCATCTCATTTTAAAATTTCACATCGTATAAATATTCAAACATTCTATCAAAATCTACACGACAGGATTGCAGAATTCACAGCTTTTTACCTGCCCCTTGCACATATAAGTCCTCATTAAAATTGTGTACAGTTCAAAAATGAAGGCAGAGCTGGTAGATAGCTCAGTGGTGCAGCCTGCACTCAACATGCAGGAGGCCCTGGGTTTTATCTTCAGAGTAAAAACAAAAAGAAGAATAGTGTGCAGTTGATTCTAATTTGTCACATGACAATAGCATAAAGTAAAATAATTTTTAATGTTTATAATTATTTGGAAACAAACAGTGGAAGAAAAAAATTCTTTACCCAAATATGTGCATGCATAGTTTTAGCTGACTTGTTAGTTTTCAAGTAAACTCTGCTAATATTTTATTGATTCTATTAATTCACCAAAGTAGAAATCTCTGCCTAAAGGTGCACCTTACTGGAATAAGCCTGAATTAGAGATTTGCTTGGGCAGCCTCATAGAGAGAACCAGCTAGCTACAGGCAGAGAAGAAACTCATCAAGGTAACACTCCTCCACTCAACTCTGCTTCTTATTCTCACAAAATTCCAAAGTCACAAAATTCCAAAGACAACAGCATCTCATTTATTTCAGCACTTAGCACTCCCATTGAGCTACTGCAAGTTAGAGGTACTGTGCTTGATATAAACAAAATACACTGAAAACATATCTATCTTATCCCAGAATATTGTATTTATCTTAATTATAGTTCCTTTTAGGGTAAGTAAAAAGAAAGAATTGGAAGTGAGGAAATGACACTTATGTCTCAACTTTCCTACCTTTTAGCTAAGTCATCTTCATCTATCCATTCATTGAGAAAAAAAATAACTATTGAGCACTGTGTACGTCTTAAACACCCTGGGACACACTGGGATACATGAAAACAAAACAATTTGCTTCTGAATTCCCATCTCAGCAACAGAAAAAGACGCTAATCAATGCTCATTCATAAAATATCTAGCACAGAAGAAGGAATTAGATGCTACAGAAAAATAGAAAACAGGCCGAATGATTGGAGAGGCATGTTATTGCATAGGCTCCTGGTCCAGGAAGACCTTACTCCATGTGTGCCTACATCAATGATAATAAGCTACAGGCTGATAAATAGACAGATCCTGGTGAAGCACTATCTTCCCATCAGAAGCCTCTTGAGGTTACAGAACTGCACTGCACGTAGGGGTGGCTTGACGGGAGACCGGGAGATAAGCCAAGAGGAAGAAGCACAGGTCACTTCCCACTTACATTTTTTTAATTGGATATTTTTTATTTACATTTCAAATGTTATCCCCTTTCCAGGTCTCCCCTCCAAAAAACTCCTATCCCATCTCCCTCTCCCTGCCTCTATGAGGGTGCTTCTCTACCCACCCACCCACTCCCACCTTCCTGCCCTGCCATTTCCCTACACTGTGGCATCGAACCCCAATAGGACCAAGGGCTGCTTCTCCCACTGATGTCCAACAATGCCATCCTCTGCCACAAACGCAGCTGGAGCCATGGTTCCCTCCATGTGTACTCTTTGATTAGTGGTCCAGTCCCCAGGAGCTCCACTTACTTTTTATTGCTCTTTCTGATGTTCACTCTCACTGGTCTTGTCATCTTTCAGGCCCTTTCTCCCTTTTTGTTCTCCTGCCTGAGTTGAAAATTTAATCTCTCACGAAAATGAAGAGTTTGAATTCTTCCAGAGCTGAGGCAGAACTGATAATGAGGTTTACAGCATCCACTGATTTGTTGGGTTTGTTGTTGCTGCTGTTACTGTTGTTCTGTTTGTTTGTTTTGTTTTTAGTAAAGCTTTGGCTCTGGGATGCTATGTTTTCCACAGCCCCTTTCAAGTTCCTGCTGCCAGACCCTCCTGATGTCTTCTTGTCTTGTTATCCCCATAGTTAGGCAATACAAAAAAGAACATACCATTCGTTATGTGGTGACCATATTTGTTTAGAAGGCAGCCAGCATGACCAGTAGAGGACTACTGTTGTGATTTAAATATGCTTAGACCATGGGACATGACACTATTAGGAGGTGTGGCCTTGTTGGGATAGGTGTGGTCTTGTTGGAGGACATGAGTAATTGTGAGGGTGGTCTTTGAGATCCTATACTTCAGTGCCCCGGCCCGCGGGGATTCGACGAGACCTTAGGGAAGGGGGCGAACGAATGAAAGGACAAGAGACACAAAGAATGAGAGCAAGTCTGGGTTCTGATCAAGCTCTGAAACTTTAATTTTGGGGGCAGGTTATAAAGACACAGCAAACCGGGAAGTTTGGGTGAGGGTCATTGTTTAGGGCTATCTTACTATGGAATCCTTACTGTCTAAGACCTTCCCACTGTCATAATCTTATCACCCTAGACCATCCCACTGTCATAATCTTATCACCCTAGACCATCCCACTGTCATAATCAGCTCCAAGGAAATGCCAGACGTTCTTTAGGTTCCTGGGACCTGAGACCTGTGAATGTCCTTTCTTAACCTTGTACTGACTAGACTTTGTAAAACAGCAGGTAATTTCCTGGGCTTGGCTCCCGGCACTTCAGCTCCACCCAGTGTGGAAGAGTCAGTCTCCTTCTGGCTACCTTCAGATCAAGATGTTAATCTCAGTTCCTTCTCCAACATCATGTCTGTCTGCATGTTGCCATGCTTCCCAGTGTGATGATAATGGACTGAACCTCTGAAACTATAAGCCAGCCCCAATTAAATGTTGTCCTTTTTAAGAGTTGCCTTGGTCATGGTGTCTCTTCACAGCAATGAAATCCTAAGAGAGAAGTAGGTACCACAGACTTGTCTATCACTGTGATAGGCCTGACCATGCTTTCATTTAGAGGAATGTGGATGTGGGAGACTTTGGATTTGGAAAGCAGTGGAATGCTTTTATGGGGTTTTATGGGCCATCTTAGTAGGAATATGGAAGACATTGGTGCTAAAGTTGAATTTGAGCTGGGGAAGTCTGTCTCTAGAGTTTTCAGAGGAGAAGAATGTTAGTATGTTGCCTCGAGACAGTTTTTTGTGATATTTTGGTGAAGAATATAGCTGCTTTTTTACATTGTCCAAAGAAACTGCCTGAGGCTAAGATTAATTGCATTGACAAAGAAGATCTCAACAAACCCAGTTTAGACTCTGTGCTGTGGTTTACTTTGGTCTTGAATGGCAAAGAAGCATGGCTGGCTCAGAAAAAAAAAAATGTTTTATATAAATGGTGACCATACTGCCTTAGGTGGAGAGCCCACTGTGTAGAATTCGATATCTAGTTCTTCTGTTCTTCTTTCAGGAGTACTCTGTCCCATCTGTGTGTATCTAGGCAATGAGAAAGAATGGTGAGGATGATAGAGATAATAGTCAGAAAGCCACTTGTCATAAATGCTGCAGATTCTCTATTAAATAGAATATAGGAGATCTGGAAGTAAGGCGGACATAACTAAAGTCATTGTGTTGTTTCCTATCCTATTTGTACTAGAGAGAACAACCCACATAAAAAATCTTTCAAGTAACTTTCACTATATCATAGGGTAACAAACATGAGTCAATAACACAAAAAATTCCTGTATGAAAACATTAATAAAAACTGAATGACAGGGATCTATTCCAAGTAGGCAAGTATGTCTCAACATTTGAAAATAAATTAAGATAAACCATCATACCAATAGCCAAAAGAAGCAAAAATCACATTTTCTTAGTACTATATGCAAAAAAAATCGGCAGAATCTAATGCTCACTTAGGACAAAACCACTAAGTTATCAATAAAGGAGACTCTCCTCTCCTTTATAAAAAAAGATCTTCAAAACACTTATAGTTAATAGCATACCTGGTGATGAGAAGCTCAAAACATTCTCACTGAGACCAGGTGTAAAACAAGTGTGTTTATCTTCACCTGGATATTTCACTATCTTGGAAATTCCAACAACATGATTAGGATAACAAAGGGGGGTAAAAAGGGAAGAAGAAACAAAATCATCCTGTTCTTACAAGATATGATGGTCTATGTAGAAAAATAGCATACACCAGAAAAGACCCTTGGTATAAAAATGAATATAGCAAAGTTTCAAGATACAATTACATGTCAATTTAACATATTCAGTTACATCCTATATTTGTACTGAGTGGCTAGAATCAAAACTAAATGCACTGCAGCATTTACATAAACATCTCCAAAAATGAAATCATATTGTATAAGTCAAATATGCACAAGGTCTATGTGAGAAAAATATGAATATATAAAGTACTTTTGATAACTAAATAGGGCCAGATAGACTGTTCACAGGCTAAAGTGATTGCCACACAAACATGAGAACCTGAATTAATCCTTCCACCAGAAAAATCCTCGTGACCAGTCTAATCAAATCAATAAGGTCCCAGTTCAGTGACCAGACTTGGCTCAAAAAGTAAAGAACACACTTGATGTCAGCTTTTGCTCTTCAAAGCACACATACAAACAGAGAGAGACAGAGAGATAAAGACACAGACAGAGGCACAGAGAACTAAATAAATACAAAGACACTTAGTTTTCATGAATAAAAAGACTCATTACCAAGATGCTCATTTGGTCCAAACTGACCTGTAGATTCAAAGCAAAGCCAAGTAAAATTCCATCAAGCTATTTTTGATGTCAGCCCATTGATCCCATAGTGGATACAGAGGAACAAAAGGACCAGAATAAGCAACAACATTATTTAAGAAAAACAATGTAAGAAAGTTGATTGTCAATGTCTTACTATGAAGCTACAGTCAACCAAATACTGTAGTGTTGATTTAAAAATTAGTCAAGTAGTTCAATGCAAGACAATAAAAAGATAAAAAAAAAACACTGATCTTTGACAAAAAGCAAGACAATCTTTTCAACAAATGGTGCTGGAACAATGGATGCTCACTCTCAGAAGAGTGACCATAGACACAAATTTAGGACTTACATGAAAATTAGCTCCAAAAGGATCACAGATCATTATCTAAAGTGTGAACATTCCATAGAATATAATGTATGAGAAAACTAGATGACCTTAGAAATAGCAATAACATTAAATACAAAACAGAGTTAGTATGCATGAAAGTCATTACTAATAAAATGCATTTCATTACAATTAAAATATTCTGCTACGCAAAATAAGATACCATTAGAATGAGAAAATAGAATGACATGCCACAGATGGGGAGACACAAACAATAAAGAACAATGATATAAAAATCCAGACTTAAGAGTAGCATTAAAAAAGTAAACTGCCCAATAAGAAAAGTGAACCAAAGGCCTTAGCATTGAACCCACTAAAGAAGATATGTAAATAGCATATACACATATAAACAAAAAATCTCCACCTCATATATCAGGAGGAAAATACAAACTAAAACAAATAAACTAGACTTATCCTACTTCAGAACAGGGCATAATTGCGTTGGCAAGCACATGGGATAACAAGAATGCACATGTGTTGTTGAGAGGAATGCAAAATGGAAGACAATTTGATCATTTCTTACAAAATCACACATTCTTAGCAGAGGTCCTGGGAACAGACCACAGGGAATGCATGCTGACGCTTGCCTGGATTTCTACATTTTATACAGGCTGGATTTCTAATCCAGGGGATAGTACCACTTGTGGTCAGAGGGTATTCCACCTCAATTAACTAAACTAAAATAATCCCTAACAGGAATGACAAAAGGCTTGTCTTCCAGGTGATTCTGGATTCTGTCAAACTGACAATTAGCTATCTCAACTACTAAGTAAAAGATGCCATCTGACATATAAATCTAAGACAAGGAAATAAAAGATTAGTGGTTGCTGGGGTTTAATATGGGGTCAATAAAGCTCGCAGATTTTTCAGGCAGTTAGAATACTCCATATAATGTTGTAAGTATAGACATGTGACATCAGACATTTTAAAGATTTCCAAATCTTTAAAATGCACATCAAGCGTTCATCTAAATCTACCTAAGGACTTTCATGATAGTAATGTGTTAGAGGTAGCAGGTAGTAATGAAGTAGGTTTCATCAGTTTCGGCAAACTTACCACTCGAGGGCCCTAATCCAATATGACCTGAATCCTTTAAAGAGGAAGAGACACACACTAGCAATGACTTCACAAAGAGAGGCCATGTACGATAGAACAAGAAGTCTAAAAAGAAAACTAAACTGCTGTTCCTTGACCTTAGTCTTCAAACATCTAGAGTTGTGAGGGAATACAGTTCTGAAGTCATGCAATCCATGGAGTTTTATTAAGATGTCCCTGACAAATTAACACAGCTGTTAATGAAAGTAGTTAAAAATGAAATGATTTCTTCCTGTGGTAGTTTGAATGAAAATGGTGCCCACAGGCTCACAGGGAGTAGCATTATTAGGATGTGTGGTCTTCTTAGAGTAGGTGTGGCCTTGTTTAAGGAAGTGTGTCACTGGTGGTAGGCTTTGAGGTTTCAGAAGATCAAGCCAAGCCCAATGACTCATTCTCTCTTCCTGCTGCCTGCTGATCCAGATGTAGAACTCTCAGCTACCTCTTTAGCACCATGTCTACTTTTTGCCACCACGATTTCAGCCATGGTGATAATGATCTAAACATCCAAACTATAACTCAGACTAAACTAAATGTTTTTCTTTGTAACAATTGCCATTGTCATGGTATCTCTTCACAGCAATAGAAACCCTAACTAAAACAGTTCCTTTTCCATCCTCACCAAAATAGTTAATGATAAGAGATCTGGTTTCCATGTCTCAGCAGAAGAGGTAAATAATTTTATATGACACCTAAACACCATCTTGTTGATACTATGAAGTTATTGACTAGGGTCCTGTGACATATCCTCTTTCCCTGCTCACTAGGGATTCCATATATACCCTGGCCCTCTGATCTGATGTCATGTCACTAAACCAGCCTGGAGAGCTAGAACTGAGACTTAGGTTTGATTTAACATTACAAAGAATTGATCATCTGTGTCTCCTCTTCCCCTCACACTTCCCATATGTGAATGGTTGCTTCTTTACAGTGAAAAAATAAGAGGAAAACATCAGAGTAGAGAAAAGGCACAAAGAGCAATAGATCAGAATCAAGAGGGGCAAAGCATACCAGGTTAGTTAAAAGGAAATGGTACAAGCTAGAACTCTGAAAGGCTGGAACAAATCAACCTTGAAATTTGGGTTGATTGTGGTGCAATAAAATGGCAAATGGCCTGAGATAGTATGCTGTATTCCTCATGGCCTATGTGTCATGCAAGTAATCCCCAAGTACCCTGTCCAAGAGTAACTATCTGGGATTGCAGTCTGACAGCTGGCTGCCTCAGTGGGGTTAAATGAGTAACAGTCAAACCTCTGACATCATAAACACAACAGAGATGAAGAAGGAAGAAATCACAAGAGCAAGCACTGCCTGTGCTTAGAAAATGTGAAAGCCATAGAACCAGTTAGGAAAAGGGCTAAGACCAAAGAGGAGAAGATGCACACACTGGCCTACACGAGGAAAGGGCCTGAAGCAACCCTCACCTTTCAATGTCTAATTCCCACCCACCACAGGGACAATCCATTAGTGTTCTCCTGCAGCCATCCTGGGAAGGACAGGAGTGGCACACTGCAGAACTATCTGTAAGAAAAGTACCAGCCTACACAGGCTTGAGAACTTTGGGCAGATTGAATATTTATCTAAGGGCCTATTTTAACCAGAAGAGATTTAGTTATATTTAACTATCAAGTTGACGGTTTCACTCCATTAACACAAAAGAGGTCTCTGTGCAAGAAAGAAAATCAGATACTCAAAACTTTCAGAATTCCTTTCATATCCACACAAGTTGTGTGTGTGTGTGTGTGTGTGTGTGTGTGTGTGTGTGTGTTTCTTATATTTTTTCTAAATAAAGGAAACTGAAATGTACGTGACCTACTAGAAGTCTTAATGCATGGAACAACAGATGTGTGCATCCCTGGGGGCAGGCATACTCGGGAGCTACATGAGACCCACACAGCTATTCAGTGGTGGATTGCTGGTATATATATGAACTGGAATTAAGAAAAAAAACTTATGTTAAAAATTCTAAAGACTGGCTAATTACTACTTGATTGTAGAGAATTCAGATTTTGCAACTTCAGAGCCAACATTACCCTAGGCTGACTTTAACTCCTTCATTAACCATTTGTTGTCCACTTCTGTTTTGAACCTAACATCCTTTTCACTATGAGTTAAACCTTTTTGGATTGTTTTAATTTAGTAGAGCCATACTTCTACCAATACAAAACTGCGACTGTCAAAAGATAGTATCTGAGACTCATAGCAGAGATTTCCCCACATGGCTGTAACCAATCTACCAAATATCCTTGCCAATGTTTTTGGAAAGTGCCTCATAACTTTCTTTTGCTATGTACCTATAAACACTTCATGAACTTGCTTCCCCATTGAAATGCAGTATCTGGGGCAACCAAAATCCAAGTTCCCAAGCCATGACATTCAAATCTGACTCAAGAATAAACTCTTATTCTCCTTTAGATAAGAGGTATGTTTTGCGGAGGGTACGTGCAGAGGGTGCAGCCCTATAAAGTCACCTCCTACAGAGTCTGAGGGTGGAAGGCCCTGGTGGGGCCAGACAGGAAGCAAGGATTCTGAGCCGGGTTCAGATTCCACATTCTGAGCCGGGTTGTGACTTCTGTATTACCATTGAAACACATTCACCCACTTTGTTGGCTGCATTATAAAATAAAGTGCAGAATGTATTGGTTTTTTACGAGGGTGTGGCATTAGAAACACTGTCACTCTTCCTAATTAAAATAACTATATATCTTTAACCCACCCTTTGCTATTCCAAGGATAACTGAGCACGTTGCTTGATTTGTACACTCCTGATTTCCATTTGAGTAGATCATTATTGCAATAAGTAGATGCAGATGCTTAAGTTAATTTTATTGTTAATGCTTCAGGGCATTTTTTAAGAAAATGCACAAAGCTTTTAAAAGTCCAATAAATTATATTGGGTCTTAATTTAGTTCATGTTCTACCTTCAAATGAGGAAGGACACAAAAGTGCTCTTGAATTTAGATCCTGATTTTATCACCAATTTGGGTGAGTATTTGAATTACTAGAATGGGCAAGACATACTCTCAGAATGTTACTTATGTGTTAACAATCCCTCATTAGCTGGATAAAGAATTACATCTTGACTAAAATTGGTAAGAAGCTTATAAACTATCGTATTATTCACAAATAATGACAACTTGGAGGCATACATTATGCCAGACTCATGTCAACAGAAATGAATATTTTCTAGAATCATTCTATAAAAATGCTGATTACCCTCGGCACCCTCCAGCCACAGACTCTTGATGCAATTGTCGGCAAAAATACCTTTGATTCAGTTAATTATGTATGATAACATCTGGGAGGGATTAAATAAGTATTTTATAAAGAAAAACAAAATGGGGCATGATTAAATGTGCTTCCATGGGTTGTGGAATATTGATTGTTTGCACCTTAAATTTCAATTTATGCATTTCCAATCGAGGGTGACAGGCCTTACTAGGTTTCACTTCTCAACTCCCAGAAGTGTCTTGAAGTCAGATCTGAAATTCCATGTTTCAGATACTCAGAGGTATGCCTGTGCACGCAAACAAATACTCCTACCAACTAAGTTTTGTAAAGTTAGAGAAAGGTACTGCAATATATATATATATATATATATATATATATATATATATATATATATATATATATATATATCTGGGAATAGTAGGCCATTGTAACACTGGTACACAGCCATCGCATGTTCAAAGAGCTTGAGAGGAGGGAAGAATTCTCTCAATGTTTTTAATTTCATTTATTTACTTATTGCATGTATGTGTGTGTCTTTTTGTGCACACAGGCTGATCACAGTGCACACATGCAAAGATCGAAGAACAACTTCAGTATTCAGTACTTACTTTCTACCATGTGGGTCCTGTGAATCAAAGTTGGGTTAGTAAACTTGGTGACAAGTACATTTTACTGCTGGGCCATGTCAGTAGCACAAGAAGAAGTTTGTAATGACATTTGAGGATTGCATCTAGTTTTTAAAATGAGAATTGTTCTCCATAATAACAACAAAAAGTGGCATAAACCCAGGGTTGAATAAATGATTGTCCTTGTAGAGTTACTTGTGCATAAGATGCCAATAACTTCTGTACACTGTAGTTGTGTGGCCACCATTGATGTTACTATGACTTAGCAGCCAATCAAGAGGAAGAATCATTCCCTCATAGCCTCCCAGGTTTATGTACTTTTGTATTAGAGTTGTCTCAAGCAGTGCCATTTTGATTTCGGCAGCTTTCATCTTTCTTTCACAACCAGAATCGTGAATGATGTTACTTTTGTGGAGTGCCCATGTGGAAACAGATCTTCCAACATATCCCGTCACGGCAGAGCCAGAAATACTCTCAACTCTTTATACCCACAACTGACTCTTCCACATTAGTTGTTTGAAGTCTTCTCCATATATCTCCTCTGTTCCCAGAACAACTTTCTCACACTCCAAATCCACTTTTCTTCTAATTGGTACTCACCTTCCATTTCGCCCAAATATAGGTGCCATCTTGAAACCCTCATCATCTTTCCTCTCTGGGCCTACTAGCTCTTTGAAAAGAGATTTTATCTGTGTGTGTGTGTGTGTGTGTGTGTGTGTGTGTGTGTGTGTGTGTGTATAAACCCACACAAGCGTGTGAAAGTCAGAAGATAACTCTCAGTAGTTAAATCACTTTGAGGGATCCAGGGAAAGAACACAAGTCATCCCCTCACAAGCACTTCTACCCTCCCAACCATCTCCCTGGCCTTAAAGGAATTAAAAAAAAAAAAAAAAATGTGTTCCTACTCATACAGAAATTTAAGCTTAAGTCACCCTCAGACACACTCTTTCAGTCACTCTTCTATAGAACAGTCTATTCTTGAACCTGAGATCAGCACTCATCTCCTTGTTCCCTGTCATAAGGGCAGCAGAGAAAAGGACTCAGTCCTATTCTAACCTGGCCCCAGTTTTGGCTAGTAATCTGCTTCTTTGTAATCTGCAGACCTTGTCTGCATCCAACACTGCCCATATCATCCACAAATACCTATTGAGATAATCACTTCTTATAAGCCATGGCCTTTTCCACCTGTGTCCCAGATCCCGAATAATAACTCAGAGGTTTAATATTATTAATAAGTACCTAGTCCATTAGCTAACCTGGTTCCTCGACTAATTCTTGGCATCTTATCCCATTTACTCTAGCTTGAGTTCATCTGTGTGTCTGGCTTCCTCTTCTTGGCTTCTTACTTCCATCTTCTCTGCCTCACAGTTCAAAAATCCCCTCCTCCCACTTGACACCCTCCCAACCGGAAGTCCCGCCTTCCGCTCCTGCCTCAGCTTATTGCCCATTAGCTTTTTATTGACAAGTGATTCTTTTACACAATGCACAAGGGATTATCCCTACACTTCTTTATATAAGGATTTTCAATACAATTCACAAATAAATTTGTTCTTTTACAATAAATGTTAAAATGCATAATTTCAACGTTTCCCCAACTGCATTCTTCTCTTATATTTTACATCCTGACCACTGTTTCCCCTCCCTCTCATCTCCCTGAATCCCCCACCCCCACTCCACCTCCCCTTGACAGGCATTTTTTTTTTCAAAATATCTAGGAAAATTTCAGCTGCAGATGTTTATACCTGAATTTTTTTTTCTTTAAACCCAGGGAGCCTGTTTTTATTTTCTGCTGTATGGCAGTCCATATCCTCCATAAGACATGTTTGTGGGAAGACTTTGATAGCACCACTAATCTAGCAGAAATTCTAGTTACATTCATATAGAAAACATGTTTTCTTTCATTGATAGTTGAGTTGTCAGAGACGTTCCATGTGCTGGCATTAACTGATCCCTACAAGCAATCATGTAGGGTTTACTCTTGGGCTACTTCATCCACTGTTTCCTGGGACACAGTAGCTGTACTAATAATATTCTTGAGCCTTCTGCCAAACTGAGTCAACCATCCCCCAATATTCACTGTTGCCTTAATTTTGAACAAAGCAAGGAGATACACAGTGCAACTTTGATAATATAGACAAACATTGACATTTATCAAATGTATTATCATCAGCAATGTTGGTTAATTAGGATGAAGTCATTACTCTAAAACCAATGGGCATAAAGGAAACATTCAAAAACAATCTGCTTAGGCATCTCTCCAAAATAACTAACAGTTTAAAATGATTATGTTATTGCCATCGTTCACAACAGCTGTAGACCTTCAAGCTTCAGAGCCTTCCCTACCTACCAAAGATCTAAACAAAAGCAGTTACCAATCAGAAGTCTGTTAGAATTTTCAGTCTTTTCTGGACACAGGCTAAGCTCTGTGTCTCTGAGTACCCCTACATTTCTATAACTCACACATCTTTTCACTACCAATGTCCTCCATTATTAAAGATTAACCATTCAAAATTTCAGAGGTCTCTATGGGGCAATTGCAATTTTCTATGGTTCCCCAAATCTGTGTTTGTCTGTTCATCCTACTAAAACAAAATATCTGAGTCTGGATAATTTGTAAACAGCAGAAATTTACTCTTCAAAGTTCTGAACCCTGGCAAAGTCAAGATGAACGTGCTGGTGGATTGAATGTTCTCTAGACATTCCCCCTTGTTTCCAACATGGCAGATTCTTGCTGTACCCCCACAAAGCAAAAGAAGTTCAACACTGCTTCTTCATGTGGTAAACAAGATGGAAGACACAGGAAGGAATCTGAGGTCATATTTGTGGGGACAGAACCCTCAGGATTTAATTACTTCCCAAAGCCCTAGGCCTCAAACCCATCACTTTGTCACTTATATCCCAATGTATGAATTTCAAAAGGACACACATTCAAACCACACCAGCATTGGGTGTGATTTTAAACTGTTTCATTCCAAACATGTCTCAAGATGAAGATATTTCAAAATACATAAACGCTCTTCAATTATCATTTCTTGTAGTTTTTCCTATAAAAGAGTTGTCCTATAGAAAGAGTGTGGCTATAACTCTCCCTTCCCTGCCCACATAACATCCTAAAGTATGAAGGCTTACAGAGGTGCAAATGTGTTCTACGTTGGATGATGTAGTGGGAAACATAGTTCTTATGGTGGAGCTGGAGGTAGATATTCAAATGAACTCAACCAATTTTTTATCCCAAGTCCTTTATTAATGTTAGTTTGAATCTAGAAAGGTCATTAAAGTGTACTGTTTCAGCAAAGCTTGGTGGCTTCTCCAACATATTCTACTCATCTGCTGAAATCTTTTCCTCAGATGGCTAAAGAGAAGAACTCCAAGGAATAAACATATTCCTGAACTTTCCTTTCCTTTCCTTTCCCAGGAGGCTAACATCATTAACCCAAAAAGGAAACGGTATTGTTGCGTATTGTTTTATACATTCTAAGTGGAATCTTGTTAGCCATCCGTAGAAATTAAGTAGCGTGTAAGTAGTGTAGCTCATTCATACCCCACCTGTGCAAGCTGTGGCCTCAGCCCCTAGAACTAGAAGGGGGTAATGCGAAGACATTAATTAGAGAATCTATTAAATATTGTATCAGCTCTTTTGCTTTATGTTTCTACTTCAATTGGTTTAGTTAATAATGTATGCTAATTTTTGCAAGTCTGATGATACAGGTATTAATGAAACTAAATCAAGTAGATAATGTCAGGTTTACAGGACACAGTGTTTTAGTTTGTTTCAGATCGTTTCCACAAAAGATGACAGGTACAATCATAATCCAAGGTAACAAAAATAAAGAAACAGGATATGTTTCTCATTAATAGGAAAAATAGCCTTTCTCATGTCTCTGGATCATATAGAAACAACATTTTTGGGTCATTTTCTTAATAAGAGAGTATCATGCTCGATAAGAAAAGTACCATCATATACAATTTAGGAAAGCACCAAGGACAATTTTTAAAGGGAGAAACTTTACAAGCAACCCCAGCACTGAGATTACCAAGAGCCTTAAAATCTACACAGCTCTGGTTGAAATCCTGACTCTGTTGAGTAGTAATTGTGTGTACAATTGAGAAAATTATACTAATCTCTATGTTCTACTGTATTCCCACGCAAAATGGAGTTGCTGAGGAATTTTCAGAGGCCATTCATTTGTTTTTTTTTTTTTTTTAATGTACATTGTTGTTTTGTCTGCATGTATGTCTGTATGGGAGGTCTCAGATCTCCTGAAACAGGAGTTACAGACAAGTGTCAGCTGCTGTGTGGGTACTGGGAATCAAACCCAGGTCCTCTGGAAGAGCAGGCAGTGTGTTTAACTGCTGAGCCATCTCTCCAGCCCCAAGAGACCATTCTTAAGTAAAGAATCAAAACCTCTGTTGAAACCACTTTTTCTTCACTTGCTTGCTTTTGTCTGTAATATCCTAGAATGAGGCTTGGGGAAAAGCAGAGAGCCTAACGTAAACATTTTGTTTCTAAGTTCCTAAATTGGTAAGTTGAGTTTCCCACAGCAACAATACCTCTCTCCTGAGCCTTTGGATAGCACCAGGCATCCCGGATGAGGGCAATAAATGAGGTGGCAAGGCAAGAGCAGTAGAAACAGACTCCTAATATACAAGTGTTTAGTCGCCTGTGGGAGACAGTAGCCTCCAAAGATTTCTGGGGACTAAGTTACATAGTTACAACCCAAGCTTTATTGAAGAGGCTGGTCTATCTGGGGGGTACAAATCAGTTTATTTTCTGAGAGCACATTAACATGTTTGGAGACAGATACTCTACTCGGGATTATAGAGGGAGTCATCACTGGATAGTCTAATGTCTGGATCTCATTGTCCCATGTCCACTCTTAGAAGCATTCTCAAACGTAACACTTATTACATTACTTTTGAAGAAACACATTCTTAAAAGGAACTGCATTTTTGACTTGCATGCCTAGCATCTTCCAACACAAAATTGGCACGTCTTTGAATTATTTACCTATGTTCTCAGTTTCACGGTGATCTGAAGCTCTTCACCCTGGGGATCCATCCTTATTATTCCTCATTACTGAAAAAGAAGTCCCCTGGGAGGAATAGCTGCCATAAGACCCTCAAAGTACCTGTCCCTCAGCCTGGAGGAGGGCAATAAATGAGGTGGCAAGGCAAGAGCTGATAGTAGAAACCTTAGACTCCTAATATGCATGTGTTTAGTCGCCTGTGGGAGACAGTAGCCCCAGAGTTCCTTAAGGCAAGAGCTGATAGTAGAAACCTTAGACTCCTAATATGCATGTGTTTAGTCGCCTGTGGGAGACAGTAGCCCCAGAGTTCCTCGGGAACTATGTTACATAGTTACAACACATCCCATCAACACATGGTAGGAGATGTAATTTTTTTGACATAATGACTAATGCTCACTAGTCTGTTTATTTTTACCAAAATATTGTTGTTTATACTGCTAGATATTCAGGGGTTTACTGTTGACAGTTGTGCTTTTTCTTACTTTGGAGGAAATAACTGGTATTCTTAAATCATTTTCTTAAATCTGTCTCAGTTAGCTTGAAATGGCAGTATGCACCAGTTCTCGTAGCACTGGGGAGGTGAGGGATGAGCACTGTGAGTTCCAAGCCAGCCTGGAATAGCTAGGAAGATCCTGCCTATAAGGAAAGAAAATAACAAACGTTTCTAAGACTGTGTATGAAAAGGTAACTGTGGTAGTTTGAATATGCTTGGCCCACAGAGTGGCACTATTAGGAGGTTTGTCCTTGTTGGAGTAGGTGTGGCCTTGTTGGAGTAGGTGTGGCCTTGTTGGAATAGGTGTGGCCTTATTGGAATAGGTGTGAGCCGTGAGACCCTTGTCCTAGCAGTCTGGAAGACAGTCTGCTCCTGGCTTCCTTTAGATGAAGATGTCGAACTCAGCTCCTCCAGCACCATGCCTGCCTGGATGCTGCCATGTTTCCTGTCTTGGTGACAATGAACTGAACCTCTGAACCTGTAAGCCAGCCTCAATTAAATGTTGTTCTTTATAAGAGTTGCCTTGGTCATGGTGTCTCTTCACAGCAATGGAAATACTAGATAAGACAGGAATCATTTCTCCACAGTATATTTTGGTGTGTTTTGATAGTTTCAGATCATTTTTTTTATATAAGTAACGCTCTAATAAACATGTATTTTTTTAAAATTTTATTTGTATACTTGTTTCTTTATCTGAATATTTTCTTTCAATTTCTACTTTAAAATATATTTAACTTGCAGGATTTTCTAAAACATACTCATCTATGCAATGTCAAAGAAATACAAAATGCAATATCACGTGGTATATTATTTGGAAGTCTGTAATAATAAGTTTCTAATTAACTCAAATAAAATTCCAGCTGAAAAAAAAATGATGTCAAAAAATTTTAATGACATGACATGCAGTATAAGATATGTCCAGTTAATAAGACTTTTGTTCAAGTAAGGTGATGACTTTATATGACATTAATTTAAACTAGAATATGTTTCAAGCAGTAAACAATGCAAATATCATTTTCTATGATGTCATAGATGAGATGCTTTGCTGGTATATTTGGAGAAGAGATCAAGTCCACAGAAAGCTCTTCATAAGACTGACATATTTACTTTTATGTCACTTCTTATACTGTTCTGGTTGGTGGATTAAAATAAGCCTTATGCAATCCAATGCCACAAGACTATACTAGCAAGAAGGAACTAAAACTTGCACATGGTGTGCTTCTTATTATACAGAGGCTGTCTTCTGAATTAGATCAAATGTAAGAAAAACTTATGACCATATCCCCATCTGATATCTGTCATGGACACAATTGAAGAAAAGAAGAGAAGAACCAATCTGTAAGCATTTCTGAAAAGAAAATGCTTTAAATGTATCAAAATTTAAATTCGGGATTCTTTGAGTAATGTTAAAGTCTATAACAAAGTTATAAAAACATCATCAACCATTTATCCAAAGATGGTAAAAGTATATTATATGCAATCCAAAGAATATAATTGAACTTAAAAAGTTTATGTGTGGCCTTAAGAAAGAAATCTGCTAAGAAGAACTAAAATGACAAGAAGAAAAGGGAATGCTTGTATTTGTCATTCCATAGTAAAAGTACAATTATAATAGTGAACTATTATGAGTTCCAGAAAACACTAAATAGGATCTCTGTGTAGAAAAGTGGCTCTTTGTCTTCCAAGTTTTATGAACATATAAACACCTCCATTGCTTCAGAGGTTTTAAGTTTGGTCAGAAATAAAAAAGCTGTTGCAGAACTCTATTCAAATATTTTGTGTCTAGAAATATGCCAAAATCATCCAGATTAAGACTTTAGTTATAAATCAGGACAGGATGCCAAAAGTAGGGGTAGTCCATACCTACATATATATTTTTCCATAAGACAAGTATTGACAACTTAAAACATTTGCTTAACAAGATGCCCGACATTACAATTTCAAGGAACTTAAAATCTTCTATAAAAGTAACTTCTTATTGATACAATCATAAATCTGACCACTAAAGTTTGTGGAGACATCTAAGACTCATGAGATTAGGAGTTTTTCTTATTCTCTTTACATCCTGCTCACTGCCCTTTCCCAGTAACCCTCTCCCACAATCAATCCCCCATCTCCCCTCCCCTTCTCCTCTTAAGGGCTTGGGGCTCCCCTGGGTGTCTTCCACCCCAGCACTTCAAGTCATGAGATTAGTTTTAGGCAAAAATCTTTCAAAAGAATTTCAATATGCATTCTTCAGTAACTTACTAGAGATCCATTTTGATAATGTCATTGATGATGGAAATCATTTAGAACATCAAATCTCAGTACCTTATCCACCAGAGAAAACTTCCAACTAATTTCTTGGCCACAATAAGATTCAAGATAAGATTAAGAGGACTAAGTATAAACAAAATGAAAAGGGATCTTAATTACCCTTTTACAATCTTTTTTTCTTTTTTTTTTATTGGATATTATATTTACATTTCAGATTTTACTCCTTATCCCATTCCCCCCACCACCCAGGAAGCCTCTATTTCATCCCCTCTTCTCCTACTTCTATGAGGATGTGCCCCCACCTACCCCCCACTACCACCTCCCCACCCTCGAATTCCCCCCCCTTCCCCACTCAGTGTTCAGCCTTCATGGGAACAAGGATCTCCTCTCCCACCTATGTCTGACAAGGCCATCATCTCTTAGATATACAGATGGAGTCATGGGTCCCTCCCTATGTGCTCCCAGGCTGGTAGTTTAGACTCTGGGGAGCTCTGGTTGGTTGGTATTGTTGCTCTCCTCATGGGGCCACAAATCCTTTCAGTTCCTTCAGTCTTCTCTCTAACCCCTTCATTGGGAACACCTTGATCAGATCAGTTGTTAGCTGTGAGCATCTGCATCTGAATATGTCAGAATCTGGTAGACCTCCAAGTAGACAGCTATTATCAGGTTCCTATCAGCATGCACTTCCTGACATCCACATCAGTGTCTACCTTTGGTGACTGCACATGGGATGGATACACATGTGGAATGGTCTCCAGATGGCCTCTCCTTCAGTTTCTGTCCTACACTTTGTCTCCATATTTGCTCCCTTGAGTATTTTGTTACTCCTTCTAAGTAGGACTGAGGCGTCCACACTTGGTCTTCCTTCTTCATGATCTTCATGTGGTCTGTGAGTTGACTCTTGGCTATTTCAAGCTTTTGGGCTAATAACCACTTATCAGTGAGTGACTACCATGTGTGTTCTTTTGGGATTTGGTTACCTCACTCAGGATGATATTTTCTAGTTCCATCCATTTACCTAAGAATTTCTCTAATTCATTGTTTTTAAAAGCTGAGTAATACTCCATTGTGTAAAATGTACCACAATTTTTGTATCCATTCCTCTGTTGAAGGACATCTGGGTTCTTTCCAGCTTCTGGCTATTATAAATAAGACTGCTATGAACGTAGTGGAGCATATGTCCTTGTTATATGTTGGAGCATCTTCTGGGCATATACCCAGAAGTGGTATAGCTGGGTCCTCAGGTAATGCTATGTCCAATTTTCTGAGGAACCACCAGACTGATTTCCAGAGTGGTTGCACCATCTTGCAATCCCACCAACAATGAAGGAGTGATCCTCTTTCTCCACATCCTTGCCAGCATCTATTATCACTTGAGTTTTTGATCTTAGCCATTCTGACTGTTGTGAGGTGGTATCTCAGGGTTGTTTTGATTTGCATTTCCCTGATGACTAAGGATGTTGAACATTTCTTAAGGTGCTTCTCAGCCTTTTGAGTATCCATAGTTGAGCATTCTTTGTTTAGCTCTGTACCCCATTTTTAATAGGGTTATTTGGTTGTCTGGAGTATAATTTTTTGAGTTCTTTGTATATACTGGATATTAGCCCTCTATCGGATCTAGGATTGGTAATGATCTTTTCCCAATCTGTTGGTTGCCTTTTTGTTCTATTGACAGTGTCCTTTGCCTTACAGAAGCTTTGCAATTTTATGAGGTCCCATTTGTCAATTCTTGATCTTAGAGCATAAGCCATTGGTGTTCTGTTCAGGAACTTTTCCCCTGTGCCTGGTTATTTAAGGGTCTTCCCCACCTTCTCTTCTATTAGTTTTAGTGTATCTGGTTTTATGTGAAGGTCCTTTATCCACTTGGACTTGAGCTTTGTACAAGGGGATAAGAATGGACTGATTTGCATTCTTCTACATGTTGACCTCCAGTTGAACCAGCACCATTTGTTGAAAATGCTGTCCTTTTTCCACTGGATGGTTTTAGCTCCTTTGTCAAAGATCAAATGACCATTGGTGTGTGGGTTCATTTCTGGATCTTCAATTCTATTCCATTGATCTTCCTGCCTGTCCTTTTACAATCTTATCTAAGATATTCTATAAATTATGAGGGCATTGGCTAAATTTGTTCCAGTTTTCAGCTTTTGTGAAAGCCAAGACTTTCTTGTATTTGCTTTGTGGTCACACAGCACTAAAATATAAACCTATCTAGAAAAGATAAATAACACCAGAGTATAATGCAATAGAGAAGATACAACAAACAAAGCAAATATATGCTACTTACTCTTAGGAAGTCTTCAACCTAGCAAAACAAAGTATGGGCTAGCAAAGGGGCAAAAGCTTTGGGAAAGTAGCCAAAGAAATGTCAATTCGCCTTAAAAATGGGTCATAATTTGTAGCAGAAACGGCTGAGAATAAACAGGTAAGAGAAATACCATGAGAAATATTTCAGAGTGATACAAATATTTTTCCCATGAAACTCTTATCTGTGTATTTTATTTTCCACATCTCAATAGTTTTATAAGAAAGAATGAGAGGAGAGAGAGAGAGAGAGAGAGAGAGAGAGAGAGAGAATGAATTAAGAAATTGAATACCATTTCACCAGACGTTTGTCATGACTCAGGAAGACATAATGTTTTGGCTGATAGCTAAAGACTGGGATAAAAGAGACAGGCTATTTAAGACACTATTTGGGAGTAGACTGGGCAACTAAAGCCTTGCGTTGTGATTATTCAGGAACAGATTCTTTTCTGTCATGTTAATTATGTTTCAACAGGTAAGATTTCAGACTAAACCCAATTAATTTAGTGAGACTAAAAAGAACCTACAATTGATTGGAGCCACTGGATAGTGAATAAAAACATTTGCTTCAGGACAATAAGGCAAAAGGATTTTAAATTCCAAGACAGACTAGACTAAAAAGTGAGACTCTGTCACAAAAATCTAAGCACGCACACACACACACACACACACACACACACACGCACGCACATGCACACGCGCACACACACACACACACACACAGCATAGCTTCATGTAAGCCTGTCAGTTACCTTGTACTGTTACCATATAGTGTCTGAAACTTCTCCTTCAGGATTAGCATGGGGATATTTTAAACCATGATGAAGCAACACAAAATAGTAAATGCTCATTTACTAATCTTTGATGACCAATTAACTAACATAATACAAATGTTTTCTCAGGTTAGAGCAAAAAGACACAATTCAAATTATAAGGGAAAAAAATCAACAAATCTTAATGTTTTAGTCAGGACCATAATACTTTTTGCTCCAAATCTCAAATAATGACAAAATGAAAATTTAGATTCAATAAACCAAATATTAAATTCAGCTATCTTCAGGTCACCAAAGATAATATATACTATGATTTAAAGATCTAAGCCAATGATAAAAACAAGTGATTGTCCCAGGAGGCAGAATTATTTAGGGCACCTGGTACCAACTGAGCACAGCTGTTAAAGTAGAATACCGGTGTTTCCAGTTTCTCTAAACCTATTACGCCACTCAATAGCCCATCCTGGTGTGTTGTTTGCTTTTTTGATAGCCAAACAAGACAGACTGATTGATTGAATCACTCTCAGGTATTCGTTCTTCCAACAAATATTTATTGAAGGATTCATAATCTCAAGCACTGGGCTACAGGATTTCTCTCACATCACTTAATTGAAATTCCACCAGTATTCTCACGTTATAATGAGGATTAAGTCAGCTAATATTTACATGGTGTTTAAAAGAGTCCATGGCACATAGTAAGTGCTATATAAATAGGTGTTAAATAAATTATACTGGAGTTTACTGTAATATGCTCTTTGTATAAGGTTGCTGTAGAACTTCTTTTGCAAAGAATTTTTATCAGCTTAAGAGATCACATCCATCCTGAAACATAAGGTGGGAACTGTGCATAAAAAAACAACTATGAATATATGCCCATATTAAAATCATCTGGTAAAATAGCAGTGTCATAGGACTGGCACAGAGGTCTACCTCATCTTTAAGCATTTATTTCTCATGTACTTATGAAATTCTAGACCAGATTCTAAGTTCTGTTTTAAATAAAATAACTCATTTACATCCCACATTATATTACTGTCATTTCTTCTAGGCCCTTACCTACCTAGGTCCAGGAGCCATTCTGACATTTGATATCTGCCCTCATCCACTGTCCTAAATGAACCCATTGTATATGAAAACACCAGCAAGTTGCAGATGGCATGTAAGAGTTAATCACCATTCAAGGTGAGATATTGATTGATTCAGGATTAGATGAACTTGGGTTGTCATGGGATCCCTTTGAAAGGTGTCTTCGAATTGAAAACCTCTTTAGAAATACAGCAAAGGAAGCCACTCATAAGATCATTAAAAAGTGTGTCCCTTCCCTCAACATCATATTTAAATCTGGAAAACAATGAATAACTTTTCCATCTTGAGGAGATAAAAGACCCACCCCTGCCCACCCATATTCCAAGCAAACAGCAGGATGATATCCCCTTCCTCTTACAGTTCATTTCTATCCTGTGACTAAAATAGGAAAGGAGGGGGAAAGATGCAGAGGCTTCATGACAATGCTTACAAACTGATCCTGCCAACTGTGGTGTCCTCCTTAGCTGAACACTTCCAGGGCCTCTGACACTGGGTGGGAGCGACTGGAGTTAGAGTAGGCAAACAGAGAAACCTCAATATGTTTTCATGCAAATGTTCACAGTAGACTCTGCAGGCCTAACGCCTGGGCCTTCTGCAGAGCTCAGCTAAGCCTTTCTATCAATCATGATGATCTGGTGCCCCCCTCTGGCCTCAGTGCAGCAATGTTCTTTAGCTCCATCAAGAAACTACAGGATTTTTGAGCCAGGATGATATCATCAGAAATCTACCTGCAAGAGAAACCTAGCTTTCTCCGAGCTTACAATAATTATTCTAATTCTCCCAGGCAAAGCAAAACTTGGCAGGCTGACTGCCTGCTCTTAGACTCAGTGTACTTAGGGGATGTAATTTTGCTTTATGTATTTTTAAACATTCCCCATGGAGATATAGTGCTCGTCATCTCTTTACAGTTAAAATGAGTAACCTGCCTATGCTCTGTTCAGGAGAGTAAGGCGATTTACTCAGGAGACCCATTCTGTAAGACTCAAAAGACTTAGAACATTGTGCAGATAAAGTCTGTATCAGGAATGAAAGTTAAACAAGATTACCACCCACGATCACCAAACCATTATTTCAAGTTATTTGCTAACCCTTACCCAAGCTTCACATGCTTTTATCTAAAGAGACACAAGCTGTACACAGTTGCAGAAAGCTTCCGATACTCTCCAGTGATTTCTTTCCACATCTAAAGTCCCTATCACTACAGTCCCTCTCTCTGATGTGACTTTTAAGGAGGCATTATTATCTGATCCTTGTGACAGCACATACAAGGGCTCCTAGTTTGTGAGCTGAAAGGGTTGGGCAAGTAGACATAACACGTTGCTGAGAGACATGGATGAAGTAGAGAACATGGGCCCTGTAGGAACAACTCTAAGGATGTCAGCTCCTAAACGACCAAGATGGCAAACTGAAGGTCAGAGCATAAAGAGCCCAGGAAGATGCTCATGAGTTCGAGGAAGGTGATAATGGAGAGACTCTGGGAATGGCTTTCAGACATTAGTTTCAACTCTTAATGCCACAGGTAACACAGAGGAGACACGAGCCAAATAGGAAAGTGCGTGAGACACCCTAGTTTCCCCTTTTAGTCCATCAGAGTTCTGAAACTCAGGTTCTCCTGGTTGGAATATGTAACTGATTCTAACTTTTTATTTGAACTTTATTGATTTTTGTGAACTTCACATCACACATCCCAATCCACTCATCTTCCCATCCCTCTCTATCTGCCTTCTCCTCATGCAACCTCTCCCTCCAAAAGGAAACAAAAATAAAAAAAGAAGAAATAAAAAACATCTCATCATGGAAGCTGTAGTGTGTCATGGCATGTCATACAGTATTATCCACTTTTTCCCAAAAGGTTTATTTGCAAATGTTCGTTACAATAAGTCATTGGTCTGGTAGGAGGCCTCTGGCTTCTCCTATACTATCAATACTGGATCCTCACTGGGAGTCCTCTTGGATATCCTGTTATTGCTCTGTCTCATTACTTTTGAGTGATTAAAAAAATAAAGCTAAAACCACCTCTAGACAAATTTTAAAAATCAACTTTGAGATATAAAATAAAAAGCAAACCAAGGCTATAGCTATTTCAGATAACTTCAGAATCAACTCAATTTGTGTCCAGTAAATATTTTTATTAGAGCTGAATGGGGTGAGGAAGAGTTTATTGGCTGTGTGGGACTTGCATTACTGGTAACTCCCATGGAAATCGGCTGTCTAGTCTTCAATAAAAAACAGAATGCACAGAACGCTGAGGACACAAACATTATGAACATCAGGGTTATAAGTCAAAGGCATCCTACTAAAACATTCTTATGTCCATGAATATCATCTGTTGGCCAATTTCCAGAAAATTAATCTAAGTAAGTGACAACTTGATAAATAGCCATTTCCAGTAGTGCAGAGAGGTGACATTGAGTCATGCATAAATATTTCCTTTGGCAGGTGAGATGAACTGGATCAGAAAATCAATTGACACTGAAGTTAAGAACTGGAATTCTCTATCACGGCCCTTATCATTAGGATTGGTCAGAGCTCTTTGGTGACTGTCTTTACTTCTCAGTATGGTCTAACACTGGCTTTTTCTCCCCAATGCCTGTCATGGTGTTTGATGTAGAAACAGGATTTCTTGAATCTAGTGAGTGTTCCTTTTAGGCCATTTTGCTCTCTGGCTTCCTAGAACAGTAAATGCCTGTAAGTTCTGATCTGTCATAGTCAAAATAATTTTTAAATGAGTTAAAAACAGGGCCTGGTATGGCAAGCACTGTGTTTTCATTGTGTCAAATCTAGTAATGCTGTCTTATTTTAAAGATAGGGAGTCGGACCATGTCCACAACAAGCTTATATCAGTATCTGTTTTGAACTCTCCCAAAGAGACCCCAAATAATAAAAAAATTTTATTATATATTTTATATATATAATATATATATATATAGTAATATATATCAGTTTAAATAAGGGATCCCATCATATTAATAATAAAAACATGCAAAACCTCATCTTGAGGTTCAACAATTATTTTAAAGCAAGTTTCTAACCCCTTCTAATGCAACTAAAGAAAACACAGGATTACAAGTTCCAACACCATTCCCCTGGAAAAGTGTACAGGTGAAATGGAACAGAAAAATCAAATATGGGCCTAAAGAGATCTCAGTGGTAAGAGTACTTGACAGTCTTGTAGAAGACCAAGACTCAGTTCTCAGCAGCCTTCTGGCAGCTAACAACTGCCTTCAACTCCAGTTCTAGTAGATCTGGTTCCTTTTCTGGACTTCTTGGGAACAAAGCACCACATGTGGTGCATATGCATGCATGTACTCATACATACATATAAAATTAAAATTACATACAAAATTAAATTAGAAACAAAAGGACAAAGAAAAAGAGATAGAGAGAAGAGGGGGAGAGAAGAAAGAAAGGAAGGAAAAAGGAAGGAATGAAGGGAGGGAGGGAGGCAGGGAGGGAGGCAGGCAGGCAAAAGCCCCTTACTGGACCACAGCAGAAATATTTCATTCATTTAGTCAGACAAGTGCTTTGAGTTTACCCTATTTCTATTCATACCAGCTAATCAGGACAGAGACGCTCCAATATGTAGATTGAAAGGGACATTGTAGTCCTATCTGGAACAGTGATTCTCTTTTGATATCAGATCAGTATGAAAGGAGATAATAATGAATCGATGGCTTCAAGTAGCCCATTCGCCTCCCTGGCTCTTTGTAACCAGCAAGAAACTTAGCTCACCTGTCTTAGGAGCGAGCGAACAGGAGGCGCACAGCTTTGAATTCTGAGTAAGCCTTAGAGCATCCCTAGAGACGTCTGTCTCACTCAATCGCACATCTTTCCAAATGACCAACAGCCCCTCCGTGCAGGGCCCTGAATTTCCAATGGCGTTTTTTTGATTATGACATGTGCTTCTGGGAGCACAGATATTCTCAGGAAGAATAACAACTATAAACTCATTTTTACTTGATTCTATTTTTTGGCTTCCTGCTCTTTAATGCTTGTGCCAAGTCAGCCATTCATTGCCCCCGTGTAGAGGAAAAAGGCAGCGGCAAGATTGATGGCTTCTCTGTCTCTCTGCCCTCCCTGTGCTAATTAATAAGAAGAAAAGAACTTTAGTTGGTCATAAAATTCCTCATTGCAGCCGCAGTTTCTTCCCACTCTCCGCTTCACACATTTTACTGCCTACAAACAACTGTGGGCTTTAAGTTCCAATCTAACTTCCTCGGGGAGATCTAGTGAAGCGAGTCCGCGGCATGGTCGCTCTCCTTCTTCGGACAATTGACAGAGTTCCAGGGATACGAAAAATCTCATTTGGGAGCTGCACACCATCACCCACACATTAACTTGTCACCTTGAGTAATAAAGATCACAAACTCCATTTCATTTTTTTTCCTTCCCCATGTTGCCTGATAATATAAAAGTGTGTCACATCCCTTTGATTTGTAACTTGTGTGCTTGTTACAGACCCTTGCACAAACAGCCTGATGAAATCAAGGAAGCTGGATGACAGTTATTTTTTTAATACTCAAGTCTATTTCCCCATAAATATTCATGTACATAAACAGAAAAGTGTTAAATGGAGTGAAATCTCCGTAATTGTACAAATAGGAAACAGTCAAAGCATGCGTTCTCCGAGTGGGGTAGGAATGTCTTGGCTGGTGCCTGTGTTTAAAAGCAGCGACCCCACAGAACATAGGTAGGTATGGCAATCTGAGAGTTTTGAATACTGACGAAGCTATCAAAAAACGCCACATTGGTCATACTTAATCGGAAAATTACTATCTGCTCTTGCAGAGCTTGCCTTCCTTTGCATGACTTTTCTAATATGCAAACTGTACTTATGCCTGCATTTTAATAGTCTGTTTTCTGATGAATGAATCAGTACTCAGTGTTACAGGCACTTCACTAAACTTTAGGAAGGGGAAGAGCATGGTAACTGATAGCAGGTTTTGTCTGGATTTCTGATGGGCAAATTTCTAGAGAAGTAATAGAATTTTCCGGGAAGGAGCATCAACCTTTCTCAGGACTATTCTCCCATATTAACCCTTGGGGAGAAATCTTTAATAAATGGAATAGCACAGATGCCTTCAAGGATGCGGTAAAATATCTGGGCCTTTGCACTGAGATAAAACAAAAACATTGAGTGTTTTTGTTCGTTTAATTGATTGATGATTGATTAACTGATTGGTTGGTTGGTTGATTGATTTTTTAGTCCTGTAGACTGAACCCAACACTTCACCCATACTAGTCAAGTGCTCAAAACTGCGTAATGTTTCTAGACCAGCAAATCTTCTTTGATACACAGTCCAAGGGACTCACAGACCTCTAAACTTCAGCAAGCTGGATGGCTTCCATCACTTCTGTTCTCAGTTAGAAGTGTGCCTGTTGATATGCCACCAGTACAGTGGGGACCGGGGTAGAGATGGGCTGAGGTACAGCTACAATGAGAGAGAAGAGGTGTTCTATTTTCATTAGAACTGCTGAGTAGATAGGGTAATTCAAGCGAGACATGGAAAGGAAACAATTAGAGAACAGAAAACAAAATCAACAAAGCCTAAAGATTTTTTTGTTTATTTGTTTGTTTGTAGAGAAAACAAGGACATAAAAGGCTTTTCTCCACAGAAGTGCCTCACATTTTAATACCCATGAACTGATGACAAATTACATCTGTAATTTCCTTAATAATGTCAACAGCAATGGACTGTAGGTAACTGAAACCATGGATGACAAAGGCGAAACTCAGGCAGCACTGTGGGATTTGCATTGAAATTTTTTCCTAAAATTCCTAAAGAGGACAGCTTCCACTTCACTATATAGTTAACTATATATGTTACTGCATTTATTATTACTAGACAGAAGGGAGAAAGAGTATTGCCACTGTAAGATGACCCAGGGGGTAACATATTTGCCACAAAACCCTAACAATGTAAGTTCGACCCATGGAAAGATGGAAGGAAAGAACGGACTTCCCCAAGTTTACTCTGACCTCCACAAATATGCCAGAGCACACACATGGACCTGAATCTACACATTCACACTCATGCCTGCACATGTGTGCGAGTGCACACACACACAGAGCCAATAATAAAATTTCAAAGTATTTCTGCTTCTAAAAGAATAAGAATCAGTGGTTAAGAGTACTGACTGCTCTTCCAGAGGTCCTGAGTTCAATCCCCAGCAACCACATGGTGGCTCACAATCATCTATAATGGGATCCAATGGCCTTTTCTGGTGTGTCTGAAGACAACTATAGGTACTCATATAAAACAAATAAATAAACTGTTTCAAAAAATAAAAATCAGAGTATTAAATAACTAAAAAGTAATGAATAAACCAAGGAAAGCTGTCAAATTAAAGAAAAATAAATTACCTTTAATCCCAGCACTCAGGAGGCAGAGCCAGGTGGACCTCTTAAGTTCAAGGTCAGCCTGGTCTACAGAGTGAGTTCCAGGACAGCCAGGGATATACAGAGAAATACTGTCTGAAGGAAAGAAAGGAAAGAAGGAAGGAAGGAAGGAAGGAAGGAAGGAAGGAAGGAAGGAAGGAAGGAAGGAAAAAAGAAAGGAAGGGAGAAAGAAAGGAAGAAAGAATAAATTTATGAATCAAATATACTGAGAGTAATAGATTGAACACATATATTTATTTCTTTCTATTCTATAAGAATGCCTCCCATTTTTTAAAATTAGGAATGAGAAAACACAAGCCACAAAGGGAAACAGATAGGCTACAATACCACAGGTGTTATGGGTTTTGATAGGTTTTTTAAAAATAGAACAGAGAACTAGAGAGATGGCTCAGTGGTTGAGAGTACTAATTGCTCTTCTAGAGGACCTGAATTCAATTCCCAGCAGCCATATGATGGCTTACAACCATCTGTAATGGGATCTGACACCCTCTTGTGGTGTTTGAGGAGACCGATGGAGTACTCACATTCAGAAAAATAAAATCTTAAAAAAAAAAAAAGATAGAAAACAGAAGTGGGATTAACAGCAGCCTTAAAATATGAAAAACTTACGAATGTCCTGCAAAGGAAGATGCCACTAACCCATACCCAGGGCCTCATAGACTCTGGAAAGACACAGAGCTGAAGTGTGAGAACAGAGAAGAGAAGGAACAATAATAATAGAGGAGTCGGCTAAACAGCTAAAACCAGGGGCGCTAACTGAAGCTATGTGAAGGTCGAGCACTCTAAGCCTTTTCTCATGACCCCCACGCAGCTTGGAGGTTATCTCTTCTCTTCCCTCACCATTCTCCCATTGCTGACAAACAAGGTGTTTACACTCTGGAGAACTTGCAAGTAAACAACCCAGAAGACTCAAAATTATACAACAGACTTGAGGAGGGGTACAAGGGTGGAGAAGTTGAATTCAGAATAGAACTGCCTGAAAAATTCTGAGGAACAGTAGCTCACAGCTGTCTCCCTCCACTCCCCTTGCATAGAACAGAGGGACATAGATTCCATCATAGAACAGAATGTTAAGAAAATTCTTCCCCAGAAACCATCAAATACTGCCAAAGAAAACACACTCCAAAGCACTGAGTGCTCCTGGAGAAAACTGTATCCCTTCGGCTTATCCTTCAGGAAGTCTCTTTTGCAAAGCCCCAAGTCTGGGTAATTATAAGGAACAGAATATAAGTTTCTCACAGTTCGGAAAGCCTGGAATCACTGGGAGTGACAGGTTTGGCTATGTGACTAGAGCAGTTCTCTACTTTTAAGAGAGTGTATTGTTGCAGCATCTTCTGAAGGGAAACAACCTGTGGTCTCACACACTGGACTGTGAAGGATCAAGAGAACCAACCAGTTGTTGCATGAAGCCTTTCTATAAGGGACTTGGATCTCCCAGACGAAAGAAAGAGGAGAGCTTGTGGCCTAATCACCCCCACAAGTCCTACTACTTAAACCCATCACATTGGAGGGGGCTGGAGAGGACATGTTCAACCTGGAAAAGTCATTAGCAGAAAACAAAGAGCCCCTGGGTTCTCAGCTTCCAATAGCTTTTCCATTGTCTCACTCTTAAGTATAAATAAGCAGACAAGTGTGACAAGTGTGTGAGAAAATGTTCTACTAGAAATAGCAATAAAAAGAAGGAAATGAAGAAGAAATCAATGTCATGCAGAGTGTAAGAGCACATTTAAGTATTATTAGCATTCTGATAAATGAGATTATGTCAATAAAAAACAGGTTTTATTGTAAAGGAACAATGGATGATGGAAATTTTTTAAAAAATTAAAATCAGGGCAGATAAAAAATCACTGAACAAAAATGAGATTGATATTTTGTGTTTCAAATATCATGCCTTCTTTGGGTTGTGTTTGGCGGCTAACAAATTAAATACTTCAGCTCTAGTTATCTCTAACAACTAAACATTCTGTACTTTTTTGGGTGGAGAATTCTGGTCATTAGATTATACACTGTGATTTGTTCTCTAGTCCAGAGGCCTTCCTGCCCCTGAAATTCTTAGGAAAACATTCTGTACTTAAATTCTATGTGCCTGCCTTGCCGCTTGGATTATAAACTTTTGGCAAGCAGAAATCAAACATCTTTGCTTTAGACATCGTTTTCATAGCATTGAGACTTATGAAATATTTTTTAAGAAATCCTGTTGGAAAAGCTGTTTAAATCCCCCAAACATCTCTAAATCTTTTAAGATAGAAAAACCATGGAGGAGACGCTCACATGTTAAGCATATTAAATGGAATCCACTATAATAGTAAGAAATGAATCACTATGTTTTGGGTTAAATAACGATAGTAAGTGAGGTGAAAGAAGACATCTCATTACAAAGGTGGAAACAATGAACGCTTTGGAAGCTCTAGTCTACTCAACCAAAATGGTTCTCATTGAAAGTTAAGATAGATGTTCTGGGTTTTTCTAGTCCTGCACAGTAAACAGCAGTCAGTGATCAGTTGTATGCTAAACTGTGCCAAACGTGTTTGAAATGAAGAGCTGTGTGGAGGAACAAAACAGGACATCTCTCCTCAGAAAGCACAAAGTATGGCAAGGCAAGATCAGACTACAATCAAATGTAGTCGGTCCTTCCTTCTGAGGCATACTCAAGAATACGTGTTTCAGGCTGGGCGGCGCTGGTGATACATGCCTTTAATCCCAGCAGAGGCAGGTGGATGTCTGTGAGTTTGAGGCCAGCTTAGTCTATAGAGCAAGTTCCAGGATGGTCAGAGCTACACAGAGACACTGTCTGGACAAACAAAAAGAAACAACAAGATCAGCAACAAAATGTCAATAGTATTGTTACTTTATGGGGTCAGAGAAATTACTTAGCAGTTAAGAGCACCGGCTGCTCTCTCCAGAGAATTTGGGTTCAATTCCCAGCACCCATGTGGCAGTTCACACCTGTCTGTAACTCCAATTCCAAGGGATCTGACACACTCACACAGACTTACAGGCACATAAAATAAAATAATAATAAAAGAATACATATTTCAATCTTGAGTGAAAAAAAGCTTAGATTGGAAGATGATTTCTAGGAGAAGCCAGCTTAAACACATCCCCAAAGAACAAGTTAGGACATCCAGAGCAAAAAAAAGATATTTTGAACTAAAGTGGTAAGCCAGTTTGGCTTTCCTGGGAATGCAGGATTTGGGGTGATGGAGAAGACACTCGATGCTGAAGCAGGAAAGTCCCAGGCACACTGAAGGGTTGGCCATCCTATTCTTATTAGAAATGCTTACTTGAAAAGCAAAAGAAAACATGGATATTTGGGCCCCTAATAGATTCCAACAGGCTGGGAGTGCACACAAAAGACAAGTAGCCAATGAAAATGCAGAGGCCAATCATCTGGGGGTGGGTGTTACATGCCATAGAAGTTTGGAACACATCCCTGAGTCCATGAAGAACCATGAGTGGATTTTACTCACAGGAATGAAACAGTCAGCTTTGCATTTGGAAAGATCGAGTGACTGTCTTGTGCTTAGACACAAGTTAAAAAGCTAAGGTTGGGGATCCATCCTGTCTATAAACACCAAACCTGACACTGTGGTCATTGCCAAGAGGCACTTGCTGACAGGAACCTGTTGTGGCTGTTCCTTGGGGGGTTCAGCCAGCAACTGACCAATGCAGATGTGGCTGCTTGGAGCCAACCATCAGACTGAGCTCAGGGACCCTAGTGAGGGAGCTGGCAGGAGGACTGGAGGAGCAAACATGGATTGCAACCCCATAGGAAGAACAATGGTGGCTGCCTGGACCACTCAGTGCTCCCAGGGACTAGACCACCAATCAAGGAATGTACAAGGGTGGGGGGGAAATCCATGGCTCCAGATACGTAGGTAGCAGAGGATGGCCTTATCTGTCATCAATGGGAGGGGAGGCCCATGGTCCTGTGAAGGTTTGATGCCCCAGCGTAGGGGGATGCTGGAACAGTGGGACAGCAGAGGGTAGGTAGATGGAAGAGCACCTTCATAGAGGCAAAGAGGAAGGAGGAGCGGATAAATGTGGGATTGGGGGCATTGTGGAGGGGTAACCAGGAAGTGGGATATCATTCGAGATGTAAATGAATGGAATGATCAATCAATCAATAAATAAATAACCCAGGGGAGGAAGTAAATTGGTTAGAGGGCTACAATATTAATTTCTGAAGAAAAATTGAAATTTTGGCATTAAATCCATTGCAGAGATTTGAGCATGTAACACAATTATATTAAAACACTTACCTATGAAAGAATCATTACTATTCTTATGTCTCTAACTTAATAGCTCAATAGACAGAACTCTCACTCATCAAGAATGAAGATACAACACCAAAACCAGGCTGTAAACAGAGAATTTGAGTGAGTGGAAGGTGATATAGGTATTGATAGATTATCCTAACCACGGCAGAAGCTGGGTATTTCCAATAGCGTTCTTGTGCCCATGGCTGAGTGGTAAAGGTGAAAGCAAATATTCCTAGTCATTAGTATCAAGTTCTAAAGTGAGAAGACAATGCTATTAACTAATATTTAAATGATAAATAAAGGAAGAAGAGCCCAAAGTTACAGCTAAAAGGCCCCCGTGAAAAAGAAAATCTCCCAGCCCCAGGACAACCAAAGAACAAGGGCAGGGAAGGATTTCAAGAAAGAAATGGTTTGTGTAGTACTTGTGGCTTGTCCTGGTTACGTTTCTGTTTTAGTAATAAAACACCATGGCCAAAAGCAACTTAAAGAGGAAGGGGTTTATTTCAGCTTACAGTGAATAGTCCACCATGAAAGACAGTAGAGTATGAACCTGAAAGAAGGAACCAGAGCCCAAGGAGGAATTCTATGACTGGCTTGTTTCCCCATGACTCGCTCAGTGTGCTTTCTTATACTACACAGGACCACTTGCCTGATGAAGTGGGGCATATCCCACAGTGGACTGAGATCTTCCATATTATTCAATTAAGAGAATGCCTGAGGCTGGAGACTTGACTCAGTGGTCAAGAGAACATGTTGCAAAGTCACATGGAATAGACTTTTTGCCCAGGTAGTAGTCAGAAAGGTGAGAGTAATTACAAACTTAAGTAAAATGGACAACGTTCACAATGCTAACATTTTAAAGTTAGGTCTTTTCCTCTCACGAATGGGTCTTTGTGAGGCACTGCTCATGTCGGTAAGCACTTGCTCAAGGCCTTGAAAAGGTCCCTGCCATGACTGAATTCAAAAAATGTAATATCTTTCTTAAATATATGTTCTAAATTGTATAAGCCTCAGGCTCTAAAACATTTCAATCTACCTCTAAATATAGTATTAGTATAGATATAACTCTTTCTTGGTAATTTCAGCACAGACAAGGGAAAAATAGAGTTGGTTTTTCATTCTGAATGACTCTTGTCAAAAAGAACAAATGTTTCTACTCTGACCTTATACTAAAGATGCCCTTAACTCTTCTCCCTCAAGCTTGCCATTTCCCACAGACACATCAGGAAGTAAGGTGATCAAATCAACATGCTAAGACCTAGAAGAGTAAGATAATATAAAGTACTAGTTGCCATGGAAACCAATACACCATAAAGCATTTCATGTGCAAGCACACAGAGAAATACTTAATTTATGTGCCTTTTAATGCAACTGTTGGATACATTTCCTCTTCTTAGTTCCACACCCTCACCTACTCTTTAAGGTTTACCTTCAGGAATTTAATTCAATAACATCATCCACTGAGGTCAAGGGGCTACAACAGGTATACACTGGCAAAGGTTTTAAGGAAATCACTAGAACTGAATTCCCTCAGGGAAATCAATGTCCGTGCTTGTGGACGAAGCCTTGATACAGGCCTTCAAAACACTGGGAAGCAGCTTCCTGAGTGTCTAATGAGCACTTTGGTTTCTCCCTCCAGAAAAAAAAATACACATTTTCATTCCTTTGCATATGATTTCAGAATATTCTTGGAAATCCATACTTGGCCCTGGAATTTGATTAATCTCTAATCTTGTAGACATCATGATATATTATATGGTATGCTGTATTCATCAGTAATAATGGAGTGATCGATAACAGCCTGTTACATAAACTGCCCCTTATTGAAGATAATAGGAATTCTTTCCTTCTAAAGAAGTGCCATACAGTTCACAAGCTGACACATGCTTAGGTATAGCTTACACTTCCAATTTTACTACTGAGTAATACCTATTTTGTATTTAACTGTATGAGATTAGTTCTATGACCTAAGTATATCAGAAAAAAAGTAATCCTGGCATGGGAAGCTTAAAGAAATCTCAAATGCATACTGCTGGATGACTCGAGAGGAGGAAGGCTTGAAGACCCAGTCTTTCTCAACAAGTCTCCAGACATCTGTGCATGGTGAAATCCATCATGATGTTTTTTATGAATGTTGGCAATGTTAAAAGAAACAATTAGTGGCACTATGAACCAAACAAATTAAGTCTATTGTCAAGACTTCAATGGCCCCCTCATTGGTCTTTCAATCACCTCCCTAATGTCATGAATGAGCACTGAAGGATCCATACCCTGGAATTAGCCAGCGCTCTAACAGGAAGCCTCTGAAAAGGCTTCTCCTTAGTCACAAGAATGCCACAAGTGCCACTCTGGCAATTTCTTGATTTCCATCCCCATAGAGCCCAGGAGCTTGAGAAGTGACTCCCACAACGCACCAGTCCACAAGCTCCCATTATGTTTATGCATCACAGAGATATGTAACAGAAACAGGGCGTGGGTGGCCCTTTGCGCTGTGATTTTACATCTACAGTCTTTAAGATCAGAAGACTTGTTCAGGGTGTTCAGGAGATTCCGTTATCTTCGTGACAGACTAAGATTAAAGAATGTTCACTGTTGTGCTTTGTATTTATGATTTTACACTCTGCAGTTCATCTTGATGGAGTGAAGATTCCTTTCATTATTAAAATGTGTTTTCCAGGAGGGAGATGTAATTATTCTTTGAGTCTATACACTGACATCTATCTTTATATAAGTGAGTACAAACAACATATTAGTGGCTTCCAAGCAGAACGTCTTCTCCTTCAAATACTCTCAAAGCCATTGAAAAGAGAACACCAGAGGCAAAGAATAAAACGTCATAAGCACTTGAAGTGAAGAAGAAGAAATGCTCTTTGGCAAAAGAGTACTTCAACCATCTCCCTCCTCCCCCCCCCACCCCAATATAACAAGAAATAATAAGAAACTTTGTAGGAAAAAAATCTAACATGAAGTAATGGACTTTAGGTAGGAATAATCTTGGCATAGTACACTCAAGGTATGATTGAGAGCCACAGTCGGGACTCTACTGCATTGTTCAAATTGTGTGGGCATGTTCAATGTGTCATGTGATAGCATGGGGGCAGTTGCTGGCATTTCACAAATAAAAGCCAGGGGTGCTAAGTATCTAGTGCTATTCAAAACACTCCCACTCCAAGAAGGAATTTTTCAGGCCCAAACACAAACATCCCCTTTGAGTAACCCTGACAACAAATTGAATGAATGACAAACTGGCAGACTGCGGATCCAGGAACACAGTAGACAGGGTTCTGGGGCTACAGGGAGAATTCAGATTGTTATTAAGTGTGTGGCAGGCATCACTAAATGCCTTTTGAGCAAGGAAGTATTTTCCTAAGTCCTAGGGACAGGGAGCAGGGTGTCTTCACGGAGCATTGAGATCTCCTTGGAGTCCTGATTCCTGGACAGTCCCTTACACACTTGCCCTGAATTAGACTCTCTGAAATTGCCACTTAGATCTCCAGTGACTACAGTGGAAACTCTGGAGAACTCTGCTGCTTCCTTACTCTCTTCTTCACTTTCATATGCCATCACGTCCCAGTCTCTGGGGCTAGTTCTAAGCTCTTTCAAGAATGTTTCATGAGTCAGCACAATTCACAAGGGATGTGAGATCACAAGCTTCTTGCATTCCCTTGTCTGAAATGTCTCATCCTAACGCTTAGTCAATAGCTGCTAGGTCTCAGGCTATGGCTTTTATTCCAGGTGATCACTTCTACCTACACTGAGGGTATGCAACTAGTAATTGTCCACAATCCTAGTCTACTTATCCTGGATCCTATTTAGTTTCAGCATCCTACCTCCCTGCAACCCCCAACTCTAAGCCCTCAACAAATATTCCATTGCTTCCAGGCAGGCTTTCCTAATGCCACCCTGTGCTACCTGGCTATGCACCCACACCTCACTGTGTCATTAGACATGTCTGCATTCATGCTGTGCTCATCTGATGAGTCACCAGAAGGAAAACAGGCTATCGTATCAAGAGCAGTGATTTGAGACCCAAAGATGAATGGGAATTCTGATACAATAGTTTGCTAGCTGTGGAAATTGTTTCCAGTCTCTTGCACCATAGCCTTCAGTTCACAAAGCAATCATGAGAACAGTGTTGCTGCTGAAGGTGATGATGATGATGATGATGATGAGGAAGAGAAGGAGGAAGAGGAAGAGGAGGAAGAAGAGGAAGAGGAAGAGGAGGAGGAAGAGGAGGAAGAAGAAGAGGAGGAGGAAGATACTTGATTCAGAACTCTGTGATAAGCAATGAGCAGGATATAGACATTCGAAAAACAACTATCATTTTATAATTGGCAAATGCCTAATAATGGCAAATGCTGTGTGGCAGGAAACTTGGGACACTGTCAGTTCAAAATTAGAACGTAAAAGAAGCCAGTTGGCAGAGCAGAGCTGCAGCAGCCACCACCCCACCCCACCCAACCCTCAACACACACACACACACACACACACACACACACACACACCCCAAGACTGACTGACAGAAAAGCATTTAGTATACAATTGCCAGAGAAAGTCAAGGCTTGGCAAACAGCCAAAACGCAGATGTTCTCAACCTGTGGGTCCCGACCCCCTGGAAGCTGTGTGTAAGCTATTTACATTACAATTCATAACTAGCAAAATTACAGTCCTGACGTAGCAACAAAATAATTTTATGGTTAGGGGTCACCACAACTTGAGGTGCTGTATTCAAAGGTTGCAGCATTAGGGAAGGTTGAGAACTATTGCTTTAAAGCATCACAACCCACAACCCTCACACACAGCGCCATTGACCATCTAACTTTCCTCTCCGCTTCCCAACCCTTTGGGTAATGTATTAACAAATCATTTCTTTTTCTACTCCTATCCAATTCATCACTCCAGCGACATAAGCACCTGGAAATCCTGTTGCATGCACCCAAACCCCGCTATCTGCCTGTAACACTTATACCTATCACCAAACAAGCAAGTCTATGACCTCACCAGCCCGCTTCCCAAACTTCTGCTCCATACTCCATACTGTGCCTGCCTGTGTGTGCACTCTGGGCCCCTGTCATCAAAGGAATGGGCTTCAGGCCAGGATTCTAAACCGAGTCGAGTCCAGCAACTGAATTAATCAGGGAACAAAAGACTGTGGCGCAGGAAAGGGTGGGTGTAGAGAATGAAGCAGAGGTTCCAAAGCATTCCTGGAATGTTAACAAGGTAGAGCAATAGGGGAGAGGGGGCTGAATGGAGAAGTGAGACAGGAGAAAATAGCAAGAGTGGGAAGGGTGAACAAAGCCCGTCTTATCCATCTTATCCTCAGTTATCCCAGCAGCGCTGGGGCTGCCCTCCATGGGAAGACCTTGCTTCAATCTCTACATCGGCTTTGGCTATAGGGGTCTCCCCCGGTGGGCCACAGGAAATTTCATAAATCGCCCTCCCAGCCCTCTCCCTCCTATGGTCTTAACTGGTGTGGAGGAAGGAAAGAGACTCGCTAAAATTAGTTCCACTCTGAACCACAGCTGCTTTTCTTCATAGAGATTTACTTTTGACAAGTAATTTTTGTTGCTTCCAATTGCCATGGGCTTTAGCTAGGGGTGCCGGGGGAGGAAAGAACTGAAGACGGGATTGTTTGGGAGTGTCCTGACGTAGCTTGTGGTAACAGGTGGCCCAGAGAACTGCTGACTCGAAGCTATGCCACAGCTGAGCTGAAGGGCTTGACTAATGCTGACACCTGACAGCTTGGACGAGGCGAAGCTCAGGTACTCCCGGGGAACAGCTGTCTACTTTTTAATTAGGTGAAGAAATGGGAACGAATTTGAAAAACATAAGGTAGAACAGAAAGGAATGATTTACTTCCGTCCCATGTTATCGTTATAAACAGTTTGCAAAAACACACTGACCGAATCACTTTTTTCTCTGGAAGGTTTGCCTCAGTGCAGCTGGCTGGCCAGTGCTTCTGACGGATCTAGAGTTCACCCAGGTCACCTGGGGATGCAGGGAAAGGTCCAGATTCTGATGTGGAACGTTTGTGGTGAGCCGAGATGCAGCATAGCAAGCTCCAAGTGACACAAATTCTACGGGGACCGGAGGAAACAGAACAGCGAGACTGTCAACCACGTGGCACTTCAGAACACAGGCACTGTACAAACAGTGTCAAGCCATCAACCAACAGAAATGGTCTATTAGTGGGGCATGAAAGAAAACTACATGCTGATGGGATTTTAAAAGAAATTGAATGACTAAAGAAGTCATTAATATTAATGATTTTAAATTACTCTTGTGACCTCTCAGACTTCTGATCATACACCACGGGCTTAAAAGTACCCATTACAATTATATCATAAATGACTCCGTGTATGAATATTTCAATTTCTGAGACATTTAACTACAGCAAGGTTTTTTCTTTCTTATTCCTTCAACCAACAGAAGAAAAAAAAAGGAGAGTCTTTAAATTATTAAATCCTTCAATTTACTCGCAAAGTTGAAGAAAGGCTCTCCCTCCTCCTCTGGTAAAATGTTTAATTCAGAGGCATTATAAGTCAGGAGAAATTAAAGCAAAAGCAAAAAAATCATGGGAATGCATTGCACAGAGAAAATGGGATGCAGGGGGAAAGAGCAAGGCTAATTCGTCGTGTGTGCCATAACTGATAGAAAAGATGTCTGAGAATACTAAACTGCTGTTTTCTATGTTCCCCATAGCAATTCCAACATCACTTGTACAGAGGAGAAAGTGAAAAGGAGGAAACTGGGAGCCTGACCCTGGAAAAGTCTAAGAGAGGAAGAAAGGGGTAATAGCAGACACTGCCCTGTTCTTCCCTTCAGCTAACATGCAAAAGGGCCTGTAAAAAGATGGGCCCATAAGCATGCTCCCATTTCTGGCCCCATTTCTAACCAATGATTTTAAAAGTTGTCACTACTAGCCTAGGGGTGGAAGGGTGGAGGGGAGAAATGTATTGGGACTGTGTCGGTCACAGACAGGAGGCTCCAGCCTTCTTGGGTTCCTGCAGCTTCGCAGAAGCAGGGACAACAGGTAGACATTCCCATGCACACTATGGTGTGACACTGCTGTTAGCAAGAGGAAATACCTACTGTAGAGGAGAAACAGCACAGACACTGGAGGCTGTGGCCAAGACCAGGGTTGGCATCAAATCCTTCCTGGGTGGATCTGGCAGAGACTCATAGGGTCAAAAGCTAGGAAAGCCTGGGTCTTCAGGACGATCTTTTTGGTGGAATGAACAGGTCTCCATTTGACCTGAGCAGACACAGTGAGAAATTAGTGACCAAAGAAAAGACTTTAGTCCCAGGACCTGCCTGCAGCCTCTGGAGCCTGAACATTAATAAACTGATGTGACTCTAAGAGCTTATGTAAGTGTTATCCAGGCATTACTAAACTAGGGTATTTTATTTCCCCTTTCAACAATAAGATGTTGATTCTCAAAAAAAAAAAAAAAAATTAAATCTTTCAGAGAAAATGATGCTTTAAGTTTCAGAGTTTCAGATCTAAATATACCCAAATTCAGATTTAAATATAAATCTACAATCCCTGTGTTGACTCGGTTTATTTATACAGTAGTATAAATGTCTAATTTCATCTTTCTGTATATGGATACCTATTTTTCTAAAGTCCTTTATTTCGAACAAATACAATCATTTTCACATTGTGTGCTTTTCAAAGATTCATTGGCTGTACTGTGTGAATTTATTTCTCCCTGTTCTGTTTGTCTTATCTGTTCTTAGGTCATGCTGTTTTGGTCACTATAGCTCTGTAACATATTTTTATGTCCTATGATGTAATGGCTTCAGTTTTGTTCTTTCTTTGGTGAAGATTGCACTAGTATTTTTTGAAGTTTCACACAAGTGTGTTTTTCTTTTATTTTTATGAAGAATGCTCTTTCTCTTACAATGGGGATCGCTTTGAATCTATAGATGTTTTAGATAGAAAAGTTAGGGGGAACATCTTCACAAGAAAAAAACATCATGACCAAAGGATAGTACATTCTAAATGTAATCTAATAAGATGTCAAAGGTATAGGTTACAAAAGCAAAAATAAGAGGAACAAAATTATATCAGTTAAAAACTGTACAACCGAAGAAACAATCAGCAGACCAAAGAGACAGCCTACGGAATGGGAGAAAATACATGCAAATCAAACTGTACATGGGATTGATACACATAATGCATAATATTTTAAACTACTTAATAAAAAAGAAATCAAACAACTTTATTAATAAAGATATGAATGGATAGTTTTATACATGAATAAATAAACAGTCAGATTCATGTTTTCCCCTGGCCTTCATGTGCTAGGTGCGTGCCATGACACGTGTGCTGGTTAGTTTTGTTGTCAGTAACTCTAAACTGAGAAAATGGCTCTATCTAATTGGTCTGTAGGCAAGCCTGAAGTGTATTGTCTTGATTTATGACTGATGTGAGAAATTCAAATCCACTGTGGGCAATGGCCCAACCCTTAGCAGGTACCACTGAATTATACTTAAAAGCAAGCTGAACCATCTATTGAGAGCCAGCTGGTAACCAGCATTCCACCATAATGTCTCCATTCCAGAATGTTGACTGACTTGATCTTGTGCATGTCTCATGAAAGCAACACAGAGATTTCACTGTCATGAGTGAAGTGGTCCTATGTCAGGAAGACACTGCTCTGTTACAGTCCTGTCCGGCTCCTGGCTCTTCCAACATTTTCACTGTCTTATGAGATGGTCCTTGAGCCTTGAGTAAGGGGTGTGATATAGATGTCCCAATGACTGAGTACACCACTGATGTTCACTCTCTGCATGTTGGCCAGTATTGAGTTTCTGAATTAACTACCATCCACCACACGAGCTGCAAACTATCACGTTTACTTTCTTCTTACTGTCTGTCGTCACTCCTCCAGCTCTGCCATGTGTGGCCTGATGGTGATCTCTCTGTCGACTGTTGTAAAAGAGCACCACCTTTTAACATGCAATCACGGTAGGCCCAGAAGCCTATGCTCGTGGGGTTTAAGATCATTCCAGGGTTTGTACTGATTTGGAGATCTATGTGGTCATGATTCCTGGATGCATTAAAACGAGAGTGAGAGCAGGACATTTGAAAAGAGACTGCTACAGTCATTGATCTTCTATCTGACTATGAGTGAGCCATTTATTCCATTTATATCTTCTGTAAAGTGGAACCATGGCTTGTTTGGGAGGGGCTATTGCACAGATGAACAATACTGTGCATGAGCTGATGTTCACACTGATGAGACTCAAATCAGTAGTATCCACAGGCCAGGCTGAGATGAGCTTTGCAGTGGCTGCATCCCTACTTGCCTTTTCTCAACCCAGTCCTGGTTTCTTAGCTTTTCCCTGGAGATGTTGTGCTATCTGTTTGTGTACATCATCTTGACTGGGCTCAGGGATGCCCGTGACCATGATTGTGGAGGATAAGGAAAGGAGACCCTTACTCAGAAGTATGAGTGGGTGTCTTCCAGTCCACCCAGGTTTGAGTAGAACAACAGTGCAGGGGGAATTGCTTCTCCTTTTGTGTCTTCCTGAGCTAAGACATCCATCTTCCCCTGTCCTAAAATACCTATGTTCTTGATTTCCAGGCCTTTGGCATGAGTCTGAGTTATACCACCACTTCTCAGGTCCACAATTTGCAGGTGATAGACCATGGGCTGTAATGGCTTCCACAGGTCCATGTGCCAATTCCTCTGATATAATGTCCTCTTCATAAACCTGTGTACCTCCTATTGGTTGTGTTTCTTTAGGTTGACACTGTCGCCAACACAAGGATTTGGTAAAATGAACACTCACACCTACTTGACCATGTTTCTAGGCTGCCACTTCATGCCACAGCTGGTGTGATGGCCTTTTCCTGGTCCTCCCTTCCTAACACTGCTTTTCAACATGCCTCCCAGCCAAACACAGCCAGGAGAAGTGATAAGCTGCAGCTTGAAGGTGCTTACAACCCTGCAGGCTAACTACACAGATGGATTAGCCTTTCTTTGATCCTCAGGGAAGATATGGAAATGACACAAAGTCCTGACTCCACTGGCTCCACCCCACATGAATAATCAATGTCCTTTAGGAAGTGTCAGTTCCAGGACTGCTCATATCGTTGTTGTACTGTAAACAAACAGGGTGGTTTAGGAAAGATGATTAAGCTTTAGAAGCTGTTGTACAGACAGCACCCAGTTTGTAGACGGGTGTGTCCCCGAGTTGATTTATAAATTAACTAACTAGGCACTCGAAGTTTATTATTCCAAGAAGCAGTGTTATAAATGATGACCATCTTCACAAGTATCCATGAAGCCCTGTAAAATCACAACATAATTAAAAGGACACCGTCTGAAAGAATGGACTTTTGTTTACAAGAAGGAACCACCATGGACCTAGGGTTGTCTCCCTCTGAGCTCTTCTCATCTGTCTGCTGCATTTGCTGCTATCACTCATGTTCAAGATGCAAACACTCGGGGCAATCCGCTCTTCTCTAGTTTCTGCTGCAGGGCCAGGACACGAATATAATGCAGGCTTAGTAAACTTGGACTTCTTATAAATAGAAAGTGGAACAAGACAGAGGCTACAAGACTGTTCTCCGGTTCCAGAAGCCACAGGGAGTGCCTTCCCCAGCATGGCAGTCTATTTTTGTGATCTGAGAATATCCACATTTGAAAGGAAAGGGAAACCCACGGGAACACAGTGATCGTGATTGTTGATGTTCTAAAAGAATAGTGGTTGAAAATTTCTCCCAAATTTTACTTTGTTAAACACAATGCACAAAATACTCCCCTGAAATCATATTTTCCTAAGAACGTCTAATGAAAAAATATTTGTATACTTCACTGATACTTTCAAATTACAGTCCCTTCGTCAGAAGCATCGGCTCATTATGTAATCTGTTAGAAAGCCCACTTTGAGATTCTCCATGAACCTACAGAATCAGAAACTATGCTTGGAGCCAAGTCATCTATGTTGTAACATACCCTCTGTGTAAGTCTATGCCCATCAAGGTTTGAAAAAACATTAAACTAATGATTTTAAAATATGAGATTAAAAAAATCAAGCTTAATTTTATTTTTTTAAGAAAAATGACTAGAAATACGATCTAATTGCTCTCTATACATCACATTTAAATATTACTTTTATAAAACACATAGAAATTCAACTTTTAAAAGTTTATTCTGTTGTCTATGTTTGCAAGCTGACTCACAAGTCTACTGAAAATGATTAATGATGGGTAATCAGAAAGTAGCATGCAAATACAAGGTCACTGCTTCTGGGGCTGGAGAGAGGGTTCAGTGAGTACTGCTCCCATCAGGCAAACATGAGGGCTTAAGTTCACATCCTAAACAGATACACAAAGCCAGACTCAGAAGCACAGACATCTGATATCCCAGAACTCTTACAGAAAGATGGAAGGTAGAGACAGCAACATCTCAGGAAGCTCATGATCCAGCAAGCCTGGCAAATGTAGTGGAAAATAACAAGAGACTGTTTCAAACAATGCTGGAGGCATTAACACCTGAGTTTGTCCTAGGTCTCCACTCAGCCTCAGTGGCATGTGAGTACCCAAACTCACACACACACACACACACACACACACACACACACACACACCACTTTACCAATTAATAATGTAGAAATAAGGGAAAGTAATAAGGCCATAAGTGGTACTAGAGTAGTTATTTATACTTTTATGAGGAAATATGAATAAAATAGTGTGGGGAGAGCAGAAAGAAGTTGGATAAGGTTTGGAGGCTGTAATATCAAAGTCAGCTCTTGTAAACAGACAAGAATCTTAACAATAGAAAGACATGGTGAGAAAAAGGCATATGAAATTGGTGGAGGGCAAGGCAACTACAAAGAAAACTCTGTGAGAAAAACCCACATGCAGTAAGCACAGGTGTTTCCTATGTAGGTTATGGCTGTGATGAAATAAGGTCTCATCTCTGGGGACATGAAGATGCCAGGAAGCATAGGACATTACCCCTACCATAAGCTGCTACCAGTGTGACTTACAATGTTGTTACTATGTGTACTGAGACACCAAAGGGCTTGTCCAAGGGGTCAAGACAAATAAATGTAGAGTTTAGGATGGACACTGGATAAATAACATAAAGAGACAAGACAATCCTAGGTACCCTACTTGCTAGACTAGACTTTATTTAGAATAGAATACTGTAGTTGAGACAGGGGGAGAGAAACATGATCTTCCATGGTTGTAAAATCATTATCACACAGTGTGTAGATTGGTTTGGAGTGAAGACAAATGGAATCTGGTAAATAACTTAAGATGTGAAGAAATTAGGACAGATGGAAGAACTTAGACCCTAAACTACTATGCAACAGGAAATGGAAGGAAAACATTGTGGCACATCAGTTTGGTCTACTGACATCAGATTGCCTGTGATACACAGGACTCAAATAACCACAGTTAAGACTGCACTTTTGTAAAATAAGTTAAAATATATAATTTTATAGAAGTCTATAATACTTCTATAAATTATGAATGGTGCAATAATGGTTATAAGAAAAGATAAAGTATTATAAAAGTTTGTTTATTTTTTAGAAGAATCCGGAATTATTTTTATAAATGATTGGTTCAGTATGAAATCTTCAAGGATGAAAAATACTCTGTTAAAAGAATGAAAAACCAGGCTGTACCCTTGGCAATATTTTTCCAAACCACATTCCGACCAAGGCAAGAATCAAGTAAGCAAAGAACACAAAGGTAGAAGAGCTACCAATTTAGAAGTAGGAGAAATACTGGACAGACTAAAAAGATATACAGACTACGACTAATATTAAAATCATTAAATTTATTATATCATTAAATTTAAAATCATTAGCAGATAAGGAAATGCAAATTAAAACTATATTAAAATATTACAACCTTTTTAAAGTGGCTAAAATTAAAACATTAGTCTTGACATGAATGCTGTCAGGGATATGAAGAAATCAATCTCTACTTTGCTAGTAGGAAGTTCTGGAAAAGAGATGGTGGTGTCTTCAAAATTAAATATATAATATCCCCATAACTATGTACTTGTATCATCAAGTATTTATCTAAGACAAATAACAAAATGGACAGCTCACATAAAAACTTCAAAACTTTAGTCATGTCTTAAAACAGCCCAAATATAAAGTCAATCCATGTTTCTTTCAACATGCTAACAGTCATACAGATCAGGTTAAATCCATAAATGTCATTGGTTCCTCACAATAGAAAAAAATGAATAACTGATACACACAACACTGTGCATGTTTATCTATGTAACTCCTTAGTAGCAAGTCTTTTGAAATGTGCATGTGTGTCTGTCTGTGTGTCTGTCTGTGTGTGTCTGTGTGTGTGTCCATGTGTGTGTCTGTGTGTGTGTGTGTATGTGTGTGTGTCTGTGTGTGTGGTATAATTCCATTTATATGCTATCTATAGAATGACAGAATTTTAATAGCCGAGAACTAGCAAAGGGCTTCCAGGATTGGTCTCCAGCATAGATTGGAAAGGGAGTAATAGGAAGTAGATGTCTTCCCCATGTAGAATAATGGTGACACCGAGAATCCTAGGAGGAATAGAATACTCTGCAAATGGTGGGAACATGAACATACTCATGCTATAAAATTCCATACACAAGTCAGGTATGATGTGCATGCTGCGGGCCCAGCATTTCAGCAGTTGAAGCAGGAAAATCACAAGTTCGAGGCCAGCCTCCTCTACTGGGTGAATCTTAAGTAAATAGTAGGACCTGGTTGTAAGGTATAATCAACACTCAAATGTCCAAGAATACGAACAAAACTGACATCTAGGGCTGTGTCTCAAGTGTGACGATATTGCATTACAGTTTTATAAGATGAGTGAAGGGTATCCGGTATATGTTTCTTATAACACAAAATTTAAGAAGGTTAATATTTGAAAAATATATAGGATATACAAACTACTTAACTCCATGCCTAGCCTTGAAAAAAATATATCTACTAATGTTTTGATCTGCATCTTCAATTTGACTACAAATACCAGGAAGAAAACTTCAATTCATACAACCTACTTAACCTCTGAAAATTATATTAATACTTTGAGATAGGAGAAATTAGAAATGTCTCCCACAGAATATGGAAATGTCAGTCACTATAAGTGCCAAGCTAATAGAAAACACATATTCCATTAATTCCAAGTATCATGTCAGAGTGGAGAAATTTTATCCTGATATGAAAAGTAGACTTAATGTTTAGGCTACCCCTTAACTGAAAAATTACCTTGAAATTTTTACAGCAACCACTATTTGGGCTTATTTAGAAGACATACATCAGGAATTTCTCATCACAAATTGCAGAAAATACATTTCTGACCCTGGCCAGTGCCCATCTTTCAGAGATTTCAGAAGGTTTGTTACTCACAATCAAAATCTGAAGCCTTAAAGGTCACTTCTTATCCTGACTGTAAGGTTCTGCATAACAGCACTAATGCCCTAGCTACACCAGAGTTATACTTAAAGTTTTCAGAGGAAGAGAAGAGTGCATAGGGTGAGAAACAAAACGTTTGACAAAAATAAATTATCTTTTAAAGTAGCAATTGGTAAGTTTCTAAGTTATAATTAAACCTAAACTCACATTGTGTGTATTATGTATTACTGGTGCTGACCAGATTGATTCAAATGGTAACCTCTTGAGAAGTGAACAGATACCGAAAGAACAATAAATAAAGACTGGCTAGTTAGACCATAAAGAACTTGGCAGTGATCAATTAGTGAGTGACCATGTAACTTTTCATAGTCTTATAATGAAAGAAGCTATATAGGCACAAGTCACCATTATGATCGATTTTAAACCCCAGTGTATCACATCAGCCTATCTAATGGGCATATTTATCATATACCTACAGCATCTAATGGGATTCTCAAGGGTTTAAAGTCATAATTCAATGCTCAGGTCTCCGAATTCATATCCTAATAATTCATCACAATGAACTAAGTGGGAATTCTTCCTCTTTAAACAACGGAATATTAGAAGCTTTTAATATTTCGTACACAAGTGTGTGTATTACAGAATCTGAGAGCTAATAAACATGGCCCTAATGCTTCCAACTAATATTTTCAATACTCGGTAAAATAATCAATTTGTCCAATTTTAAACAGCATAGTTCCATAAATGAGGTACTTGGCATGGAACTGATTTAAAATGCATTCCTTTCTCGAGTGATTGAACCATTGTAATGAGAATTTATAATTTGTAGTATATTACAGAAGGAAATGAATTGAACTTCTCTATCAAAATTATTCATGGATCAAAATCTCTCTTTGCTCGAACACACAGAAACTGGCAGACAAATGCAATTACATTAGATAGGCTGCCATCCAGAACAAGTGAAGAATACTATTTATCTGATCTTAGCAATTTAAGCTTACCCTGCTACCATAGCTGAGTACAAACCAGGCCATGACCATCACATTAGTGTCACAAGGCTATCCCAAATGTCAGTGCTGGAAATCAATAGAGAGAGTTTTATTGGGTCCAGGCTATTTCGTTTGAACACAATTGTCAAAATCAATCTGTGTCTAACTTAATTTGTAATTTGATTTGTACCTACAATGCTTTTGTAGATTAGACAACTGATTAAGAAGCATTAATTTATTCTTGGAGGGAAAAATGGAGCTTTTGAACAAATATCATCATTACCTTTCATAGACATTAGCACCTAAGACTTCCACAATACATAAATTATTCATTCAAAGTAATAAACTCGAGCACTGTTTTGTGAAAAGTGGCTCTGTTAAATATATTGCTTATGACAACTTTGTGACATTTAAAAAACTCCTCAACTTAGGAGAATATTCGATTATAAATTTAAACCAAAAGGTTTCACCTTGCATGTGGGGCTGAGTTTATGTAGAGACAGGCTGTTCACAAAATGTCAAGACAGTTGAACCTTGAAATTGTCTCTAATGTAAATGAAGCTGACTGCTTTCTTTCTAAAGGCAAATACAACCCATTTCACCTACAGAGACGATCCGTGTACTGCCATTACAAGCCACATGGTTACCTCGATCTTCATGTGTTCGACCATAAATTATAAAATTCCTCCTGATCTTTAAAACAGGAGCTCTGGAATCTATGGCATTTCTAAAAAAAAAAAAAAAAAAAAAAAATGAAAATCTGAAAGACGTTAAATGAAGAAAGTTCTTGCTGATTCAAATTTGACATCTTGCTCACAAAATTTATTATGCACTGGATGGTTACCTGTGTGTTGATTTTAACTGTGTTTGTCATTCAAAAAAAAAATATCAGCAGGAGTCATTAAAACGTGAAGTCCTAAAAATGAAAAGCTACATTTTCAGAAAAAAATATTCTCAATTCTTCTAACTTGGTCAAGTGACAGTTTCTTTTCCTGAATATCAGTATACACAGCAGCAGATTAATGACAGGCTGCCATCCCTCTACCCAAAACCAGCCTGCTTCTAGCCCACACCATGAAGTGCTGGATGTGCCTAGCCCATTCATTGCTGGATAGCACCCACATTCTGAGTTGTTTATTTACTGGAGCCAAAGTCTTGAGTTCTTTCAGCATACCAACCCTTAGCCATGCCCTCAGAGCCATAAAGCCTTGTCACAGGCCAGACAACTCTGCTAGCACAGAAAAAATGAAGTGTATTGTACTTTATCAATAAATCTACAGGAAAGAGAGTGGAATTATTTTACTGTTCCTGATAGTAATGAATCAGGGGGCTTGGATAATTTACACAATTGTTTTAAGTCACTAAGAGGCAACATTGAGGTTCACCAAGTCTACTGCCTCTGCAGCTCTCTTTATTAGCTACACTGCATTCTGTCTCCTTTTATGATCCAGAGCCTCATGGTCCATTCCAATATAGTTAGCTCTCTCAGAAGTCCTCAGTATGCATATCCAGGTTCCATCTGGAAGGCTATGTCTTGCCTGTAACCATCTAGAAACTGATGGCCCACCCCAAACACTCAACATGTCATGGTTTACAGATCAGCTTAGAAGGCAACTCTGCCAACACCACAAGCAGCAGTTGGTCTTCTGGTGTTTGTATCTCCAAAGTTGGTGACACTAGAGGACAGCTCGTGTTTGGCACAAATATGAGAGAGGATGGATTTTAAACAAGCCTTGGCAATTATTACTCATTAAGTAGTTAATAGTTTTGGGCCAACACCTTCATCAGAAGGTAACAAGGTGAGTATATTACCTCCAAAAAATGAGCATATTTACATTTACACTTCAAAGAATAGGTGTGAGCTAATCTTGGGAACTATATACATTACAGAGGGAGAACATTGGCCATAGAGTCAGATCTACCTAGATATTAAACTATTTGTATTGCGTAAGAAATATAAATCTTCTTTTTTCCCATGAGACTCGGGAGGAGACAGACGGGAACTCGCGGGTAGAGAGAGAGCGCAGAGGGCCCGCGCCCTTACGCACTGTACCGCGCAGCGGTTAAGAGCACTCACTGACTCACACTGACTGCTCTTCCAGAGGTCCTGAGTTCTATTCCCAGCAACCACATGGTGGCTCACAACCATCTGTAATAGGATCTGACGCCCTCTTTTGGTGTGTCTGAAGACAGCTACAGTGTACTCATATAAATAAAATAAATCTTTAAAAAAGAAAAGAAAAAGAAATATAAATCCTAGGACATGATAGCATTGTCTGTGTCTCTATGTTTAAAAAAGAAGAAAAGTGGGGAGCCGAGGAAAGGGCTCAGTCAGTAAGGTACTGACTGCCCAAGTGTGAAGATCTAAGCTAGCTCTCCAGAAGCCTTTTTGAAAACAGCCAGGCATCTTGGGGAAATCCCTGGGGATCTGTACCCATCGAGTTCAAATAAGTCCGCCAGCTCAAGTAAGAGACCCTGCCTCAAATCACAGAGAAGAGAGCAGTTGGTACAGCTTACTCACCTATCCCTAGTGTGAATACTGAAGAAGCCTGGTCTGAACTTGGAGCTCTCCTTTGAACTTGCACGGCACTGTCTATCTCTGGCTTCCACACGAATATGAACACACAAAAACAGCAGCAGCAAAATGACTAGATTGAGGGTTTTGCCAGATTAAAGAAGAAAATACATATGGCAACATCAACATGGGAACTGGGAGAGTGACACCGAGGCTGCCTTCCAAACCCCTCCTCCATTGTTCATGTCAGTGCTAGGACTCACTATGGAATCCTTAATTAGACTTCATGAGGCCAACCAAAGTATTTGTCACACTCACTGGCTTTTGCCCTGAAAAACCAAGAACCAATTTTTAAAGGGAAAGTAGCAGTAAACTGAAGAGCACCTACAAACATGGTAGATCCCTTAAGGAAAACTGTCAGAGGTTAACCGCATAACTGATCATTCACAATCAACTCTGACGCTACTTAGAAGAAAAATGGAGGTTACCCCAGGTGCCCTTTTAGAAAGAACCAGCACAGGGTTCAAATTTTTTTTTGATATTTGTTCAAAAACATCAGTGTGTCATCCTCAAAGTGCTTCTCCACACAGATCCCCCCATGGCAGCCATCTCATAAGGAGGTAATAAAGCTGCCCTTCATAAATTTACAGTACGTAATTGAGAGAGCGAGCCCATCTTTGCCTCTGAACGTGGACGTAATCCAAGTGGTTTAAAAGAGGAGGGTTCCTGGCAGAAGGGATGGAGTCGTCTAGAGCTCAGAAACCTTAAATCGAAGCCAGTTAGTCCTGCAGATGCTCCAAGCCCACACATTTAGATCGCTGGCAAGTCCAGTGGAAAGTGGAGCCAGGAACAATACCAAGTTTCAGTGAAGCCTCTAAAGCTGATGGTCCTGCCACATGTTTTAAACATATGTTTAGCCCAGCAGGGTTTATGATGACAGCTGAAGAGCCTCTTTAGAAGCTGTCAGGGATGGCGTTATAGAAGCCCATTAGGACTGTCTCCCGCCAGTAAAGGTGTGTGCCTCTTGTTAACATGAAATGTGCCTGCGTGGACGTAGCGTGGGCCGGGAGAATGGCGGAGCGTCTCTGATGAGGCTGGACCACTTCCCATTGGCCAACCCTGTACCCAGGCTCCCCGGAGCTGGAGGTTCTTGACCTACCATCACAGAAACCACCTACGCTGTCTCATTTACCCGGAAGTCACCTAGGAAATATCCAGCCATCAGCCATCGTTAGGACATCTTTGTTTACAGGTCTCTAAAGAAAATAGCATGGCAATTGTCTCAAGTGACTGGTCACCATGAAGTCTACTTGGAACAGGTAACTTGGTATTTCTAAATCATAAAATTGAAGATTCCTGTTATTGGAGGGAAAAAAATCCCTAGAAATGATTCACTGAGAGTTATTACCGTGGATCATTATATGCTAATCAGATGATCAGATTCCTTATCTGACACATTAGCTTGCTACATTATTTTACAACATAGCAATAAGCCACCGCTCAGGTATTTTAACATCATCTTTTAACACTGCATTGCCTTAAAAAATTTTTAAAAACTCGGTAAAAGAAAAGGAAGTGAAGAAACTTTGAGAAAGCTTACAACTTACAAAAAGGAAAAAATGAAAAAAAATAAGCACTCCTTCTAAACAACTTGAAATAAAGTGGCTGTCTAATGAAAACTCCTATCTATAAGTGTCGCCATCAATATCTAAATTTCTTAGTGAAAAATTCAGAATCAAGTTAGGGCAGAATCAAAGTTGGAATAATTTTCTCCAAGACAGCTTTAATATTCTAAAACTCTATCATGAATCTTTTAATTATGAAAAGTTTCTCTACAAAGTACAAGAAATTCAAGACTCTTGCCCCTTGCCAACTGTAAGGTTCCATCCACTTTGTCTCTAAAAGGAGAAGGATTTAACTTTAAAACCTTGCCATGATGTTTTGCAAAGGAAGAAGAAAGCTGCCTGTGGGTCCTCATGCCTGAGAATAAAAGTTCATCAAACAAAGTGAACTTAACTTTATAGTCCATGCACAAAGAGCTTCCTATCAATGAGTGAGTATGATAACTAGTTTCCCTGTACTACCATTTACCTTGGGCAACTGAAACCCAATGGATAAGATGTGTCCCTCAATCCAAGACTAACAGAAAACATCAATAATTCACTCTAAAACGGGACTGCAACTTTGAGGATGTCTCTGGAGTAAGTGTTGTCAATTGACATCAGTTTGGTAAGCATGACCCAGCTCCTGAGCTACAAAATTACACAACTTTTCTCAAACACATTTTCATTTATGGGTTAATCAGATTTTCTTTTGTTAACAACTTAGCTTTATTCTTGATTATCTCACACATTTCCTCCCCCCATCTTTGTCTTGCTTTAATAACCCACTAATTGTAGTCCGCACTGTTCATACATGCATGGGTATAGAGCCACCCCTGGAGCATGGGAAAACTTCCAGTGTCTACATCCTTAAGAGAATGATTCCCCTTCCCTAGGCAACTGTCAAGGACTTCTCAGTAACATATAAGGCCTGAAGAGTCCTTTCTTCCCCATCTATTCAGACATTCTGGCTGGCTTGACATTGTGCAGGTCCTGTACAGGTAACCATGGCTGCTGTGATTTCATGAAGTGCCCTATTATGGCCAGACAACAGCATTTCACAATGCTTCTCTCCATCCTCTGGTTCTTACTTTCTTTCTGCCTCTTCTTCCAAGACTTTTCCTGAGCCCTAGAGTGGAGAGATGATAAAGATGTCCTGTTTAACCTTAAGCACTCAGTCTCTTATAATCAGCCATTTTACCTATGTTCCTTTCTATTCCACACATTCTAAACTTATGTAGTTAAATATCGTCTTTCCCAGGACCTTGATGGGTTGGTTGACTACCATTTTAGGATTCTCCTGGGAGTCCATCACAACTAAAAGTGGTCCTTCCTTAACGATGCAGTGTGGTTCCATATGCAACCCTGCTCTTGATGAACGTAACTGTGCAACAGGAGACTTTGCTGCTGTTCCTCACTACAAATCCCACATCTTTTTTTAATGGATATCTTAAGTTAGCATATGAAGTAGTGGAGAACATTATGATATTTTATGCATCATTCCAATATACTTTGTTCTTCATCCCCCTTTCCCAATATCCCCCGACCACCATCAGAGCCATTTCATATCACGTGTATTCAATTACCATTCATTTTCCCCATTTTCCATTCCGTAAGATCTATTCATCCTTTTCTCATGGACCTTGTTATACCTTTGTTACACACAGACACACACACACAGATACACAGAAACACAGATACACACACATACACACACACACACACACGCTTGTTGATATAAATGTAAATGTAGATCCCACATATGAGAGAAAACATACGGTATTTATATTTCTGAGTCTAGCTTACTTTTCTTAGCAATGATTTCTGGCTCTATCTATTTTTTTCCATTGCTGAATAAAATTCCATTGTGTGCATGTAACACATTTGTTTATCTATCTATTCAGCTGTCCGTGAACATCTAGACTGGTTCTGCTTCCTAGATTCTGTAAATCATAATGTTACAAACATGGATGTGTAGCTGTCTTTGTGGTACTGTTGACTTAGAGTCCATTGGCTACAAGCCAAAGAGTAGTGTACTTGGATCCTGCAGTAGTTCTATTCTTAGTTTTCTGAGGAACTGGTTTCCAAAGTGACTGTTACAGGTTCCATTCCCAATTTCAAACACTCTGGCTTTCATAATGGGCAGTGGTATCAAGAAGACATACAGTCTGGAGAGATTAAGTCCTGAAGACATGTCCACATCAACAAAGTTGCTTCTGGTGGCAATCTGTCTTTCCCATCTGGCCTCAGTGGGCTTGACCATATTTTCTGGGGTCTGAATCTTTACCACTTACACACTTTCACTGATTATTGCCACAGTTTAGCTTTATTAAGCTAAAATTAAAAAAAACACTTAAGCGTAACCATCGTTTAGAGGCCAGATGAAATGGAAAGCAGAGATCTGTGAGCAGAACCTTCTGCTCCAACTAGACGGCAGGCAGGCAGAGAGGAGAAGAAGAATACATTAAAAATGGCCAGTCGGTTGGAGAGAAAGGCCATAAAAGTCTGAAAATTAATAAAAAGCATTGAGTGGGCATTGAGGTGGGCATCTGCTATCTAAGAACTAAAGAGACTGAGACAGGGGGCTGTGAATACAAGGCTGCATTCTAAGAGAAATTCAATTAACTGGCTTTTGAAATGCTGGAAAGATCCCTATTTTCTTTCGTTCTTCCAACTAGACAACTGAAATAGGTCATTTCAGGGTTTCCTTTGGTTTTCCCACCTTCAAAAAAAACTTCGATTCTCTTAGAAAAATGTCACATCTCATGGTGTTATGGCACTGTTTACTAAGAAAGATGTGTCCTAGTGGCTGTCTAGATGATATGATACCCTAACAGAACAAGCCTCTCCCCAGAGCTACAAAATTTTCCTACTGCCGTTATGACCCACAAAGGTTTCAGTTATATTGAGAAGATTTTCATCATTTTTCTCTTTCCTGTGGACAATAGTTCATCATTTTCTCTACATCTTATAATGCAAACTGCAACCACCGAAAATCTGGCTCAGAAATTCTCACAAGCATATTGACCTCCATGCGTACCCCTTCCCCAGCTGCCAAAAAACCTTCGCTTATCTCATATAATCTTTACAACCACTCAGTAGGTTGGGAAGATGTAGTATTCCAATAAAAGCACTGCAGCCCAGACATTACATATCTCTCCCTTAAGACAAAGCTGCTTCTTCTAGTATAATGCATTCTAGTACAATAAAATACCAGGTCTCACTTCCCAACTATATCCACATACTTCAGTGTGCTAATACACAATAATATGTTCAAACTTTTTATTTTCATTAGTGAAATATTTTCCTGGCCTGGTCATCTCACTAAACATTAGCTTGGGGCCACAGTTTCTACTGTCATTATCACATTTGATTATCAGAAAGTAATTAGCCTCGGGTTTTCTTCCATTTATTGTAAATTATATTTATCCAAAAAAAAAAATGTGGTACATTTACACATTTGAGTATTAACCAGCCATTAAAAACAATAACAATTTGTAACTGCAGGCAAATGGATGGAACTAAAAGACAAACATGGTATGTACTCACTTATAAGTGAACATTAGTCATAAGGTACAGAATAACCATGCTACAAATGACAGACCCAATGAAGCCAAGCCACAAGGAGGGCCCAAGGGGGATGCTTGAATCACACAGAGAAGGAGAAATATATTGGACATCAGGGGTGAATGGAGGGAAGGAACTGAGTAGGGGAAGGGGTGGAGATGGTAATAGGAAGAATGAGATTACTGGGAGAGACAACAAGATTGGGTGGGGCATCTCTGGGGCAATTCGAAAAACTCAGATAATGGAAACTCCCAAGATTCTATGAAGTTGACCCTTGCTAAGACTCCTAGCAATCAAGGTTATGAAGCCTGAATGGGCCCTCTCCTGTAATCAGACAAGGCTTCAAATGGAAGGATTGAGACACCACCCAGCCACAAAACCCTAGATTCACAATTTATCCTGCCAACATGAAGGGCCAACTTCCCTCAAATTCTTCCAATGACTGACCCAGCTTGAGAACCATGCTATGAGAGGGAGCCCACCTCTGACACTACTAATGATATTTTCCTATATTACAGACAGGAGCCCAGCATAACTATCATCAGACAAGTTTCACTTAGCACCTGATGGAAACAGATGCAGAGACCCACAGACAAACATTAAGTAGAGCTTGGGGCATCCTGTGGAAGACAGGGAGGAAGAATTGAAAGAGCCAGAGTGGTCATGGACTCAACAAGAAAACCCACAGAATCAACTAAGTTGGGTCCACAGGGGCTCACAGAGACTGAACTGCTAACCAGAGAGCAGGCATAGGATGGATCTAGGCCCTCTGCACATAAGTAATAGTTGTGCAACTAGATCTTCATGTGGGACTTGTAAAGCAGGAACAAAGACTGTCTCTGACAACATTGCCTGTCTTTGGATCCCTTTCCTCTAACTTGGCTGCTTTGTCTGGCCTCAGTAGGAGAAGATGCCCCTAGTCTTACTACAAATTAACATGCCAAGGCTGGTTGATATCCATGGGAGCCCGCCTCTTCTGAGAGGAAAGGAATGTCGAGTGAATGAGAAGGAGATTGCTGGGGGCAGCATACCATGACAGGGACTGCCAGCAGGAGATGAGCAGGAGGGACTTGGAAGAGACAAGGGAGGAGAAGCTGCGATTGGGTTAGAAAGGAAATAACTTAATTAATAAAGAAAAGAAAGTTAGGTCTATGATGAGACCAGAAGCCAAAATAACAGTAACAAGAATGATACAGTACATACACACATGCACACGCACACACACACACATCCTTATTGACAGATGTCTGCAGAGACCCATAGTAGGTGCCCAAAACCTTAAATAGTAGCAAATCCTATGTATGAGCTCTGAGATACCACAGCACCTAGTATGATAAATGAGAAGGTACCAGTAAGTGAATAGTGGAGAGGAATGTATACAGAGTAGATACACTGGCTTAAAGGATGACTTCTGTCTTGGGTAGACATAATGAGATGGCATAAAATTTTGTCATGTTACTCTGACTAGTGTACAATTTAAAACTTAGAACTTCTTTCTTCCTGGAATCCTATACTGATTGTTCTTTAACTACAATTGACCTAGTTAACAGACACTGTAGAAAGTTAAAAACACATCGAAACAGGACCTTTGTCTTAGTTAAGGTTTTACTGCTGTGAACAGACACCATGACCAAGGCAACTCTTATAAGGGCAACATTTAATTGGGGCTGGTTTACAGGTTCAGAGGTTCAGTCCATTATCATCAAGGCAGGAACATGGTAGTGTCCAGGCAGGCATGGTGCAGAAGGAGATGAGAGTTCTACATCTTCATCTAAAGGCTGCTAGCAGAATACTGGCCTCCAAGAAACTAGAATTAGGGTCTTAAATCCTACTCCCATAATGACACACTTCCTCCAACAAGGCCACTCTTAATCCAACAAGGTCATACCTCCTAATAGTGCCAGTCCCTGGGCCAAGTATACTCAAACCATTACAACCTTATAGTAGACATCATATTCTATCCTTATAACAAGTCTGTATATAGTCAGTTATTAGAATTCTTATTTAGTACCAGAATAAGATGAGGCTCAGCAAAGCTGATTAACGTTGTAGGGCCCTAGGTGACAATGACATGGGTGTTGAAGCCAATCCCAGTTGTACTCAAAGCCCATATACATCTCATGATGGCCCATTGTTTTAAAGCTCTAGATTCCCAGTAGCCAGTGTGACATTTCTTTTGTCATTTTCACTCCTTCGGAGTGTGGTGTTAATTGTTAAAGAACCAAAAATAGTTGTCTTTCCACTGTTTGTACAGTGCTCTTCTAGTCGATGCTCACTTCCTTTCTCCCTCCAAAGAAGGTTTTTTCATCCTCTTCCCCCACTTCTCTTAGTTTAGTGGCCTGGAAGAGTGGACATTATAAACTCTGCTACTGGCAAGCCATTGTCCCCCACAGGCCTCCACATCCTTTCCCAAGGCAACTTGCTCCTTCATGCACTTCCCTGCAATTTTGCTGGCCTCCTGGACACATTTCCAAAGCCTTTAATAACTTTAACTTCCAAGATGAAACTCTCCCATTTTTGACATGCTCAAGGTGAAGGGCATACAACTGTCATTCACTCCAGCCCCTGTCCCCTATCCTCTCTGAGAAGTCTCTCACTGTCAAGGTGAAAGTGTTCACTCTGTACTTCTCGCCTCTCACTCCTCCACTTACTTCCACTCCTCCTCTGTCCCTCCAGCAACCCAATCTTTCTCAATCCACCCTTTCTTCAACAAACTAAAAGCCTCAGAAACAAGCCTCCTGTCTCTTTAAGACTTCCATTTTTGTCCCCTCATCCCTGTCCTCTCTATGACAAATAGATTCAATCTTGATGATCTATAAACTCTTTCTCACCAGCTCACTAAAGTTCAAATCCTCTTCCTCTTAGACCTCTGTTTACTGCTTGTTTGCATACTTGAAACTTAAAATTTGAATAAATCCTTATTGTTGAACTTTATAAAGATACACATACATAGGCCAATAATAAACACATTTCTTTAAAATATTTAATTACAGATATGAGTTCTACATGTTTCTGTGACACTGCTTAAAGCACTGGGAATAGAGGGATACAGAGCACATCTTGAGAATCTTTACTGAATTCAGTAAGCTATTATTACACAGAGGTAAAACCACTGCCTTTGGATTCAGACTGGCTCTAAATTCATTCCCTCTGTCCTCTGAAGTATCCTGGCTGCTTTGGCCACGCCGGGAACTAAGCTGCCCTCCGTGCTCACTCAAACGAGACAGTATCTTCATAGTATGTGAGAGTCTGGCTTTTTTACCATTTCATAGAAATATTTCTCTAAACCATGTTTTTACCAGAAAGTATGGCTCTGTCTCTGGTATAGTTCAACTTTTAAAATTTGCATAAATCTGTGGGGGCTGGAGAGATGGCACAGCAGTTAAGAACACCGGGTGATGTTCGACTCCCAGCACCTACAGCTCACAACCATCTCTAAATCTAGTTTCAGAAGATCGAATGCCATCTTCTGACCTCTGTGGGGACTGGGTACACAAGTGTATATACATAGATGAAGGCAAAGTACACTAAATAAAGTTTTTAATATTCCCACCAGTTTAAAGCTGCTTTGGGTTATAGAAAAAAGCCCTGTCACACACACAAAATAATGATGATGATGATGAAGATGATGAAGAAGAAGATGATGATCAGGGCCCAAAATGGCAGAATGGCAGAGGATTGAAGGCACTTCCCTCTAAGACTTCAGTTCCTGGGACCCACATGGTAAAAGGAAAGATTGATTACTGCAAGTCATCCTTTGAGTCCTACATGCAAGTTGTACTTGTGAACACACACACACACATCCACATACACGCATAAATAATGTACAAAAAACCAAAATTTTCAATTCTGACATCAATCGAATATCACCCAGTGCTAATAAAAATATGTAGATTACTGCTCTTTTGCATAAAGTTCACTCAGGTTTAAACAAGATTTTTTTTCAGAAATACTAATAACACACCTTTGGTGAGGAAGAAGAGAATTCTTAAAATTATTAAAGACTAGAATAAACTAGGAAGATCCATTTTGTGACTTTTGTTAGTCAAATAGGAAAAATGAATATTTTTTATGTAAGACATAACTACTCTTCTTTTAATGTACTTTTGTGGATTTATCCATATTGCTTCTATTCATTTACATTTAAAAGCATACACACCACTAAGAACAGTATGAGTGAGGAAAGCTTATTGTGAAATATCGGCCCCTTCAGAAAAAATATTAACTCTAAAAGGATTTAATTTTTATAAGTCAACATAAAATTCTCCCTTAGTTAGTCAATCACTAAATAAGTACCTTACTTAGGCTGAGTGTCTGGGAAATCAAACTAAGAAACAAACTTGCAATCTCTCTGAGACTGGGTTCCTTTCCTGCTCTCTCTGATCCTCCTCCAGGGGGCAGTACAGTTTTGAGGATCAGACTGGCCTCTGTTGCCCTGGCTGGAATCCCCTCTCTGTCTGCTTCCCTTATGTGAACTAAGACACCTGTTTAAGCTGAGCCTTAGTTTCTCATCGTACAGATGAAATGAGAAAATGGACAAGATGTAACACGTTCTATCAACGCTGAGTTCCTACTCTCTTTACTAGAATTATGCTAATTGCCCCATACTAGTTTCTCTATATATTATATAATAAATAAATATGATATGATTATAACATAATATAGATATTATATAATGAACAAATACAATATAATAAATTATAATATCATATAATATATCTGATACATATTAGACACATAGGTAAAGAAACTAGGAACACAACACATCTATCTCTTAACCCCATAAACCCAGTCAGGTGTGAGAAATTAGATCGATAATTCCTTAAGATCCATACACGAAGAATGACTAAAGTACAAGGGAGAGAGGAAAATATCTCCAATGGATTTGGATGAGGAGGTCATCTTGCCATTGTGAGGGTAAATAGAAGGATAAAATTAAGTTGGAATTGAAAATGCCACTTCCCAATGTCTTGCTAACCATTTCTTCACCATGAGTACATCCCTAGAGGTTTAGACAAAGATATGTGGTCAGAATTCAGCCACTTAATGCTCTTTCCTAGACCTGAGTTCTTAAGAGAGAAGCGGATCCCTGAAGAGTCAGAGCAGAGCGGCGCTGATGTGTGTTGAGCAGATCTGAAAGCAGGAGGGAGGAGTGCTGATGCTAAGGGGACTCCCATGCAGAGACAGGGGGTACCCCCAGCTGGTTACCATCCCTCTGACCACCCTATCTTCTTCTGAATGTCTAAACCTCTAGCCAATATCTAAGACCCTTAGGGCAGTGGTTCTCACACTCCCTAATGCTGCAAATTTATACAGTCCCCCATGTTGTGGTGCCCCTGAACCATAAAAACTGCTACTGATCACAAGGTAAATATCTGATATGCAGAATATCTGATATGTGATACCCAAGGGGGTCATATCCCACAGGTTGGGAACCTCTGTCTTAAATGATTGTCCTGCTACTTAATTTTCTGTATATCTTAGAAGTTTTCTATTCTTTACAGCTTTTAACCTCACCTGGCCTGGTGAGTCACAAAGTGAAATTTTGCAGTGTCGTGGGGATTGTCCCTCTGAGTTTCCAACTGACCTCTGGTTATCGCTTGCATGTATGCTATGATAACCCCTTTCTTGCCTTTTCTCTGTATAAAGAGTGTCTTGATTGTGACACTATTTTACCTTTGCAAATTACAAGGAAAAAAAACAGCATCTAAATTTTAATTTATCAAAAGAATGAGTCCCCTTCCTCCGGGACTTATTTCTTCCAGACAGGGCTCCCTCGTTCTTCACTCTTTATTTTATCATATGCAACAAAGAATAGGAAAAGGCTACACTGGGAAGAACAATGCACAGAAATAGAGAAATGAGGGGTCATTTTCTAGTTTCCCGAAGGGGTCCACGACCCATTGCTATCCTTGATTTCCTGTTAATAATAGATTGATCAGATTGACCTTCTTGTAGGGTCAAATATCAGCAGTTAGGATACTCAATGTGGTGGCACTGTCTGCTCACTATCACTGCTGAAGGAGCCTGAGGTGAAGATGCCAACCCTCCAACAAGCCATCTAGGACCATTTAGGCCCTAGGAAAGGAACCCACACTTTGAAAATCACCTAAGTGAATACAGTAAGAATAGAAGAAGAGGAGAAAATAATAACTTGCTTTCCCTATTTAGGCATTTAGGCTGTAGGCCGGCCTACAAAAGTTAGACCTTGGCATGTCTGTACTCCCAAATATCTCCCTGCCACCCCTTATCACTTTCCAGCTGTCTCTAGATTATATTTTGTATCCACTTTAGCTATGACGTCACAGTTAATCCTTGAAGAATGTGTCTCGCTATAGGCAGAAACTTGATTCTTTCTGGAGACCAAGAGAAAAAAAGAAAAAAAAGAAAAGCAGTAAACCTTGGGGAAACTTCAGTTGCCTTTGCATGTACAGAGCGAGCTTTTGGAGTCACTGGACTTAAAATCTTCTGTTTGTGAGACTGTCAAAAGGTTACTGCTCCCTGGAGGACTGAGCCAGCCGGTTCCTCTAAGCCCCTCCCACTGACTCATGTCAGCCTGACTGCAGCTGCTCAGAAGGATGGGAATTTAAAAGCTGCCACACAAGTGCAAGAGCTGCCGCCGGATCTGCCACAAGATTGAATGGAAAATCGCCTACTACAGAAGTGTGGGGAGGAGGGTCCGTTAATGGCAAAGCGGTGGAAGGCAGAGCTGATAGAGATGAAAAGAAGCAGGAAGGAAATCACAAGCTGCAAACTATTTCGCCCTCTGACCTTGGAAAAGAAAATCTCAGAACTTCAGTTCCCCTCTTTTGGAGAGGTTTTCTTTGACCTAAACTTTTCCTAGAAGTCAGAACTGATAAGTTGCCCATCATACCATTGGTCTGATATTTTTCATCAATGCTCAAAAGATACTTTAAAAGGAAGTTTTACTGTTGTTTTGTTGTAATTATTTCAGCCTTAATAACACCCCAGCATTTCCCAGGGAAAGTATGTTTTAGCTCTCCGGTCCGGAAGAGCCCAGATCCCAGGAAAACCAAAGTTCTCTCTGCCCCTTTCCACACCCGCTCCTGGAGTTCTGTAGTTTTCCCATCATCTTCAGAGATACAAAGGACAGATGAGGGACGGAAGGGTCAAAGCTGGAGAAATGCTCGCTGGGTGTGAACATTGATGCTGACTGCTCTTGCAGAGGACAGGGGTTCAATTCCCAGATCTCACTTGTCAGCTAACAACCATCTGTAGTTCTAGTTCAGTGCATACACATGATGCACAGACATATGTGCAGGAAAAAAAAAAAAAAACCCATACACATAAAATGAAAGATACAAAGAAAGCTGTTTGCATCGCACTAAAATCTCCATGACATGCTTTATGAGGACTTCCTGTTTAAACTGGACATCACAGTTCTTCCGTGAAACTCATCAAACCTCACAGTGAGACATATTGGAGACAGTAATGTATAAAATACTGGAAATTTACCCAGAAATGCCTTTGTTTACAAAAACAAAACAAAAACAAAAACAAACAAACAAACAAAAAAACCCAACGGTGCTCATTATATGTGCTTTCCTACACTGAAGCCCTTACCCCAGACAAAAACATTTTCAGTGCTTGTGAGAGGATGCCTGCCTTGCTAGAAATGGTATCTTCCAGAACCTTTCTTCTTCTGCTAGGAAAACATGCTGTCCTTGCTTAGAGTTGGTCCAGCCCGAGAGCACTTCAGACTGAGTCTCTTTCTCATGCCTGGAACTCCGTCACCACCGGCCCTAGACACAGCATCCCCAGACAGCTCCCTGACACCTTGATTTGGGATCTTCCTTAGGTGGGTCTTGTAGAAAGCCCGACTGATTCATTTTCTGCCAGTTTCCCAGTACATTTCCACAATGATCTGAAACTATTTATAACCACTTTACTTCCTGGAATGTTTTTGCTGCTCCAAGGAAACTTCTAAAGTTTAAGGACGTCACTTTAGAACTGGCTGCTTTGGCTCTGGTCCTACTTTCTTTTTAAATTTTGGAATAACAACAACAAAAAAGTTTCCAAAACTGACGTTTAAACTGTCTCTATTAAATTGACTTTTATGTATTTATTTATTTTTGATAAAATTGTGCCTCTTCAGCAAAACTCTCAACTCTTAGAGGACAAAAACTATGCCAGCTATTTGCTGGCTTGCTTGTTCATTCCTTGTTTACTACCACGCTCCTTCCTTCAGCCCGCCTATAGCACCCTACACACAGTGGGTGCACACACAGCAGCATATCTGTATTGGACTCAACTAGGTATTTTGACATTAATGCCTGTGTTTGGGATGACCACTACTTTTAGCCCTATAGACAAATAAAAATGAAGATATTTGAAGTTTGGCCTATGAAATACAAACTGACCTTTCTCTCATAGCTAAAACCCCCATACTAGGATGCAGGATAATACCACAAGGACTTGTCATTAAACTGTGATACTTACCAGTCCGGCCCCCGATACAGTTAATTTCATATTTATATCCTTTTCAAATGTGTGCAATGCCCTGATGTTTGACACTGCACCACAAAATTCTCATGTACAAATGTGACAGAGCAAACCTCATTCTGAGATATAAGCTCTCCATGGGGCAGAGAGGGGAGGGGACTGAACATGCCTGCAAGTGCACTCTGCTCTTTTCCTTATCTTCTTTTGTGCTCTGTCATTACTTCTTGCAATAATATTTATGGTTCACACTGTTGAAACTATTAAGCACTGTCTTTGTACACACTTGTGGATTTTGAATTTTTTAGAACTAGGCAGATGGTTTAGAAGGTAAAAACACTTTCTGCCAAGCCTGATGACATGATTCAGTCTCCAAAACCAACAAGGTAAAAGGGGGGGGGGGAGGAGAGAACTTATTTCAGGAAGTTATTCCCTGACTGCTGCATGCCACGCAGGCATGTGTACAAAAACACACTAAATAAATGTAAAATGTTGCTTGTTTTTTAATTTAAATTTTGTTTTTTAATTTAAAATTAACCATGTTGGAGGTACACACACACACACACACACACACACACACACTAGCAATCCATACATAGTTGTTGATAAATTTATGGTTTTGCTTTATTAAAATAGGGAACTCTCAGCTGGGCAGTGGTGGCGCACGCCTTTAATCCCAGCACTTGGGAGGCAGAGGCAGGTGGATTTCTGAGTTCCAGGACAGCCAGGACTACATAGAGAAACCCTGTCTCGAAAAAAACAAAAAAACAAAAAACAAAAAAAAAAAATAGGAAACTCTCATTAGACAGTGTAGATTGGATGGTTAGACTCAGTTTCTACCTCAAGAGCACCCTCACACCTAGACTGGATTATAAATTTGAGCTGCAGTATGTCAAACGACCTTGAGAATTGTGAGGAGTAATATTGACTCTCACTTTGATTGAATCTGGAATCAACTGGGAGATAGGTCTATGAGGATATTTCCTGGAAGTATGAACTGAGCCAGGCAGATGTTTCTCAGCATCCCTTCCATGGCTCTGCATCAGCTCCTGCCTCCAGATTCCTGCTCTGTTTGAGTGCCTGCCTTGACTTCCCTCGGTGATGGACTGTCATCTGTAAGTGTAAACTGGAATAAAGCTTTTTGTCCCCAAATTGCCTTGGTTATGATGTTTCACCACAGCAACAGAAACCTTGACCAAGCCACCAATACAGAGATTATACAGTTGTCTACATGCTTGTATATCTGCATGCTTATATTCAGACTTTTGGATACTCTACTGAAAAGTGTATGTTTTTCATCTGCATCCCAATCAGAACCTGGTCTCTTAAATCAAGAACAGTAAAACACTTAGGAAACACTGCTTAGAGAAATAAAATAAACATCTGTTGTGCAGTTGTTACTACCAATATGCTCCCATCCTTCAATAACCCTGCCAGGTAACTGTGGTTACTCATATTTTATAAATGAAGAAACTATTACTGGGGTGTTATCATCTCCAGCTCTGTGACTAGGGACTGAAAGAGCAATCGCCTTGCTACAAAGCCAGTACTCTTTCCACTGCTCCAGACTTGACAGAGGGCACAACTGAGACTCACAGCCAAGGCCACCAAGGCACTGTGGAGACACATAAACGAGGCTTGTGTAAAACTCTGGCTGTAGCATATTTGCATATGATGATTTGAGAGAAAATTTCTTTGAAAAGCAAAATCCAGTCCCCCATAAATATACCATCATGTTTCCGATACTGACTAACACACAAAATATATTATAGAAACCCAAAGGTGTTTTATAATGCAACCTTTAGTATTTATAATGCTATTATCATATGTATATTCATTTTATTAAATGAGTTTCTTATTGAAATCACTATATATATTTACATCATTTTATATATAATAATGCATGTTGCTTACATTCACGCCCTATTAGTTTCTCCTTCCCCTCCTACTGGTTCCCTCTCTCTTTCCAAATAGACCTCTGTCTTCTTTCAAGTCTTTTCATGTCAAGTCTAGATTTACATTTGAGAAAAACATAGTATTTGTTTCTCTGAGCCTTGCCTGTTTATCCTAGCAGATCTCCAATTCTATCCATCTTCCTGCAAATGATACATCTTCCTAATGGTTGACTCGATTATGAATGATAAAACTCCATCATATGTGTATGTGTACAATAAAGAGTGCACACATACAATATGTATATGTAAAGAAAAGTAAACTGAAATACAGTTTCAAAAATATAGAACACCAGTAATCTTATTACTGACATTCCTTCTGGGCATCTTCATCACATCAAAAACTTCAAGCATGCTTTTCTGATATGAACTAACAGTGCTCAGTTTTCCCAGGCATTTGAGGGCTCCCGGAATAGGGACTTGAAGGTTCAAAACCAGGACTGAAACTAAGTAAGGATCAAGCAAGCCAAGAGCAGTTGGCCACCCTCCAGACCATGTCCCCTAAGTCATTTCACTGCTGACACCAAAATTCACAGAAAACACACCAAAGACAAGCAGCTATTGACCCAAGCCACCTCCATGCCGGGCTAATAAGACTTTTCATCATGGTGACAGACACCTGACAGAAACATTTTAAAGGAGAAAAATATTTATTTGAGTCTCCTTGTGCTCAGAGGTTTCCGTCTGTGGCTTATAGCTCATTACTAGGAGCCTAGAATACTGTGGTGGGACAGAAAAGCGTGGCAGTTTGAGGGCAAAGGAGACCAGAGCTGGCACCTTGGAACAACTATGAACAAGAGAGAATATAGACTTGAACCCTCAGCTTGTTGGACAATTCTATCCACATTCAGGGTAGGTCCACCCCCAGTTATGGCCAGTACTCTCTGGAACTGCCCTAATAGATGCTCTTAAATTTGTGTTTTAAAAAATCTCCCAGGTGTCTCCCAATCCAATCAAATTGCCAGGAAAGCACAATTATCCTAGATGCTGTTCCTCTTCAAGCTTCTCTGGGGAGCATCCAGCTTTGGGATATGCTGTGACCTCATTAAGTAATCTGCAGATTCATTGCTCATCCTTTCCACCTACTGTTAAAGTTTGTGAGGGGCCAGATTCATGCAGCTCTGGGTTTCCAGTGCTTAAATCAGTCTCTGATCGATAAAATGTAGGTGACATTTATTTTTGTTTGTTTTGCTTGCTTTCTTTGAAGAACTAGATGGCGTTATTTGACCAATTGAGGTATTTATTCAAATTGTATCAATAAGAGGGACCATTTTAGAGTAAAGATGGCTGCACAAGGTTATAACTAATGATCTCATAATATTGATTTTATTATATCTGAGTACTGTTAGTTTACAACTAAAATAAAAGGCATCCTTAAAAATATTTAGTGAGTTGTATTCTTTTGATTAACTAGAGGAAGGTTGATGGGAGGAGACTATAGTAGCACATAATTAATTGGAAATGTAGCTGTACTGGGTGGCAGAATTTCAGCCAATAGAACAAAATGAGAGTATATTTTCCCTTCCATTACTTACCCTCACATTTTGTCTTAAATTATTTGTGGAGGGGCGAGAGTGGTTAAGAGCACTTGCTATTCTTGCATAGAATGCAGGTTCAAGTCCTAGCACCCACATGGTGACTCACAACTGTCTGTAACTGCAGATCCTGAGAGGTCTGATACTCTTTTAGCCTGTGGGGGAACTAGGTATGTATGTGGTAAACAGGCAAAATGATAACGAGATTTTAATCTTTTATTTTTATTACTCTTGTTTTGGTTTGGGTTTGAGTGAGACAGAATTTGTCTGTGTATTCCTGTTTGTCCTGGCAGTCTCTCTATAGATGAGGGTAGTCTCAAACTCAGAGACCCCAGTGCTTCTGTCTCCCACATGCTGGGATTAAAAGCCTGCACCACCACACCCAGCCTGTTTTATTACTTCTTGTAGTTGATATACAAAACGTTTCAAAAGACTGATGTGTTGAAAACTTGGTCATCACTGAGACAGGATTTAGAGGTAATTGGATTATGGAGGCTCTAACCTCATCAATGGGTTAATCCATTGATGGATTCATGGCTGAACAGGTCATTTAGGAGGTGGGGCCTAGTTGGAAGAGGTAAATCATAGGGGATGTGCTATGGATATAAACAAAGACATTTTGAAGGCATCTTGGTATCATGACCATTAAGCTGAAAGGGAGTAGTAAGTTTCCCCAAGGGGCTTAGGTACTGTCTGGGGGCTCCTGGAAGCCTCCATGATCAATAACTCATAAGGAAGCACCCTAAACCTGACAACTCATGGCTTCCAGAAGCTTCAGTGTGCGACCCTCTAAAGCAGTAGTTCTCAACCTGGGTGTCGCATATCAAATATCTGGCATGTTTTTATAACTGCTATTACTTCCTGACTCTACTCCCTTATGTATCAGACCAATAGCTCTTCTCTACTTTCCTGGATTCTAGGGGTACACACATCTAAATATTCAATGAGATGTCTGTCTGAGAAAGAATAGTGTCTGTCTTTCTCTGCCTGTGTTACCTCACTAGGTGTAATCTTTTCCAATTTTACACATTTACCTGATTTTCTCATAATTTCAGATTTTAGTACTGAATAAATTCCATTTCTTTTCTCCACTGTGGATTTTGGCATCTTCATTATGATTCTAAAACACCCATGAGTCTTTCCACACTTTGATCTGCTGGGGAAATGGCCAAGCTCATAATGAATGCTAGTGTGTCATTCCTTACGTGTGCTTTGTTGAGATGGTCCTGTGGTGAGATGTGTTGGGGGTGTTTAGAGACTTTCCAAGCTACTTGACACAGACAACCACCTTCGCTTTAATTCATTTTAATTATATTAATATTGTTATTGTCGGTCTATTAATGATGTCACATGCCCAACAATGTGTTCTCATGTCCATGTGTACACCCTTCCAGAATAGAAGGAAGTGAAGTTACAGCTATTGTACAGGCACCCACACATATACTATAGCAAGTGTGTGGAAATGTGTTATAAAGTCAGAGCAATATGTAGCATTGCATCTTGAGAGAGGAGAAATGATTACAAATGTGCTTTTGCACATCCCATTGATGTGAAAAAATTAGAAATATATACTTCATGCTCACTACAGGCAATAATGCATTGCGCCAGGTACTTCTGTATCAACTTACACAGACTATTTGAGACATGTTCTTGAGTTCTCAGACAAAAACTCCAGGGAGATTTTTTTTCAGGGCTGTCACCATCAGGTGGTGAGCTCAGCTATTCTGTTTTGTTTTGCTCTGGTTTAAGGTATCACAAATAATTAAAATACAGAGAATCAGCTTCTGTCTTTCATATAGAGTTATGTTTTTCAATGACCAATATTTTAGTAACTACTCTGTGATGTTGATTTTTAAGTACCAAAGTATTTGGATAGCTCAATGATTAATCACAATGTCATCTTCAAAGCATATTAAGGCAAATAAATTATTCATTATAAAGAGTGTTGTCTTGAGCTGCATCTGCTCACAAATTGTATACAAAGAAAATCTACTCAAGCTTTTCGGACTTGTCACTCTTGCATATGGGTTCCAGCTTCTTGCATCCAACTATTGTTAAAAAGTGACCACAAATACCACTGTGTCGTGCAAGTTATGTTACAGAATAATTTGCTATAATAATTTTCACTAATACTGCCATGTTTCCTCACTGAGGACATAGTCTATTCATCTTCATTGAACTTATGAATTGCCCAACTTTCACAGAAACACATTTTACAGCCATTAGAGTAGATAACAGCCACGGGTACAACTAATTCACTTAGTAAGTGTTTAATGAGTGCTATGGTTTGGGACTTAATAGTTACCCAAAAGATTCACAAGCGAAGAGCTGTGGCTGTACTGGGAGGAAGTGGAACTTTAAGGAGGTAGGTCTAATAAAAGGAAAAAAAAACAAGGAGGGTAGGCCCTTGAGAAGTTTGCATCTCTTCTAATTATTTTCACACTACCATTGATTTCTCTCTTGCCTGACCTGCTTTGCTCTACTCCACACTCCTGGCTGTGGTGCACAGTCTTTCTACAAACCCAAGCTAAATGATTTCAGCTAACAATGGACTAAAACATCTAATACCAAGAGTCAAAACAAACCTGCCTCCCTTTGTGTTGATTTTTTTTTAAAACCAGGGTGTTTTGTTATAGCAACAGAAGGTTGATATATACACTGAGCCTAGGTGCAAAATATTATTGAGTTTAAAGACTTCAAGCAAGAGTGTTGCTAGGGAGCCAAACACTACACATAAGTGCAGTTCAGTTGAGCCTATCATTCGGAGAACTGCCTCAGAATCATACTCTACCATGCACTGACTCTCATGGACAGTTCCCAAGGGAAAATCTGGGAACAGCACAATTAGTCTTCACTCATGGACTTATAATCTAATCAAGACAATAAATGTATGCATTCAATGACATTTCATCAAAAGCATGGTGTTCAGACTTCGATCTCTTACTTAACAACTGTATGATTTACAACAAGTTGCCCATCAAAGTCAGAACTCCAGCACCTAGGTTACACGTAACATAGTACAGCTTGTGAGTCTGTTCTAGAGAGAAAAGGAAACAACACATGTAACGCACTTTAGCTACAGGGCTCAAAACCTATTAGTCATTGCAACCATGTGTTTGCATGTTAGCATGAATAGCCCTACAGTAAGTACACAGAGATTCACGAGAGCAAGCAACCCTTTGCAAACACACTGTTTAAGAGAAGATTTGGCTGAGATGTCGTTGAAGCAGCATGAAAATGTTTTCATAGAGTGGAGTAAACAGCCATGAGAAAAGTCAAGAAAACTGTGATTTGTTCAGAGAATAACAAAAAGAATCTTTACAGGGCAGAACTGATGTAAGCCAGAGTAGCGGGATGTAGAAGGTAAGCTAGTGCCATTACGGCAGACCTCGGGTGAGACAAACCAGCTTGGGTCAGCTGCACGTGTGACAGGGAGCCACCAGCGTTTCTGTTCAGTAATGTACAGGGATCAAAGCCACATTGTGTAAGAGAAACCAGAAAGGAGGCACTAAGTCCAGTGAAGCAGTCAGAACATGAGTTCCACAGCCCACTGCTCGGCAATGAAGCATATTTTGGAGTCCGGGCAGAGCAGAAATTAGCTACAGGAAGCATTTTGAGGATAAACAGGACATATTTACTAAATCCCAGTGCTCAAGGTCTTAATCTAAAATATGTTGCCAGGCCACATTTTCCCGATGACTGCTCAAGCCCGAATGCAGGTTATGAAATTCCAGAGATTCCTTGAGTCTTGGAGTACTTTTTTTTTTTAAGACAGGGTCTCTAACTGTGTAACTCAAACTGGAATCATAGCCTTGATCTTTTGGATTCAGCCTCACCAGTGCTGTATTACCAACATATGCCACCAAGACCAGCTCTTCAGATAGGTTATTAAATTTTTTAAAAGTCATGCTTTGAAAAACAGTGAGCTCTCACATCTGCACACACCCATTCCCTGCTCTCCAATCCCTCCCTCATGCCTGAACCACTACTCTCCCCTCCCCCACCAAACTCATATACTTTTTTGGCAAATATTAAATGGCTGTTCATTATATCATGTCTCTGTATATAGCAATGTCCAACTTGGTATCAGACATAATAGCTAAGGGTGACAACAACCCACCATCTATTACCTATAGGTGTATAGTTAAATAATAGTTTCTATAAGGAGAGGCAGGTAATACATGATCCCTTAAAAAGGAATAGAGTTCTGGTATTTGCCACCATTCAGATAATTGGCGATCACCATGTCAATTAAAATAAGCTGGACTAGAAAGGAGAATATTGTATGATTGGTGTATATCAAGTTCCTACACTACTCAGTTCACAGAGACGGAGAATACGTTAGGGGTGGGGTGATAGAAAATTGTTCAAATGAATACAGGGTTTCAGACTGAGATAACAGCTTTAGGCACAGATGGCAATTGATTTGTAAAATGGTATACATATATTTAACAAATCAGCTCTCTAATGAAGAATGGCTAAGACGGAGACTTTTATTTTGTGTTATGAATATTTTACCACACTTAAAGACAGTGGTTCTCAATCTTCCTAATGCTGCGACCCTTTGGTACAGTTCCTTACGTAGTTGGTAACTCCCAACCATAAAATCAATTCATTGCTACTTCATAACTATAATTTTGCTTAGTGTTATCAGTGTTGTAGGCTATACCTGTGAAAGGGTCATTCGACCCTCAAAGGGGTCCCAACCCACAGGTTGAGAACCACTGGTGTAAGAAACCAAGAACATGTGATTCTGATTCCCTGAGAAACATGTTCACTCAAAAGGAAGGAAAGGTAAGACGTGCCAACCCATTTAGCCTTGCCGCTCAGCCAAGTGAGGCTCCAGGGATCAGACACCATCAGATGGCTCGCCCAAGTGAAGAAATGAAGAGAAAAATGCCAGCCGTCATCTACATCAAAACAATAATGGTAGCACAGTGGTCAGTGTCTCCCTCTTCCATCTGCTGTGGTCTAACACTAAAGGAAAGAGAAAAGAAACCACTTCTCCTGTCAAAGCAATTCCTTGCCTTGGTTTCCTCATGATGACGACCCTTTTTGGGAAAAAGGAACATTGCCTCTGTGCCATAAAAGGCACGCCTCAAAAAAGTGTTGGGACTGGATTTCTTAATAGATTTTTTTTTTTTTTTTTTTGTGTGAATCCCTCTACCGATCAGTCTGTGCTGCACTAGCTAAGGTGTGTGAAGACACAGTCACTGCCATTCAAGATCACATAATCTACCTGAGGGGACAGTCTCCTAATGACATAATAATGAACAATATGAAACCAAATATAATTAGGTGCTAAATTGTGTAGTACAGATTGTAAGTACCCAGGGAGGTCATAACATTATCTGACGTCTTGTAGGAATGAATTATAGGTCAGGAAGTGTTCAATTACCATGCACTCGTAGAAGCAGACAGCTAAACTATATTATAAAGCAGACAAGACAATTTTAAAATCATACATTATACTTTTATAATATTTCTTTTTAAAAATGTAATATAATTATATCATTTCCCCCCTTCTCTTTCCCATCTCCTCCCACCCCCTGAAGCCTTTCTCTCTCTCTCTCTCTCTCTCTCAAAATATTAGCCTTGTTTTCTTGTTGCGGTTGTTTTTGGTGTGTGTGTGTGTGTGTGTGTTGCATGTACGTGATTGTGCATGTGTACTCACATGGTGTGCTCATACAGAGAACTCCAGAGAAAGTTGTCAGGGGTCATCCTCTATTGATCTCTGCTTTATTGCTTACAATGAGAAATCACTGCTATTTCTTAGCATTTTAAATCTATGTAGTTCAGTTCCAGAGTTAGCCACAAATGTTGAGGTAATTTGTTGCAGAAGCCCTAAGAAGGTAATGCATATTCATCCTTCTTTCCCACACTCATCTTTCAGGGTAGAATCTTTTCTTGGTTTCCATCTTCTGTGTAATGACTACATCTGCTTTTGTCCTTTCCTTCCATTATAAGGAGCAAAACAAAGCAGCGTGCACACGTAGACACTGTGACTGGGTTATAACCAGCATGTTAGAGTGCTATGCAAGTCAGTGCTACTACGCCCAGGTGCTGACAGTGAGCAGCACACAGTTTCCTGCAAGCCAACTAAAATAAACAAAAATGAAATAAAATGTAAGCATATATATGAAGATGGGGTTCTTGCAAGTGACTTGCATTATACGTAAAATAACTCCCTGCCTTATTCTTGGTTTGTCAAAAGGGATAAAATGTTAAGGGAGACCATTTCTATGGACAGATCATGCAAAACGCTTCTGCAGTCACTTGCTTCTGAGCTTTTAGAAATTGTAGAAATGGCAATGATGTAATTAACTGAATCTAGAGTGGCTTCCAGGTGGCAATCCAATAACCTGGGATTCTGGCAAAGTTCTAGAGCTAGTCCTCCTTGTTGTCCCACTTGAGTGCTATAAGCAGTATATGAAAAGAATCTGAAGGCATTACCCAAAGCATCTGCTCTTTAAAAGATGCTTCTATATATGGTATATGTGCAAGGCGAATGCATTTATAGGTAATAGTAAGGCTGATATCTTACGATACAATCTGATCAGATGATAATGACCCCATTTATGACCCAGACCTGAAGGACAGTATCTGGAAGGCAGGGGGTGATGGCACAGCGAGATGATAGCTCTACCCCTGGAGCTCTGAACTCCCTGTGGGAAACATGCGCTCAGATGGAAGGGTGACCTGGCCAGCATGCAGGAGTCCGCAAGACAGTGAAGACACCAGAGGGAGAGCAACAAAACAGAGTGGTATTTAACTTGAAAAAGAAAAGAACCAGAACAATATTCAACACCTTAATATATAGTAAATACTTGTCTATTTAACAATAATAACACTAATAATTCTGCTTTGAATATACCAACAAAGAGAAATCTAGATCGATAGATATAAAAGTGTAGTACCCACCAGCACGTGGGAGGCTGAAGCAGGAGGATCCTGAGTTTGAGGTCAGCCTGAGCTATTTTTGTTTCACAAAATAAAATATCTGGTATATCTGGTAGTACAACAACTTAAATATTATTATTTTTTTTTTTTTAGTTACAGATGTCTTTACATCACAGAAACCCGAAGCAGCTCACTCAAAAACAGTTTATTCAGCTCACAGCTGAGGAGGTTATAAACTCAAGATCAAGGGGCTCCATTGGTTTTACCTTTGTGAGGGTGGCAACAGCCGGTGACAGAAGCTGCCATATCTTAATTGGAAGGGAGGGAGGGAGGGAGGGAAAGAGGGAGGGAGGGAGAGAGAGGAAGAGACCACACACAGAGAGACAGAGAGACAGACAGAGAAAGACAGAGAGAGAGACAGACAGACAGAGAGAGAGACAGAGAGAGAGAGAGAGGAAGATCCCTTGGAGCTGGAGATGCAGGCTACTACCCAATGTTATACTGGAAATTGAACTTTGAGCCTCTGGAAGAGCATGTGCGTGCTCTGAACCGCTAAGCCGTCTCTCCAGCCCAACACAACGTTTGAATCGTAACGACTTCTACAAGTAAGTATACAGATTATGAAGTGTTCAGGCAGGGATGTTGGCTTCTCAGCAGGTGTAGCTTATTTCTCTTTGTAACCCTAACTCATATCACAGTCACACAAAATGACAACTAAATAAGGATTCCATCTGATGGTCACTTAGAATAAGTGGAATAAGTGGGACTTCCACAGGAAGGGGTCTGTGAGTCTGGGTCACGAAAATAAATTCCATTTTTCCCTTCTTTATGCCACCCTCAGTTTCTTTAGGCCAGATGGAGAGTTTAAAGAATGGGCTGGCTTACAGATTTACTGTCCATTAATATCATGGCCCTGGTAGACACGGCACTGGAGAGGAGCTGAGAGTTCTACATTTTGTTCCAAAGGCAAGTAAGAAGACTGGATTCCAGGCAGCTAGAAGAAGGATCTCAAGGCCCACCTCCACAGTGACACACTTCCTCCAACAAGGCCACACCTACTCCATCAAGGACACACCTCCTAATAGTGCCATTCCCTGGGCCAAGCATATTCAAACCACCACAGCTACAGGCTGTAATTAAGTGTAAAATATGAAGCATCTGGTTACACACGCATTACAAATCTCTCTAAACTCCCCTTATTCAAGACAAGAGTGAATTGTTGTGCTTACAACCATGCAAAAGTGTTTACTGAATGGTGACTATATCCCAGGAGTGTCTAACAAACAGTTAAACCATTCAACAAGATGGGGGTTGGTGATGCCACATGAATGAAGACTGCCATGTCTTAGGTACTTCGTACCTCTTATGCAAAGGCTTGGTTCTTATGGTGTGGTGCTTGGACAGGCTATGGACTTTTAAGATGTGGGACTTATGTCCTTAGGTTATGCTTGGGCATGCTCTGGAAAAGATTGTGGGAGTTGTAGGATCTGAGATATTCTCTCTCTCTCTCTCTCTCTCTCTCTCTCTCTCTCTCTCTCTCTTTCTCTCTCTCTCTCCTTTCTTTTCTTCTTTCTTCCCTCCTTTCCTAATTCTCTCTTCTCTCTCTTCCACCCAGTTGAAGATGTGAGGGCTCCTGCCATCAGGAGCTACTCACAGACACCAAAATATGAAGCCACTTGAGCTTGGACTTTCAACCTCCCTAACTGTGAACTAAAGAAACTCTTTTTTTTTTTTTTTTTTAGTGGGATGCATTGGGTTTGTTGTAGAGACACAAAGACTTTCCCAGGGGCAGGCCACTGCTAGCCACACAGGCCCCTTGTCCAGATTTCAAACATCTCCATCAAGACATTCTTCTACTATCTGCCATAAAAACACACAAACACATTTTATCAAAACAAGTATGATGGTTTGTATATGCTTGCACTAGGAGTGACACTGTTAGGAGGTGTGACCTTGTTGGAGTAGGCGTGTCACTGTGAGTGTGGGCTTTAATGTCCCAGTTAGTCTTTAATGCCTGGAAGTTAGTCTTCTCTTAGAGGTCTGCAGATAAAGATGTAGACCTCTCAGCTCCTCCTGCACCGTGTCTGCCCTGATGCTGCCATGCTCCCACCTTTATGAGAATGGGCTGAATCTCTGAACCTGTAAGCCAGCCTCAATTAAATGTTGTCCTTATAAGAGGTCATGTTGTCTGTTCACAGTAGTAAAATTCTAAGACAGCAAGCAAATTCACTATCCATGAAATTATCTGAGTAAATAGTCAAATTTATGATGTCTAATATGCTTAGACACTTTAGATGTGTTTCTCTTTCCAGTGCCCAATCTACCTTACTGTGTGAGGTATAGAACAACTTTTTTTTAAAAAAAGAGAATCTGTATTTGCTTTTAGCTGAAAGGAGAATGGTCAGGAATTCCAATGAACTCGAGAACCTTCTGGCTACAAAAAGGTGCTGTGTGATCTGAACACTGGTTTATCCTTAAAGCATTCATAAAGTGCATTTACATGGACAATGTCCCAGAGAAGTTCGAGCGATTGACTAGTGTTGCACGGCTGCGGAGGGCTTCCCAGGGACCCATCCTCAGCTGACCAAGGCTGCGGAGGGCTTCCCAGGGACCCATCCTCAGCTGACCAAGGCTGTGGAGGGCTTCCCAGGGGCCCATCCTCAGCTGCCCAAGGCTGTGGAGCGCTTCCCAGGGGCCCATCCTCAGCTGCCCAAGGCTTCATTCTTTTGCCAGGTGAACTGAAAGATGATCTTAAGATTAGTGTAAAATAAGTTTTCTCAAAATTATATCCACCACTCACCTGGAATCTGGGGATGTAATTATCACCAAAAAATAATAATAATAATTGAATTACATTTCATTCTTGACTTAAGCTGCTTGGATCAACATCCAGTCAAATTCTGGAAGAAAGATACTACAAAACGATAGAGGACATTTATTTTTCCTATTTGTTTGTTTGTTTGTTTGTTTGTTTGTTTGTTTGCAGTACTTGGGATAAAATCCAGGGCTTTGTGTATCTAGGGCACAGTGTCAGCTATTGAGCTACCTCCCAGATTAACGGAATTTTAAAAATTTGTTTCAGAATTTCTTAAATGTATATAATATAATGTGAGCATATCCATCTCTCATGGTTCACTCCCTCCTCCCTCTAGACTCCTCCCCAACAAGCATCCTCCCCACTTCGAGCTATTGAGTCAAATTATTGATACTCATACCTTCAAACAGAGAACTGATGAACAGCCCCACTCCTGGAGGAAACTCTCTTCCTTTCCCCAACCTGCTATCAACTGAGAACAGCTCCTCAGCTAGAGAAGGAGAAAGCAGGATGGTTTTTTTTATTTTGTTTTGACAGAGCCTCTCATGTAGCTCTGGCTGCCCTAGATCTCACTATATGGACTATATATGTATTTTTTATTTTTTATTTTTTATTTTTAAGTGCATTGGTGTTTAGCATGCATGCATGCATGCCTGTAAGGGAGTCAGATCCTGGAACTTCAGTTACAGACAGTTTCAATCTGGGAATTGGGAACTGAACCCAGATTCTCTAGAAGAGCAGCCACTGAGCCATCTCTCCAGCCCACTTTGTTTTTTGCTTTTAGGGGAAGATTTTTTGCTTTGTTACAAGAGGAGGCAGGCTAATGTGCAGATGTCCCTAACAGGCAAAGAGCATCTTGACGTCCTTGGGAGGATGTGCTTGTGCGTGTGAGGCTCTCTTCACTCAATCCTGCCTCTTGTACTTCTGGCTGCCAAGGACACAGACAGGCAAGCCTGGACTGTGAGCCACCTTCATGCCAGCTGGCAAAATTAATGTCAAGAGAAAAGTTGAGCAATAGAGAACTAGGCAAAGTACGAAAGGCCCAATGACAGAGATCTGATCTGTTCTGCAAGTGGGATTTCCTGGAATTGGAGCAAATGCAACTTGCACCAGTATTAGTAAGCTTTAAAGTTAGCCTTGAACCTAATCCAGTGGTCAGAAGGAATCACAGTAAACACGAAATAGACGTGACATGATGAACAGATGACCCTCCAGTTACAAATTCGATCTGGATTATAAGCACAGCTCTGCATCAATTATAAAAAGCGGTCTCATGAATACAGATTATTTTTAAACACCTAAAATCCTGGGACAAATTGAACTGAGAGGGGATGCTATTTAAAGATAAGCATCATAAGGATGCTTTTTAAAATATTTTCTGGAGCTGGAGAGATGGTTTCTTGGTTAAGAGTGCTTACTGCTCTTGCAGAAGACTCAGGTTCAATTCCCAGTACCCACACAGAGATTCATAACTATCCAGTTAGACCCTGATCTTCATGGGCTCCTGTATGCATATGGTGCACACACACACATTCAAGCATATACTCACACAGGTAAATGATATTTTACATGTATGGGCATTGTGCATACATGTCTATGCATGGATTTTGTTGTTGTTTTTTTTTTAACGACAGAGTTTCAGCATCTTCAGTGTCTTGGTATCACAATTTTGTTTTGATCCTGCGGACTATTGGCCATTGCAACTGCATTTATCGATGGGCCTTTGGAAGCAGGATCAGCTTTTTCTGTGGGTCCCTGAACCTCAGAAGGAAAAAAAAAAAAGAAATAAAACTTTAACTGGAGTACATCCTGTAGGGTGTTTACAGAGGTTTGTGGCTCATTAACTTATGAAAAATTTTACCATTTAATGCTTACAGTTTTTCTTTTTCCTTTTTCCTTTTTCCTTTTTTAAAGATATGCAATTTACAAATTAAGTAAGACAGTTAATTGAGAACCATTTCAGTTGTAAATGGCCAAAAAGTCAGAAGCAAGTGCCAGAAAACCGTGAACTTTGCACAGTATAACAATGGCAAACTGGATATGTATTCTAAAATCCTAAGTGTAAGCTCTCTTTTAAACATGGTCGTCACGGTCATCAGGCCTGTGGAAAGGAATCAAACATGTTATTTTTCACCGAGCCTTAGGTGCTCTACACAGATGTAATAAGGATGTGAACAGGCCGAAATACAAATGTTCAATTAGTGGCAGCATAAGAAGACTGGTGGAAGGCTGGCGAGCTGGCTCTAACCATATGACTCACAGAGAAAGACAGTGAGCTCGGCTCAAATTCTGAATAAGGCTTTAGCTTCAGAACAGAGCCTTAGGCCACTTGGCGGATCCTGGTACCTGCTGCTTCATTGCTGGTTTGCAGGACACAAGTCGGGGAGAGAAAGCCTGGAACCCGTAACATGCAACTCCTTTTCTGCTCGGGTACCTAGGGGAAGGGGACAGGGTTCGGGACTGACTACTTTGTCCTTACTGCATGGACATCGCTGTTACCGACTCCTTTTGCACTTATATTGCCTCCACCTTACTTTTTAATCTACTCCTGGCTGTTTTTACTCTACCTTACTGACCTTGTGTTTTGCTTCCCTCACAAACTTGAAAGGGGAACTGAATTCATAAGACAAACGAAACAAAACCTAAACCGAAAAGTTCCCAAAACAAGACAGAAACATCTCATCGTTTCTTTTATACGGAGTCTCTGAATTGGTCTGTTCAAATCTTCCTTAACTTTTCCGAGAGCAATCTAAATACAGGGCGCTCTGAAGCTTTCCTTGCTGGAGTCAATGCTGCGACATGAACAGCAGGGGGCAGTAGCACACTAAGAATGCGGAACCGTCCCAGGCAATGCGAAACACGGCTGAAGGGTTTGCGCTGGGCTGTGTAAGAGCGATGAGCTCAGCTCGGATGAAGTCTTTTGTTTTGTGTCCTATTTTACAATGCACGGTTCAGTTTTCCATATGAATTGTGACTTAGGCAGATTTCACTGTGACAGCTGGGCTCAAGAAAACGAAACGTAGAGAGGAAAATGGAAAAGGAAAAGAGGAAGTTCAAGTGTTTCAAAGAAGGCAGAAGTAATTTCCCCGTAGAGATACAAAGTTTGTCCCTTCGCTGCTCCCATCCTTAATTCTGCCCTTCTGTTTACAGATTAAACCCATCCTTGCTTTCTCTCACACATACTCTCATTTCCTGCTACTTTCTTTGCCACACACTTTTCTGTTTCTGTTTGCTATAGATTTGTGCTTCTAAAAGATCCAGCTATTTTAAACCAAATCCTTCCCGGGAACTCAAAAGACCCTGTCCATCTCTGAGTCTAGAGAGTGGATGTTTTGTGCCTTTTGGATATTTGCTAGTCAGGTACTCTTCATTGATGTGTATGTAGCAATAACAAAAATGTCCGCTGTGGCCATAAAGCTTCAGATAAATAGCCCAAAGCTATCTCTGAGATCTTTATCTGAGAACCTGGAGGTAGAATACGAAGTTCACATAGAAACATCAGAGACCCGAAGACCATTAAGGTCATGGATCATTGGGGTTTGGAAGGGTAAAATTTGGTGTTTAGGCATCCAAGCATGGGCATTCTGCTGCTGCAGGGCCTCGGCCCACGCTCGGCCCACGGCCCATGCTCAGCCCACACTGTTCCAGGAACATTCTTGCCTCATTTATCCAAACGACTCATTCCTGCACCCATCTGAAGTGTTCGTGCAAAAATCACATTCTGCGTGGCTTTCCCAAGCACTTACGTAAAGGGATGATCAACTCCCTCCTCAGCCTCTCTTCTCTGACCTTTGTCCACTGTTAACAACAATAATGGCTATAAAATGTCACGTTAGACATTTAAATATTACAGACTAGACGATTGGGGCAGACTCCATCAGTCAACTACTGGCTTTACTCTCTAGAAAAGGGGAAAACTAGGATTGATCCCAATAAAACCACAACCCTGCTACACATAAAAGACGACAACAAAACTAAGAGTAAGTCAGGAATGATAAGTATTTCAGAAGAAAAAAAAAGTGGATGACAGGCAAATATAACAAGAAAATACTTATAACAAAGAACTGAGATTTTCTTAAATTAGAAAAAAAAAAAAAAAACAAGAAATTCAGACCCCAAACCATCTAAACAAAGCAAATCTTATTTTTCCATAATTTGTGTTTTGTGGTTAGAAAAATTATGAAAGAGTATATAGCCCATAATCTGTCAACTATGTCCATATAGAAAAAATTACAATTAATTTAAAGAAAAATTGAAATACAGAAATAATAATAATGTGTAGCAGAATCTCTTAATCTAGCTGAAATTTAACAAAATTATTTATTAAATTACCTAGAATTTACATTCATAGGCAAAGTAGGCATATCTTGATAAAGTACATGAAGAAACATAACACAAACAATATTTTTAATTAATGATATTATAAAAACCAGAAATTACAGCCATCAAAATGTAATTGAAAAAAAAACAACCCCTCTGGCCTTGAAATTTTTAATTTGTCTATTAAAAGAAGAGAAATGTCAGTTGATATTGAGAATTTCTAGGAAAGTAAAACGCACAATAGTCTTTAAGATCCAGCTGAAGAATGTTCAGAATAAAAATGAGAAATGTAGACGTCTACATCAATAAAAACTAGAAGCTGAAATAAATAAGTTTCAGTGGGAGAGGACACACCTGCAGTGACTTGAAGTGTCAGGGTGGGTTGATGGGAAAGGGAGACCTCCCCATTCCCAGAGGGAAAGGGGGAGGGGCAGGGCAGAGGGAGGAGCCATGAGAGGGGGGGACTGCAATCTGGATGCAAAGTGAATAAATAAATTAATGCAAAAAGAAATAAATAAGTTAATTATTCCATTCTTATAAATATATTATAAAGAATATATTTAAAAATGATAATGGGGTTTTCCCCACAGCTTTATTTAATTTTACTTTTGACTAAGCAATGTGAAACAAATCCTAACAGATTAATTACATTTGGCATTTTACTAGGCAAACTATAATACACTTCAGAAATTTATCCTTTTCAGCATGAAAGAAAAGAGGTGAAATAAATATCGAGTAAGTAAATATCCTGTGATCTTTCACTAGAAGTTCATTATTACCACAAATTTGTTTTTGTTTTTCTCTCATACATATATGAGAAAATATACATACATACTATACACACACACACACACAAACACACACATATCTTCTAAATGTTTGTAGAAGAGTCAGAAGCCTTGCTAAGCCATGATCATCCTCGGGCTCACAGATCGAATTCTCCAGATATCATCTGCCTCAGAAGCTGTACGGACTTCCTTGGCAGCAGTTGGTTTTTGGTCTGGAGCAGAGCACATTAGGGAACCACACTGGAATGAGCCTGGGACCTGAAATAGCAGAAAGCAGAGACACTATAAAGACCCTTGAAACTGTGTCAGGTAAGCAGAAGCGCCAAGGAAGGGCAATCTGAACTTCAGTGAATAATGACTATAATTACATAAAAGAAAGATGCTCTCAATGAAAACCTCCTAAGTCAGTAACACATTAAGTATAACAGCAAGATATAAAATTACACGTAGAAATTATGGTCATTGTTTGGAGCAACAAGCAATCATGGGAAAAAAGAGACGGAACGAGCCTATTTTACAGTGCAAATATAAAAGGAACTATTCTAGGAATAAATTGAGCCAAACATGTAAGCATTCTATATGGAAAACACTAGAAAGCCTTGCTGAATGTCACAAAACTGGGTTTTAAGTAAAAGAAAAAAAAAAAAAAACAAACTCTGCTCTCCAATAGGAAAACATATCAAATTATTGTTCATTTCTCTAAAAGTATTTTAATGGAGCTATATTCTATAGTTTGTATGGGAAAAAAATAATATAAAAGCAAGCCGTAATGAAGCAGGCCCAACTTTTTCAGACATTGCAATAGACTGTACAGACTATAATTACAATAGGCTAAATTTCGAATATGACAATATCTGATCAATGTGGAAAAGAAAAAGCATAGATCAGGACCCATGTACAATGTAGAAATTAACATAGGTGGTATCTCACATCCCTGGAAGAGGAAAAAGAATTTTATAAAATTAACTTGTTAGTATAAGAAGACAGCCATTTGAAAACAGAAAAATCATCTAGGTAGAATTTCCACCAGTCTTATTAATATGCAGAAACAGTCAAATATAGAGAGTGAAGGACATTCTGGAAGGATATCCACCCTAGTCAATGTCAAGAAAACAGCAAGTAAGAGAGGGTGGAGAACTGAACGGAAAGAAGCCAGATAATTGACATCTAAATGTGTTAGGTGATCAATTTAATCCTAGATTTAAATTGTATCAACAATTGATAAAGTAAAAAATGAATAGTTTTGGAACAAGTGAGGAAATTAAATCATATTAACTCTATCAGATAGAGGTTACTAAACTTGTCACTTTTCCTGACCCCCGCTGTATTTTAAGCCTGTGAGATAGTAGTCAAATACAGGCACATATTTAGCAGAATTCGAGTACAGAATTCGAGTACAGAATCGGGGAGATAAGAGGGGTGGAGATTGAAGCTAGCAACCAGAGACTAGAAACCAGGGATGCTGAAAAATACTAAGTCACTACAGCTTATGAACACACAGCATCATCACCGAGTCCAAATCTCCACCACCACGGGTGGTTGAGAAACCCCAATGGAGAAAAATCTCTTATTCTGAGAAAGTAGGTTGAAGCACAGGATCTTGCCGTCTACATGGGTCTAGTATGGATGTTATTTCTAGAGGAAGATAGACACTGTTTACAACTAATTCAGAATCCTGTGTGTGTTCTTCCGCCCACCAGCACCAGCAGCAACCGGTTCTCAGCCGCAGCGAGCCAGCCGGGCTAAACGGCAGGCGTGGCCTGCGCTGTGGGAGTGGCCTTGCGGTGAGCTGGAGGTGGACCAGCACCGCGCGTGCGTAGAGCTGTCAGCCGCGCCCACGCCGCGCTTCTACCAAAGTTGCAAAGCAACCTGCAGACCTGTCAGAACCGTAAAGATCTCGGCGACCGAAGAAAGGCATAACCGCTCCGCGTGGGATACCCGGAGTGGGGTCGAGCCTTGTTCCAGTCCGAAGCGGCTCCCGCTACGCTAAGCCGGCTGAAGTGATGCGAGTATCCTCCTGCTGTCCTGCCCAGGCTGCGTCCTGATACCGAGTGGACTCCGCCCCATGAGTGCGAGCATCCTGAAGGTTCAGGATACCCTGGGCCGCGGAAGGCATCTGGCCACACCCTGCTCCGCGCCGGTCCCTCTCCCGCCAATGCAAGCCCAGGTAAAGAGAAATAGAAAGAAAAAAAAAAAAAAACTTTACGTGTCTTAAGATTCCTCTGGAGAGTCGCCAATTAGAGAGTTACCAGTTCTGTGACCACCCCCAACGCCCCCGTGAAGAGCGAAATCTGTCACGTACTCATCTTTCACAACCTTGCATAGGAGGAGGAAACACCCACTCACGGCCGCGGGCCTTACACGCTTTCAGATTGTAATGGCAGGCGAATTCTTCACTTTCTGGGAGCCGGCACCGCTTCCCTGGTGCTTGCAGAAAGGATTCTGTAAGGATGCCCCGCTTCCCTTGCACAGGTTCTGAACATCGCCCCGGAATCCCACGCTCCTGCTTGCTCCTCCTCCCAGGGCCGGTTACCAGTCACCCACCAGGAACCCCTTAGAACAGTAGCCAAAACGGCCGGCCTTTTATTCTGAAATTAGTAGAGTCTAACATTTTGGATAAATTGGCTTAGTGTAAAAAAAAAAAAAAAAAAAAAAAAAGGTAAACTATTGTATTTCGATAATTTCTCTTTTGTTGTGATACGTCCAACGTGATCATTTAAAACATACTGAAAAGTGTATAGAAGAATGTTGAAATTCTACATAATCCCAACAAATTTAAAACAACTTGAAAATCTTTATGTATGCTTTTAGCCCCCTCCCCCCCCCCTTTTTTTTTCCCGGTGCTTACTTGGCAAGACCATTTACTGAACAACTAGGCTGTTGAAGCTGTTTAACATTTGTTGAAAATCAGCACAGAAAACAGTACGCCAATTCCAAATCCAGTTCAGCACTTAACCAGACACGCTCTGGCAACAATCTACATGATATAATCTAGTACCAACCTCCTTCATCCCAGGCCGTAACAAAGATAGCACACTCCCCCTAAATATAGACATTGCCTTAGCCTTGAGTATCCTAGAATTGTTCTTTCTGTCACAATAGTTATTCATCAAACAGTCTGTAATACCCCACTCCTTTCATTCTGCATTTGAGTTTATGCATGTTGTCTCATGCAATGGCTCCTCTAAAAATATTCTTTCACTCTTATGTTGTGTGGCCTCCGGTGTTTGGGGGTATACATAAAATATTTTATTACTAATGGTAATGAGATATCATTCAAGCCATACAATCCATCCATTTAAAGTATGTGATTATTTTTGTTATATTCACTTTGTGGGACCAATACTGCAGTCAAATTGTACATCCTTTTCACGTTCTGAAAAGCATTACCCTCCAAAGATACCCCCATCCCTTCATCCCCAAACAACCAACAATCTTACCTATAGACTTGCCTATTGGGATCATTTTCTCAAAGTTCAATGCTGTACTAAGGAAGTAATTTGTGGCTAATCTCCCATGGTGATGCTGTACATTTATTTCCAGGTTTAGTGTTTTTACAAATAATGCTCACAGGAGTAAATATTAATCTTATCTGTTGTCACATGGATATGCCTCTCTTGATATATGCGCCTGCATGTCGAATAGCTCAGACATGTCCTATGCTTACAGTTAGAGTTACAGTGTGAGCTTTTCAAATGTACTGTCACACTAGCCTGGTCTGATGAGAATTCTCAGTATTCCACCTTCACCAGCATTCGGTGGTTATATGGTGTTAAACTGCAAAAACCTCTGCTGACTGATGACAGAATCTTGCCATTATTCACCGCTTACATATGCTCTTCAGAAAGCGGCTGTTTTGTTATATCTATTGATTGTCAGTTACACTTGACTTTGAACTTATAAATTCTGCCTTTGTTCCACAACCAAATGCATTTTTCTTCTCTACAATTTGTATTTTAACTCTCTCATTGATAGATTATTATAAATGTGTAGCTTTTTCTCCCCCAAGGCAACTAAGTACCTTGCCTAACCTATAAATAATCATTTCTTACCCACAAGGATGCTTACCTATATTGCCCTCTTATGTGTGTTTGATATACTACCTGAAATTAATTTGGGGGTCTTGTGTAAGTTTTTTTTTAAATATTGATGACCTAATTGACGTAAATCTTTCTTTAAAAAAATGTAAACTTCTTCTCTCACAATTCTACACTATCACCTTGATCACAAACCAAAAGAGACAGATTTATAGAGGCTGGGATTAGTAGGAAAGGACTGTTAGACCAGCATGACAAGTATATTAAATGGTTTTACTAAGGGTTGATTTCATAGGTGAAGGCAGAATTTCAAGAGAAATACAAATAATGTGGAAAGAATGGAGTGTAAATCCAAAACTTGAGAAAATAACTGGAACCATCAGAGGTTATCAGGAGAGCTGGCCCATGGGACATACTTGACTAAACTTAGAATTTTTCTGAAGTTAATGTATATTGAGAAAAATGTTGTTGTTGTTGTTGTTGTTGTTGTTGTTGTTGTTGTTGTTGTTGTTGTTGAATAGCCAGGGTTTGGGTAACTTATAAAATAGTATGAGGCAACCTAGCATGCATGACATTCACTGGAGGGAAGGCGACAGAGTAAGGAACAGAAAGCTAATTGAAAAGGTAATAGCCAATTTCTAAATTTTACTAAATTTATTTTATCCAAAGTGATCACCTGTTTACAACTGAGAACTGATCCGGACACCAATTTTGCCATTAGAGGAGTTAACTGTTCAGATAAATAAGTTAAAAGTTTTATGTGTGTTTAGATGAGTAAGAGGTCATTTTAAAAGAGCACGGTAGGTAGAAAATGACTGAGTTGAGTCGTGATGTGTGTGGCTGTCCTTTAGTGTCAGCTCTGCCTACCCACCAGGCCTACACCATCACACCAATCTGGACAATGTCAAAATGTTTTCCCAGGTCTTCCCAGCATCTCCTCGTGCACACTGAGGGCCTGCACTGACTGAGATCCACCCTCATACAGTCTGCCTCTGACTCCTGTTCGTGCCTTTCCATGCTCCTCTTTCAATGCTTAAGCCTCAAACCACGCTGGCATCCCTCCAGCTCAAGGTTCCCCGGATTGTGTCTCCCTTTCCTGAATGCTCCTCCCCAGATATCCTCTGGCTGCCTTTTTTTTCTTCTTCTTCAGGTTTTTGCTAAAATTCTATTTTCTCTTTGAGGCCAGAGATTAAAAGGAACAAAAAACAAATATTCTCTCTGTGTGTGCATTAGTTAGCTGGGCCTGCCACAGCTGATACACAGACTAAATGGCTGTGTAAGAGAAACGTCTTGGTTGTGGAGGTTAAAAGTTCACAGTCAAGGTGTTGGTAAGCTGAGATTCTCCTGAGGCCTTTTCACTGTGTGCTTGGGCAACCCAGTCAGTATCTGAGGGTCTACCTTTTAATCCTTTCTTTAAGTGTCGCCTCCAGGGCATCTGGACAGATGGCCCAGGAGTTAAGAGCACACGTAGCTCTTACAGACAACCAACGTTTTATTCCTAGGACCCATGTCAGACAGTTCACACCTTCCTATAACTCTAGCTGCAGGGTGCCTGATACTCTTTTAGCCTTCATGGGTACCCCCAGATACCTACCCATAGACAGACACATGGACATAATTAAAAATAAAGTCTCCAGATACCCTTAAGTTATGGATCTCTGGTTGTAAGGACTTCAATATGAGACTTGTGTAGAGGGAACATAATATTGTCCACACTATCCATCCATAGTTTATTTTGTCTGTAGTTCTTATTTCAAATGGGATATGTTTTAGTTACTAATTTATTTGTCTTCTCATTTTCTGTCCCACTGGAAATTTTATGAGGGACAGATTGGAAGCAGATTGGTGTCTTTTGAACCTCGGATGGGTTTAAGTAACAGCCACAGCAAAAGAAGTGTTAACACCTTCTCCTGTGGTTAGCACGTCAGTAGTCTTTATTCCTAGTAGCTCACTATTGTCTCTCTGGACCTTCTGTAATTTTTTTCTTCATGAACAAAGAAAACCCTGTAAGGATTCCAGTAAAGCAGACTTTTTAAAAAAGTTATCTTCGATTTCTTAACAGAAAGAATTATAGCAGTAAAAGATGTAGCTTTTCACCAAGGAGTCTTAAGAATGCAGTGTGCTTGTTTCCAGAGCAACCGAGAGCTTTTCACATTTAATTAGAATAAAGGCTCCTCCATGTAATACTGGAGTATCCATACGAATGCCAAGGACCCCCTTACTCAGAAAAATGCTCAGAGCCAAACATCCTAGAGAAAATTGCCTATTCAATCACAAGCTAACCTGTACCACCTTTTTGTTTTTCCTTAGGTGGTTAGGCTCAGAATGGACTGTGAGCTTTCAAAAAGGAAAAAAAGTGGAAGCCACCAAGTATGCTGCCAGCTGAATGAACTGATGCTCTATAGCTTGCACAAAGTCGAGCAAATTATCTTCTCATGTTGCTCTCATGTTATATAATATATCGACGACCTGCTTACCTTACTCCTTTAACCTAGGTTATCCTTGGAAGTAGCACTTGGAACAAGACGTAGATACCTTCTACTGGAGAATGAGACCTTAGGAGCAGGAAAGAAAGACAGAGGGGTTGAGTCTGAACACATGAAAGAGAATCTAAGGAAACTGGGGAAGCATTGCCAAGAGCTCACTAGCTATGTTGGACCAAAGCATCCCATGCGTCTTAATAAATTTTGACTGACAGATGTCTTTTTGATAGACCAAAGAGGGAGGACACACACACAGTATGTGTGTGTGCGTGTGTGTGTGTGTGCATGTGTGTACATGTGTGTGTGCATATGTGTGTGTGTGTGTGTGTGTGTGTGTGTGTGTGTGTGTGTGTGAGAGAGAGAGAGAGAGAGAGAGAGAGAGAGAGAGAGAGAGAGAGAAGCATTTTTTCTTCTCTATCAGCACCCATCTCTGAGTGAGGGATTCTCCCTTCACGTATCAATTCTGCTATCCCTGTAAGCTGTGAGGGAACCTTGCCACATCAGAGAAGCCTCGGGTAAGGAAGCTGGATGCTTGGAATAGTGCTTGAAGCACTGTTAACAGAGAGCAGGGTTCAGTCTTCCAAAGGCATGATCTGAATCCAAAGTTGAAAAGACCTGAGTAGTGTATAAGTGGCCTCTCATAGCCTGCATAATACATTTTTAGGCCTGAATGAATCTATTTGCACTTCTTTCTATAATCATACTTACATAGATAAGGTTGGCAGGAGAAAGATTAAATATATGAGGTGTATGTTTATAACAGTTTTAACCTCAAGTCATGTTTATTTATAAGAGAAAATGACAGCGGAATTTGGAAAATTAACAAATGATTCTTGGCCGTTAGTAGCACAAACTTGTAATCCAGCACTTGGGAGACAGGGACAGGCAGATCTCTGACACTGAGGACAGCCCAGTCTACAGAGTGAGTACGAGGACAGCCAGCCACAGAACCACCTAGAGAAATCTTGTCCTGAAAGCTTAAAAAAACACAAAGGATGATTCTACTGGAAATGTTTGAGCAGTAGACAGTGTCGGTTATCTGGTCTCACACAGTCTCATGAAAGATCATGAACAGTTACTTTGGGGGAAGGGCTGAAGAAAGAAAACGCTTTCTCATATGAGCTTTATAAATTATCGCCATAGGCTTTCCCTAAGAGACTATTTCCCGTTCCCATAATGCACTAGTGACTGAAAACATATGACTAACAGAGAGAAACTGGTAGATATACATGAAGAAAAACATGGGATAATTGCCATCTTATAAAGGGTCAGCATTAACGTTTATCAGAATGTGGTGTAGAGAGTCGTTCAACTCAGTACATGCTGAGTTCTACAGAGTACATGATATTGTCCTACACTAGCAAGCAAGTCATGCTGTAAAACAATACATCCAAACCCTTAGGAATGTGTGTCTATGTAGGGTGCACCCCAGAATATTTTCACACTTATATCACAAACTGGATCACAAAACACGTCTCAGCAAATTTCAAAAGACTGAAACCATATTTAATATGAATAAAAGTGAATATCAAGCATATAAAGTTGTCAAAGGATTCCAAATGCTTGCAATTTAAGAAGCAAAATCCACCCCCCCCCCAATGACTAATGAGTTGGTAAATTGAATTAGAAGTTAGAATAGGCTTTGAAATGAATTCTGGTTTTAAAATACTATGAGATGGTGTAAAATAGAATGTTTATGGGACCTAGATATGGTGGCGCACCTTTGTAATCGCAGTACCTGGAAAGCAGAGGTGGGTGGGGACTCAAGGTCATCTTTGGGCACAAATAGAATTCAAGAGAGGCTGGTCTGGACTACATGAGACCCTGCCTCAAAAAAAAAAAAAAAAAAAAAAAGCACTCAGTGGAAATGCATAACTGTAAACATACCTAAATATTTATGTAGAAATACTATGAAAAGATGAATGTTTTTAAAACATTATCTTAGGATGCAGTGCCCACAGAGACCAAAAGACAATGTTGGACCCCATAGAATTGGACTTAAGGTTATATACTCCTACCTCAGTACTTGATACTACCAAGTATATACTACCAAGGTACTATGGACCAAACCCCCATCCTTTGCAAGAGCAGCAAGAACTTATACCTTTGAGCCATCTCTTCAGCCTATGACTTTCCTATAGGCTAGTTTTCTGGCTGTTTGAGCAGAACGATTTGCTGAGTGGAGAGAAAGACTGAAGTCAGAATGGGTGGCCTGAATTTTTATAACTAAGTGCCAATGAGGAGGGAAGGTATGCAGACAGAAACTTCCAGAACTCTACAAAGAGATCACTGTTTACCTTTTGTTCAACACTTAGCTTCCCGATTCTCAAAGCTGGCACAAAATTGGAACCATTTCACCTCCATCCAGCCCCAGATAACAGTCTGCACGAGCACAGGATCCCTGAAAGGTTATGCATAGTGCCAGGGGGCTCAACTGGTCAGATTAAAACTACCCCACCCAACAAGGAACTTTAGAGCCAGCTTGAATAGAATCCTACTGATCCAATATAAATTCCTCCCAGAACAAAGTGCAAGTTTGTTAGTCCAGCCCTCCCGACAAGCACTTACAAAGACTTGATTATAAGAGTCTCATTTGAGGAAATGCCTGTGAGAGTTGAAAATGAGCAGAATCCAGAGGAGGTAGAGTGTTTAAATCATGTAACCTACAAGCCGGATGCATGCATGCCTTGGTATACCTGCCAACTGGACCAGACCTGGTTAAGCATATTTTCTGGGCATGTTCATAGGGTATTTCTGGAAGAAATTAACATTTGAGCTGACAAACCGAGTCAAACAGATTGTAATCCCCAGAATGGCTAATCTATAGAGGACTTGAATAAAACCAAAACAGAGATGAGAGGTCAAGTTCTTTATCTCCCTATTGAAGTCAGGCATCTATCTTCAGATGTTGGACCAGGTCTGACACCATCAGTGTTCCTGGGACTCAGGAATTCATATAACAGATTATGAGACCTTGACTTTATAGTGGAGTAAGGCATTTCCTTATAGTAAATATCTAGAGAGATAGATGAATGTATCATATTGGTTCTGTGTCTATGAGAAACCCTAATAGAAAAAGATAGAATGTTAAAAAGATTGCGCTTCAGCACAATTCCAATCAAGTTTAAGGTTGACTAATAAGTCAAAGTTTTCCAGTGGAGACATCCCCTACTTCACAAGAATGTGTCTACATTAATACACCTGCTTTACTGATACTGTTCTCAAGGAATGAGCCTAAAGGACATAGCCATGGCAGGAAAGTAACAGTGGCTTAAGAGCAGCAACAAGGGTCATGTAAACTCTCCCCAAGCAAACCGTCCAAGTGGTACAGTTTCACCTCCAGCTTAGTTTACCCCTTCTGCCCATCCACTCCTTGTTGATGACTTGGTGTGACTGCCAGAAAGATGATTAGGTGCCAAAATCCACTCAGAGCCTAGGCTAACCAATTCTAGAAGTAGAGATATATTCTCCTTTCTCAGTGAATAGTCACCCTAATAGTTGGCCAGAAGTCCATTTGGGGAAGGACTAGAGAATCATTACAATATACACGTGTCATTATATAACAGGGTCTTTATTTGTTCAGGCTGAGCCACTTTTCCCATCTCTATAGTCCTTACAATTTTCTTCATGTCTGGTAATCGGAGCAAGAAATTGTAAAGATTCATCGGGGACAGTACCATTAACATCTTGCTTTTCCATTCTTGCCTTAATTATTTATAGAAGTTAAGCAGCATCCTTGCTACTTGCTCATCTGTTTTGCCTGTAGGGGTGTTACCTTCAATTAATCATCTCCCTAACACCCTGTGAGTCAAGCCCACTTAACTACTCTTCCAATTTCACTAGTTGTTACAGTAATTACGGCCTCTTGGCTTTTGGTAGCTAAGCACCAGTCCTACAGGGCCCTTTATTACTTCAGGGTCCATTACCCTGAGTGATATTAACAAGCCCAGCTCCGTGACCGCCTCATCTTCAGCCCCAACTGAATGCAAGCACCACCACTTATCATGATGATACTGGTCCCCTCTCATAGGAGTGCTCTTGATGGCCTCAGTGAATTGTGTGTCCTGTGGTCCTTGTCTTGAAACAGGCCACATGGGCTTCCTACCCTCACAGCATACCAGTTCCAGTATGACCAGTTCCCTCAGTTCGTTTATATCTTCCCTGTTTACTAGAGCAATGTGTACATCATTACTTTGCTCAGAAAGGACCCTTTCTCTTTTCAGGCTTTTAAGAGCTGCTCTATCAGGGAAATTGTTTCATTCCCTGCTATTTCTACTGCAGTAATATCTTAGTCCATTCGTGCACCTATAACAAAATATCTGAGGCTGACTAATTCACAGAGAAAATTAACTTATTTCTCACAGATCTTGAGGCTGGAAATACAAAATGTCAGTAAGTTTGGTGTCTAGCGAGGGCCCAGTGTGTGCCTCTTTCTGAGTTTCATACTCCAGAGGGAACACAGACTATTTCCACACGGTAGAATGGAGGGCTAAAAGAGAGATCTAGATAGTGCTCCTGTAAACCTTCTTAGAGGTCATGAATCTCATTCACCTTCATTAGTTAACCTCTAAAAGGCACCATCTGTTAAGACGTTCACACTGGCAGCTTACAGTTTTATCGCATGAATTTGGGGAGACAGCACACCATGCCAGATGATAAACACTTCACACCAGTGAAATACTCCTAAGTAAATAAATTCTTATATTTCTACCCTCATATTCTAGACCCCTCAAAAAAAAAAAAAAAAAAAAAAAAAAAGCAATGAAAAGATTTACTCCCAGGAATATGTCCCTGTTCTTGCAGATGTTTCCTGCATCTTCTTCGCCAGTCCCAGCATATCTCAACTGACTTTGTGCAGAATTTTTTAACAAGTCATCATCCTAGCAGTCAGGAAAGAAGACAGTCTATGGCTGCACACCTACAATTTACCTCTCAAGAGCTGCCCCTTTGGTTCTCCATCCACACAGCTTTCCACAAAGTGAACTTGGGGCCAATCCAATCTCATTGTTAAACTCTTCTAAATCCTTGAGAGGAAATCAGTACCAGGCTTGCAGGATTTGTCAATTGATTAGGAAAATATCGATGTGTTCGACCTGATACAGGAAATAAACACTTGCTCCCTGTTGTAGATGATATACAGAACTTTGGAAACAAAACCTGATAAAATATTTAAAAGGGAAATTATAGACCCAACCCCAAAGATTTCCTGAATCAACCTGAAATTTTCTTAGAAATAAGGTGTTTTTGCTTGTTATAAATTTGTCAATCTGTTAATTTTAAATATATGATCAATTATGGACAAGCAAAGCACACAGAAGTCTTGAACAGTTTCTGAATTCCAAGGTCCTTCATTCTTGCCTCAGGTGAACTGTTTTACTACACTGTAAAGACATGAATCTCATCCGCATTCATAACACAGAGCCTGTCAGGCTACATCTCTCCATATACTTGGGTAGTTGGAACATTCATACAATATTTTCCCAGGCAATATCCTCTATACTTTGATAGTTTCACACTATCTCGTAATCCTAAAATGGATAGCCTATGGAAACACACCATAAACTTCACCTCCTGAGAATTCCCATTATTTAAGTAAAGTCCGTTGCCACTATGGAAAGAAGGAGCTCCACCCCTGTTCCTCATGCTTTGTTCCTAGAAATAATCCCCAGATGCCTCCAGAGAGAAAGTAATGGAAGCTAGCTGTCCAATTTTCTGCTTGGGAGCCAGTAAGTCTCGCAAACGTCGATGCTCAGATACTGAACAAAATATTATCAAACGAAAGTTGCAGTGTAATAAAGAGAACAATACATCATGAAATGGTTTAACATTTGAGAATTAATTAATGCAATTCATCATATAACAGAATAAGACAAACCATATGTCAGTAGCTGCAGAGAAGGCAAACAAATCAACATGCATTAACAGTATAAATAAAACTGGGAACAGAGGGGAAATTGATAGTTATCTAGTAAGAAAACATACAGTTCGCATGCTACTTAGTAGTAAAACATGGGTTTTCCCCACAGCTGTGGTTTGTCCTTGTCATGTGTATCGGACATACCACGCATGACTGTGCATGTAGAAAACCTGAACTGTTCTACAGGCTATGAGAATGACTGAAACTTAATGTCAAAATACCAAGAGCTATATCTTTATATCATATCAACTGAACAAATTAAAATACTTAACATGTATTAAGAAGAGCAAGTTTCAAATATGTAAAAACAAGCCAGTTGGAAGATTTATGATTTTCTACACTGGAAACTGAAAAGCGTTACCAAGAACTTAAACACTTAAATAAGTTGGGGGTCTAAACTGTTGAGGCATGGAAGAGCTGATGTTTTAAAGATCAATATTTTGAATGTACTCAATATTTATTGTCTGTGAAATCTCCATCAAGCTCCCAGGAGGTCCATTTATTCTGATGAAATTGATAAACTGAGTGAAATGTATTTAGATATTGAGTGCATTTGTGACAACCAATAGAGTTGTGAAGAATATCTTCTGGGCCATCAATAACTAAGCAAGCTACATAAATTAGGGTCTTTCTATGGTTGTACAGTGCTGACTACTGAACCAATGGAATATATAAAGAACTGAAGCAATGGGTCATTTTCCCTCTGAAGACAAGTGCTTCATTTCTCACTGCAGTACACATCCAAACCTATTTCTTCCCTTAAACCACACTGTAAGTTTAGTGTTTAGGAAGAGAGAAACCATCAAAGATGCACCCAAATAAACATCCAGATGAAAGCTTGGTGGCATTTGCTTTCCCCAAGGACCAGCATCATGGTTTCAAATTTAACACACTGGAGCAATATCTAGCCCTCCGTGTCACCCCCCAACATCCTTGAGACTCACTCAGAGAAAGGGATTGAAAGAGATTCACCAGTGAGTAATACTTCTCAAAAAGAATGCAGTAGAGTATGTTGCTGCTGAAGGTTTCTGAAAACTTCCACGCTCCAAATCACAACCTGAAAAGGTCCCAGAAAGAATGCACATGATCTAAAAAATGGAGAGACTGGTGTCCTATGCCCTGTCCTGTTACCCTGAGACATGATGTTGAGATAGATACAATACAATAATATTGTATCTAGAGCTGGTCTAGATACAATATTATTGAATTTGCAGGTGCCTAAGTATAGGGGTCATATACAGTCATTATGGTGTCAGGAGATAAGAAAATCTCTTTTCGGTGAAGCTGAGAACATTAGAAAAATAAGCACAACAGCCTATAGACCTAAGGGACTCTCTGGAGAAATACAGTGTGAACTCTGAAAATGCTGTAGATTCCATCAAATGTGAACATGGAGATCCATGTCAGTGATTAGCAAAAAGGCCAGTATTCATCTTTCTTGAAGCTGCTCACAGATAGACATCAATCAAGAGTCAAATGCTATATCACCTAACCACCTAGAGTTCAGATGCACCCCAGAGTAGAAAGGAAGTGCTGTGGACCCAATATGTCCCTGCCCTGCGAAGGTCCAGTGTTGAAATCCCACCCCTCCAAAAGGGGAGGATATTAGGAGGCCAGGACTTCAGGGAGTGAACAGAACATATTCCCTTATAAAAAAGGCTCACGGGAGCTCACTCTGCCCTTCTGCCAAGTGACAACAGATATCTGCTGTGAGCAACTAAGTGTGCTCTAGCCGCAGACCCTGCCAGCGCCTTGCTCTTGATTTTTCTAGCCTGCAGAAGTAGGAGACATTTCTGTTATTTATAATTTACCTGACACATAGTAGGTGTTCTGTTAACTTATTTTAAAATGTAATGCCCATATTTATCTTGAAAATAAAGGATGTGAGGGGTGTGTGTGTGAGTGTGTGTGTGTGTGTGTGTGTGTGTGTGTGTGTGTGTGTTCACATGCATACCATAGACAACATGTAAGAACTGTGTTCAATTTTGGAAGAAAATAAAGCCAAGTTTCCATACACCTGAGTATGTGACTTAATTAATTAAGGATGCCAGAAGTTCAGGCAGGGCTGATAAGCCGGTGTTGAAGAACAAGTGAACCATGGTTTAATTTGATTTGGTTTGTTTTGTTTTGGTGGGTTTGTTGTTGTTTTTGTTGTTTGAGGGGGATTTTTTTGTTTGGGGGTTTTATTTGTTCATTTTGTTTTGTTTTGTTTTCACATTCTGCAAGATCCTGTATATTGATGGAGATATGTATAGAACTGTGTTCTATGTACCCCTAATTCCTAGTAAATGAAATGATGCTAGGAGAGAAATGAGTTGAAAGGTTTCTTTAGTGTCAGACTCTCAGGGTCATTCCTGTGCAGGTATGTGAGGCACCTTTCCAAAGGGGATGACATAGTGTACACAGAAGCATTACCAAGTGTAGCCCTGGTCTCCCTTCAGAGAAGGACTCACTCCTATTTGCTGCATGGACAGTTAACAAGCAGCTTACAGCTCTCAGGCCTCTTCTGCCATCAGGTGTCCTTTGGACTTGCCTCCACAGCACAGAAGCATATCATCTTCACAGGGTGACACACATTTTTGAGTGATCATTGCAGGAATACAAAGTTGTCCCCTGCCTCGTGCCTTGTCTCCAGAGTTCTTTGTAGTATTGGTGAAAGCTACCAGTGAACCCATGTAGCAACCCAGCCATCGCTTTGTTTCACATCTCTGCAAATGCTCATCCAAAGCATACTTCTTAATAAACAGCCATGATTTCAACTGTTGTTGAGTCTCCAGGGCTCATCCTGCAGAATGCTGAAGCTGAGACTGCCCTCCCACTCTCAGACTCTATTTGACCAGAAAAGAAAACCCAGAGGCCCTAACAGTACCAAGTTTAAGAAACACATCTGCAAGCTGCTAAGTACAGATGGAAGGACCGAAAAAAGTACATTCGTTTTTGTCAGACAGATACAAATATTTTATAGTCCCCAATCTTTTTGGGCATATTTAGTAGGGAAAGTGAGAGAAGTATTATGAAAGTCTGTTTCCAAGAACTAAAAGCCACAAAACAGAAATCCCATAAAACTAAAAGAAAACAACGAAATTGTAACAGCTTAAAAAGAAAAAAGAGTTGATCACAATAGACTTGTTGAAATGTTTGTGGTCAGAAGTACGGTGACCCGTGTCATTTCAAGATGTTGATTCTATTACCACCACCACACCAAAAACAAAAGAAAGAAAGAAAGAAAGAAAGAAAGAAAGAAAGAAAGAAAGAAAGAAAAAAGAAAAGAAAAGAAAAAAAGAAAAAAATTTCATAGGATAAATATTTTGCATAATCATATTTGTATTTCAGTGCTACCCTGAGAAGAATGCTTGAAGAACTAACACCTACCTAATCAGAGTCAATGAACCATCAGACTGCACAGTCAGCATAAACTGCATGCTCAGCATAGAGCAGTTTCCAAGGATGAAGGGATGCATGCAGCCTCCACGCATTTGGCTTGGGGAGGCGTTCACTTCAGCTCACTTGAATAAGCTACTGTCTATAGCTCACAAGGGCCCCGTTCTTAATGAGGTAGTGCATGGCAGCAGCACACTGTGAGTCTAAATAGCAGATGGTAACGCTGTTGAGGAGGCTGGCAGGCTGATGTCTAGCCACCAACTGGCAGCAATCATTATTAAACTGATTCATGTGCCCAGGGAAAAATCTTCATAAGAGTCTTAGCAAATATGAGCAGCAAGAGGCAAATGACCCGTTCCTCAGAGCCACGATGGATGCTACCTATGTTTTTAAAATGACTATCCTCCAGGGCTGTCTCCATGAAGGATGGAAGAACGTGTGAACTGGAGGCGCTGTTGCTTTCTGTATGCTCACATGCCTTTAAATGTGATGGCTGTAAATGTCTGGTTGGTGAATAGCTTTGACTTGGAGGAAATAGCTTCGTAACTCTCACCCTGTGGACGTGTGGCAAACATATTCAGAGACAGGCAAGCACTTTCTTCAGGCTCTCCAAACAAAGTTTCTGTATAAAGGTTGAGCAAATAGAATACTGAACATTATCTGTCTCAAATTATGATGTAATGACCTAGGCCACTCACGGCCCAGCCACATGAGACAGCTAAATTATCCTGAACTAAACACACTGTAAAACTATTCTCTTTTAAGGACCTTTCCATGAGGAAATCTTGGAAGCACTCATCTTTAAAGTTGAATCTTTATATATCAAAATAATGAAGAAGTAGCATGCTTGTCTTTTCAAGTGAATGGATTTATGTTTATAACCAGTAAAGCTAATTTATTTATTTATTTGTATATAAATATTTTATTGGAAAAAAAACAAGTCCTGTTTAATTTACTTACAGAACACTTTTACTTTAATATTCAAAGTTCTAGATGGTTTTTATGAATCTCCATTAAACTATCTTCCTATAATTAAGATAACAGATGATCACACTTATAGTTGCAAGAAGCAAAACACTACAGACAAAATTCAGGTGTTTTAAATGCTGTCATCACGGACCTTACTGTGTTTTTATAAGACATTTTTGTTCAAAGTAATTTTTTAAATCTTTTAAAAGTGTTAAAGAGCTAGCAAGATGACTCAGTGGATATAGGAACCTGTTGTCAAACCTGATTACCTGAGTCCAGTCCATGGGAGGAGAGAACGGACTCACACAAGTTGTCCTCCTGTGTCTATAAGTGCACTGTGGCATGTGACTCCCTCGCACAAAATAAAAATAAAAATGGTTTTTAGACTCTTGTGATGGTTTTTATATGTTTGGCCCAAGGAGTGGAAATATTAGGAGGTATGGCCTTGTTTGAGTAGGTGTCACTGTGGGCCTGGGCTTAAGACCCTCATCCTAGCTTCCTGGAAGCCAGTCTTCCACTAGCAGCCTTCAGATGAAGATGTAGAACTCACAGCTCTGCCTGCACCATGCTTGCCTAGATGCTGTCCTGCTCCCATCTTGATGATGATGAACTGAACCTCTGAACCTGTAAGCCAGCCCAACTAAATGTTGCCCTTCATAGTCATATGTATGTTCACAGCAGTAAAACCCTAACTAAGACAACTCTTAAGTGTTAAAAAATCACTTAGAACGTATTGACTGTGGCTTTTTAATCTAATAAACTCTCCAGACTGAAAGAGAGAGCACATTTACAAATTCTACAGAGTGTGCTCTCTTTCTGTCCTTGTGGCAAACATGAGAATGATTCTCTTTCAAATACAACTTAGCCTTCCTGACAATAAACTTCAAAACGTAACTCACTCAACCCTCACATCTCACCTCTCACCCTTCTCCCCAAACAAGGAAATTACAGAACCGATCACATGTGTTAATATTTGGAAACAAAAATACCACATCAACAAGTCATCCATACTTTCCTTGAGTCCCAGATACCATCAAGAAATAAAACTGTCAAAAGGTAAGATGTCCATGTCTTGCTCTGTACAAGAAAACAAATGTGTCCTGTTAAAGGGAATCTGAAATGGTGACAGTTCCTCAAAATGGCAGGAATTGTTTAAAATACTACACAACCTATCATAAGATTAAAGACTGCTTTTCAGTAATCATGAAATGCTAGCTATTATGTCAATAAGCTACAGTGACAAACACTGGGCTGTAAGTAATGAAGACAACCAGCAATAACAGGCTTATTACATTTTTCTGTGTATTCTAATACAGACATCTGAAGGTGGACAGGTCTATTGCAGTTGTGTGGGTGCCGGTCAGCCCCGTTACCAAGCGATGGTGGTTCTTTATAGATCAGGTGCATTGCAAGGGAAATTCTTTCTCAAATCGTCTGTTCCAGACAGCTGCTTTTTTGCCCTCTTGCTCTTTATAAGAAATACTCTTTTCAAAGGCATCAATGATGTCCATCTTGCAGTGATCAAATTTTTTATTTGCAGGCTCTCCTTTTCTTTCACTCTCAGGCATCTGATCAGCTGTTCACCACCACCACCTTGAATTACTTTCTTGTTTGTTTTCTAGGAGACTGTACATGTGTCTATCTTCTCTGTCCTTCTCATAGTCTCATGAGCTCATCAAAGTCTTGACTAACTGACTGACATCGGAATGCCCCTAGGTACTCTTGGGCATTTTACTGAAAACAGACACTTAATTATCTATACTCCATGTGTATATATCTGGCTTACTGAAATATCTAGAACATAGTCAACCCTCAATTATATTTTGAATGAATGAATAAAAGAACAATAATTATAAGTAATTGTAGTAGTGACCACCTGGAGATTAAATAATCCTAACATCCCATTGAGGAAGGTATAAGTCCCATTCTTCATCCCTTTAAAATAAAAAAATTGAGGTTTATATAAGTCACTTACTCAATAACACACAGCCACTGAGTGTCATAGCTGGGACTTGTATTGCTTATGCCTACCTGTAGGCTGGCTCCTGACTTAATGCAGTACTTTCATAACCATGGTGTAGAGCTATGGCATGCTATTTTTCTTATATTTAAAAAGAGAAGGGTATAATTTCTCCTTGGAAAAGAAAAAATGAGAATAGCATCAGCCTTCATTCCATAATCATTCATTTATACTAAAATAATAATGGATATAAAAAATATAAATTACTACCAAACCATGAACAATTTCAATTCATTCGTTATTACTGCCATGAAATACTAAAAGAACTGAAATAGAGGAGCAGGAAATCTTTCAGACTGAGTACGGGAAGAAAAGGAAACAGTCAAGAAAGATTTAAAACATACGTTGGTAGCTTGCCCATTAATTGGGGAGATAGAAGGAAAGAGTAGCAACATTTCATCCAAACAGTAGTGAACACCAACTCCATAATTATAAAATTAAAGTTCATTAATTTCACCATATTTCCTTTTTAAAAGAAAAACAGAATGACACAGTCTGGGGATGTTATAATTGGTGGTTTTCCGTTAATTTGTTTTGTACCTGTGTGGTTTACCTCTCATTGATCCCAGAACCATTACAATTAGCACATGCAAGGGATGACTTGAGACAGAGTGGGCAGGAGAAATTGGGTTAATGGGGAAGCATGAAGCAAGCAACGCCAGAACCTCTGGTTCCTCTGAATATGTTTGTCTTTATGGTAAAATCAAGCGGTATCCTTAGGAACCCTCAAGTTCAGTTTCGCTGTTAGACTCCAGGTTGTAACACACTTTCCTTCCTTATAAGATCATTTTTTATAGACCTTGTTGATCAGGGTCAGCTTTTATTCTGATATATAAAAGTTTTGTCATGGGCACTGTATTGCGTTAACAGTAATGAAACCATCACATTGTAGGAATGGCAAGAAGGCTTCTTAGTGGTGTTGGGATCCATTGTGAAGATTCTTTTGACATTTAACATCACACAAGACATGGAGTCAAAAATATTTCTTAATCTAAAGAATCTAGATAGACAGTCACATATGTACAGCTTTTGGGTCCATCACAGCAGTATTTCAGTCTTGGTCCAGTATATAATTAATGAAAGACTCAGCTCACCATGCTCACTTTAAAAAATTATGAGTATGTGGCGTTTACCAGCCTATAAGTCTATGTACCATGTGCATGCCTAGTGCCCAGGAAAGCCATAGGAGGCTGTCAGAGCCTCTGGAACTGGAGTTCCAGATAGCTGTGAGCTACCATGTAGGTGCTGAGACTGGAACCTGGGCTCTCTGAAAGAGTGGTTAGTGCCCTTATTCACAGAACTATCCAAACATGATCATTTTTAAAAACAGAGATTGGCCTTGCAAAATAGCTTTGATTATCCAGGGATAATTAAAGATGTCATTTAACACAGTTGCAACTGTCAAAGTTGTTCATCACTATGATGGTGATAGTAAAGTCATCTATAAATTTATTTTTACTAATTTTGGAGAAAGCCATGTGTATTGAGAAGGAACCCATTCTCTAGATTTCGAAATCCTTCCACTGATCTTTTTCCCTTGGTCTGCTTTAGTGCTGCTATAGCATAGTACCTGGGACTGGACAAATTATAATAAACAAAAAACCATTTCTCACAGCCTGGAGGCTGCAGAGTCCAAGGTCAGAGTGCCAGGATCTGGGGAGAGCCTTCTCCTTATATTAATACATTGCAGAAGACCTCAGGGTAAGAGATTTCAAGAGGATACTAACTTGTTACCAATTCCATCCTTTAGGGTAGGGGCCTCATGGCCTGTTTAACTTTTTGAAGGTTTTATATTTGATATTATCAGAGCAATGAAAGTTTCAACATGAGCTTTTAAAGGACAACTGATCAGACCACAGCATGCTTTCAATGGCCTTTTTAGGACTTTATTAGTTAATGAATCCAAGGGGCAGTTAGTTTCTAAGTATATGGTATGAGTCTAGAATCCAGGTACTACAGCTTGGATATTGAATGCCCATTTTTTAATCCATACCCATGTATTAGGAGCTGAGTCTCCAACCCAAGGTACTGTTTGAAGGTAAAACCTTTGAGAGGTAGGATCTAGTGGAAGCTTATTAGGAGGTTGGGGTTATGCTTTTGAAGGCATCCTAGTTAGTGTGGCTCTTGCTGTGATGAAGCACCACAACCGGAAGCAACTTGGGGAGAAGAGAGTTTATTTAGTTCACATATCCTGGCTCCATTGAGGGAAGCCAAGGCAGGAACTCAAGCTGGGTGGGAACCTGGAGACAGGAGAAGAAAAGGCCACCAAGGAGTGCTGCTTACTGGCTTGCTCAGTCTACTTTCTTACAGAGCCAGACCCACAGGCTCAGGGGAAACACCCACCTACAATGACCTGGGCTTTTCCCCCATCAATCACTAATTAAGAAAATGTTCTATAGGCCTGCCAGCAGCCCAATTTTATACAGCCATTTTCTCAATGCCTATCCATGTAGCTGTGTCAATTTGGGCATAAGACTGGCTAGCACAGAAGGAAACTTTTGCCTGGAGCCCCTTCCTGTGTCTGTCTTGGCTTCCTTGCCATGGTGAAGTGAGCAGCCTTCATCCACTACATGCTTTCCCATGGCAAACCATATCATCACAGGTCCAAAACAATAAGGCTAATTGATCATGGCTGAATCCTCTGAAACCGTGAGCCAAGGTAAGTTTTTCCTCCACATCAGTTTCTTCTCAAGCATGATGCTCATACACTAATACATCGAAATGGTTTAAAAACAAGTATGATCTAAAGTCCACCCAGAACTGCTTAATACCGAGAATAAAATGAAGAAGAAAATAAGCTTTACAAAAGAGGTATAAATGGGCTATTACAGTAATTCAGACCAAATGTCTCTTCTGTAAAAGAGAAGGAAAAAGTATAGTGGGAGACGTGGTGTTTGGTTTGAGCCCTCAAGTAAACACAGAATCTAGACATTTAGAGATCCAGGAGGACACAGTCAAGTAAATGGATGGTGCAGAGTGGACACCCACATTTGTTCACCTTAGAATCTTGCCACTGCTTTAGAGCCTGTAAATCATCCTCCATGGTGCTGCAAACAAGAATCATGATGGCTATGGAGAAAAGTAGCTAATAAATTTACAGCCAGACATTGGAGATCTTTAAATGACAACACAAAATATATGGACCTTAAGACCTTATTCAGAACTTTCTGGAGACAAAACAACAACAACAATAAACCACCCATAATTCTCATAAAAATAAGCTAGGCAACTTTTTTTTTAATACAAATGCCATGGAGAGTGTGCCTAATGTTAAGAATGAATGAACAGCCTCTAAAACCCTTTCCAGTAGTGTTTGAAATTACATAAAGAAAAAATCTGGAAATATGGACAAACAGAACATTATTTCTGTGGGTCTGGGTAAGACCGTTTAAATCTACACTGACACAAAAAGACACAGAGAAGAGATAACTATCACGATGCTCCAGGAATTTTTGTAACTCTTCGACCTCCGATAAAGACAGGAAGCTTAACAAAATGTAAAAACCAAGTCCCTAACTTTGCCAACTGTGTTGCTTAGGTTTTTGTCAATTTGACATGAACTAGAGTTATCTGGGAAAAGGCAACCTTAACCCAGGTGCTTCCATCCAACTTCTCTGCAGGAAACTCTGTGCGGGCATTTTCTTGATTCATAATTGATAAGGTAGCACCCAGCTCATTGTGGGCAGTGCAGCCTCTGGGCATTGGCCCTTGAAGTTCTACAAATGTAGCTGAATGTGAGCCCAGAGAGTGAGTCAGTAATACCATTTCACATTCCTCTATGGTTTTGCTTTAGTTCCCGCCTCCAGGTTCTTGTCTTGAGTTCCTGTCCTGAGTTCTCTTCAGAATAGACTGTGACATAAAGTGTAAACAATATAAACCTTTTTCTTCTCAAGCTGTTCTGGGTCATGGTCTTTATTACACTAATAGAAAGCAAACTAAGATATCAACAGTTGCAGATACAGAGCTATAAACATTTTGATTTTAAAACTATGTGAAATCAATGTCAAGATGATTGAAAACAGCTAATCTGACAGACTCTTGTGCCAATTAAATATATGTGTTAGTAGTCTCCTATGTTGGTTCTTTTTTCAACATTGTCCTGAATGTTTGCTGCAATGTTACCTGTGTCTTCCTCAAGATTGTGCAGCTCGCTCTTCCTTTATTCTTTAAATCAGTTAGCAAGTACTGAAGTCCCATTCAGAGTTGCAACTGACAAAACATACTCTTCTGATTCTCAGTCAGGCTCACTTCCGTGTGTGGATGCTCTCTAGATGAAACTGGGATTATCTCTATGACAAACGGCCCTCTGTGTGTGTTTTCATTATAAAAATATCCACCAAGAGCATGACATTATTCAAGGAGACACAAAAGCCTGCAGACCAAGCGACAATGAAAGGGCAGCAAGACAAGACAGATGTTTCCTAATAAAAACATGGAGATGTATTTCACTGTCTGTGAGCAATCAGGAGGTTAACCAACAAGATACCAAAGGTTAAAATGAATACTTGCCAGACACATTCGCACAGAACTCTGACTAAATAGAGATAAACAGACACTATTCTTCATAGGCACCGTCCCCGCAAGCTTATTGCCACACCCCAATCCACTCTGCTCTTCATTCATTTATTAAAATCAGAAACATGGGCAGCTCTTTGTCCTTTCCCTTAATACCCTATACTAAAATTTTTCTGGATATATTACACTAGCTAAATTTCTATATGTTTTCTATAATATCACGAGCTATTTTCCCTGATTCTGGTACAAAATAAAGGGCAGGCTCCTTATCATGGCCGATTAATCAGAGCATTGTTTCAGATTGTCATCGCCCTTTCTCTCTTTATGGCCTTTCATTATGCATTCCCTCTGTTTGGAATGATTCCACTGTGGTGAACTCTGAGATTGGGGGACACACACAGAATACCAGGACGGCTCACTAGAAGGATGTAATGCTCTCTGGTACCCATGTATCCATTCAAAAAGAAGTTCTTGCTCTTCCCAAACAGTTTCTGTAGCCTACCTGTCTCTACCACTGATAGACAGTATTGAAGTTAAGAGACATTATCATATAGCACAGTAGACTCAAAAACCAGGTACCACACATAGACAGTTATTGCCAATAGAACCATTGCTATATCAGATGACCTCGAAACTTTATCATACAAATAAGTCTTGTCTAGAAAGAGTACATTACAAACCATAATACTGTTCATCCTTGAAATTTCTTTAAAAACTTCCCAGTATCTCATAGAGAGAAGATTAACCAATAGCTTATACTATAAGCTTCTGATCAATGTATATTAAATAATTCTATTTAAACATAATGTGAATATAAAATAGTAAATAAAATTTCTTTAAAAATCTACTAACTCTTTTATAGAAAATATTACTCAACAGCTTATTCCTAGGGTTCTTATAAATGTTATATAAATATGCATATTCAAACATATAATTAAAATAGCAAGTAGAAATTTATAATATAGAGAATATTCTGTATGTTTTTTTCTCTACATTATCCCACTATTCAAAGTAAGGGAAACACATTGCCTATACAATGCTGCAGGAATGGGAGAGGAGGAGTTCATTTTCTAATCTCTGTGAAGAAATATTTTCCAGGCAAACTTGGCTCAAACTGAAAGTATGCTCAGCAAATAATGCCTTAAAATTCCTATGCTAGAGCCTAAGCAGTTGCTAGTGATATAGTAATTGTTTGTTAATGATTTCTTGATATGCTGAAATGTTTAAAAAACAAAAAATATACATACTATTCTGATTAAGATATGACAAGCTACTGTCACAGCACAAAATTGTACTCAAACATGATGGCACCTGGCCTGGAACAGCCAGGGATGGCAGCACTTGGCAGATGGAAGTGAGAGGGTTGTAATCCTGGTCTGTGAAAAGATGCCCTGACTCAGAATAAACAACTAAAACAAAACAATACAAAAAGTGACACGGTTGGTTTTCATCGTAAGGGGGTTGAGGAGGAGGATTGGGGCTGAAGAAACGGCTCAGCAGTTCAGACAGCTAGTATTACTCTTGCAGAGGACCTGAGTTTGGCTCAAAGCAGTAAAGGCAGCCCACAGGTAACCCCAGCTCCAGGGATTTCCAGTAACATCTTCTGCACTTATGTGCACACAATACTCATGCATGTGTATGTGTATGTGTATGTGTATGTGTATGTGTATGTGTATGTGTATGTGTGTGAAAGTCTCATTTTCTTAAAAACTAAATTAAAATATATCTTAAAAACAAAATGAATAATGACAAATGTTAGTAAAAATACAAGGATAAAGGAACCCTTATTCACTGACTAGAAACTTACGTAGAGAAGAAAATATAGAAGCCTACATTGAAAAACACAATAAAGTGCCTATAAAACAGAATCTTTTCATGCTAGATGAAATATGGGTTATGTATGGACTTCTCTCAGGGAATGGGAAAATTTTTACATTCCCAGACATTTCTGTAGATTTGTTTTCAAAATGGCCTGACAAGTGTCACATCTAGTGACTACATCAAGCAACTGACTATGTGTGTAAACACTGATAAAAGGATTATCACAAAGTTTCAAGGTCTTAATTGTCTTCATTTCCAACCTTAGAGTTGGTGGACATGTCATGTGTGTAAAATAGAAAGAGTGTCTGGCAGGCTGACCAGAAGGGGTTAGTTTAGCAAAAACTACATTTGTAATTTCAAAGCTGGAGATGAGGACAGAACTAGAGAGAAACAACCGCGTGGTTAAAAACTTACTCCAGGGTTCATATACATCATGCATGGCGTGAACGTCATTGCACTCATTAAACTGGCCTGTTTAGAAAATGGCTCCTCCCCCATAAATCCTCTCTTGATTTACTAGAAGGCCAGACATCAACTTAGCTGGAGCTTGGTGAAATGGACCTTTAGAATGAATGACTTCATTTGATCTGGTTTGTTTGTGCCCAGTGCAACAGCTTAGCTCAAAACAGTGCCTCCTCTGATTCTTACTCAGCTGTACTGACCAGGTTTTAATTTCTGGTCTACTTTTCTCTTTTTCCTGTATTAATTATACCCATACTTGTCCTTTTCCATGAATGTTTCTTTGACCTGAGGAAACCATGATGTCCCATCTGTCTTTATCCTCGTCTCCTTCTCTAGGTCCTTAGCTTTCACTGGAATGTGATGAGGCCCTGAAAACAGGACTCATCTTTGATCCTCTTCTCACACACTGCCTTTGGTCCCTCAAATCCATAGTTGATGCTGGGTAAGTGGAGAAGTCCATTCAACAGAAAAGGATAAGGATTCCAAAAAAGCTTAGATTTGTGATAAAAGACTCAGATGCTAAACTTAAAAGGTACTCAGGAGTCATGGGAACAACATGAAAGAAATATCTAAAACTCACTGAAACACAAGTTTACTAAAAATCTGTAAGTTCATAATTGTGCTGGAAATAGTTACCAGAAAAAAAATACAGAGGATGCAAGAAAATAATTTTTCTATTGTAAGAAAGTGATTTTGAAAATAATTACGCATTTAGGTGGGTTATATTATGGTTGTACCAAATAACAGATGACAGGGAATTTCTGTTTTACAAAATGTTCCAAGGTACTTTCAAACTTAGACAGGCATGATTAAGTAGCTGGCATTGAAATACCACTTCTGCTGGAAAAGAGAAAAAAAAAGACAAACTATAAACGCTAGCTGAAGTTTATCAATCAGCTGGTTGGAAGTCATTGGCAAGAACCCAGCACAGGCAAGGCCATCCCAGCTCTATGAGAGGAAAGTGCATATGGTGCGCTCTACCTTCACGCTGTGGATTTGCTGAGGGCAGTTTTGTTTTCAAACTGTGATGAAGGCGGTTATATCGGCTCTGAAAGCAATCATCTTCCTGGTCTGAGGAAAACCTAGTCTGAGTACAGAACTGCCAAGACAGCTTGGAATTGAGACTCAAAAACCTCAGATAGGAAAGGAATTCAAAGCAGGGTTCAAAAGCAATGTCCGAACACCTCTCCCCTCATAGACATAGTAATGTCTCATGCTGATAAAAATCTAAAATGAAGCCAGCACAAATAGTGGCAGGGAGATAAATGGAGTTAAACTGTTGAGGTTTCTTATATTAGTAACTAATATTTCTTAATGAGTTCAATACAATATGAACATATATAATCGTAATTAAATGAAAATCACTGAAATGATTTGTTTTACATTTAGTTAGTTAGTTAGTTAGGGGCATGGTGCGTGCATGTCTGAGGAGAACTTTCAGGAGTCTTTTCTCTCCTTCCATCATGTTGGTTCCAATGTGTAAACTCATGTCATCAGGCTTGGAATCAAGTGCCCTTAACACTGAGCCATCTCAGTGGGACAAAAGATTAATTTTAAATGTATAACTATATCATTCACTTTTCTCATTGCCATGTCCAAATATCTACCAAAAATCAAATTAAGGGATGAGAATTTTGGATCATGGCTTTGGTTGTAGTCCATCATGGTGGGGAAGGATGGAGAAAGGTGTGCTCCTTGGTGTTGATAGCAGAGGTATGAGGCTGCTTCCTCACATCCAGTAAGTGAGAAAACAAACATTGGGGTATGCAGGCACTTAGCAGGCTTCCTCCCGTTCCCCCTTCTATTCACTCTGGACCCTCAACATATAAGAAAGCTCTCTGTGTGTCCAGGGTAGTCTTTCTATCTTCAATTACTCCTCATTCAAATATCCTCCATGCACACCCAAAAGTATGTCCCCTAGGAGATTTTAAATCCAATGGAAGTGACAGTGGAAATTAATAATAACTAAATCAATAAAGATAATAATAAATAAATCACAATAAGTAAAAGGCTGGTAAAGGAAATACAGAATACACAATACCTGGTTAATCTAAAACAGTTAAAGAATCAATAAAGGACCAAGAACAGATAGAACACAGGGAAAGCAGATAGCATAGCTTTAAACCCAACAATACTAGCAGTTACATGAGATGTAAAGAAGCCAAAGACTTCAATCACAAGACTACCATGTTGCATTTTAAAATGAAAAAAAAAAAAGAAAGAAAGAAAGAAAGAAAGAAAGAAATATACCAATACCCAGGTATGTGAGCTACTCCTTAAGCAGATGCACACAGAAAATTTAATGGGAAAAAAGAATAGAGAAATAATATGCAGTGCACATATCAAGAAAGCTAGTGCAATTACTTTATTAATATCAAAGTAGACTTTTAAGGAAAGACAAATGATAAAAGCATCAACTAAACCAGAATCCAGGACATTCCTTTCTGTCTACCATATAAAGGCAAGGGAGGCAAATCCACAGCTGTACTTAAAAATATAACCACAACTGGCAAAATAATCAAATGATGATAATAAAAAGTAATCAAAATCATCAGCAGGAATATCAAGTACTTAAAAGACAGTTAACCACCAACTCTAACTGGAAGACAGATATTACAGCCAACAATTCCATAATACAGTTTTGCTAAGTGCACGTAGACATTGATCCAAACAGACCAAGGCAATTCTTTACCAATACCAAAGAACTGAAGGATGTTTTCTGATTAGTAAAGACAGAAACTTAAAGATGATTAGAAAATGCCTCAGATGTTTGGGAATTAGGCAATATACTTCTATATAGTGTGCAAGTAAGAGGGGGGAAGCAGCAGCAAGCTTTAAAGCTGTAAATCCAGGCTCTTAGCAACATACTTTTGTAAAATGATCAGCCCTTCAGTGGCCACTTTAGAAACAGTGTCTGGGAAACTTTGAGGAAGTTTCTGCTAAATGCCACTTTGTTAATCTAAAATAGACATGTCCCACAAAGTACACCTCTGCATAATCTGTAAAAAAAAATTTTCTAAAATGTCCAACGTCTTTCTTCATTTACTACCATAAAAGTCAGTGAGCTAAAACTTTAAGGATGCTACCAAGTACTATGAAGCTTCTCAGTGAAGCCTGGACTTTTTCCACAAGAATGACATTGAGCAATGCAAAAAGATTTCCACAGTGGTTTAACCAGCTTGCAATCCTACCAGCAATGGAAGAAGAGTGTTCCTCTTTCTTCATATCCTCACCAGCATCTGCTGTAACCTGAGTTTTTTATCTTAGCCATTATGACTGGTGTGAGGTGGAATCTCTGGATCATTTTGATTTGCATTTCCCGGATGACTAAGGATGTTGAACATTTCTTTAGGTGCTCCTGAGTATATACCCAAAAGACGCACCAACATATAACAAGGACACATGCTCCATTATGTTCATAGCAGCCTTATTTATAATAGCCAGAAGCTGGAAACAACCCAGATGTCCTTCAGCAGAGGAATGGATATAGAAACATAGTACATTTACACAATCTAGTACTATTCAGCTATTAAAAACAGTGACTTCATGAAATTTGCAGGCAAATGGACAGAACTAGAAAATATCATCCTGAGTGAGGTAACCCAGTTACAAAAGAACACATATGGTATTTACTTACTGTTAAGTAGATATTAGGTAAAAAGCTCAGAATACCCATGGTACAACTGGCAACCATATGAAAGCTCAAGAAGAAGGAAGACCAAAGTGTGGATGCTTCAGACTTACTTAGAAGGGGAAACACAATAATTATGGGAGGTAAAGGGAGGGAATGAGGAGGAGGGAAAAGGGAAACAGGATTAGGTATGGGAGGAGACTGGGGATGGGGGGAGAAGTGCAGAAGTCAGGAAATTGAATGGAGGTATATAGTGGGGGATAGGGAGCCAGGGGTAGCCACTAGAAAATCCCAGATGCCATGGAAGCAAGAGGTTACCAAGACTCAAAGGGGATGACATTAGGCAAAGTACCCAACAAAGGGAAGAGAGAACCTGTAGAGATGATATCCAGTGGTTAGGCACAGTGCCCATTGAGGAATGGGGCCACCCACCCATCTCAAAAATATTAACCCAGAATAGCTCCTGTTCAAAGGAAATGCAGGGACAAAGAGTAGAGCAGAGACTGAACGAAAGGCCATCCAGAGAATGCCCCACCTAGGGATCCATCCCATCTGCAGAAACCAAACTCAGACACTATTGCTGATGCCAAGAAGCTCTTGCTATCCGGAGCCTGGTATAGCTATTCCCTGAGAGGTTATGCCAGAGCCTGACCAATACAGATGTGGATGCTCTCAACCAACAATCAGACTGAGCCTGGGGACCCCAAAGGAGGAGTTAGGACTGAAGGAACTGAGGGGTTTGCAGCCCCCATAGGAAGAACAACAGTATCAACCAACCAGACCTTCCCCCAAGAGCTCCCAGGGACTAAACCACCAACCAAAGAGCACACATGGAGGGATCCATGGCTCCAGCAGCTTATGTAGCAGAGAATGGTATTGTCTGGCATCAATGGGAAGGGAGGCCCTTGTTCCTGTGGAGTCTGGATGCCCTTGCACAGGGGAAAGCTAGGGCAGTGAGGCTGGAGTAGGTGGGTAGAGGAACACCTTTATAAAAGCAGGGGGAGGGGGATGAAATAGAGAGTTTGCAGAGGGAAAACTGGGAAGGGGGATAACATTTGAAATGTAAATAAATAAAATAACCAATAAAAAATGAAGAAGAAGACAGGGCTTACTGCCGTAATGCCTTGGTGAGACTGCCTTTACCATTTCCCCAAGACTGGGGGGGGGGGTGGCTTTTCCTTGTCTTTAGCACTTTTTGCTAGAATAATAAAAATATTTTGAAAACCAGAACATTCTGGCAATCCTTTACACACAGGGTTTGCATTACAGCTGAGTGAGACACCCTGAGCTTAAGAATCACCACACTTTAAAAGGAAAAATGCTTTCAAACTGTCCTGTGTTTGGGTCTGGGGAAAAAAAAAACCTTATCTTTACTATGCTGGACAGCAAACCCTTCTCCCCTTTATCTGGTACCCAGACCCTGCCTTTATCTTCTGAATCTGTTAACAATGTAAACACACTTGAAAAGATACTCCAGGACAACGCTGTAAACATGTCTGAGAAGATGATGTGCAGAAATGCAGGAGATCCATGCAGAACTGTTGTCCACTGGCACTTCAGTAAAACTATACTAACAAACCCAATACAGAAATAAAATTATATTGCTGTTGTCATGGGGTCATCTCTGTACTAATCTACATCCTGGCTTTGAAGATCATGATTCCACACTCTTCCAAGCTTTACCAAGTTTCTCCAGTTAAAAGGCCAATATAATATGCTCATTCATTATTCTTTAATAGGAAGTGCATGGTAAAGACACATAATTCTACTGAAACAGATGACCTGTCTCTCAGGAATGAGTTGCTATTTTATCTCAGTAACAAGGATTTAATAATAAAGAAGAGTCTTTTTTCTGCTGTCTAGATCACCAAGAATCTATTTGCTAAATCTTTCTCTTGTTTAAAAAAAAAAAAAAGAAAGAAAGAAAAGGAAGTGGTTGGGGAGAGTCAGGACCCATGAAAAAGTCAAGAGAGAAGTTAAACATTGGAAGAGGCAGGGATGTCGGCAAAAGTGCGGCATTCCTTTTGGTAGATAAAGTATATGCTAGAAGATTAAACTGTAAACTAGAAGATTTAGACTTTCTGAAGTGGGACAATCGCTTTTTCTGGACTTCATCAGCCTGCAGATTCTGGTGACTCCTTAACTGTGATAATTGTATGTCACCCAGAGTCTCCCACGCCTCTTCTAACTGTTCTTCACGACTCAACCCTGGGAGCCCACTACATCCCACAAGATCTCTGGGTGCCTAGACCTCCCACCACACCTGGGACCTGAGGCCCACAGTGCACAGACCTACATCATATCCTGTTACAGTGTTAGGTTTCTGCCGTCACACAGCAAAATATTGCACATGGGATACCTCACAAATTGGTTATCTCTCACTTCTGTGGGTCAAGTTTGTAAGTCGAATGAACTCTCTGCATAGGCTCTCCCGAGCCTGAAATGAAGGTGCCACTTGGCTGGACTTTTATGTGAGCTGCTAGGAAAGAATCTACTTATTCTTACTGTTGCCAAATATGAACCGAGGTCCATATTTCCCTTTCTGGCCATCAGCCAGGGACCACTGTCGGCTCTTCAGGCCACCTGCAGTCTTTGGCACAAGACCTCTTCCTTTCCCATCCAAGAAACAGTGCAGCAAATCCCCCTAAGCTTTGAATCTCTAACTTCCTCTTCTGTTCCATCTACAAACAACCTCCCCTCCACTTCAAGGGGTTCATCTGATTGGGTTACGATTACCTAAATAATCACTGTATTTTATGGCCACTTAACCTGAAACTTTAATTGCATCTTCGAAATCCTTTCAAAAAAAAAAAAAAAGTGTCTAGGTTAGTTTTTAACAGAGAACGAAGGGTCAAAAGTCTTGGGGCTTGGGGGCATTTTTAGATTCTTCCACATAATCACTATTGAGGTATAGTCTGCTATCTCCCCCCCTTCCCCACTATTGTAAAACATTATTTATATATTTACACTTGAAACTCTTTAGAAATTCAGTCTTAGAGCATGTGGTGTGTGCATTCGCGTGCCTGTGCGCTTGCACGTGTGCTTGTGTCTGTGTGTGTACAGACCCTTTGCTTTCCACAGGATTTAAGCTCAAATCCAAGGGCACCATAAATACAAGTCAATTGAAAGTGCAAATCTGAGCAATTTTTATAATCACATCCACATAGATAAAAACAAGGTTTTGACCCTGGGGGTCAAACTCTCAGTATCGCAGAAAATGGTCTTTGGCAAGGTACCTGCACCAGTACACCAGGCATGCCCAGGCATGTCTGAATTCTAGTTTACTGTTGAATCTGTTTTCTCACCACATTTACATACATTTGGTGTGAGAACTGCAGGCTTGTGTCCATTTGAACACTGTGTACTGTGTATATTTAACTTCTGTTCTCTGAGAAAGTCTGCTTCCTGCTTTTGGACTAGATGTCTGACCTATAGCTTGAAACAAATGAAGATTTATGTGTCCCTGGTTTATTTATTTCCTCAAAGGATAACCCTCACTTTCTGTGCTTGGGAAGGGTAAGAACAAATTTCCACTCAATCCAACACATTTCACCAAAAAAGACCAATAGAAAAATAATCAGTATTTACTCTACAAAATGGTCTGCAAGCCCTAAGTCAGGTAAACTCTGAGGATTTGTTTATTTACATATAGAATGGAAAGAAGAAGAATCAAGGCAGGAATAAAACTTGTATTCTGGGAAGTGAGTTTACTAGTCTGGATTGTCAATTCGATTGGTTTGGGAAACACTGAAGAGACTGGTAAAGCACACCTCTAGGCATTTTCAAGAATGGATGAGCAAAATGGGAAGAGGACTAGTCCTGACATGGTGGTACCATCCTATAACTGGTACCTTCACTAATTAGATCTCCCACACCCTCACCCATAGCACTCTGTCTTTCCCTGACTTCTTTCCTCTCTCCCCTTTCCTGCTTTGCCCCCACAATACCCTTCTAACTGTGATTGACAGAAACCACATATGAAAATAAATCCTTCCTTCTTTAAGTGATTTCTCTCAATTATTTGTCACAGTGACGGAGAATCTGGCTAACACAGTTATGAAGTTGGCTGTGGACACAGATATTCCAACCTTGTACTGACTGAACTGTGTAAAAGCCCAACATAAATATAAGAACAAAAACTCAACTGCTCCAATCAATCTTTAATTTCTGAAAAATTGTATCATTTGAAATCACCCTTATAAATTACTCCAAAAAAGGGACTTAGCTCTAGTAACTGAGCGGAGAAAAACATGTCGGGATTTTTCTTCAGTCTAAGATCTGTATTTCAGTTGTCTGTCTATTTAAAAAGTTCTATCTTTTCTTTTGACTTTTGGTTCTTTTTTTTTTTTTTTAAAGAAAAACAGCCAAGTGATTTACTTAATATACTATGTATTAGGTAGTTTCCCCATGTGCTGGGTAGATTTATAGCTACTTGACACAAGCTAGAGTTCTCTGAAAAGAGGGACTCTCAATTGAGAAAATCCCTATGACATCTGGTAATAAGGCATTTTCTTTTTTTTATTGGATATTTTATTTATTTACAGTACAGACGTCATCTCCTTTCTCCATGTCCCCTCCCTAGAGACCCCTATCCAATACCCCCTCTTCCTTTATGCTTTTATACCATTTTTATTACATGCATGTGTTAAGGTCAGTTCTAGGTTGAGGGTCTAGCAATACAATAGATGTAAATAGTCGAGGAGCAAGCAATACAATAAACACAAATAGTCAAAGAAAAAGCAAGGCATTAAACACAGTTACGTGAACATTCCTGTGATCACTATCTCTAAAGGCTTATAGGATGACCAAAGTATCTGAGCCTACTTCCCTATCTTAGCCCAAGGTCGTTTTCATGTCTAAAGCCTACTTCTTTGTTCCAGCCTAATATTTAGATTTCTGCCCGAGATTACTTCTTTGTTGTAGCCTACAATTTAGATTCCTACCTGAAATTACTTCTTTATTCTAGTCTAATGTCAGATTCCTGATGAAGCCTACTTCCTTGTCCTTGGCCAATGTCATATTCCTGTCAAGCAGCCCATTTCCTTGTCCTTGGCCCATGTCAGCTTCTTGACAAGCAGCCCCAAAGGCTCTCTACCTCCCCCCCCCTTTTTTTTTATTTCGTTAATAAGACTGAGTATGTCTTAGGTCGGTCTGACAAGAATGCCTTCCTTACCCATCATGGAATATGCATTATCAAAAGCAAGGTACTTCTGTCTTGGGTTGATAAGGCTCTGTGCAGACTCTTACCCATCCTTGGCTTGCAAGCCTGATAATTTAATAACTCTGTCTGGGGGTCCATTTTCAGGTTTAAGCCATGTACTTTGGCTGCCAACATGTTGATGCTGTTAAAAATAAGCTTTAACATGATGGGCAGGAATCAAAGTATTCCTAGGAGAAGAAGGTCTAAACTGACCAAGCTACATATATGCTACTCCTGAGGTTTGTCTGAAATGGAAATACTGAGCTCAGGCCATAGATAATTTTATCCAGATTAGCTACAGCATCAAAGGTCAACAGAAAAGCATTCTTTAAATTTATAATCTCATTATGCAAAGTTAACACACCCAGAGAGGTGTTAGGATTATGCCAAATATCCTACAGGTGTCTTTAAACTTTTTTTTCTAATTATAATGACAATAATTTTGCATTTCAAAAGTAACACTACTCCAATAATATTTGTCATGACACTTGGGATGGCCCCTAACTCTTGAACCCTGAACCTCCTTCAGATAATTTGAATAGGTTATAGAGCATCATTCGTTGTTCCAGATACCTATATAACTCCTTTTGTATACTCAATACATTGTAACATTTTTTAGATGGTTAACAAAAATAGTTGTCTTAACTCCTTGTGTCAATGTTATTGCAGAAGCAGTGGTGCTAGCAATTAAATTAAATTAACGGTGTTAGACCAGCAATAATCAAGCCTGCTACCCTCTTGCTTCTGCTTAAAGCCTAACTCACTTCTCCTAGCACTTTCAAGCTTTTTTCAGAGAATCAAGGTTTTCTAATACTCAGGACAGTGAGACGAAAGCTGGTTGATAGATACCCGTAACAGACATGCCAGGTTTCAGCACACTAACATAATTGAAAATTATACAGTCAGTACAACTTACAATAAATACTGTAGAAGAGACAAAGCCAATTTTAGCTTGACAATTAAAAGAGCCTTAAAACATGCACTAATCATTGTTTGAAATCCAGATCTTGTCCCACTGTTATCTCTTGCTATCCTAACATCATAGCGAGCTACAGCTAACTTCCAAATATGTCTCTGACAAAGTCCAGATCGAATCTTCCAAAAGTAGACTGTTATTTATCATATTAGCTTAATTTCTAGACCAGTGCATGATTGAGTCCTAATAGCTGGGCACCTTTAAGAAGAATATAAGAGACATAATTTCTCTTTTCGATTCTCTATCCCACAAGGTCTAAAAACTTGAGGCAAGGTAGCTTGTCCCATCTGGGTATAGTCAAGCAAAGGTGGGTCAGAAACATATGTCCAATACAGTTCCCCAGTCACCCTTGTCAGGGCACTCAGCAAGCTCACAGGTCAGCATCATTCTTTGTCTCAGCAACAGGATGTCTCACCAATCTTTTTAAAGGTCCATGAGCCTCTTCCACAATACCTTGTCCTTGAGGATTATACAAAATTCCCATATTAAATTGTTGACAAAAAGTCCCTACTGCTCAACTACAATGACCAGACCCATTATGGTTTTTTTAAATTGGATATTTTATTTATTTACCTTTCAATGTTATCTCCTCTCCCATTCCCCCAAAACCCCTTATCCCATCTACCCTCCTCCTATTTCTATGAGGGTGTGTGACCACCATCCTCCCATTCCTGCCTCCCTGCTCTTGAATTTTCTAACACTAAAGAATCCAAACTTTCAGGGACCAAGGCCCTCCACTTTCACTGATACCTGGCAAGGCCACCCTCAACTACCTAAACAAGTGGAACTATGAGTCCCTCCCTTTGTGTTCTCAGGCTGGAGGTTTAGACCCTGAAAGTTCTGGTTGAGTATTTTGATACTCCTTCTAAAGAGGACCAAAGCACCCACACTTTGTTCTTCAATAAGGCATTTTCTTTTTTTTTAAATTTATTTTTATTATTGGATATTTACATTCCAGATTTTATTCCCTTACCCCATTCTCTTCTTAACTAGTGATTGATGAGGGAAAACTGAGCTCTTTGTGGATGGTGCTATCCCTAGGCCTTGAGATCTATAAGAAAGCAGGCTGAGCAAGTCACAAGGAACAAACCAGTAAGCAGCACCCCTCCATGGCCTCTGCATCAGTTCCTGCCTCCAGATTCCTACCTTGTTTGATTTCCTGCCCTGACATCCTTCAATGATGAACAGTGTTATGTATATATACACTATATAAGCCTTTCCTCCTCAACATGCATTTTGGTCATGGTGTTTCATCGCAGCAAGAGAAACCCTAAGACATCCCATTAAACTAACCATTTAATGAACAGTTGCTAAACTAGATCAACAAATAAAATGAGGAATTTAATTTCAGATTTCATTTTTCTGTTATGACTCTCAGTTTACTTACAGAGGAGAAAAGTATACATATATCAATCTTCCAGGTTTATATTATTCCATCCCTGAAGGATTTTAAGAGTGAGGTTATATGTCTATATTCAACCAGGGAAAGATAATATAGTGTCTTGTATAGTTCTGTTTCTAGGCTGACATGGAGGAGGGGGCCTATGATGAAAAAAAAAAACTATTTCTTTCTGTAAATAACTAAGGTAATAAAATGAACATTCATAAGAAGAAAATCAAATATAAATTATTGACAGACAAGCTCATAAATCCTTCCCATATATTTACTCACCCATGACTTCTCAAGTGCATGAAAGTATTGTGATTTGGTTCAAGTAAGAAAGAGCATCCCATTACATAAAACTTAGCTTCTGTTAATCATAGACAAAGATACAAATGAGCTGTAAGTGTGATTTCTGAAAACTGTTAAGAATATTGGGGTACAATTGTGAATGTAGGGACTTGAAGTCAAGTGGATTCATATTTGGTACTTAATTATACCCCTTTGACCATAGTCCATTTTCTCTTTTAAATTTTAATTTAATTAATGTGTTTATATGTGTACATGTATGTGGACACCCGTGTGCCAGTATGTGCACATGGAGATGTCAAAAGAACATGTGTTTTCTTCCATCCACCAAATGGGTCCAAAACAGAGAGGTAACTCAGGTCATCAGGCTTGGTAGTAAGCACCTTGACCCTGGGAGCCTGACCACATTATGCCCAGGCTTTCTAAACTTCAGTATCTTTAATAGTAAAGTAGAAATAACACCTTTCTTATTTTAATCCATGAACTAGATATGCAGTTCATGGATTACCTTAAGTCATCTCGTTTCTAGATCAGTGTGCCAGATATTCCTGTAGTTTGGCAATTGAGAAATGAGAGTAAGGATTCTGCTAAGGATTCTGCTTTGAGAAGCCAAGTCTCATCTACACTATAGCAGGACCTGAGAAAGCTGTCGTTATTTAAGAAATAGAAATCTTCTACCATGTCTGCTTAGCATGTAAACTTAAAGGAAGAGTTAGGAAAGTGAAGATTGATAGTGTTTATTGATTGTTGCTAACTGATATTAAAAAGTGGCTGTTTAAATTTTGTAAAATTAAAAGAAACAGGAAAGTAATAAAAACCCAAGGCATCCTGAAGGAAAAAAAATCAACTGGTTTTGTCTTCAAGATCATAAGAAGATTAGATCTCAATAGAGATGAAGCCCAGTGTCCTGTGGGAATGACTTAGACTTTGAGTAGAAAGTCATATCTAAGGTATGACTTAGCTACTCTAGCCTGATAGCTCCAAGGTTACCATTAAACTAAGTTAAGGCAATGTAGGATTAAAAAAAACTGAATCTAAGGGAGAAGTCTTTGTATTTTAGTAGGCACATGGAAATGACAAAATGAGCAAGAAGGAAGAAGCTAGTTTTTTTTTTTTTAAATATAATATTGAAATATATTCTCAAGTACCAAGGTTCTGAGACAGGAAAGTTTGAAACTCACACAGACCTCAGGTTTCCAATTTCCATGAGTAGGTAATATTCTGAAAGGTGTTTTGTAGCTAGAGAGAGAGGGCTTATTCCTAATATCCAGGTCAGAGGGATCCATGGAGAACAATAAACTGGGAAGAATCAACTAGCAGGGGCTGCCAAAAGCAATCGACAAGAAAGATACACAGACAATAAAAATTGGCTCCATCTAATGACTTCTTTTCACAGTGTGGCTTCAGTGGGATTCTATAAATGCCACAGTCTAATGATTTTCTAGTGTCTCCCTTTCTGCCATTTTTCACCAAACAAAGACAACATGGGACTGTCTATTCTTGTTCTAAGTTTTGGGAATGAAGGGTAAAAAACTAACAACCTGTCTTTTTTTTTTTTTTTTTTTTTTTTTTGTTCATTGCCTACTGGTCCAAGACTAAGGGAGAAAATGGTCCATCAGTTAGGCATTCTAGAGTTTAAATTAGAGAGTCATAAACTGGATAGACTGTTAGAATTCCCTCCTGAGAATGGGGTGATTATGCAGTACAAACAAAGTGAAGCTTGAAAGAGAGGCTTAATGACCAAAGAAGTAGTTGATGTAAAAACTGGCTAAATACTTTCCAATACTTTTCTGTCTTTCTGGGCATAGAACTAAACTAGGCTTCCCAGACCATTTTTTTTTTTAATGTAGTGCAGGACATATGACTAGTTTTTACCAGTATAAAATGAATGGAAGTATCTCTACAAGCCAAAGGTATTTCTTGACACTATCTATGTGTGTGATGTAAGCAATCCTTGATGAGTCTATCAGAGCCATGAGGGACAGAAGGAAGGGGAGGAGAGCCATCCAAGGATGCAAACCAAAATCTGCATAAGAGTTTGTAAATAAAATAACTTGTTGTGTTGAACTGCAGAGGTTAGTAAACTAGGTTAGGAAGTTATCCATTTCTCTGTACATGGTAGATCTTTCCCCATCAATGATAGTTGAAATGTGGTTACCTCACTGTGGTGGTTTGAACAAGAATGACCCCCATAAGCTCATATGTTTGAATGCTTGGTCTCCTCTTTGTGGAACTGTTTGGGAAGGATTGGGAGGTTGCTTTATTGGAGGAGATGTGTCACTGGGGTGGCCAAGCGTGGGAGTTTCAAAAATCTCACTCCATCTCCAGTGTGTTCTCTGTTTGTGGTTTGAAATGTGAGCTTTAAGCTTCTTTAAGTTGTGTCTACTCTATCCTGCTGGCTACCTCAGCTCTGTCTTCATGGAGTCTAATCATCTGGAACTGAGAGCCTCATTAAATGCTTTCTTTCTTTTCTTTCTTTTTTTCTTTCTTTGTTTTTAAAGTTGACTTGGTGATGGGGTTTATCACAACAATAAAAAAGTAACTGATATAATTACAGAATTTTCTCTCCTAAGAATTACAACTGCAATATGTAATAAATGTGAGAAAATGTATGTGTTACCAAGGGACCTTAACTGACAAATCAACACCATAGGTGAAATTAAATCATGAAAAGACAGAAAAGCCATGAAAATCAAACCACCAGGGAAATCATAAAATGCAAGGGAAGTATGGTTATGGTGGTTTAAATGAAAGTTTCCTCCACATACTTGAACGCATGACCCACAGTTGTTGGGACTGTTTGGGAGATCTTATTGAAACTCTAGGAAATGTAGCCTCACTGAAGGAAGTACGTCACTGGGAGCTGTCTCTGAGAGTTTATAGCTGTGTTCTGCTTCCTGTTTGTTCTCTATATCATATGTGTGATTGAAGATGGTGATTTCAAACTTGGCTGGCGGCTGGCGGCTGGCGGCTGCTGGCTGCTAGGCATACCCGCCCCCCCCCCCCCCCCCGTCCCTTTCCTGGAGAATGGACTTGAATCCTTCTAGAACTGTAAGTCAAAATAAACTCTTCCATAAGTTGCTTTTGTCCATGGGCAGGCTGCTTTATTTCTTTTCTCTTTTCTTTCTTCTCCCTTTCTTTCTTTCTTTCTTTCTTTCTTTCTTTCTTACTTTCCTTCCTTCCTTCCTTCCTTCCTTCCTTCCTTCCTTTCTCTCCTCCTTTCTTCTTTCCTCCCTTTCTCTTTCAACCACAGAGACATAAAAGTAACCAATGAATTAAGTTTTCAGGGAAAATCAACAGAACAGACCAAACTTGAGAGAAAAGGATCTCCAACATGGGATCCTGTTGGGTAGCCATGGTGATGCACAGCTCACATCTCCCACTTAAAAAAAAACATAAATATTAGCACCTCCATGAAACTACTTTAGCATTTTATCTAAAGCTGTGTTTTTAAGTGAGCTGTGTTTTTAACTTTTTAGCCATGTATGCCTAAAAAAGACTTATCAAATGGAAGCTGAAAGCCCTTGTGTTAGGTTGGCCAAGACTTGTTAGATCTGCACCAGAGATTGAGGTTTGTTCTACCTTGTCTAACTTCTTTATTCCTTCCTTTCAAGGGGGAGATCTATACCAGGATCGGAAGTTCAAGAATCCTGTTCATTCTTGCTCTTCACTTTTGTGTTTCATAGTCATGTTTTTCCAATAAACACATGGCAATTTAAGTTTACTCTAATATACCCGAGCCTGAAGTCAAATTAAAAATTTTGAGTCCTTAGGTATTAAAAAGATATAGTGCCCCTAGCTATAATAATAAATATAAACATTTAATCATAAAATATGTGTGAAAAATTTACATAAATTTCCAATTTTTATGCCAGTGACTACCCTGGGAATTTTGTGTTTGCTACTTTTTAAATATAAACATTTTAATTATTACCACTCAACAAATTATCCTATTTTACTTGATCTTTAGATGTTTAATTTTTTATACCTACTAGATAAATTAGATTGCTTAAGCCTCATTTCAGGGTCAGTCTTGATCCTAATGGGTTGGGATCTGAAATGAATATAGCGTTGTATATATGACTGACTTACTATTGCTATGCAATAAATTATGTAAGACTAGGTAGCTGGGACAACCACCTATGTTGAAAGGGCTAGAAAGATGGATCAATGATGGTCTTCCTTCCTGCTCTTCCAAAAGGCCTGAATTCAATTCCCAACACCCATATGGAAGCTCATATTCCATTGTAGATTCTCATCCCATTCCAGAGGACCTGGTATCTTTTTCTAGTTTCCCAAGACGACAGGCATGTATGTGGTACACATACATTCAAGTGAAATGAACACATAAAATAAATAAATCTAAAAATATTTAAATTAAAAAAAAAAAAAAAAACAATGTGTTTCTCCTATCTTATAGTTTCTGCATACCAGGAATTAGTGTATGGCTGTCTGGGTCCTCCAACTTAAGGTCTCTCCTTGGGTATGCCGCTCTGTGGCTTGACAGTTCTCATTGTGATGATGTAGAGGGTATGACGTGAATGGGAAATAGATTCAAGTAACAACACAAGTCGATCTTATTAAAGTGGAAGTTGGGGTCACCATCATTAATACAGGTATATTTCTTGGGTCTTAGGTCTTGGGTCTTGGGCATTGGCAGCCTTTAAGTCAGCCCCAGAGATTTTTGCCTTCTGCTAGTCCTGGTGTAATTCCCACCTCTTTCTCAATTTCAGTGGAAACACTGAGCTCACAGCGCTTCTTTGGTTAAGCATTTTTTTTTTTGTTTTTTGTTTGTTTATTTGTTTTGTTTTGTTTTTTTAATATGACTTATACCTTGCCAGTTACCTCTGCTGATTTCTCAGCACGTCTGCTTTTTTAGCTTGCTTGTTTGTTGTGGTGACAAAGATTAAATTCATAGGCTTACACATGCTCAGAAAGTGCCGTATCACAGAGCCCTCGACCTTTATAAGTATGCAGTACTGTAAAGGTCCCTATGGCCAAGATATGGTGGCACCAGTGTTAATGTCATTCATGGTCATTACTGTATCCAACTCCTTTATTACTTTTGGGAAAAATCAGTATTTATTTTCAGATAGTTTTACTGTATCTACAAATACCTTTCAATAACTCCTTGCATTTAATAATAAAAATTAATAATGTTAAGCAAAAAAAAAACAAAAACAAAAAACAAAACAAAAAAAAAAAAGAGTCAAGGAGGAACTGAGGAACTGAGACCCTCAGTCTATCAACTAATTTTCCCATGATCCACTTGGAGGCCTGCCTGACCGTTGGCTGCAGCAGTTTTATAAACCATACATGCTAAACTTTTGCTTAAAGGCTGATGTCAGTACTGTTGAGGACCAGGGAAATAAAGCAACAAATTCCAGCGGCCTGAAAGGTCTTGACTGCCAAAGTAAAGAAATGTTTTGAAAGTAAGGGGAGACTTGAGTGGCCGTGGCTGTTTAAGAGTAACTGAAAGCTCCGTATGCAGCAGTGCACAAAATTACCTCCACAAACTGTGGGTGCCACCACCATGCAAACTACAGCATCGAGGCATTAGTTCCAGGTCCATGACTGCTCCCTTCCTTGGTCTAATAGAAAGATGGATTTGGGTGATTTCATAGGCCAATGTTCAGTTTCCATTGTTTTTCAAAGTTGTCTGGGAGAGATAAGGGACCATCAGGCAGTGGCATGAAGCAGAATATACTACAAGTCCATTATATACATGTATGAAGATGCCCTTGCGTGACTTGAATAATGAATATATGTCAATGAGAAAAAAATAAAAATGAATTTGAAAAATTCCATTGCTCTTATTCTTTCCTATCCCTTGGCCTGGCTGGATGTGGAGTCATATCGGGCTCCGGTTTATAGTGTCATAGTCAGTCCCATGCAGTCTAGAGCCTACTTGGTGCTGTCAGGAAAAACAGGGAATCCCTTAAGATCGGGGAGCACAAGGCTTCTAATGGAGCAAAGGAGCAAAAGACCACGTGCTTTTCAACTTGAGTAGGAACAGAAGTGGTCCTTATTGTGTTTTCCCACCTTCTGATTTAGAGCGTGCATTGGAGGGTGCGCGTGGGCGAGACTGCCCACAGAGCCCGGAAGTGGGAATCAGGTTCCCTGAAGGTGGAGTTACAAGCAGGTGTGAGTTTCCATAAGTGAGTACTGAGAACCAAACTGTTGTCTTCCACAAAGCAGCAAATAGTGGAGGTTCATAAAAGTACTTGGTGATGAGAAATTATTTTTTCAGCTAACTTATTCAGTACTTTCTTAAAATTCGAAGAGCAAGAGGCTGGAGAGATGGCTCAGCAGTTAAGGACTTTTGCTTCACATCTCTCTGCTGGCTGGAGAGCCTGATACTGTAGGGGGTTTTGATACAGGGCTTCTTGGTCCCTTGACATCAGGTGATGGTGATGGCTAAGGCTCTGTCAAATTAGAGATCCAGAGATTTAATAAGGGCAATCACACTGTGGACCACATAGTATAAATCCCAGATAATGTTGAAAGTGCAAGGCACACTTAAAATCATGAGTTGTATAAATTTAAATTATGAATTTATTAACCAGAGGTGGAATTGTTTGAATCCAGATAAAATAACCATAGTAAAATTGTTTCAAAACTAAAATGCTTACTTAAAACAAAACATTAAGCAAAAAAAAAAAAATCTTCGACATTTATATTGATCACTTGAACATCATTTCATAAAGATAAAGGGATTGTTTTGGTACATCTCCATGCACTTGAATCAGTCTCCTGGTGTCCAATAACATGTCACAGGTATTTTCTCTGAAGGATGTGGTGTTTTCGATAAAATATTTAAATATTTTCAGTAAATTGCCTCCAGTGTTCATAATGCTGTATTTTATGGACGATGAAATTAAAATTATTAAAGTCTCCATTGACACAAGGTAAAGGCAACAGATCTTAACCAAACAGATCACGAGATGTCAGTACACACCAGGGCTTTACTGGTCAAACCAGAACAACATTACATTCTAACTAGAAAACCAGAGAGAGAAACCAGATTTGGAGATATACTGATTCCGGCACCGTTGTGAACCTTCAGAATTGGGAGAGCAGGGTGGGGGAGAATCACATTTCTAAGGTGAATCACTGGAAGCAAAAAGGCAAGGCTTATCAGTCATCAGAAATGAGACCGGAGTGGCACACGGAGCCACCGCTGACCTGGTTAAGTAGTGTCTTCTGGTTGCGGCGTCATCCTATTCCCCTCCTAAGAAACGAGTAGATTCCTATTTCTAGTTCTTGCAGCCACCTACCCTTTGAGAAAAACAAAGCTGCAAAGTGACCTCCCAGACAGGCAGGAGAAAAACGGCAAGGCATGCGACTCGGAGGAGACAGTGTGTTAAGGAACACTGACTATGCTCCCTCTGAAGTCACACTGTCTCAGTGAGCCAAAAGAGGTGACACGGGGGAGCCAGGTGAGACTGAATAGAAGAAGAAATTAGCTAACAAATAGTTTTTCCTTTTACTCTTCAGGAAGAATTAAAAAAAAAGAAAGAAAGAAAGAAAGAAAGAAAGAAAGAAAGAAAGAAAGAAAGAAAGAAAGAAAGAAAAACAGCCTTTTGCAATCCATGTTGGAGAGTCCTTTACTCATGTGACATTCTTGGTTCCTCCCATAAATCACAATACAAGTTCACACTCCCCTGAAGTCCATGTCAGCACAGCCGAAATCGGGTGAGAGAGAAACCCCGTACGCTGCAATTATCTATTGACGTTATCTTGAATCGGTATTTTGTTTGCTCAGTATGTAATCATAACAGGGATTATTTTTTCCCCAAGAACCACAAGAGGGAGTATTCTTACTTCTTTGTCACACTGCCTAACTCTACCACTAAAGAGCTATTATCCTTTTTTTTTTTTTAATGATAAGGCATATTATTAAACACTAAGCAAGCGCCTTTATATTCATCTAAAATCTGAGAGATTATCTGCTTGTCTTTTATTGATTCATATTTATTATATCCTAGATATTTTCTTGGCCACTCGTGATAAAAGAGAAAGCAGGCAGTATTTCCCTCCAGTTTCTTCTCTCCTGTGTATCATCTGGGCTTGTGTAAAGGGATTTCTCCATTAAGCTGTGTTCAGCGAATGCAAGAGCTGTGTGCAGGGTTCATGAACCAGTAGCAAGGCACTCAGTTATCTAGAAGTAATGGCTGCTGCTGCAAGCTGGTTGCTTTTTGTCCCTAAAAGGCTAACAGTAAAACACAAGCCGGATTCTATCCCTTCTCACACAGGATGATAGTAAGTAGGGTTTTTTTTTCTTCAGAATCTGAATTAGGCTGACATTGTACACCTTTTATCCCTGTTCATTAACAGTCGGGGGAAAAAAAACATTGGAAATATCCACGGACACACATGTGTGTGTATGCACACAGAGATACACACACACACACACACACACACACAAGGTGGCATGGGGGGAGGGGGATAGAGGGAGAAAGACAGAGTCGGAGAAACAGACAGACACACAGAAGGAGAGGGAGAGACAGAGACAGACAGAGAGAAAGAGAGAGAGAGGAAGAGAGAGAGAGGAAGAGAGAGAGAGAGGAAGAGAGAGAGAGGAAGAGAGAGAGAGAGAGAGGGAGAGGGAGAGGGAGAGGGAGAGGGAGAGGGAGAGGGAGAGGGAGAGGGAGAGGGAGAGAGAGAGAGAGAGAGAGAGAGAGAGAGAGAGAGAGAGAGAGAGAATGGAGTTCAGGTCAAACTGATGAGAGTTAGGTGGTCATCATAGGCCTCTCTATTCCAGTCTAAAACAAAAACAGAGAGCTGTTCTCCAAACAAATACGGTATTTATTTGGGACAGGTGGAGCGTAGCAAACCATGGCATATTTGAGGAGTGCCAACAAATGGAAGGTTTTCAAAGGTAAAACTGATCACTTTTACATCAGATATTTTAACCCTCAGCCACAGTGGTGAGGAATAGTGGCCTTAGTCCTGGTCTGAACAGACAGTTTGGACAGATGTCCTTGTACAAGTACTTTTTATATAACGTTGTGGGGGCTTTTTGTGTCTGCACTATGGTGCGATATAGGCTGCAAGTCTTTCGTGTCCTTTGGGGTACTGCTGACCAGGCAATTTTGCATAAGAAGCTTCCTTCAAAATCTCTGGGCTCTGTTTACTTTTTTTTTTTAAGTTGGCAGGATGAGTTTTTTGATTTGGAAAACTTTCACAGTTCTTTTACACAAGGGATAGATAGCTCAAGGATTCAGGTGTCTTCCATTATTCTATTTCAGCATCTTCCTATGGAGTTCTGTCTTGGTTTGTGTGCAGAGTTAGATAACTTTAGGAGCCAGGGTGAAAAATGGTCCGTTTAACTTCTTTCTTTAAGCCATCCTCCAGTCCCAAAACCCATTTGGATGGAAAGTAAGACTGTGTCTGCCTGGAAAGAGAATGTGGAACTACTAAGCGTAGACCTTAAGTTCTTAATGTGGGTCTCATAGTTTTCCAGGTCTGTCAGTTTGACTGAAAAAAAAATGACACTCTTTAACCGAAATTTAACATTTTTTTCCAATTAAATGTAGGTGTGGTCGATGCTGTGTGTCTTAGTCAGGGTTTCTATTCCTGCACAAACATCATGACCAAGAAGCAAGTTGGGGAGGAAAGAGTTTATTCAGCTTACACTTTCACATTGCTGTTCATCATCAAAGGAAGTCAGGACTGGAACTCAAGCAGGTCAGGAAGCAGGAGATGATGCAGAGGTCATAGAGGGATGTTACTTACTGGTTTGCTTCCCCTGCCTTGCTCAACTTGCTTTCTTATAGAACCCAGGACCACCAGTCCAGGGATGGCACCACCCACAATGGGCTGGGCCCTCCCCACTTGATCACTAATTGAGAAAATGCCTTACAGCTGGATCTCATGGAGGCATTTCCTCAACTGAGGCTCCTTTCTTTGTGATAACTCCAGCTTGTGTCAAGTTGACACACATAACCAGCTAGTCTACTATGGTATTCTAACCCTCATGATATTGGGTCCGTCTGAATTCAGCTCAGCAGAGGCGAGCAGTTTCATATGTAATATCAGTGTGTCTCCTAGGAGATGACATAGCATTTCCTTTCTGTATTCATGTTTCCTCCAGAGTTTTAGAAGGTCACTCAATGGATACACAGGTACCACCTAAAAGTACAAACTGGCTAATGACCACGGGGCAACACTTAAACATGGTTCAGCATGGGTTCACATGTAAATAGACCAGCCTCCAGTTCTTTACTTCAGCAATTCTGAAGAACACTCTAAAACTTTTGCAAAGTTTTGCAAGTAGATTCCACTCCATTTGTCCTTAGTGAAGACCAATACAATGATAGAATGCTTACTTATTTTCCTCTCTGCCATCTCATTTCCCCCAGTTACTCATTTTTGAGGTAATCTCCCAAGTAAACTACCTGTGTCAAGGCATCATGTCAGCCTCTGCTTACTTGAAAACCAGTTTAAGCACTGATATGAAAACAGGTTCTAGCAAAACATATCTCAGTATGGGGCTTTTGAACTAAATTACCATATAGTCATACAGCAACTGTTGCATGTTTGAGGGTAAGGAGACAAACACTACATGTGCCATGACATTATAATGACTGGGAGTAGCTACAGTATACCGTATGTACAAAAAAAAAAGTACAAAAACAAAACAAAACAAAAACCATCCTTCTAGTACTGGAATGGTATAGGGCAGTGGGTCGCAACCTGTGGGTCGTGACCCCTTTAGAGGTTCAAATGACCTTTTCACAAGGGTTGCATATCAGATATTCAGCATATCAGATATTTACATTACAATTTATAATAGTAGAAAATTTTCAATTATTAAGTAACAATAAAATAATTTTATGGTTGTGGATCACCACAGCATGAGGAACTATTAAAGGGTCACAGCATTAGGAAGGTTAAGAGCCACTGGTAGAGTAGCAAATGTCTTTTAAAGGAATTAATTATGTACACTGGGCTTGGTGGCTCATGTTCATAGTCCCTTAGGTAGAACAATCTCTGGTTTATTTGTTTGTTTGTTTGTTTGTTTGTTTGTTTTAGCAAGCATGAACTACACACTTAAGTTGCAGGCCAGCCAGGTCTATAGAGTGAGACCCTGTCTCAAAACTATACCAGAATAAGAGATATGTAGATAAGACTGAGAACTTGGAATTGCAAGCTACTTTTAAACTCTGTGTTGTGAAAATAATCTCTGTCTTCTTCTAGAGAAGCAGCTTTCTATCGTCTGAAGACCCTGTGATAGCTCAGCTTAAAGGAGACATTCATCACACGTGCCTAAATTCTTCATTTCCTTCACCGTCTGTATGCCTGTCCAAAAAGACTGCTGCCTAGTGCATACAGAGAAGAATAATTCTTGGAGTAAATCATAAAATGTGTAAGATTGGGCCAATATCACTAACAAGAGACAGACACGGGCCTAGGGTTAGAAAACATCCTATGACCCTAGAAGGGTAATGAACATGACTATGCTCCCTCAGATCTTAATGCCCTAGAGTCACTTCCTCTGTGTTGCTACAGTGGCTCCATTATGCTTGGATGTGACATCGTGCTGTACTAAAGGAAGTAGAGGTGACAGACTGGCAAATTGATGGCAGGAACAGAAGGATTAGATAAATGGGCACTTCAGACGGATTAATTATTTGAGAACTGTAGAACTTTCTACTTGACTCTGTTCCGTGGAAGATAAAACACACCCTTCTCCAAGGACAAAGCTATATACTAGTGAGAGATCCCACTGCCACTAAGAAATTTGGTCCAGGCTACTAGGAATATAATTCTCTTAACTTTGTGGGATCCTTGAGGATTTTATTAAGACCCATATGACTTTGTATAAGCTATACCTACTGTCTTAGTTAAGGTTTTATTGCTGTGAAGAGACACCATCCCCAATGCAACTCTTATAAAGGCAAATATTTAATTGTGGTTAACTTACAGTTTCAGAGATTTAGTCCATTATCATCATGGCATGAAGCATGGAGCATGCTGGGAGACATGGGGCTGGAAGATCCAAGAGTTCTCTACATCTTGATCCAAGAGAAGACTGTCTTCATGTAGGCATCCAGGATAGAGAGGACTCTCTTCTACACTGGGCAAAACTTGAGTACTAGGAGACTGAAAAGCCTGCCTACACAGTGAGACGCTTCCTACAACAAGGCCTCACCTCCAATAGTGCTATTTCCCATGTGCCAAGAATATTCAAATCACCACACCTACAAATCTCAAATCGATCAGTCCTTTCCTCCTTTTAAAACTTTATTTTAATTCACATGTAAATGTTACATAATTATAGTATACAACATGGTATTTTGACCTATGTATCCTTTCTGAAATGGCTAAGTCAAACTCTTTGTGTTGTGTGTGACTTCATGTACCTTTCTATTTCTTGTTGAACTGAGGTGAAGAAATATTTTTTCTCTTCTGAACTTAAGTAACATTTTGACAACTTTTCAGAAACTTCTGTTTGATTGCTGCACCACCTTAAGTCATTCTGAGAAGTTCACACTCTTGGATTTATATTTTCCTTAGTTATTTGACTTCAGTTTTGCTTAGAATCTATTTTTATTTGCTTCCTAGAACACATTTTTAAAATAATTTTTATTAGATATTTTATTTTTTTTTTACATTTCAGATGTTATGGCTTTTCCCCATTCCCCAACAGAAACCTCTTATCCCATCCCCCCTCCCCCCTTTTGCTTTTATACCATTTTAATTACATGCAAGTATTAAGGTCAGTTCTAGGTTGAGAAACTAGCAATACAATAGATGCATTTAGTCAAGGAACAAGACAATAAACACAAATATTCAAAGAACAATCAAGGCAATAAACAAAGTCCCATGATCACTGTTTCTAAGGGCTTATCAGGATGACCTAAATATCTGAGCCTACTTCCCTGTCCAGATCCAGTCTTGTAAATGAAGACTGTTATTTTCAATATTGGATTGATTTCTAAACCAGTCCATGATTGAGTCTAAATAACTGGTAACATTTAAGAAGTATACAAGAGTTATTATAACCTCTTTTTTTTATTCTCTGTCCCACAAGGTCTGAAAACTTGAGGCAAGGCAGCTTGTCCCATCTGGGATATAAAAAAGCAAAGGTGGATCAGAAACATATGTCCAATATAGCTTCCCAATCACCATTGTCAGGGCACTCAGCAAGCTCACAGGTCAGTATCATTCTTTGTTCTGGCATCACCATGTTTCACACAACACTCTGGCAGCTACCATGCTCCTTCAGCATCCTTCAGAAAAAAACACAAACATGCCCTCTTCCCCATATTAGATACCTGATCGGGATCCTGCCATATGCCAGTAAGTGGATCCTTTCTTTTCACCTAGGCATAAGTATGCTTAGTTGTAGGGTGCCATAGACACTCAGCAGAAAGTTCCTTGGCATCCAATTTTTTAAAAAATTTAAAATAAAAAGGACATGATTTAAATAAACTTATGATGTATAGGAGTATACCTCCTTCTTTTTTATTTTATGAAGATACTGTTTTAAATTTCCATGGGCCCTTTCCACAATACCTTGTCCTTGGGGATTATAAGGAATCCCAGTAATATGGGTAATATTAAATTGTTGACAAAAAGTCTCAAATGCTCGACTGCAATAGCCAGTTCCATTATCTACGATCCTGGGCATGTTATAGCTCATGGGAGTCCAGCCTCCTCTGGGTTTTGTGGGATTGGGTGCAGAGCTCAAGGAATCAGTGCAGACTAGAAGGACCCTAGTACACATTTGAGAAATAACTTTATTTTCAAAATAGTGACTTTTTAAAAATAGAATATTTTTGTTTGTTATTTGTCACTATAATACATATAAACAATATATCTTGATCACATCTAGCCCACTACCCCCTTACCTCCTAAGCACCCCCAACTCATCCCCTTCTCATTTTGATGTCAACCTTCCTTTTTTGTGTTACCCACTTAGTCTAACTAGTCCTGCCTATTGGAATGTTAACTAGTTTTGAGGTCTTGTGTAGATAACCATAAACAGCTAGTAGATAACCATAAACAGCTACAATAACTTCATGAGTTCAACAGTTCTGCTGTGTCCAGAAGACAGAATTTCATGCTTCAACTTCTTCCTCTTGCTGAACACTCAATAGTCCCTTATTCTCAGCACTTTGACCAGTAATGAATCTCGGTATTAACCGTCACCCTCCAGAGAGAGAAGCTTCTCTAGCCAAGATTGAGGACACCACTGATTCATGAATAGAAATATGTCTATGTGAAGGCAATCTAACGACATGTCTACTTAGCAAGAGAACTTATAAATGGTAGTAGGTTCCCCACTAAGACAAATGGCCACTTGAGCAATGGGCTTTGTACCTGGGATTACAGAAGCAGGCATGACTTCCCCCTGTGAAATGGGCCTCAAAACGTATCCAAACGTGTTTGATCGCTCTCTTAACCTCTGTATAAAATAGCAACTTTCTGGCTGGCAGTTACACTGCTTTACCTTCCTTGTCTCTCTTATCTTGCATTTGACTTTACTGTCTAGTCAAATATGTTGACTATAGTTGCTCGAGAAAGCAACGTGGCAACACTGACACCAAGCCTGAAACTTTGGGAAGCTTGTCAGTTTGTTAGACAGATTTCCTGTGTTGCGTGTTACTGCCAGATGTAGTTGAATTCATCAAATATTTATCTCTACAAAAGAAGCATCTACTTTCTTCCAACTTCCACCACATTTTCCTCAGCTAGAGAGTGACTTTCCAGAGCCATCAGGTGTCTATTAAACAGTCTCTTTAAAACATCAGCCTCTGTTGGCATTTCCCTGAAGATTCCATCACAGTCATTACATTTTTAGATTTTTTTTTATCACAACTTCTCAGAAGCTCTTTAAGGTACAAGTTTCTAAAATATATTTGATTATCTATCACTAGATAATAAACTACCCGAAAATATATAGCCATATAACAACAACAACAACATGTACTTTACCTAAAATCAATAGCTTAGCCAGGCTTGGTAGTGAAAGTCTTTAATTTAACTATTCATGAGGCAGAGACAGGAGGATTGCAAGTTGAAGGCCTCCCTAAAATGCAAGGTTAGGGAGTTTAAGGCAAATAGTGAAACTCTGTGTCAAAGTGTTATTTTAAAAGGTAGAAGGGCGGGAGTTACCACTTGGTAGCAGAGCTCTGGTCTGGCATATACATAAGGCACTGGGTTTATTAGTGCCACCACAGAAAATAAAATAATAACTTGAGCAGGGCTGAGTTGGGACAAGTTACAAAAACTTTTCCCCACTTTGGCTGGGCAACTTTAAGGCTGGAAGTTTATCTGTCTGCTGATTATTGTTGGAGACCTGGGGTATTAGCTACAAGTGTCAGCTGAAACATTTTTTATCTTTGTCTACATGTGTCTTCACAACATGGTGGCTGATTTACAAGCGTATGTTTCTCAAGAAAGACAGGCACAGGAAAGCAAGCTGTACTGTCTTGGCTGGCATATTGTTGATACTGACACCAATTCATATTTCAGTTCATTCGATGCAATTAAATAACATTGGGGGAGCTGGAGAGATGGCTCAGTGGTTAAGAGCACTGACTGCTCTTCCAGAGGTCCTGAGTTCAATTCCCAGCAACCACATGGTGGCTCACAACCATCTGTAATAGAATCTAACACCCTCTTCTGGTGTGTCTGAAGACAGTGTACTTCTATATATAAAATAAACCAATAGTTCTTCAAAAAAAAAATAACATTGGGCATTGTGGAAGGAAACAGTGGTTCAAATGAACCCAAATGAAAAGCATGTTAGAAAATGTGTGGACGGTTTCACAATCTACACCTACATACAATTTACTTAAAAACTAATTTATAATATCCCCCTGACCTGACTAGAACCTTCTATTATTCCAACTACTAATAATTATTCTTCACTGAAAATATAAAATCTGAGATAAATATAAGACTTGGAAGGAAACCACTGGATATGCTTAATAACAGGGTGGAGATGACAGGGAACGGTACCTTAGGGGAATTACCAAAAGATCTCATATTTGCCTAGTTGGAGCTCCATAAGGAAAGACAAAAGGAATACTATAATACCATCTAAGGAAAGGATGTCGAAAAATATCCAGTGTCAGTGATCATCATACATTTATAGACAAAAGAGATCAAATAGTCCCCAACACCACCATAAACACAAAAGTGCCTGTGCCAATATATACAGTCAAACTTTTAAAACTGAAATGCATAAGGAAAAAAGTGTAAACATTTATTAGAGAGAACATGGATTTAAAAGAGAAGGACATTTCTACTGGCTGTGGGTGTCTTCTGTTAGGTCAGAGGCCAGAGAGGATCGTCACAATGCTTTCAAGTGAACGCTTGTCCTTTGAAACACTCAGGAACCAGGAATGGTGATGGTATGTGCCTTTAATCCCAGCAAAGGCTGAGATCATGCACATGTTTGAGGGCAAGGCCAGCCTGGACTATATAGTGAGTTCCAAGCCAGCCAAGAAACCCTGTCTTGAAAACAAAAAACAAAACAAAAAAAAAAACAAAAAAAAAAATGAGATAGATACTCTGAAATAAAAGAAACTAAGAAAATGTATTAGCAAAATATTGCTCTAAAAATTTGTTGAGGGTAAGGTTTTTGTTTTGTTTTTTTTTATTTACACTTTTAATTTTTTACTTTTTGAGATTACAATGTAACTACATTCTCCCTTCCCCTTCCACCCTTCATACACTGCTATATACTCCTCAGAAGCAATTTGTTTAGATCAAAAGAAAATCCAAATATCAGGAACAAAAGGAAAAATAAACAAAAACAGTAGAAACACAAGTAAACATGGCTTCTTTTAAGTGCTTTAGTGTGCATTTGACAAAATCTAGAGATGATGTGGCAGGTAGGGACAATGGATCTAAATAGGGCAATCTGAGTTCACTTCCTAGAACCCACGTGATTTAAGAATAGAACTGAATTCTCCAGATTACACACACACACACACACACACACACACACACACACACACACACAAGCATACTCATGCTCACTCACAAAATAAATGAATGTGGTGGTGTATTCACTAATTCCAGCACTTTAGAGACTGGGGCCAACAAGTTAGGAGTTCAAACCCAACCTGGGCTGAAAGTAAGCTTAATGCCATCGTGTCTCATACAACAAGGCCCTATCTCAGAAACCAAACCAAACCAAACCATTAGCATATTGTATACAGCAATAGATGAACAATGGCCCAGGACCATCTTGAGAAATGAATGTATCTGTTGTGGTATCTAAACTCAGACACTACATGATACAGTAGATGTAGGAAAAGAATATTTAATTAGCATCATCACTCCATGATTTGAGAAATTAAAAATAAAATAAAACCCAAACCGTTTTCTCATACTAGGAATAGATGAAAACTCTCTTAACATGTTAAAAAAGATGGTCTTCCAAAGCAAACAAATCCATAAACTCATACTTATTAGTGAAAGATAATGCTTTAGATACAGCACAACAGTAAAACACTGCTTCCATCATTCCTGCTCAGCATGACAAAGACAATAGAGTAGGAATTCAATTATCCTGATCTGGAAGAGGCAAAACTGTCCAGGTAGGAATTCCAAAGTGATCAACCGAAAGCACCCAGAACTAATAGGTGCATTTTGTAATATCTTGAGAAGTATCATTAACACAACAAAATCAATCATTTCTACTTGCTCACCATGAATAGTTGGAAACTGAAACAGCTTTTTAAAAAGAAATGTAGCTCCTGTAGAGTGAAATGTTCAGACATAAATATAACAAATATCTGCTGAAAGAAGTCATCTCAGAATGTACAGAGACACTGTGTTCTTAGATTAGACGATTTGGCATAATAAAAGTGTCAATTCAAATATATTTCCAACCAAAATCCCACAGGGCTTTGTACATACATACAGTACAAATTGATTCTAAACTTTATAGGGGGCCTGCAAGATGGATCAGAAGGTGAAAAACACATGCCATGCAATCCGGACACAAGATTCAGTCCCAGAATCCTCAAAAAGCCGGATGCTATGGCTCCAATCTATAATCTCAGCACCCCTACTGAGAGATGGATGGTGGAGACAGGACAATCCCTGAGAAGCTTTCATTCAACGAGTTGGGAATACACAGAGCAGCAGAGTCAAATGAAACCCTACTGTAGCAAGATGGAAAGGCATGATGTCTTCTGACCCCTACACACATGTGCCGCAGTACAGGTGCACCACACTTACACACATGCACACAAGTAATAATAAAAAAGAAAGAAAATGTAAGTGGATGGGGAAAACAAAGGAACCATGGTAGCCCAGACAATCTTTGAAAGAGCAGCAAAGCTGGAGGCGATTCAGAAATCGATAAAGCTATAATAATCGAAGCAGCATGCTATGATGAAGAGACCTAGAGAGAAATCAACTGAATGAAATAGGGACGACGGGAGAAACCCACACAGACCCAACTGATTGATAATTCTTTTACAATGAGTAGATATTCAATGAAATACCTTCTCAAGAGGGTAGGATATTCAGTGGATATTCAATACATAACAATGGGACAATTGGAATCTATATAAAAGATGAAACTCAAGCTTTACCCCTTAAACAAACTTTAATTCAGTATGACATCTAGATTTACATATACAACTATGAAACTTTTGAGGAGTGCATAGGAAGTCTTTATGATGTGAAGTTAAGCAAGGAATTCTTAGTTGTAATAGTAGAGGTACAATTCCAGGGCAGAGGGGAAAGTCCACAAATTATAAATGGTATTTCATCAAAGTATAAAACCTTGTAACTATGGTCGGAAGAGGAAGATCAGCCATAAACTGGGAGAAAACATTTGCAAGTCACGTACCTGATGTCTTGGGGAGGGGAAGCCTCAAAGAAGCTTCCAGCTCATCAATATGACAAGCAACTGGTTTTTAAATGGGCACAACCTTTGTATAATCAATTAAGCAAATAAAGGATTTTAGAGTAAGTGCATAGAAATATGTGCAACATGATGGAAATTATGGTGAACTCTGGGCACTTCACCCATCCATTTAAAAAAAGTTAAAATCTAAAGACAAATATTGACAGTGTTGTCTTTTTCTCCAATGTGTATTGTTGGCCTCTTTATCAAAAATTAGGTGGCTCCTCAATTCCGGTAACTTCTGTTTTTCTGTCAGCACCATATATTACTAGGGTTCTAGAATATAGGTTGAAGTCTGGATGATGATATCTCCGACAGTTAGTTTATTTTAAGGATTATTTTGGCTATCCTTGGGTCTTTTATATTTCTTAAAACTTAAGATTTTTTTTTCAATTTCTGTGAAGACCTGCATTGTAATTTGAATCTGTGGACTGTTTTTGGCAAACTGGTCATTTTCACAATATCAATCCTACCAATCCACAAACATCTTTGTTATCTTCTTAATTTATTTTTCAATGTCTTAAAATTTGGGTTGTATAAGTCTTTCATTTCCCTGGCTTGATTTATTCCAAGATACTTTTAAAGGCTAGTGTGAATAATATTATTTCCTTGATTTCTTTCTCGATACATAGGACGACTACTGATTCTTGTGCACTAATTTTATATCCTGCTAAGTTGCTGAATGTGTTTAGCAGCTGTAGTAATTTTCTGGTGGAGACTTAAGGGTCTTTTACATACAAAATTGTATCATCTGCAAATAAAGACACTTTGACTTACTCCTTTACTATTTGTATCCCCTTGGTCTCCTTCACCTGTCTTATTACTCTAGCTAACACTTCAAATACTATATTGAACAGAAGAGAGAAACTAGATATCCCCTTCCTGTTGCCAGTTTGATTGAAAATGCTTTGAGTTTTTCTCCATTTGCTTGATTTGAGCTGTGGGCTTGCTGTATTTTGTCCTTTGTTATGTTGAGATATGTCCCCTGTATTCCTTGATATGTAGGCAGTATAAGCATTCTAGAAAATAGTTTGACAGTGTCATATATACCAAACCTAACCTTGCCATAGGACTCAGTCCTTAATATTTACCCGAGAGAAATGAAGTGTTCATCAGCTCTGCCAAATGCAACTTTCATGATGTAGATCTTTATGTCCCCCAAAATTCATGTGTTAAAGATTTGGTCCCCACTGGTTGTAAAACCTGGCACTGTTGGAAACTCTAAAAGGTGTCTTGTTAGAGATGTATTTCACTGTGCATGTACTTTGATGAATACACAGGGGCTCTGGCCCCTTTTCTCTTTTCCTTCCCAGCTTCCAGGAGGTGCTCCATATTGCTCCACCCTCAAGCATAATGTTTACCTTCATCCCAGACCCAGAGTAACAAGGCCATAAACCTTTTTTCCTTTTAACATGTTTATCTCTGGTATTTTGTCCCAGTGAAAAACACTTAACACACAACTCAACTGTCTATTCTTCTTTGAGGAACATATCAACTGTGACACAGGGCTACTGAACAGTGATCAGAAAGATTTCCCAATGACCTACAATAATGCCAATTAACCACAGTTTGTGTTGTCATGCTTTAAGAAAAATTCAAAGCAAAAGTAAAAAGAAACCTTAAGAAGCAAGCTAGTGGGAATTGAACTCAGGGCTCTACCACTGAGTTTCTTTTTTAGCCTATCTTTTATATTTATTTTGAAGCAAGAACTTGCTACATTATCCAGGCTGGCCTTGAACTTGGTATCCTGGCTCAGACTACCCAATGTTGGTATTATAGATGCCAACTACCATGTCTGTCTAGTCAAAAACAAAACAAAACAAAACAAAAAACCTAAATCCTTTTTTTTAAAATTACATTTCATTGTTATTGACAATGCTGTCTAATCAAGTCACACCACAATCTTTCACAACCTGTTCTTTCTCAGATTATGTTAAATAACAATTAACTCATTATTGGTTTATTATTATTATTATTATTATTATTATTAATTTAAGGTGTTTTAAGGGAGGATTTCCACTCTTGTTTCTTTGCACACAATCCTTCTGCTTTGGGGACACTGAAGACTTTGTCCAATTTAATTCGATTGCTTTCAAGAAAAATCTAATCAGATTAGTTTGGGTAATAAAAACTTTAGCATGAGTCTTACTCCCTCAAGTTCCTTGGAAACAACAGGAAACACAAGCACTTAAAATAATTGCTACAAAAAATAGCTTTATTTCTAGAGTCTAGAGAAACATGAAGGCAAAAGAAACCTTTGCTTGGATGAGTAAGCAGGCAGGGCAGAGTTTAAACCCACTGAGGAGTTCCTTAGCCAGCTGTAGCTACATGTCTGGCTTCTTTCCTTGGGACAGATCATGTGTGTGACCATAAAGAAACTTGAGAAGCTTTGGGAAAACGTTATAAAAACATGAACCAATCCAGAGATCAGCAAGTATTTTTTTTTTTTTCGTAAAGGATCAAATGGTAATTGTTTTGTACTTTCTATTCCATGAATGATATAGCCCAATAATAATTTACAAAAGAAAGTGCAGGCTACCTGTGTCCCAGAACCACTAGTTACTCACTCCCATATTTGTCAAACCAATTTAACTATACATTTAAGCTGTAGATGAAAATCACAAAAGATGTATATACCTATGAAAAAAGTGACTTTTCGGTAAATCTAATGAAGATCCAATGTTTTCTGATGCCCATGACTTCATACATCTGAGCCTTCTCTCTCTTTTTAACAAAAGATTTATTTATTTATTTATTTATTTATTTATTTTATATGTACACAGACACTGTCTTTATACACACCAGAAGAGTGCATCAGATCCCATTATAGATGATTGTGAGCCACCATGTGATTGCTGGGAATTGAACTCAGGTCCTCTGGAAGAGGCATATATTTTACTCAATCTACTTTAATAAGGGTTCAACCTTCCCTCTAGCCCAACAGAGGTGGTGGAAAAGAAAGGTTATGAGGACACAGGAGAAGTGGACCTGTTTAGAAATAGTTCCTTGGGGCAATTCCAATCTTCCTTGTTCTCAGTCCAGTCCACTAGCAAACACCAAACATGAACCAGCAGCTGCAGTCTGGTCTACTCGGCAGACAGCACACATGAATCAGCAAAAGCAGATCAATCCAGAAGAAATTTACCAATCTGCCTGAATCTGCAGAAATGGCATGAAACCGCAAGAACTTCACAAGTTCTTCAGCGAGTTTTTCTCTATGAAGTCACCACAAACGAAGCTCAGTAGTGCCATGTAAGGTGAACCAATACATGTGTGTTGTCAGTGAAGACTAGTGAGGTGGAGTAAAGTGAACCATTGCTCAAGCTTCCACTGTCTGTGGGCTCATATTTATATTTCTTTTAAACATCACTTGTCTGCTCTAGCAAAACATCTTCTCATCTGTGCGCCCCAGCAAAACATCGTTTGACATCACTGACTTTCCAAAGAAACCAGAAGATTCCACTTCCATAGTCTACACTTTATACCTCTCCTCCAGGAAAAATTTTATTTTAACAGGAAGAGTGATATGTAGGAGGAGCTAAGGTGGGAGGAGTACGGAGAGGAGGAGGAGAAGGAAAGGAGGAGCTAGGTGATGGGGGGGGCAGACATAGAGGCGTATGTTCACATGTCTCCACCAGTCAAAGACAGTTGATATATCTAGGTTGGTTATTGGGTTACACTTCTGGTTGATATTGAGCATTACCAAACTTATAAAGCCTTTGGTTAACATTAAAAAATTTGTATAGCCCTTGCCCAGATCCCGGTAACTGGAGCAGACGCACAGCTGATCTGCTCCCCTATGGAAGCCACATCCGGAGGCATCATAGAGAAGCCACGGACCCCGCAGAGCTGCAGGTAGGAGCACCCACACACTGCCCTAGGCCCTAGAGGCACAACTCTCAGTAGGGAGCCCCCAGAGTGCAACTGGCATCCAGATCCTGCCCCTGTGGAACACCACTCCCCTTTCGTCCCTCGCCCAGATCCTGGTGACTGGAGCAGATGCCCAGCTGAACTTCTCCCCTATGGAAACCACGTCCAGAGGCATCCCAGAGTGGCCACTGCCCTCAGAGCTGCAGACATCCTAGAGAGGCCACTGACCTCAGAGCAGGGGACACCATATCCTGAGGCATCCTAGAGGAACGACTACACTCAGAGCAGCAAACACCTAGCTGTTCTACTACTGTGGAGACGCCATATCCTGAGATATCCTAGAGGAGCCACTGTACCCAGAGCAGCTGGAGCTCAGGATCACAGAGACATCTGGACCCCGAGGAGTTCTGACACAACCAAGATAACTGGAAAGGCAGGCTCCAGTCAGAAACAGTGAGTGCAGGTAGCACTAGAGTTAACCAACTGGCAAAAGGCAAGCATAAGAATGTAAACAACAGAAACCAAAGTTACATGGCATCACCAGAAGCCAGTTCCCCCATTATAGCAAGTCCTGAACACCACATCACACCAGAAAAGCAGGATTCAGAATTAAAATCACTTCTCATGATGATGATAGAGGACTTTAAAAAGGACATAACAACACTCTCAAAGAATTTGAGGAGAACACAGGTAAAAATTAAAGAAATGCAAGAAAACACAACCAAACAGGTGAAGGAATTACACAAAACCATCCAGGATCTAAAAATAGAAGTAGAAACAATAAAGAAATCTCAAAGGGAGACTACCCTGGTGGTAGAAAACCTAGGAAAAAGATAAGGAGTCATAGACACAAGCATCACCAACAGAATACAAGAGATAGAAGAGAGAATCACATGCGCAGAAGATACCATGGAAAACATAGACACAATGGTCAAAGAATATGTGAAATGCAAAAAGTTCCTAACACAAAACATCCAGGAAATCCAGGACACAATGAGAAGACCAAACCTAAGGATAATAGGTATAAATGAGAGTGAAGATTCCCAACTTAAAGGACCAGTAAATGTCTTCAACAAAATTATAGAGGAAAACTTCCTTAACCTAAAGAAAGAGATGTCCTTAATAGAACCCCAAACAGACTAGACCAAAAAAGAAATACCTCCAGTCACATAATGATCAACGCATCAAATATACAAAACAAAGAGAAGATACTAAAAGCAGTAAGAGAAAAAAGGCAAAGTAACATATAAAGGCAGACCCATAAGAATTACACCAGACTTTTCACCAGAGACTTTAAAAGCCAGAAGATCCTGGACTGATATTATTATACAGACCCTAAGAGATCACAAATGCCAGCCCAGACTACTATACCCAGCAAAACTCTCAATCACTATTGATGGAGAAACCAAGATATTCCAGGACAAAACCAAATTTATACAATATCTTCCCACGAATCCAGCACTTCAAAGAATAATGGATGGAAAACTCCAACACAAGGAGGGAAACTACAACCAAGAAAAAGCAAGAAAGTAGTCTTCCAACAATCCCAAAAGAAGATAGTTACACAAACATAATTCCACCTCTAATAACAAAAATAACAGGAAGTAACAATCATTTTCCTTAATATCTTTTAATATCAATGGACTCGATTCTCCAATAAAAAGACTTAGACTATCAGACTGGATACATAAACAGGACCCACCATTTTACTGCATACAGGAAACGCACCTCTGTGACAAAGACAGATACTACCTCAAAGTAAAAGGATGGAAAACAATCTTCCAAGCAAATGGTCTCAAGAAACAAGCTGGAGTAGCCATTCTAATATCAAATAAAATTGATTTTTAACCAGAAGTAATCAAAAAAGATAAGGAAGGACACTACATACTCATCAAAGGAAAAATGTACCAAGAAGAACTCTCAATTCTGAACATCTATGCCCCAAATGCAAGGGCACCCACATACATAAAAGAAACTTTACTAAAGCTCAAAGCATATATTACATCTAACACAATAATAGTGGGGGATTTCAACATCCCACTCTCAGCAATGGACAGATCATGGAAACAAAAACTAAACAGAGACAATCAAACAAACAGAAGTTATGAACCAAATGGATTTAACTGATATCTATAGAACATTTCATCCTAAAACAAAAGAATATACCTTTTTCTCAGCACCTCATGGTACCTTCTCCAAAATAGACCATATAATTGGTCACAAAACAGGCCTCAACAGATACAAAAAGATTGAAACAATCCCGTGTACCCTATCAGACCACCAAAGACTAAGGCTGGTTTTAATAACAACAAAAAAACAACGGAAAGCCCACATACACGTGGAAACTGAACAACACTCTACTCAATGATGACTTGGTCAAGGAAGAAGTAAAGAAAGAAATTAAAGACTTTTTAGAATTTAATAAAAAGTAGGACACATCATACTAAAACTTGTGGGACTCCATGAAAGCAGTACTAAGAGGAAAACTCATAGCTCTAAGTGCTTACAAAAAAAAAAAAAAAAAAAAACCTGGAGAGAGCATACACTAACAACTTGACAGCACACCTGAAAGCTTTAGAACAAAAAGAAGCTAATATTCTCAAGAGGAGTAGATGGCACGAAATAATCAAACTCAGAGCTGAAATCAACCAAGTAGAAACAAAAAGAACTATACAAAATATTAACAAAAGCAAGAGCTGGTTCTTTGAGAAAATCAATAAAATAGATAAACCATTAGCCAGACTAATCAAAGGGTACAGAGACAGTATCCAAATTAATAAAATCAGAACTGAAAAGGGAAACATAACAACAGAAACTGAGGAAATTAAAAAAAAAAATCATCAGATCCTACTACAAAGGCCTATACTCAACAAAATTGGAAAATCTGGATGAAATGGACAATTTTCTAGACAGATGCCAGTTACCAAAGTTAAAGGAGGAGCAGATAAACCATCTAAACAGTCCCATAACCCCTAAAGAAATAGAAGCAGTCATTAAAAGCCTCCCCACCAAAAAAGTCCTGGACCAGACAGTTTTAGTGCAGAATTCTATCAGACCTTCAAGGAAGACCTAATACCAATTCTCTTCAAACTATTCCACAGAATAGAAACAGAAGGAACACTACCCAATTCATTCTATGAGGCTACAATTACGCTTATACCTAAATCTCACAAAGACCCAACAAAGAAAGAGAACTACAAACCAATCTCACTTATGAATATTGATGCAAAAATACTCAATAAAATTCTCACAAACCGAATCCAAGAACACATCAAAACAATCATCCATCATGATCAAGTAGGCTTTATTCCAGGAATGCAGGGATGGTTCAATATTCAAAAATCTATCAATGTAATCCACTACATAAATAAACTCAAAGAAAAAAACCACATGATCATCTCACTAGATGCCAAGAAAGCATTTGACAAAATTCAACATCTCTTCATGATAAAAGTCTTGGAAAGATTAGGAATTCAAGGAACATATCTAAACATAGTAAAAGCAATATACAGCAAGCCAGTAGCCACCATCAAACTAAATGGAGAGAACCTTGAAGCAATCCCCCTAAGATCAGGGACTAGACAAGGCTGCCCACTCTCTCCCTGCCTATTCAATATAGCACTGGAAGTCCTAGCCAGAGCAATTAGACAACAAAAGGAAGTCAAAGGGATACAAATAGGAAAAGAAGATGTCAAAATTTCACTATTTGCAGATGATATGATAGTATACTTAAGTGACCCTAAAACTTCCACCAGAGAACTCCTAAACCTGATAAACAGCTTCAGCAAAGTGGCTGGATATAAAATCAACTCAAACAAATCAGTAGCCTTCCTCTACTCAAACAATAAACAGGCTGAAAAAGAAATTAGAGAAATGACACCTTTCACAATAGTCACAAATAATATAAAATATCTTGGAGTGAATCTAACCAAACAAGTGAAGGATCTGTATGACAAGAACTTCAAGTCTCTGAAAAAAGAAATCAAAGATGATCTCAGAAGATGGAAAAATCTCCCATGCTCCTGGATTGGCAGGATTAACTTAGTAAAAATGGCCATCTTGCCAAAAGCAATCTACAGGTTCAATGCAATCCCCATCAAAATACCAAATCAATTCTTCATAGAGATAGAAAGAGTAATTTGCAAATTAATTTGGAATAACAAAAAACCCAGGATATGGAGAACCATTCTCAACAATAAAAGAACTTCTAGGGGAATCACCATCCCTGACCTCAAACTGTACTACAGAGCAGTAGTGATAAAAACTGCATGGTATTGTTACAGAGACAGGCAGGAAGATTAATGGAATAGAATTGAAGATCCAGAAATGAACCCACTCACCTATAGTCACTTGATCTTTGACAAAGGAGCTAAAACCATCCAGTGGAAAAAGAGACAGCATTTTCAACAAATGGTGCTGGATCAACTGAAGGTCAGCATGTAGAAGAATGTAAATCAATCCATTCTTATCCCCTTGTACAAAGCTCAAGTCCAAGGTGATAAAGGACCTTCACATAAAACCAGATATACTGAAACTAATAGAAGAGAAGGTGGGGAAGACCCTCGAATACTTAGGCACAGGGGAAAAGTTCCTGAACAGAACACCAATGCCTTATGCTCTAAGATCAAGAATTGACAAATGGGACCTCATAAAACTGCAAAGCTTCTGCAAGGCAAAAGACAATGTCAATAGGACAAAAAGGCAACCAACAGATTGGGAAAAGAGCATTACTAATCCTAGATCTGATAGAGAGCTAATATCCAATATATACAAAGAACTCAAGAAATTATACTCCAGATAACCAAATAACCCTATTAAAAATGGGGTACAACTAAACAAGGAATTCTCAACTGAGGAAATTCGAATGGCTGAGAAGCACCTTAAGAAATGCTCCACATCCTTAGTCATCAGGGAAATGCAAATCAAAACAACCCTGAGATACCACCTCACACCAGTCAGAATGGCTAAGATAAAAAAAAAAAAATTCAAGTGATGGTAGATGCTGGCGAGGATGTGGACAAAGAGGAACACTCTTCCATTGTTGGTGAGAATGCAAGCTGGTACAACCACTCTGGAAATCAGTCTGGTGGTTCCTCAGAAAATTGGACATAGCACTACCTGAGGACCCAGCTATACCACTCCTGGGCATACACCCAGAACATGCTCCAACATATAACAAGGACATATGCTCCACTATGTTCATAGCAGCCTTATTTATAATATCCAGAAGCTGGAAAGAACCCAGATGTCCTTCAACAGAGGAATAGATACAAAAAATGTGGTACATTTACACAATGGAGTACTACTTATCTATTAAAAATAATGAATTCAAGAAATTCTTAAGTAAATGGATGGAACTAGAAAATATCATCCTGAGTGAGGTAACCCAATCACAAAAGAACACACATGGTATTTACTCACTGATAAGCGGATGTTAGCCCAAAAGCTTGAAATAGCCAAGATTCAACTAACTGACCACATGAAGCTCATGAAGTAGGAAGACCAAGTGTGCATGCCTCAGTCCTTCTTAGAAGAAGTGACAGAATGCTCAAGAGAGCAAATATGGTGACAAAGTGTGGGACAGAAAGTCAAGGAGGGGCCATAGGGAGACCACTCTACCTTGATATCCGTCCCATGTGCAGTCACCAAAGATAGATGCTGATATGGATGTCAGGAAGTGCATGCCTGATGCAGCTGTCTCCTCGAAGGTCTGTGGGAGTCTGACATATCCAGAGGCAGGTGCTCGAAGCAACCCATTGATCTGATCGAGGGTTCCCAATGAAGGAGTTAGAGGACTGAAGGAGCTGAAAGGGTTGGTGGCCCCAAGAGAAGAGCAACAGTGCCAGCCAACCAGAGCTCCCCAGGGTTTAAATCACCAGCCTGGGAGCACAAAAGGAGGCACCCATGACTTTGTATACTTAGGGGAGGATGGTCTTGTCGGGCATGGGTGTAAGAGGAGATCCCTGGTCCCATGAAGGCTGAATACTGAGTGGGGAGAAATTCGAGGGTGGGGAGGGGGGAGGGAGATAGGTGGGGGCACACCCTTGTGGAGGCAGGAGGGGGGGATAGAATAGGGGGTTCCTGGGTGGTGGGGGGAATGGGGTAAGGGGATAAAATCTGAAATGTAAACATAACATCCAATAAAAAATATGAAAAAAAAGAAAAATAATTTGTATAAAAGCAAAAAAGGAAAGGGGGGCATGGGATAGGGATTTTCTAGGGAGGGGAAATGGGGAAAGAGGATGGCATCTGAAATGTAAATAAAATATCCAATAAAAATAAATTTAAAAAAAAGAAAAAAATACCTCTCCACCAGGAGCTTTCTTAAAGCCTTGAATCTGGTTATAGGTCTAGAAGCAACTATTGGTGGGTTCTGTGAGACACCAGTATTGTCTTGCCTGGCATCTTCTTCAGAGAAGGTTATTTCTGGTTCGGTAAACAGTGAAGAATTAACTCCCTCAGGCAAAGGTGAAGAAGGTCATATTGCGGGAGGTAGGATTAGAGGGGCATCTAAGGGAGGAGAGACTTCTCTAGAATTCAAGTGTTCAGAATCCTCAGCCTCACTGGGACACTCACACACACTCCACCCCGAGTTACAGGGTCCCAGAGTCTCCTAGTTAGTGCCCTTATTCTAAGTGCCAACACTATCTACCACAGGGACTGAACTTTTCATCATAATTCAGCTAATCTTAAAATCAGGGCTTCTATTTGATTTTCTGTGACTTGAGCTCTGTGGCTGATAGAGGCACAGTTAGAAACCTTTACAGTGTATCTATCAATCTAGAGCTGGTCAGTTTCATCATGGAGTTCATTATCTTCCTTTATCCGTGTATCCAGTGATGGTAAGAGAAATCAGCAGCTTCATTGTTTCACTGGATTTCTTACTCCTCACCCTAGGTGAATCAGGATAACCAAATGTATTTATTTCATAAATTGATTAAATAATTCACACCTTGGCATTTTAGTGCTCTTTAGAAGAGGCTTCAGTCACCATGGGTGTCAGAAAATTAGAAAGCCTGTTCCAGATACTTTTTTAAAACATCCATTCTTATACTTCTGTTTCTCTAGAACCACTCCTTGGACACAGTCTGTATTAGTCAGGATTCTCTGGAGGAATAGAACTGATGAATGGATCTATATTAAAAGAGAATTTATTAGAGTGGCTCACAGGCCGTGGTCCAGCCAGTCCAACAATGTCTGTTGACCAATGGAAAGGCCAAGAATCCAGGAGTAGTTCAGTACAGGAGGCTGGATGTCTCAGCTGGTCTTTGGTCTGTTATTTCTAAGTTCAGGATTGCAAAGAAAGAGACTGCCATTCTAACTGAAATATCTGGACAAAACACATTTTCTCTTGGTCAGGAGGGTGAGTTCAGAAAAGCTTCCAAATAGGAAGTGCATCTAATTCAAGTGGTGGCCGTGTCTGTCATCCATCGGCTTCGGTCACTTCTTCACGGTCTTATTCAGTTGGCTAGTCGGGTGCTTCACAGTCCAAAGCCTGGCGGAAAAGCCGAGCCTTCTCTTTAAATAAAAGCTTAAGAGCTTCATAACCTAAGATTATTGTTTCTGGACTAAAATGTTGCTATTCTTACTATCTGAAGTTAGAGAATGTGTTGAGGACACCCACAATTACAGCGGAAGGGTTCATTATTCACAGTCTCTTGCTATCAGACTTCTCTGTGGGTGCCAGAGTGTACATGGATGGAAACGTGAGTCAACCATGTGCAGAAGTTTTTCTATGTGGCTCATGAGTTCCCTTTATCCATTACCAACGGACACCTTCACTCAGTGTTAGCCATAAAGGCCAGAAGCAAATCCTGTGGTCTCCTTTATAACATATAGAGCTTTCCAGTGAGTCTTAACTGAGCCAGGAGGATTCCCTAAGAGAATGCTCTGAGCTGGACGCTCTGATCCCTACTGAGATTATTGCTGCGTCGCCCCAAACTTATTTCATCACCACATTAAAGGAATAATAGGAACTAGATATAAGACCATGGTACTGAGGTGACAATGACTGGGGTGATGTAACAGGTACGAGGGCCATGACTAGATCACCTTCATTTGTGTCTAAATCTGGGATGTTCTCTTTCAGAGAACGGAATTCAACATTATCTACAGACACTGAAATTCAGGTGAGTCAGCAGGTCGGGAATGAGCTGGACAAGTTTTTTTTTTTTTTTCTTTTTTCAACTGCTGTTTCAAGAACACATAGTAATTACCACAGAATACAAAGTGTATCCTGCTTTTAAAAAATATCCTGATGCTTTAGCAGGAGTAATGCTTCTATTTTATTATGAGCTGCCCACAGGCACTTCTTAGGTTGTGATTCATTTGAACAGGTTTGTTGGTTTTGATTTTTGGATTTTAATTCCTCTGGTTTAAAGAACATTTTATTCTCAAATGAGAGTGTGGGAATAAATAAATGAATAAAATATGCTGGAATTCCCCAGAATGGAGTGAGTTAGCACAAATATGGAACAACAGGCAGTTTAACCAAAGACCAGAAGAAGGACATGATCTTATGTCACACCGAAGCTGGTATGTGATTTCTTATGTTTAGCATTTGCTTTCTCATGACTGATTTTGGGAGCTGTATTATCATGAGTCATCCTTCTGTTTACAAGGCTAACGTTTTGTTCTCTCCTGTCACTGTGAGGAGAGTCTGATGTTCACGTCATTCTAATTTTCTCTCCTGAAGGAGCTAGCTATGTCTGCCGCTGATACGCTTGGCAAAAAAAAGGATTGTGAATTGCTCTGGGTTTCAAAACCTTAAAGGACATCTTCTAAAGAGGGTGCAAAGGCCTAAAATCCCTTAATCAAATTTCTAATCGAACACAAGATGGCCTCATATGAAGAGCCATTTGAGAGCAGCAGCAGCGTCGTGTCTTCACCAAATAAAATAGGATTCTTATTTTAGCATCCACTGCAGCTCTTTCCTTGTGGAGAGAAGCAAACCCATGAACAACCTGTTCAGTAACAGAACACAGTAGCCACCTCACTCTCCCTCCCTCCCACATGGTTCCAGAGGCTATCGCATCTTAGTTAACGAACAACTAGTATTTCCTGGATTCTATCTTTGGTCCTGTGACTCTTCTATCAACCTTGTTACTTGGCTACTATTGCTGTCTACAAATTACAGAGCAGAAAAGGAACCAGAAGACAAGGGTCTGTTCTATCACACAACCAGCAGGTGGCAGAGCCAAGACTCAGTCAAATAGAAGGTACTCACACCAGTGATTAGGACCTAGAGTCTCTATGCAAACAAAACTTGAGGAATACCTTTGAAGGAATTTCTGGAGTTGGCTAATCGAGGCAGGGAGATCCATCTTAAATTCGGAAGGCACCATTCCATCATCCACAGTCCCAAACTGAACAGAAAAAAGAAATCAAGTTACACTCTGTCATTCATCTCTCTCTGCTTCCTGACTGTAGAAGAGATGTGATGGCAATCTCAAGTTCCTGTCTTGGTTTCCTCATCACCATGGACTGTAACCTCACTCTTGCTTTCTTAAGTTACTTTGTCAGACATTTTGTGTCAACAATGAGAAATGTAACTAATACAGTGCCCTGGGCTCCAGGCTATGAGTGAGGATGGTCTTGCCTAGGCCTCAGACTGCACAGTTAATGACGACTTGCTCTCTATCTTGGGTGTCTCGAGCAGGATAGGCAGGACTTGATGAGAGACACAACATATAAATAACATAGAGTCATCATGGTGGATGTGCTCACAAATGTCTTGCAGAATATTTGTCCTGAATTCCTTCTGTCTGTGTGGAATTTATGATTCAGTAGACAAGGATACCACTTTCGGATGTAGAATAGCCTGATGGTACTATGGTTGGCATCCATAGTACCTTGGTATATTGTCCTTGGTATAGTTTGTCACATACCTCAGAAGTTTCATTTTTATCTTAATATAACTAGTGGCCAGTATGCACTGAACCTGGATGACCCACTTTTTCAAATTTAGTCCAGCCTAAGTGTAAAGAAATTGGGATATTTGTGCAGTGAGCAATTTGCAGCTTAACACCCAGTTAAACTGATAGATGTCCAAACCTGTCTAGACACAGATTATGAGGGTCTTAATATGTCCCGCGCAAAGTTTATGTGCTAGAAACTTAATCCTCAGATATATTTGTTAATGATATCTGGAGGTAATTAGGATTAAATAAAGTCACAAAGGAACAGTTTCTATAAGGATATTAATAAGATATACTGCCTGATGAACTGATGGAAAAATTCCTTCTTTTTGCCTAGTAATATATAAATTATGTTTGGTAGTTTTCTAATTTTTATTAGCAATTATTAACTGTACAGACTAATGGGTTTCATTATGACATTTTATACATGTACCTAGCACACTTCCATCTCCAACTCCTTGTTACCGTATCCTCCCCATGACCCCAGTTTATCTTTCTCTAACTCCAAACCTTCTTCTTTCTTATCCATATTACATACATATCTTCTTACATATCCATCTCTCTCATAAGCCTTTTCTCTTGAATTGTTATATGTATACATGCATGTAAATACAGAAATGCAACCTGCTGCGTCTGTTTAGTGTTGCTCACATGCATATGTGTTTACCGGTAACCCCTCAGGATTAGATAACCAATCAAGAAGTTTGTCTCTGGAAAACTGAGTCTCCCTTGCTATCTCTGCATCCATTAAGTGCTTGTAGCTCTTTGTCCAGTGGTAGGTCTTATGTAACTTCTCCTGTCTATGTTGTCACATCAGTTGGTGGTGTCCTGTTGCTGGTCTTGTTCAGGCAGCCATATTGTTGAGATAGCGTGGGCTCAGCTTCCTTGTCATATGGAGAAGAGACAATCTTGCAGCAGCCGTCCTGACCCTCTGGTTCTTACAGTCATTCTGTCCCTTGCTCCACATTGTTCCCTGAGCCTTGGGTGTGGCACTAGCATTGTAGATGAATCAACTGAGCTTGGGCTTCCTACAGGCAGCTGTTCTCTACATTGAAATTTTTTATGAAATTATATCATTTCCCCCTTCCTTTTCTTTCCTCCTGTGGTAGTTTGAATGAAGATGACCCCCATAAACTCACAGAGAGTGGCGTTATTTGAAGGGATTAGGAGATGTGGCCTTGTTGGAGTAGGTGTAGCCTAATTGGAGAAAGTATGTTAATGAGAGGAGAGCTTTGAAGAATTAGAAGCTCAAGTCAGAAACAGTGGCTCTCTCTTCCTGCTACCTGCTGATCCAGATGTAGAACTCTCAGCTCCTTCTCCAGCACCATGTCTGCCTGCACATGGCCCTGCTTCTCTCCATGATGAAAAAGTACTATAAGCCAGCCCCAAATAAATGCTTAACTTTCTAAGAGTTGTTATGGAAATGGCGTCTCTTCACAATAGAAACCTTAACTAAGATACCTCCAAACCCTCCCATATGCTCTACTTTGCTCTCTCTCAAATTCATGGCCTACTTTATAGTTAATCATTGTAACAGACACACATATATGTATTTGATAAATACATAGATATATATACGTAATATATGTATCTGTAACAAATATGTATAACATATGTATATGTAACATACATGTGTATAACATATATGTGTGTAACATTATATATATATACATACATATATGTGTACATATATATTTATATACATAAATACAATCTACTTAGTCTGTACAATAATACATATTTTCTGCATTTTTGTCCGGTTGTTGCTTTCTGTAATCATCTCTATCTTCTGCAAGAAGGTTATTTAATGAAGGGTGAGAGCTACACTTATCTGCGGGTACATGATAAAGCTTTAGAATGCAAGCAGAATTAATGCTAGTTAAAGAAAGTGGCAGTAGCAGGCTTTCCTCTAGATCCCATGGCCTCCACAGCCATGGTCAGTGGGCTGGGTTTACAGGGTACCAGGCATGAATTCCCTCCTATTGAGCAGGCCTGGAGTCCAGTTAGACAGCTGCCAGTTACTTACACTGTATACATGCTACGATTTCACCTTTGGGTCTATGTTTCCACACAGGTCATTGTCTTTTAAGCACCATAGTTGGGTAGGACTGCATTGCTTTTTCCTCTTGGTAGCTTGCATAGTACTTTCCAGAACTATAAGAGCAAGTCCTCGGGGAGGACTTTCCAGGTGAATTCCAAACCAATTCCTCCAACTCCAGTGTCTTACGTATGTGGTGTCTGCAACAATGGGAACTTCACCTTCAAATTCTGGAAGGCATCTAAACGCAGTGGTAGTAGCCTATATTGTTTGAGGGGCTTTTTGACCCCTTTGAGCAAGAGCTTGTAAGGTTGTTTTTCGTGCTTGGATAGAGGTTTTGTTGACTAGTTTAGGGCTTTGGGGAAGAGAATTATCATCCTTAATTGTTAAGATCCATTTAAACTATACATTTTTTATACTCATATAAATATATATATATATTGTTAATTTCACATAAACATAAAATAATTCTCTATGGCTTTTTCAAATATTCTTAGGGTTATTAATCCCTTCTCCTTTCCTCTGTATTGCCCATGCTTCCCATCTCCAGTTAAAGTACCCCCTTTTTCATTCCCCCCTTCCTATTACTTGCATCCTATATTCCCCTCTCCAGAGCCCTCACCATGGTCCCTGTCAACTCTCCAAGTCTCTGCAGTTATTTCAGGTTATATAGTCACAGCTGAATATCTGAGTCTGGGAATCACGGATAAGAGAACACAAGCAACCTTTGTCTTTCTAGGTCACAGGATATATTTTCTAGTTCTATCCGTGTATCTGCGAGCTTCATGATTTTGCTTTTCTTTACAGCTGAATGGTATTCTGTAGTGTGTAAGTACCGCATTTTCATTATCCATCCGCCAGTTAAAGGACATTTGGGTTATTTCTATTTTCTAGCTATTGTGAGGGTTGCAGTGAAGAACATGGCTGAGCAAGCATCTGGAGAGTAGAGTGCCGCGTGCTTGGAGCATATGTCAAGGAGTAAGTAGTATAGCTGGGTCATACACATACGTATTTTTAGCTTCTTGAGAATTATCCACACTGATGTTCAGAGTGGCTGTGCCAGTTTGCCATCCCAGCAATAGAGAATGAGGCCTCCCGTTTCCTCACATCTTCTCCAGCATTTGTTGTTAGGTGTTCTCTTGATCTTAGCCATTCTGACTGGGCTGGGTTAGATCTCAGAGTTCATCGAATTTGCATTACCATAATTTCTACGGATGATGAACACCTTTTGAAGTATTCATCTCTTTTTATTCTTTTCTTTGAAAAACTCTTCATTTTAATCTATACCGCATTTTTTTTTAATTGAAAACAGATTCTTCTCTCCTACAACACACCCTGACAAGTTTCCCCTCCTCCACTCCCCTTGGTTCCCTCCCACCTACCCCCACCTCAATCTACTTCACCTCCATTTCCTCTGCATAAAAGGGTGTGTCTCTAAGAGACAATAGCCTAACAGTAAAACAGGAGACAGTGAAACAAGGAGAAAGCTCTCATATGGAGACTGGACGGGGCAACCCAACAAGAAAAAAAGAGACTCAAGAGAACGTATCATATTTTTAATTGGGTTGCTTGTTTTCTTAACTCTCCTTTTTGAGGTATGTGTTATGAATACTAAAGAATAGAAATATTCTTCAGAAAAGAAGAAGTAATCATAAGATAATAAGATATAGATGCCAAGTACGCCAGGTATTTAAAAATTTCCATGTCAGTTTAGCTATGCCTCACATGATTACTTGAGGGTTCATACGGTTACTTGATGGCTAATTTTTTAAAAAGAAAAGCACAGAATAAATTGAAAGTACAAATATATACATTTCTGAAAAAAATATAAATTATTGTAAAAATTCATCCTTTTAGGTTTTCCAGTGATCAGCCCAACTTGGGATCTAGCTCATGGGGGGCGGGCACCAAGGCCTGACACTATTACTGATGCTGTGATATGTTTACAGACAGAAAGGAGTCTAGCATAGCTGTCATCTAAGAGGCTCTACCAGCAGCTAACTGAGACAGATGCAGACATGTACACCCAACCACTGGACTGAAGTTGGGGACTCCTATGGAGGAATTAGGAGAAGCACTGAAGGAGCTGAAGGGGAGGACAACCCCATAGGAAGACCAGAAGTCTCAACTAAGATCCCAGAGATCCTTCTGGAGATCACAGAAACTGAACCAACAACCCCAACTGCACATATACAGCAGAGGACTGCCTGGTCTGGCCGCAGTGGGAGAAGATGTACCTAATCCTAATCCTTGAGAGACTTGAGGCCCCAGGGAAGGAGGATACTTTGGGGAGGGGGCACCATCTCGGAGGCAAGGGGGTAGGAGGAATGGGATGAGGGGACTGTGGGGGGACTAGGAGCAACAGCTGAAATGTAAATAAATAAAATAGTTAAATAAAAATTCAGTTTTTTAGATATTGCATTCTTCATTGCCTTCTTATTATGAAATAAAAAGGGAAATAAAAACAAACTATTTTAAGTATAATGAAACACACAATCTTTTAAATCTTTTGATTTCTTTTTTTTCCTGTAAGGAATAGCAAAGCAGACACTGAAACAGCATAAAAGCTTAAAAGCCAAACATACTGAGAGCTGGAAAAACAAAACTTACTGACATGATTCAAGGGAAGGTAGGAAATCTAGAAGATTCTCAGAGCCAACCAACAGGAAGTAGAAGAAGCTATGGGTGTTCTGCTCACTGTTGTGGTTGCCCCACCCCCACCCCCAGGGCCACACTGAAAAGCTCTGGTTAGATGCATTCAGTGCATTTATGTGAGGTTACTGAAGGAGTTAGGCTTGGGTGAAAAAACTAGAAACATTTTCATTCAAGAGGAGTTGATTAAACAAAGTCTCCACCGAACATTGCTGACACAAGACAGTCCTGTTTACTCTCAAGTGGATCCCTAGCTAAGTTGATATGGCCTAATGAAACATAGATATCACCTATGAATGCATGTGCCAATATCCTAAATAAAATGTTATAAGACTATTTGAGAAGTCTAATAAAGATCTGTGAAAGCAAGTCTGTTTCATATCAGGAATAAAGAAAAATCCAATATAGAGACATTTATTAAAGTAGGAAAATCATATGATTAAATCAAGAGATGAAGAAAGAACGCCAGATAAAATTCCACCATGTTCCTGATAGAAATCTCTTAGAAAATAAGAATTGAAAAACATTTCCATGATGTGTTTTTTTTAAGAGTAATTATTATAAAGCATAGTAAATGTAATTTTAAACACTGGAATTCACAGTCTCTTGCAGTTGATACAAAAGAAAGATGGTCTCTGAATCTTAAATCATCATCTCTTCTCTTCAATTGAAAACCCTTGAAAGCCGAGACAAGATCATACTGGTATTATACCACCACATTTATTACCATTTTTAGGGTATTTTATACACCATGTTCTCATAATCTTTTAGTGAAAGTAACGCCTAAATTATTCCATAGACCAATTGACTGAAATTAATCAGTAAAAAGTTATTTCCATTTGAGTTCACAAATAAGAAACACCCATAATTTCTGTTCCGAATAAAATGGTTCCTTCCATAATTTCAATAGTTGTGTAACACATGGACTCTGTCATTCATTTTGCCTTGTGTTTAAAAATGGAAATGAACGAATAAAGAAAGAAATGGAAGGACAGAGAGGGAGGGAGGGAGGAGGGGAGAGGTGGAAGGAGAGAGAGGGCAAGGGGAAATATGCTCCTCTGCTTTTCCTCAGAAATGGAAGGACAGAGAGGGAGGGAGGGAGGAGGGGAGAGGTGGAAGGAGAGAGAGGGCAAGGGGAAATATGCTCCTCTGCTTTTCCTCAGAAGGCTCCTGCACTCCTACAGACATAGGCTTTTCCTGACCAGAAATTCTCATCCATGGTGAAAGCCTGCTTCAGTCTGATTTCTGTATTCTCTTACCACTTTGTACATACACGAAGATGTACCTCGCAGTCAGCGCTAAGAGCAGACTGGTCCAGCTGTGTTGATCAGATCCTCTGGGTAAAGCTTGCCCCCGCCATCATTCAGTACCTTGTTAGGATTTTCCTCAGTCTTGTCTGTGTGTCCTTGGGAACCACTTCATCCGGCTTCAGGCATCCAGAAATGGAGAGCTCGCTGAACCCATTAATGACAAACATGCCTTGCTCAGTTTCTAGGGACCTGAGATTTGCACAGGAGCCATTCTTAGTCATCCCTGCCTCCTTAAAAGGAGCTTCTCATTATTTTGCTCTCTATTAGAATCCAGGCTCCCTTTTCTCTTGTATTTCATCTCTTCTGTCTCTAAACAGCATTAATTCCCCCAGGGACACTCAGTACCACTTGGACAAATTTACTCGAGAATGAGCAAAGGAGGAAACCCTCACGACATTCCCTGTTCTGCAAATCAAAATGAGAGGTCACTTGTGATAACAAAAACCCCTCTGGTACTGGCAGTGGTGGCGAGTACCTTTAGTCCCAGCACTTGAGAGGCAGGCAGATCGCTGAGTTCAAGGACAGCCTGGTCTACAAACAGAGAACAACCAGAGCTACACAGAGAAACTCTGTCTCAAAATATCAAAATCAAAACCACCCCCCCCACACACACACACACACAATACCAAACCAAAACAAACAAAACCAAAAAAACCAACACTTCTTTTTTTGTACTTCAGGGACGAAAAGTATCGTTTTTAATTGTACATTTGATGGGTAAATGGTTAAATGGATAAATGGTTAAAATAGCATAGTTTGTCATTCTGTCTCTGTATCTCGGGCTCTATCTCTCTGTCTCTCTTCGAAAACAACATGTCCGTTGTCCAGTTTTACTTATTTATGAAGTGCCTGTGTGCCTGTGTGCCTGTGTGCCTGTGTGTCTGCATGCGCACATGGTGGAGGTCAGAGGACAATGTCGGGGGAGTTGGAATGATCCCGGTTGTTTTGAGCAGAGCAGTCTCCAGTCTTTGTTTTACCGTGTTACGTATTTCTGACTTACAAGCTTCCGGGTAATTGTCCGGTCTCCAGCTCACAGTAGGAGTGCTGTGATTATGGGTTTCTAGAGTAGTGGAATACTATGACATAGGGTCTGGAAGACAAACTTGGAGGACCGATCTCAAGTCCTCATTGCATGGTTAGCACTTTTACCAGCAGGGGCATTTTCCCACCTTTCGGTGGTGCATGTTGTTGGAGTATGGAGGCCCAAACTGACCAAAAAGCTGCTCTAGTAAATGGCGGGTGATCGCTTTTCATATTCACAATTTCATAATTTCTAAAGCTTGTTCTTTCTCTCTTTCTTCATTTCTTTCTTTTTCCTCCTTTCTTTTTTCCCCTCTCCTTTCCTCACTTCCTTTCTTTCTTCACGTGCTTCTCTGCCTGTACCTGCCTTTAGGAAACTTAAGAATTCAGTCACTGTTAAAAACAACGACAACAAAACCCAGTTCTTTACTGGTATAGTATATATTCTAAAATAATGACTCCAGATAAACAGTCAAAAATATCAAAGAGAGAGAAAACTGATCTGTGGCTTATGCGGAGGGATATGAACTAGTTTTAGGTTTTAGTATATTTTCCTCAGCAAAAGTTAGTAACAAAATTATATTTAACTGAAAAACTGATTAATCATTTAGATCCCAGACCAGAAGAAAAGCTAGATATGAGGGAATTTTGGGATAAAGTCAAGAGTCTTAAAATATACCTGGCAAATACATGAGATTTGGATAACTTAGAAATACTTAAATTTAGATTAAAAAGAGTTCTCTGTCATCTCTCTGGCTTTAAAAATACGTAAAGACCATGCTAGACCAGATTTGATTATGATAGCATAAGCTAACTCTATGTGTGGTGGTGGTGGTGGTTTGCTGTGGTTTTGGTTGTTACTCTGGTTTTTTTTTTTGTTTTTTTTTTTTGTTTTTTTTTTTTTTTTTGTCAACTTGACAATAGCTAGGGCCATAGGGAAGAGAGGTCCTCAACTGAGGAAGTGCCTCCTTCAGACTGGCCTGCAGGCAAGTCAGTGGGCATTTTCTTGATTAAGGATTGGTGTGGAAGGGAAGAGCCCAGTGTGAGTGGTGTGTCCCCTGGGCAGGTAGTCCTCAGTTGCATAAAACATCAAGCTGATTGAGCCATGGAAGAAAAGCCAGTAAGCAGCTTCCCTCCATGGCGTCTGATTCACAGTTCCTGCCTGCAGGGTCCTGCTTGAGTTCTCGCCCTACTTCCTTCATTGATAGAAGGTAATCTGTAGGACAGGATATACCTTTTCCCCTACAAGTTGCTTCTGGTCCGTGTTATCACAGCAACAGAAAAGCCAAGTAGGACAATGAGTGTAATTTCTAGTAATTTCTAACTTTCAAATGTCCTTCACTAGTTACTTACCTGGGTCTTCACGGGTATGTATTTTTTCCAGGAATTGTTTGACATTATAAAATGGATATGTAAAGCTAGGCATGGTGGTACCACTCAGATGGTAGGGACAGGCAGATCTTTGTGAGTTCAAGGCAAGCCTTGTCTGTGAAGTGATTCCAGGACAGCCAGAGCTCTGTTACACAGAAAAACTCTGCCTCAAAACAAACAAACAAAAACAAAAAGCACCAAAACAAACAAACAAACAAAAAGATATACATAGATAATTTTAGTGAATAAAACTTGACAATTATTTCAAGTTTTCAGGTGTTTTCCTTTTATTTAAGACAGATTCTTTGGTCAATCAATATATCCTGACTACAGTTTCCCACTCTCTACTCCTCCCAGTCCCTCCTCACCTCCCCACCCCTCTGGATCTACTCCCTTTCCTACTCCAAACTTGTTTCTAAAAGATAAAAATCAAATATGACAACATAAAATATAATTAGATGAAGCAAAAACTAGCATATCAAAGTTGAACACAGCAATGCAATGGGAGGAAGAGTCCCAAGAGCAGGCACAAGTGTCAGAGACCCACTCGGCACACCCAGGAGTCCAATACACATACTAAATACCTATAATGTATATGCAGAAGACCTGGTGCAGACCTATGTGCTTCCTGCTTCAGTCTCTGAGCTCATATGAAACTGGCTTAATTGATGCAGAGGACCTTGTTCTGCTGGTCTTCTTTATCCCCCCTGGGACTCTTATGAGGAATTCTCTGAGCTCTGAAGGGAGGGATTTGATGAAGGCCCTTCCCCCCACTCTCTTTGCAGACAGTCTGTCTTACTGATTTTTTTTTTTAATAGAACCAACTCTTTGTTTCTTTGATTCTTTGCTTATATCTTGTTGATTTCAGCTCACAGTTTGATTATTTCTTGCCATCTACTCCTCTTGGGTGTGCTTATTTCTTTTTGTTCAGGTGTGCTGACAATTCACTAATATGAGACCTTTCCAACTTTTTAATGTGGGCACCAAGTGCTATGAACTTTTTTGCACCCACTTTCATTTTATCCCGTAAGTTTGTGTATGTTATGCACTCACTTTCACTGAATTCTAGGAAATCTTTCATTTCTTTTGTATCTCTGTTTTGACCCATTTTTATCCAGTAGACAGTTGTTCCCACTTTCTATAAGTTTGCAACCTTTCTGCAGTTTCTAGTTTTGTTCATATTTAGCTTTAATCCATGATGGTCTGATAAGGTGTAGGGAGTTATTTCCATTTTCTTGTATCTGTTGAGACTTTCTTTGTCTCTGAGTATGTAATCAATCTGGAAAAAGTTCCATGGAGTGCAAAGAAGACAGTATATTCTTGTATGTTTTAGTGAAATGTTCTGTAAATATCTGTTAAGTCCACATGGTTTATAATGTCTGTTAGTTCTAATTTCTCTGTGTAGTTTTTATCTACATGACCAGTCCACTGGTAAGAGTGGAGTATTGAAGTTTTCCACTATCAGCATGTGAGAATCAATATGTGATTTAAGGTGTAGTGGTGTTTCTTGTACAATCTTGCGTGCCCTTGTGTTTGGGGCATAGATGTTAAGAACTGAAATATCATCTTCATTATTGACTACAGCTACTTTGTTGTTGTTGCTGTTATTGTTGTTGTTTGTGGTGGTGGTAGTAGTGGTGTTTGTTACTCTATGTGTATGTGTCTCTCTGTGTGTATCTCTCTCTCTGTGTGTGTGTGTGTGTGTGTGTGTGTGTGTGTGTGTGTGTGTGAGCGCATGCGCCTTTGTTTCCCTTTTGATTTGGCTGTTGTGAGATTTTTTTTATTTCCTTTGTTTTTATGGTGTAGTTAACCTCCTTAGGTTGGAGTTTTCCTTCTATAACCTTCTGTAGGGCTGGATTTGTAAATAAATATTGTTTAAATTTGACTTTATCATGGAATATTTTATTTTCTCAAGTTATGGTGATTTAAACCAGGCATAGTAATCTGGGCTGGCATCTGTAGTCTCTTAGAGTCTACAGGACATCTTTGCAGGCCTTTAGAATCTCCATTGGGAAGTCGGTTGTCATTCTAGTAGGTGTGCCTTTATATGTTAGTTGCCCTTTTTTCCTTACACCTTTTAATATTGTTTGTTTGTTCTATATGTTGAATGTTTTGATTACTATGTGGCAAGGGAACTTTCTTTTTTAGTCCAATCTATTCAGTGTTCTGTATGCATTTTGTCCCTTTATAGGCATCTTCTTCTTTAGGTTAGGAAAAATGTCTTTTATGTTTTAGTTGAAAATGATTTCTGCGTCTTTGAGCTCAGATTTTCTCCTTCCTCTATTTCTATTATTCTTAGGTTTAATTTTTTCATAGTGCCCACTATTTTCTGAAATATATATATATATATATATTTCTGCAACATAGCTGGGGATGAGTCGGAGAATTGGTACTGGGGAGACAGAGAGGCCTGCAGGCAGCCTACCCGATTTCTGATAGACATGGCCTGTAGCTTAGAAGGGGATACCTGCTGGAGTTGAGGCCTGGGAAAAAGCAATGAATGGGGACATGGAGGTTAAAAAGGAAAGATCTACGGGATCCCCAGGAAATGAGAGGACAGGGGCTGTCATGGGGTTCTGCTGCAGAACTTGACAATTTTTAAAACTTTTTAATATTATGAACCTCACTATAAAACAATATTTTGATTTAGCCGTAGCCCAAAAGCTATTTCCAATTGATGATCACCCTAAAAGAAAAGGAACTGGGGTTTTGTTTGGTTTTGTTTTGTTTTGTTTTGTTTTGTTTTGTTTTGCTTGTTCCAACAGAACCACCCTTAAGTAGTACATGGCTAACATGAAACAAACTCAGTGTCAGTTTTGGAGGGTCCTACTCTCATAAAGCTTTTCTGGCATTATTTCCTTCTTCCCTTTTCTTCTCTTCCTTTCCCTTTTCTTTTTTCTTTCTTACTTCTTTCTTTCTTTCCTACAGCTCTTTTGCATACATATTATGGTTTCCTGTATCGAATTTTTCTGGAATTTCTGTGTATGCAAATGGGTATCTCTGTGTCTATATGTGTTTCTTCTGCCTTTTCTTTGACTTCTTTTTGTTTGTTTCTTTTGTGCTATTCTGGTTTGTCTTTATTACATCTTTTTTTTAGATGTCTATTTGTATTCTAATGTGTGTGTGTGTGTGTGTGTGTGAGAGAGAGAGAGAGAGAGAGAGAGAGAGAGAGAGAGAGAGAGAGATTAAATTATTTCTTTGCTGTAAAATGAGTCAATTAAGCCAGATTAAAATAGATACAGTCAGGATTTTTGGCAAGCCTCTCTTGGGTGGGTTCACAGGTCCTAAAAAACAAGGCCAGGAAAGTCACCTTGGGAGGGAAACAGAGGAGAGAAGGAAGAGAAGGAAAGAAAACCAACATAGACAATGAAGAAGAGGGGAGGGAACCCAGCTCCTTAGCTAGAAAGTTCAGAGCAGAGGGCAGGGTATGCCCTGTAGAAGGTAGGGACTGAGGGGTGCTGAAAGAACCTGGAGACCAGGTTCGCTTTGATATATAAAATATGCACCTCAGCTATTTGACCCATGGTCTGACTCCCAAAAGTGTAGATTTGAGTTGGTGGAAAATCAGAGTGGATCTGGAAGGAGTTGAGGGAGAGACAACTATATCATATTATATGAAAAAAATTTATTTGCAATAAAGAGCAAATTTAGTATTATGAGTCTTTCTAACTATAAGACTTAATATCTGATTTAAAATATCTGATTCTAAATCCTTAGAACTTAAAATAACACTAAATTGTGTTATTTAGTAAACTGCGAATAACAAGAAACATTGTGTGTAATTTCATTTGCCATGCATCTTATAGTATAAATAATAGCTACCAATTAAATAAATGTGTCATTTTAATGATAGTAAACATTCTTCCATTTTAAAATACATTTAAATAAAATAACAGTCTCAAAAATGTTACCCATAGTGATCCTGATTGTCTATCTTCCAGTTTTCTCTTTTGTCTGAAAAAACAATACTTAACTGTGTTAATGGATTTAGTTAATAAAACTTGTATGTGAGGCAATCAATATGCCTTATAATATAGTGGATGGTTTTTAAATAATTTTATGTCTTCATTTATCATTTCTCTTTATGTTTTATGCAAAGGCTAAATATTTATCCTGCAAAGGCTAAATATTTATCCTGCAAAGGCAGGGGTAGGATAAGGCTAGCCACTCTCAGTGTTCCTGCTCAGCCTTCTAATACATGTTCCAGTTTGTGAAATATAATCAGAAGAGTGGGCTTAAAATCAGAAGGAAGAAATAGAATGGTTCCTATTCACAGATATAGTGATAAATCCCAAAGAACCAATTTTTTTTTTGTTGCTTATTTTCTGAGATAGGGTTTCAGTATGTAGTCGTGGCTAGCCTGGAGCTTGCTATGTAGACCTGGCTGCCTCTGCCTGCTGAGTGTTTGCATTAAAGGTTGGCACCATCACATGAAATCTAGAGAACCTACTTTTAAGAGAACAAATAACTAATACCCTATTGAATAACAATGGGAACCTTTTTTTTTTTTTTAATTTGTGAGAGTTTTTTTTCAATAAATTGAAATTTTGCTTAGGTATGAGACTAATAAAATACTTCCAAATTCTGTCTGCTGAAATCTTAAAACTTTTGTGAAAGATGTTAATAGTTATGGGAACAAACAGAAGTAAATTATGTTTATGATTAGAAGATGCAGATATCAAGATACCAGTTTCTTCCAGATTTTTAGAGAAGTTCAATGCATTCATTCCCCATAAAAAAAAAAAAAAAAAGAACCTTTACAAGACGTGTTAGAGTCCCTTTTCCGTGAACTACTTGAAAACTTCTTTAAATGACATCTCTGAATCTATCAACAATGGCCATTTTCTGTTAGCTAGGTGAATATGTTAGTTGATTTTGAATGCAGAACCAGCCTTGCATTCCCAAGAGGAACTCTACTTGAGAGACTTTTAGGATCATGCGAAGCTCCCTTTGATATAGTTTTATTGAGGGTTTTGAATCTGTGCTTGAGGAGGTCTGCAGTTTTCCTATACAGACTGTCTTCATCTGCTTTGGATATTGATAAACTCTGCATACTTAATGAATAGGAAAATTGTCTTGTATCTATTTTATCAAAGATCTTATTTAAAATTGGTTTTATTTCTTCAAAATAAAACCTGTTTGCCATCTACCAATCATCTGAGAGTTTTCTTTTTCATAGTAGTTTAAAGTATGAATTTAAATTTTATACAAATAAGAGACCCTTTGGGTCCTCTGTTTCTTATTGTATTCATCTTTCAAGAAATCAGTCTACTTTATCTTAATTATGAACTGCATGTGCACAGCCATCTTTTGTGCATTCTTAGTGCCTACAGAGTCCACAGGGATAACTCTGCTGCAGCTACTAACTTTTGTCTCTTCCCTTTTGCTTTCCAATAGCATCCTATCAACTGATTAAACTTTTCAAGAAGCTATCATTTGGATTTTATTGGCCCTATTCATTTCATGTCTCAATTTCTTTTATTTTTGTTCTGATTTTTATCATTTCCTTCCCTCTGCTTGTTTATGGCAGTACCCAGACTTCTCTGGTTTATTAAAGTAAAAACTAACATTATCGATTCCAGACCTCTTTGCTTTCCAGTATTCACATTTGGTTGATAGAACTTGCTCTCCGAGGACACTGTTAACCGAATCACAAAAGTTTTATGTCATTGTATTTTCATTTTGTTAAAAATATTTTATTTATTTAAGACACCTTTGGAGTACATTCTTTCTGCCATGGTTATTATTCGGTCATCTTTATGAATGCATATTTTCCCTCAAGCAAAAATTGGATTTTCCCTGAATTAGTATAACACTCTGGAGGAGGATAAGACATTGCAGAAAAGGGAAATTCCTTGAGGTATGATGGGAAAAATATTTTTTATTGGACATTTTATTTATTTACAATACAGATGTCATCCCCTTTCCCCATTTCCCCTCCCTAGAAACCACTATCCTACACCCCCTCTTCCTTTATACTTTTATACCATTTTGTTTACATGCATGTATTAAGGTCAGTTCTAGGTTGAGATCTAGCAATACAATAGATGCAAATAGTCGAGGAATAAGCAATACAATAAACACAAATAGTCAAAGAAAAAACAAGGCATTAAACACAGTTATGTGAACACTCCCGTGATCACTGTTTCTAAAGGATGACCAAAATAGCTGAGCCTACTTCCCTATCCTAGCCCAAGGTCATTTTAATGTCTGAAGCCTACTTCCTTGTTCTAGTCTAAAATTTAGAATCCTGTCTGAAATTACTTCTTTGTTCTGGCCTAATATTTAAATTTCTGCCTGAGATTACTTCTTTGTTGTAGCCAAGATTTAGACTCCTACCTGAAATTACTTCTTTGTCCTAGTCTAATGTTAGATTATTGCTTGAAGCCTACTTCCTTGTCCTTGGTCAATGTCATATTCCTGTCAAGCAGCCACTTTCCTTGTCCTTGGCCCATATCAGCTTCTTGACAAGCAGCTCTAAAGGCTCTCCACCTCTTCCCCTTTTTAATTTTGTTAACAAGATTAAGCGTGTCTTAGGTCATTCTGACAAGAATGCCTTCCTTACCTGTCATGGAATATGGATTATCAAAGGCAATGCACTTATGTTTTAGGTTGGTAAGGCTCTGTGCAGAATCTGACCCATCCTTGGCTTGTCAGCCTGTTAATTTAATAACTTTGTCTGGGGGTCCATTTTTAGTTTTAAGCCATGTACTTTCGCTGCCAACATGTTAATGTTGTTAAAGATGAGCTTTAACACGATGGGCAGGATTCCCAGGACACAAAGGGCTAGCCTGATCAAGCTATATATGCCATTCTTGAGGGTTGTCCAAAATGGAAATACTGAGCTCAGGCCATGGATAATTTTATCCAGATTAGCTACAGCATCAAAGGTCAACAGAACAGCATTCTTTAAATTCATAATCTCATTATGTAACGTTAACACACCAAGAGAGGTGTTAGGATTATGCCAAATATCCTACAGGTGTCTTTAAACTTTTTTTCTAATTATAATGACAATCATTGTGCATTTCAAAAGTAACACTACTCCAATAATATTTGTCATGACACTTGGGATGGCCCCTAACTCTTGAACCCTGAACCTCCTTCAGATAATTTGAATAAGTTATAGACCATCATTCGTTGTTCCACATACCTATATAACTCCTTTAGTATACTCAATACATTAGTAACATTTTTAGATGGTTAACAAAAATAGTTGTCTTAACTCCTTGTGTCAATGCTATTGCAGAAGCAGTGGTGCTAGCAATTAAAGGAAATAAAGCAGTTATACCAATAATCAAGCCTGCTACCCTCTTGCTTCTGCTTAAAGCCTAACTCACTTCTCCTAGCACTTTCAAGCTTTTTTTTCAGAGAATGAAGGTTTTCTAATACTCAGGACAGTGAGACGAAAGCTGGTTGATAGACCCCCATAACAGACATGCCAGGTTTCAACACACTAACATAATTGGAAATTATACAGTCAGTACAACTTACAATAAATACTGTAGAAGAGGCAAAACCAATTTTAGCTTGAAAATTAAAAGAGGCTTAAAACATGCACTAACCCTTGTTTAAAATCCAGCTCCTGTCCCAACATTATCTCTTGCTGTCCTAACATCATAGGGAGCTACAACTAGCTTTCAAATATGTTCCTGACAATGTCCAGATTCAGTCTTCCAAAAGTAGACTGTTATTTTCCATATTGAATTGATTTCTAGACCAGTACATGATTGAGTCCTAATAGCTGGGCACCTTTAACAAAAATACAAGAGACATAGTTTGTCTTTTCGATTCTCTATCCAGCAAGGTCTAAAAACTTGAGGCAAGGCAGCTTGTCCCATCTGGGATATAGTCAAGCAAAGGTGGGTCAGGAACATATGTCCAATACAGTTCCCCAGTCACCCTTGTCAGGGCACTCAGCAAGATCGCAGGTTGGCATCATTTTTTGTCTCAGCAACAGGATGTCTGACCAATCTTTTTAAAGTTCCATAGGCCTCTTCCACAATACCTTGTCCTGGAGGATTATATGAAATCCCTGTAATAAATTGTTGACAAAAAGTCTTGACTGCTCAACTACAATTGCTCAACTACAACAAATTATTTTATCTGGTTTTTTAAATTGGATATTTTATTTATTTACCTTTCAATGTTATTTCCTTTCCCATTCCCCCCCAAAAAACTCTTTACCCCATCCCCCTCCTCCTATTACCATGAGGGTGTGCACCTATCATCCTCCCATCCCCACCTTCCTGCTCTTGAAATTCCCCAACACTAGGGAATCCAAACTTTCAGGCACCAAGGCCATCCACTTCCACTGATGCCTGGCAAGGCCACTCTCGACTACCTATACAGGTGGAGCCCTTTGTGTTCTCAGGCTCGAGATTTTAGAGTGGCTTCTCCAGCTCGTTTCTTAGGACCATTTGCTTGAAAAATTGTTTTCCAGCCTTTTACTGTAAGGTAGAGTCTGTCTTTGACACTGAGGTGGGTTTCCTGTATGCAGCAAAATGCTGGGTCCTGTTTACATATCCAGTCTGTTAGCTTATGTCTTTTAATTAGGGAATTGAGTCCATTGATGTTAAGAGATATTAAGGAACAGTGATTTTTGCTTCCTGTTATTTTTGTTATTAGAGGTGGAATTAACTTTGTGTGGCTATTTTCTTTTGGATTTGTTGGAAGAGGATTACTTTCTTATTCTTTCTAGAGTATAATTTCCCTCCTTGTATTGGCATTTCCTGCTATTATCCTTTGTAATTCTGGGTTTGTGGAAAGATATTGTGTAAATTTGGTTTTGTCGTGGAATATCTTGGTTTCTCCATCTATGATAATTGAGAGTTTTGCTGGGTATAGTAGCCTGGGCTGGCATTTGTGTTCTCTTAGGGTCTGTATGACATCTGTCCAGCATCTTCTAGCTTTTATAGTATCTGGTAAGAAGTCTGGTGTAATTCTGATTGGTCTGCCTTTATATGTTACTTGGCCTTTCTCCCTTACTGCATTTAATATTCTTTCTTTGTTTCGTGCACTTGGTGTTTTGATTATTATGTGATGGGAGGTATTTCTTTTCTGGTCTTGTCTATTTGGTGTTCTATAGGCTTCTTGTATATTTGTGGGCATCTCGTTCTTTAGGTTAGGGAAGTTTTCTTCTATAATTCTGTTGAAGATATTTATTGGTCCTTTAAGTTGGGAATCTTCACTCTCATCTATACTTATTATCCTTAGGTTTGGTCTTCTCATTGTGTCCTGGATGTTGTGTATTAAGAACTTTTTGCATTTGGTTTTCTTTGATAGATGTGTCAATATTTTCTATGGTATCTTCTGCACCTAAGATTCTCTTTTCTTTCTCTTGTATTCTGTTGGTGATGCTTGCGTCTATGACTCCTGATTTCTTTCCTAGGTTTTCTATCTCCAGGATAGTCTCCCTTTGTGATTTCTTTATTTTTTCTACTTTCATTTTTATGTCCTAAATGGTTTTGTTCAATTCCTTCACCTGTTTGGTTGTGTTCTCTTGTAATTTTTTAAGGGATTTTTTTGCTTCCTCTTTAAGGGCTTCTACCTGTTTACCTGCGTTCTCCTCAAATTCTTTGTGAGTATTATTTATGTCCTTCTTAAAGTCATCTATCATCATCATTAGAAGTGATTTTTAATCTGAATCTTGCTTTCCTAGTGATATGGGGAAATCAGGACTTTCTAGTGTGGGAGAACTAGGTTCTAATGATGCCAAGTACCCTGGGTTGCTGATGCTCGTGTTCTTGTGCTTGCCTTTAGCCATCTGGAACCCCTTAGTGCTACCTGTTCTGTTTCTGACTGGAGCCTGTCCTTCCTATTATCTTGGTTGTATCAGAACTGTGTGGGGTGAGTATTACTACTGGGGTTAGAGCTGGGGCCCAGGATCTTCTCGGTGCTCGGGTGCAGACAGGAAGAAACCAGTGCTCCAGGCCAGGAGTGAATTCTTGGATCTCAGTGGGTCTCAGTTACTCCCTGTTTGGGGCCGGTGTTGCTGTCTCCTTACCTAAGATACTGCCCAGATTAGAGCTCCTGGGAGGCCCTCTTCCTCTGGGTTTTGTGAGATGGGTGGGACAGAGCTGCCGTCTGGGATCTGCTCTGTGCCCAAGCCCAGACTGCGATGGGAAGGATGTTATCAGACCCAATTAGTGAATAATATTCAAACTGTATGTTCCAGACGTTTAAATATCCCAATTGATGAGACATAACTCATCTTTGAGTCAATGAAGCACTCTCTCAGCCAGGAGCTCCAACCTAAAGGAACTTCAGGTTCCAACCTCCAGGCTGTAAGCTGAAGTGTGCTCCAGGTTTTTAGTTTTTGTGGGTTGCCATCCATGCTAGAGTAGATTTTAGTGATGTAGCTGTCTTTGAGTCATTTAGGCCCAAGTAATAAACCCTCACCTTTATTCCTATAAGTAACCTCAATAAAACTCATTGATTCACCAAGGTGAACTTTGTAATATCCTTACTTTGGTCCGTGTGGGTTCCCTATCTGGGCTATGTAGGGGTGTGTGTGTGTGTGTGTGTGTGTGTGTGTGTGTGTGTGTATGCACACACGTATGCATGTGCATGCATGTGTGTGTGTGTTATATCTCCCAAGGAAATGTCTGTCACACAACAACAGCTAACAAAGTGCTGTTATGGAAGGTAACTTTGAATAGAAGATTCTATTGAAGACTCACAAGCAAGGCTACTCTGCTTTATTCTACAGTTCCTGATTGCCTTCACTATTTTCTTTCCCCCTTTTTTTTTTTTTTGATTCAAGCTTTCCTACACATAGACAGCACGTACTGCTTCTTCAATGTAGTAACTGCAAAACAACTATCCTTAATAATTTTGGGTTTGCTTATATAGTTCTTGGCACTAATTCTAACCCTGCTTATAATTGACTCAGCAAAAGCACTCACTCGAACTGACTTTGGGGCTTTCTCTGTTTTTCATTTTGTGCGGCCCTGCTTTGTTTGGTTCCTGTTCTTACAAACAAGCTGGTTTCCTCATTAACTGAACTCAGTCAGCAAGCAATGTACATGGCTGCCAAACTCATGACAGATGAAATAGAAACCTAATGTCTATACAGTGAAAATCTTAGGAGGAAAAAAAGTGTTTCTTTCTAGATGAGAAAAATGCAAGGCAAGCTCACCATTGCAATCAAGATTTCACAGAAAGCTAGCCCAGAAAAAAAAAAAAAAAAAACAGGAACAGATGAGATATATTTAGATATTTCTCCCTTTGGCAGACTTGTAAGAAAGAAGGCTGAGCTAAGGTAAATCTTCATCTTTGTCCAACTTACAAATTGCTGTTAATACTCTTTCATACCTCAAATATAATCTTAATTGTTACAAGCTTCAGTGATCTGCCTTCAGTGGAAATAGATGTGAATGTCTGATAAAATCAACCTGGCATTAGGCAATGGAATTTGTGCCAGGCTAATTCTGTATGACATGACATCCTCCTCTGGGTATTCGAGGTACCAATGATTATTAGCTGCAGTCTATAATCTTAGAATCATACAGGGATCTATGATGCCATTAACTGATGTCTGCTTTCAGGACATTTCTTAATATTCTGTAACCATTTTGACCTACAAATTTCCCTCCGGAGGAAAAGAAGAAATTTAGATTATTTGATTCATAAAGGAAAAGCTTTAAATTTCAATTTAATTTAAAAGTAACCAGTGAAGAAAAGAGTATTGGAAACTGCTCTCTTCTACATTTCACACTTTATGTGAGATTAAGAAGTCAGTAGAATTCTACAGATGAGGGTGCAGAGGGAACAGATAATGGCCATATTGCTAAAATTATGCATATATTCACCCACAGAGTTCATAAATTTAGGAAAGTGGTAGTTAACCGAGAGGCCTTTTGCACAGGAGTGCAAACTGAATTGGGGAAAGAATGTTACAGCATCTATTGGGGCTATCATATCACTATAATTATCAGAGCGGTAAATACAAAAGTCATAAAAGAGTCTAGCATGGTTCATGTCCAGCTGGTTATGTTGTCTTTTCAAATTAGACATCAGTTCTCCTCACTTAATTTGTTCACCCCTGACTCCAGCTCATATCAGATTCTTTCTTGTAGTAATCATCTGTGCCACAGTACTCAGATATGGGCTCTCCAGGACCAGATGTCTGCTGAACAGTTGTTGTTCAGTCACTTAATCCAGCCACGATCACTGTCCCAGTCCTCTGATAAACATGCATTGCTGTGATTACCTTAAAACACAAACATGTAGAAGAATTTCCTAGGAATGATAACTCTGACCACTGTCTTGCTGGTTTCATAGGCAGAAGGCTTGGTTCTCTAGGAGACCACAGCTTTGTGTTCTGGACCTAGCTTATATTCTCAGATCCCCAGTCAAAACATCTACTTACATGGTTCCCTTCATCTCCTCTTTATTAAAGTAAGCATTTTTTGTTCCAAACCTTTTCTGAGTTTGGGTTTTGTGTCTTCCACATCTACTCTCTAATAACAGAATGGGAGAGTAGGGCAGGAAGTGGTCATATAACTAAGTCATTCCTCTTTTGCATTGACGAAGCTATTGTCTATACTCAGTGAAGTGAAAGTTAAACTCCAAAGATTTTATAATGAGATGAATGAGAACATCCTAAAGCCCTTCCATTTTGTAGGACTCCTTCACATCTTTATGGACCATCTCTAAATTAAACACGTCCAATGCATGATATGACATCACTCTACACTTCTCTTAATTAATGATCTATTGCAGCAAGATAAAATAAAATAATAAAATAAAAGTTTATTTATATTTATTTTTGCCTGCATGCATGTAAGTGTGCATATTATTCCTCCAGTGCCCTCGTAGTTTAGAAGAGGACCTCAGGTTCCCCGGAACTAAAGTTACAAACTGTTGTGAACCATCTCATAGGTGCTGGGAATCAAACCCAGGTCCTCCGTAAGAGCAGCAAGTGCGCTTTTTTTTTTTTTAATTTTTTATTTATATGAGTACACTGTAGCTGTCTTCAGACACACCAGAAAAGGGCATCAGATCCCATTACAGATGGTTGTGAGCCACCATGTGGTTGCTGGGAATTGAACTCAGGACCTCTGGAAGAGCAGTCAGTGCTCTTAACTGCTGAGCCATCTCTGAGACATCATGACCAAGGCACCTTATTTTTTTTAAAAAGGCACCTAATTTGGGACTTGCCTAGAGTTTCAGAGGGAGAGAGCATGATCATCATGGCAGAGAATGTGATGTCATGGCAGACAGGCATGGTACAGGAACAGTAGCTAAGTGTTTCAATTTGAGTCACAAGATGGAAGCAGAAAGAGAGCTGGGCCTGATATGGGTTTTTGAAAACTCAAAGCCAACTTCAAAATGACACACCTCCTCCAACAAGGCCACACCTCCTGATCCTTCCTAAAGAGTCCACCAGATGAGAACCAAACATTCAAGTATGTGAGCCTAGAGGGAGACATTCTCATTCAAACCACACACGGCACTTCTGTATTCTTAGAATAACATGAAAAGATCTAATTTTCATTTGCTTATTTGTACTTATATGAGACTGTTCAGTGCTCAGCATCTTATTCATCTTATTCTAGGGATGAGGAAGCAAGGGAAAGGAAAGGTGTCACATCTGCTTGTGATAAGGACTTCTGGGAAACCCAGGTTGATGTTAAGTCAAAGATCTTCCACTGCGATTATGTGCTACCTCCAGCAATGTATGTCACCTTTAAGAAAAGGATGGTTGTTTCCTTGCTTTGAGTGTATCAGAGTTCATATACACTTCTACTAAGGCAAATAATTTTCACTATACAGTAGCTGTCATACGGACTGCCCAGTACACATTATCACCGTCTTTCTTTATAATACATAGCAAAAAAACATTTACTGTAAATTAAATTATAGTAAATTGGGCCATTAGTCATTGTCAATCTTTCTCCACAAGAATATAGCCTTTGCAATGTCAGGAGTCATGTTTTCATACAGAAGAAGCTTATGACAATCATTGTTGCTATTTGCCTCATGATGTACACTCAACAGGACCTACAAAGACCCCAGTAAAGATAAGTGTGTGGATAAAGAAAGCTGCACAAATACAAAGGGAGCCAGACATCGGTAGGCAATGCCTCCTAAATCATGCTTGTCACAAAAGTTTCACCAAAATGCAATATTGCAAGAAAAGTAAGTGAAATGCAGTGAATTTTCATAATGCCACATAGTTTGCACTACATTTTATCCTACTCTTGTGGTATTAAAAAGCCCTCCGTCGCAATTTGTAAGATGGTAGTATTACTAGGTAATAGTTTTCCATGTTTGTGATTTTTAAATTGACATTATTTGAGAAACTTAAATTGGCTACTCTATCTCAGTCGTCCAACTTCATTCCACTTTCATAGTACCCCTGCTTCATAAAGCCTGAGAGTCTGATTTCATTGATCTAAGGCATGTCAAAGTATAATTTTCTAAGTAATAAAACGTGAATTTAGGGCAAATATACAGTGTACAGGTGTCAGAATGTTTTGAGCTCATTAATGAGAAAATGAATCAAAATATTAAACTTTTTCAAAGGATATAAAAATTAAAGAGAAAAATAAAAGAAAACTGAAATGAAATTGTAATTTAGATACAGGACAATAAAATCTTAATCACTAGGGGCTACCTTTTCCAAAGGACAAAAATCGTTGACTCTTTCACCAGAAAAAAAATAATTTAAAATATATCAACCTTCCCTAAGTTGGCATATAACTTTAGAATTCTGACCTCATCAACAGTAAATTGCTTCCTTTTAGTGTGACAGGGGACTTCATCCATTCATTAAGATGGTCTCCATCCAGGGCTAGAGAGATGGCGCAATGGCCAACAGCTTTGGCTGCTCTTCCAGAGGACTTGGGTTTAATTCTTAAGACCCACACGGCAGTTCACAGCCATCTACAACTCTACTTACGGGTGATCCAACACCCTCATATGCACATACATTCAGGCAAAATGCCAATGCACATGAAATTAAAACTAAATAAAAAATAAATAATTTAAAAAGAGACCCTGCCTCAACAAAACAAATAAAATATTGTCTCCATCAGAATAAAAAGACCACTCAAAAAACTTTTTGATTTATTTTTCAGTTTTTGGTAATTTAAAAATATTTCTCTAGTATCCAGATTTAAAGATATATATATATATATATATATATATATATATATATATATATATATATATGGAGAGAGAGAGAGAGAGAGAGAGATTGAAACTAGGAATAAAAGAAACAGTTATTATGACCTAAAACTATTAATATGACTTCAGTAATTTCTCAGCCCTGCTATAATGCAATGTTGCAATCAAGTGGCCTGGGGGACAGAGATTGCTGTCTTCCAGTTCAGGAGGCTGCACATTCAAGATCAAGGTTCTGGCAGGGCAATGATTTCCTAAAGATGCCAGAGGAGGATCTGTTCCAGTCTCTCTCCTAGTTCTTGGTGGTTGCTTGGCTTATGGGAGCATAACTTGTGTGAGTGTTCACATGGCACACTCCTATGTGAGTAAGCCCATTGCATACTCCTGTGTTAGTGTTCCCATTGCACACTCCTGTGTGAGTATTCCCATTGCACACTCCTGTGTGAGTATTCCCATTGCATACTCCTGTGTGAGTGTTCCCATTGAACACTCCTGTGTGAGTGTTCCCATTGTACACTTCTGTGTGAGTGTTCCCATTGCACACTCCTGTGTGAGTGTTCCCATTGCACATTCTTGTGCAATTTTGTACACTCAACAGGACCTACAAAGACCCCAGTAAAGATCAGTGTGTGAATAAAAAATGCTGCACAAATACAAAGGGAGCCAGACATTGGTAGGCAATGCCTCCTAAATCATGCTTGTCACAAAAGTTTTCACCAAAATGTAATACTGCAAGAAAAATAAGTGAAATGGAGTGAACTTTCATAATGCCACGTAATTTTCATAATGCACACTCCTGTGTGAGTGTTCACATAGCACACTCCTTGTGTGAGTGTTCACATTGCACACTCCTTGTGGGACTGCTCACAAAGCACCCTCCCTGTGTGAGTGTTCATGTCCTAATTTTCAACCACATTATATTAGGGTCTGCCTTAGCCCAGAATGACTTCAACTTGACAACACCTGCAAGGGCATTATTTCCAAGGGAGGCCATTCAGAGATAACAGGGTTTAGAACTCCAACGTATGAAGTGGGGAGGGAGTAAAATTAAATCTATAATATGTAAGTTTTACTGAGACTTTTCTTCACTTTCTAGATTTTCAGGAAGAATAATGCCAACAGCTATTTCCAAAACCATTAGGAATGGTTCTAGAGCCCTTTATTTGTTTCTTGGGACAACAATAGCAAATAACCATGACCTGGAGGTCTTAAACAACAGAAGTCCATTTTCGTACTCTAGAGAGCTAGAGGCAAAAATCAAGATCTTGGTAGGGTCACATTGCAGATGAAGGCTCCAGGAAAGAGCTGTATTTTTCATCTCACTTGTGGCTAAGGGAAGTCCTTAACATCTGGGTTTCTTCTGCCTCTGTCTTTACATCTAATTATTTGTAACTCTTTGGTTGTGACCCAAGGTCTTAGGTAACCCTACCTGCCTTCCAACTCTCTAAGGATGACCTTGAACTTCTAATCCTCCTCTTTCTAACTGAGTGCTAGAATCTCAGAGGTGTAGCCCTCCCTATATCTGGTTTATGTGATGCTGGAGAGCAAGCCCAGAGCAAGCACACTAGGCTCTACCGATTGCGCTACAAACCAAACTGTCTTTGTTTTTCACAGTTTGGGTTATTATTTTTTTTTAATTTTAATTGTCCTAGGGCTTACTGTAAATACCCTGACTTATCTGAATCAAATTAAGATTAATATGCACACCTGAAAATTAATAAATGGTTACTATAAAATATAATACATCCACTGGCTCCTTCTCATTCTGTGTCATTGTTTTCTGTGTGTGTGCGCCTGTTTCATACCTAAAACTACAAAGTTGTAATCAAGTTTTATGTCTACTAAAGCAGCTAAGAAAAGAGCAAAGTGAAAAATCTTCATAAAATTTGCTGCAGTCACTATATTATTTGCCATTGCTAGTCTTTTACTTGTTGCCCTGAGTTTATGTCAGCCTCTCACATCCTTCATCCTCAGCTGGAGCTTCGTTGTCACTCAATTCTTCGTGTTGTCACTAATAATTGCATTGCATTCCCATGCTCATCTAACTGTTATGCATAGCTATTCTTAATCATATTTAAATAGGTTAAGAAAAGAAGCATGAACTTGTAGTTGGGGGTCTTCTGTTTGCTCTCTCTGGCACACAACAGACACAGCTAGCAAATCTAGTCTGCTGCTCTCTTCAGTGTGCCAAGCTCCACTTAACTGCTAAGCATCAAAAGCTTGATTATTGTGGAGTAGAGTCTTAGGCTTCTCTGCTCTCAAGGCAGTTCAGTTCCACTGGGAAGAATTTTGAAGCTCTGTATTCTTGGGAATTACTTCTCCCACTAAGGAGAAAAGGTGAAAAAGCCCCGAGCCTGTTGTGGCTGGAGAGCAGAGCAGCGGTCTTGGGCACTTTCAGTTGCCTTTCCCTGCCACCCTGCCATGGAATCTTCTTTCCTAGTCTTGAGTTGAGACAGAAAAAAAAAAAAAAAAAAAAAAAAAAAAACAGAGCTTCAGTATTTCAGTATTTCACTCCTGGATAGGGCCTCTTGCTAATCAATTGAGATTGGGTAGAGAGAGGCACTCTGACCCCTCAGCCACACTCACAAGGAATTTAGATTCTTCAACTCATTTGTGGAGTCAGAGAAACTCTGGGGCTTTTGTCTCATCCTGTGAGATGTTACAGCCACTGCTAGGACTTTAGGAAAGGGCGGGCATTCTGGTTATACCTAGCCACATGGATTCAAGTCAGGGATCTATTATCCCAGCAGTCCTGCTGTTCCTGTTTAGTTTTAAGTAAATATTCCCAAATTGATGCTTCCTCCTTGGCTGAAGTGGTTCTTAGCTTTCCTAATTCTGTGACCCTTTAATACTGTTCCTCATGTCATGCCAACCTCAACCATGTAATTATTTTCATTGCTACTTTATACCTGTAATTTTGCTACTGTTATTAAGCATTGTGTAAATATATGGTATGCAGGATATTTGATATGTGATCCCAAAGGGGTCACAGGTTGAGAAGCACTGCTTTGTTGAAAACCATTGACATAAGTTCTATTCTCTTGCAATTGTTACGTTTAAAAAAAAATACATTTTCACTAGTTATTCTTGCTTGATAGGAGAGCAAGTCCACAAAATTCCACTACTGTTCCTAATATCACTCCATTCTAATAGGTTTGATCACTTTCTTTTAACTGCAAACATGAACTAAAACACTGTAGCTGTCAAAACTGGAAAAAGTGAATACACTGTCAGTGTTGTTTTTTTATGAAATTTTGTGATTAGAAATATTTGAAAAGTGGATCACATGATACTTCAGACTATTTTTCTCTCACACCCTATGAGATATTGCCAAAGTTTGATAAGAGGTGATTAGAAGAAAATATTTGAGAATATTTGCTATGTTTGTCATGTGTAAAAATGTTTAAAAATCTACACTTAAAAAGTCCAAAGTAGATACTTATTGAAGGGAGTAGTCAAAAATGAGAGCTGGGTGCAAACCATAGATACTTTTTGCATCAATTCAACTACAAACATTGATCTAGAGATAACATCTCTGTTAAAGGAACAGCTATGTCTGTTCATTAAAACTGTATCAACTTGGGAGGTTAAGGCAAAATGAAGTCTCCTGCTCACGCCATTCAATGATCCATTTCATGCATTAGAAGTGGTTTTAATTTCAAAATAAATTAGTAAATAAATCACTGAGTGATCTCTTGTGGATGCATACTCTGATACAAAAGCAGAGTATTCTGGGATGTTTCCTATATGTGATTCATGTATTAATATTCTCTGTGATGTTCCTTGACAGTGATTGTCAGTTTACAAGACATGACATCTGCAAATGTGCCTTAATTACTTACTCATTTCAATCATTTAGCCAACAAATGCTTACTGAGTAAATACTGAGCTCTGAATTCCAGAGATAGCCAAGGTCCGTGTCTCTTGCAGCTTTCTAAGCATTGCCTTAACCAGAGAAGTATAGGAGCATGCTATGTGTCATACTGTATACAGTCGTACACTGTCCAGGTGACCCCATCAGGAACAAAAGCAGTCATTTTCATGAGCTCCTGGAAGTGTTGGACGCTGCTGCTGCTGAATTTCATAGCTGCATCTCTCTCCTGAGGTTGTATGCGGTCAAAGGGACCTTCCTTGTCCAAGGTTACAATACCTCCCCTAGGACATCTGGTAACCAATTACTGGTTAAAGTGAAGCATGAAGACCTGTGTGCTTGCATCAATTTGTGCGTGACTCTGAAGAGCTAGTACAACTTCAAAAGACCCCCAAGGAGTCAGTGAGCCTTCGGTTACAATTTCATTGCTGTGTGATTTTTGTCGCTGTCCACTTCTGCTCCTCCAATAGTCCACACACGGTCTCCATTTCATACGGTCTCTAGGAAACTCAGTGTAAGAAAAATAATTTCTGGGTACCAGAAATGATGCTAGAAGGTAGACTCTAAATGAAAAATTTGAACTGAATCGCTTCTTGCTCAATGGTGGAAAAACTCATTATAACTGTCGTAGACCTTCAGAGAAGCTTGAACTGCTAACCCCACAACTCTGATACAACAGAACAAGGCTCAGATGAAGAAATGGTACCCTGGGACTGGAAGTTGGGGTATCTAGGTGTATACACTTGAGACTCTTGGAACCCAAATATGGTTGAATCTGGTGGGCAGCAGAACCCCACTCCTTTCTGCTCAGCACAGGTCTGTCCCTCTTATGTGTGGTTGGTGATATGATTACTTCTCATAAGACCTCATCTTGCCCTCTCGGAAGCTACCTCCACGCACCTCCTTTTCACCAGCCTTTGATTTAAGGTCACACATATTATCATAAACCATCTGAGGAATTTGGGGGTCTGCTAAGAAAAGGATGGGAACTACACCCAAAGAGAATGGGCCACTGAACCAGTAGGAGTTACAAGAGGATTTCTAAGACCAGACCATGGGGTTACTGTACTAAGAAATACAAAAGGTAAGCTGGGAAGATTAGTCACTGGTTAATAGCATGTTATTACTCTTGTAAAACACCTTGAATTCAGTTCTCAGGACCCTTGTCAGGCGGCTCACAACCTCCTGTTAACTACAGCTCCGGCATATGTCACTGTTATAGACTCACGTGCTTTGACTCATGTGTGCGGAGCACATACAAACTTGTCTTAGAATTACTATTGCTGTCATGAAACATCATGATTAAAAACAACTTGGCAGGAGAGGAGTTATTTCACCCCCCAGTTTCATATACCAGTTCATCATCTAAAGCAGTGAGGACAGGAACCCAAGCAGGGCAGGAAGCTGGAGACAGGAGCTGATGCAGAGGCCATGGAGCGGTGTTGCTTACTAGCTTGCTCCCCGTGGCTTGCTTAGTCTACTTTCTTATAGAACCAAGGATCACCAGCCTAGGGGTGGCCACACGCACAATGGGCTGGGCTTTCTCCCATGAATCACTAATTAAGAAAGTGCCCTACAGACAGATCTTATGGAGACATTTTCTCAGTTGAGGTTTCCTTCTCTCTGATGGCTTTAGCTTGTGTCAAGTTAACATAAAGCAAGCCAGAACAAAACATACACAAATACATAACTTAAAAAATAGGGAAATTTTAAAAAGAAATACAATATATGAAGAAGAAAGAGCTTGATATATCAGTATGCTCCTATAATACATAACTGAACACTCTGACAAGAGTCATAATATCTGATAGGCTTCTGAAGGCTAGAAGATACCTGTGTTTGTTTGCTTGTTTGCTTGCTTGCTAATTTATTTATTTACTTATTCAAGATAGAATTTCTCTGTATAGCCCTGATTCTCCTGGAACGAAGACCATAGACCAGGCTGGCCTCAAACTCCAAGATTTACCTGCCTCTGCCTTTATGCCTTTCTCTGCCTCTCTGCCTCTCTTCCTCTCTCCCTCTCTCTGCCTCTCCCTCTCTGCCTCTCTCTGCCCCTCTCTCTCTGCCTTGCTCTGCTTCTCTGCCTCTGTCTCTCTCTCTGCTTCTCTCTGCCTCTCTCTGCCTCTCTCTTGTCTCTCTGCCTCTCTGCTTCTGCCTCTCTCTGCCTCTTGCTCTGCTTCTCTCTCTCTCTCACTGCCTCTCTCTGCCTCTCTCTCTGCCTCTCGCTCTGCTTCTCTGCCTCTCTCTCTCTGCCTCTCTCTCTCTGCCTCTCTCTGCCTCTCTCTGCCTCTCTCTGCCTCTCTCTGCCTCTCTCTGCCTCTCTCTGCCTCTCTGCCTCTCTCTGCCTCTCTGCCTCTCTGCCTCTCTGCCTCTCTGCCTCTCTCTCTGCCTCTCTGCCTCTCTCTCTGCCTCTCTGCCTCTCTGCCTCTCTGCCTCTCTGCCTGCCTCTCTGCCTGCCTCTCTGCCTCTCTGCCTCTCTGCCTCTCTGCCTCTCTGCCTCTCTGCCTCTCTGCCTGCCTCTCTGCCTCTCTGCCTCTCTGCCTCTCTGCCTCTCTCTCTGCCTCTCTGCCTCTCTCTCTGCCTCTCTGCCTCTCTGCCTCTCTGCCTCTCTGCCTCTCTCTGTGCCTCTCTGCCTCTCTCTCTGCCTCTCTGCCTCTCTCTCTGCCTCTCTGCCTCTCTCTCTGCCTCTCTGCCTCTCTGCCTGCCTGACTCTCTGCCTGCCTGACTCTGCCTGCCTGACTCTCTGCCTGCCTGCCTGACTCTCTGCCTGCCTGCCTGACTCTCTGCCTGCCTGCCTGACTCTCTGCCTGCCTGCCTGCCTGACTCTCTGCCTGCCTGCCTGCCTGACTCTCTGCCTGCCTGCCTGCCTGACTCTCTGCCTGCCTGCCTGCCTGACTCTCTGCCTGCCTGCCTGCCTGACTCTCTGCCTGCCTGCCTGCCTGACTCTCTGCCTGCCTGCCTGCCTGACTCTCTGCCTGCCTGCCTGACTCTCTGCCTGCCTGCCTGACTCTCTGCCTGCCTGCCTGCCTGACTCTCTGCCTGCCTGCCTGCCTGACTCTCTGCCTGCCTGCCTGCCTGACTCTCTGCCTGCCTGCCTGACTCTCTGCCTGCCTGCCTGACTCTCTGCCTGCCTGCCTCTCTGCCTGCCTGCCTCTCTGCCTGCCTGCCTCTCTCTCCTCTGCCTCTCTCTCTGCCTCTCTCTCTGCCTCTCTCTCTGCCTCTCTCTCTGCCTCTCTCTCTGCCTCTCTCTCTGCCTCTCTCTCTGCCTCTCTCTCTGCCTCTCTCTCTGCCTCTCTCTCTGCCTCTCTCTCTGCCTCTCTCTCTGCCTCTCTCTCTGCCTCTCTCTCTGCCTCTCTCTCTGCCTCTCTCTCTGCCTCTCTCTCTGCGCCTCTCTGCGCCTCCCTGCGCCTCCCTGCGCCTCCCTGCGCCTCCCTGCGCCTCCCTGCCTCCCTGCCTCCCTGCCTCCCTGCCTCCCTGCCTCCCTGCCTCCCTGCCTCCCTGCCTCCCTGCCTCCCTGCCTCCCTGCCTCCCTGCCTCCCTGCCTCATCTGCCTCATCTGCCTCATCTGCCTCATCTGTCTCATCTGCCTCATCTGCCTCATCTGCCTGGCTGACTCTGACTCTGCCTCCCAAGTACTTGGATCAAAGGCATGTGCTGTCACTGCCTAACTACACCAGAGCTTTTTGATCTGCATGTGGCCATTGTGAAAAACCATGGCAAGAGTAAAAGGTATCTGAACACACAATGACCAAAAACTAATTCAGAACCAAGTGTCTGTTGCATGCAGGGTGCTTCTGCCTGTTCTACTCCTGGTATATCCCAGGACTTCACTGCAGTCTTGGTTCTGAGCCTATCATATGCACTTCACACTGTGTGTGCAGCCACTGCACTGCAATGTCAAGGAGATACCCCTTACACAGATGCTCAGATTCCAAACTGCAGCCCATTGTGAATTTCAGTGTTGTTATGGTACTGAAAGTTTTTCTGCTCCTGCAGAAAAATGGTTTGGAACAAATATTTTTTATTATTTTCCTGTTATCATTCCTCAGCAAAAGTATCAAAATCATGTATCTTTGGGTGTTTGGTTGTATTAAAATGTTTGCTTTTAAAAACTGCTTTTTGAGTTGCTGATTGGAATTTCTCAAATGAATTTCAATTTAGGATTAGGGCAGAATTTCCACCAATTTCTGAAATGGCTCTAAACATATGATGTATTTGTACAAAATGGCACTCTAAGTATTGACAATTTCAAAAACCAGAATGTCTACCAACTACAAGAACATTGGTGGTGTTCTGTGTGCTGCAGCATAGTTAACTGTTTAGCCAGGATTTCATTCTTTATGTAAAAATAAATAAACACATTTATCTCATGAGCACACAAATTTGCTTTCATTGTTAAAAAATTATGAAATTATACATATGCTGAAGAATTGTTTTAAAAGTCATTTATTTATGAGCTACTTGCAGTGTATGTACTGCACAGTAGGCAGATATTTTGCATATCTATGTTCCCAGAGTCATATGTAGTTTCTGGGCTGAAAGCTGGCATGGAATGTGTTCAAGGCTCTCCTGCACTTTTCGTGGTACAATTGCTAGATCTTTTCAGACATTTCAGGAAGAAACCAAAAAGGCTTGGAGAGAGCATACAAGATTGAACATATTTCTCAAGGTCTAAGAATCATCTTCTAGCCATCTCTGGTACATAAGAGGACCCAGAGAATACCACAGTTGCCAAGCAACTAGAGAGGAGCAGTGTGCTGCTAAGGACTATTATCTTCAGGTCACTTCACCATCATTTGCCACTACCACATTAGCAACTCTCAGCTCACAGGTATACCACATAGTGGACGATGTGGCATCTTAGGACCACAGAGAAGAGAAAGCAATTGACCTTGGCTGATAGTGGCGTTAACTTGGCATGTGACGGCAATTGGCAAGCGGACTGTTGTATCATTCAGGGATGGTCCTGTGTCTTTGCTCTCATAAATATTGAAACAAAGAACCACAGTCTGGGACAACAGAGTTCTGGATGCCCAAGTCAAGGTGTTGTGAAGACCACACTCCTGGGAGCCTCAGGGAAATAGCTTTCGTGGGAATTCCAGCTACTGAAGGTTGCTGGCATTCCTTGGAAGTCTTGGCTTGCTGCTCCTAACTTTCATATCTTTTCTTCTCATATGTCTTTCTCTAAATTCTCTTTTCTTCTTTTGTTGTTGTGGTGGTGGTGATGTGTATGCACATGTGTGTGTTCATGTGTATATATGTACATATATGTGCATATGTACATTAACTTACATGAGTCCGTACATGTATTCATACATGTGGAGGCCAGAAGACAAATTTAGTTGTATTTACTCAAATACCTTTAACATTTTTCTCTTTATTCTTTAAAATTTGTTTTTCATTTATTTGTTTGTTTGAGGAAGACCTCTCACTGGTACGGAACTTGGGAAATAGCCTATACCAGCCCCAGGAATCTGCCTGTCTCTGCCTCCTTGGTGCTGAGATGACAAGTATATTTAACTTCACCCATTTACTTTATTTTCTAACATGGATTCTGGAGACTGAGCCCAGGCCTTGTATTTGTGCAGCATGCTCTTTACCTTGTGTGTTATCTCTTAAGCATCCATGCCTGCCATGGTTTTGTTTGTTTTTAATAGAATACTTGATAATAGAAGTAGGGCCTACCATAACCCATACGAACTCATCTTAATGGCTATTTCTGCAAATAGCCAATTTCCAGTCAGGTGATATTCAGAAGTTCTAGCAGTTAGGACTTCCACATTTCTTTTGGGGGACACAGTATAACTCAGAATACCCCAAATGTCAGAACTGAGAAGAAATTATCATTAAGAATAACGATTGACTGTCTACTTAGGCACTTAATGTGTGGAAAGTCTTAGGGTATGGTCAGAGAAGAGGCCTAATGTAAAAACAGATGTACTCCTGTGCAGAGTGAACAATTCAGAAGAGAAGCACAGAGGAGAAAGGTATGAGTCAGGTGTGGAAGTAGCACAATAAAGGCAATGAAGACAAAGCCCAGTTGTCTCAGTTCAGTAGCAACTACAAATAGATAACTCACTTCAGATTAAGGATGGAGAAATGGCTTTGGAGAGAAAGGGGGCTAATTCATAGCACAGCATTTGAGACTTGCTAGTCAGCACTACACGTTCCTCAGACACAGTGTAAATATTCAATAAATGAAGTGGTTGAAGAATCGGTCTTCTTATGTTTTGTCTCCTGCTATTGGATCAACTTTGAAATTGTTCACTGAACCAGAAAAACTTGGCACAAAACTACTTTCAGTAACGGGAAAGAATTAGGAGAGTTTTCTGCATGCTGAAGCCCTCTTTCTCTACACTGGTCAGGGACTTCCTAGACTACAAGGGGACAAGCAGGTACATGAGTATTGGTGGACACTTGCCTCAGCCCCCCTGACCCTTGCTCCACTCATGTAGAAAAGAGAAACTGGCCTCAGTGTGTCTACAGGACTGATGCTCCTGGTCACTTACCTTTAAGAGGAAGTAGATTAAGAGAGGCAGACACAGGAGCCCACCCAGAGGACCTGGTTATACTCTGATGACAGTTGACACATCAGCATGACTCAATCATTATCCCTGGCTCTATCTAGACCAAGAATCCATTTGGGGGAAAGTAAAAATGAGAGGTGACAGTGAAGGGCGGGCAGCTCCAATGTTCCCTCTCCCAGGGGGTGGTCGCACCTTGTCACTAGTGTCCCTATTAACACCAGCTAGTCAGTTACACTTCCTGGTTTTATTTTTGGCTCAAAAAGTAACCCTGCACCCGTCCTCCTTTCCCAAGCACATTATAAAATCCTAAAAAGAAAGACCTGTCGCCAGCTTTCTATGTACTCCCCACAGTGCTGAAACTACGGGAGAAAGAAATACAGTCTCTTTGAATAACTACGATTATACAAGTTACATTTATTGATGGATTTTAATACACTAAATGTTGTTTTAAGTGCTTAGCTACATTAGTCTCCACAACAGTTCTGAAGGGCATATACCATTAGGAAACCCATTTAACAGAAGTGGTAACTGAGATTTGGTATGGTCAGGTAATTTTCCTTTTTGTAGAGTCAGAAGTGCCAGTGCCAGGCTTTGAATGCCTATCCTGTGCTATCTCAAAGGGTAGACTATTACAGAGGAAGGAAGAATGACAGGAATGGATGAGTATGGGTATGAAGTTAAAAGAGGGGGTTATTTTATTTTATTTATTTTTATTTTATTTATTTTTATTTTATTTTATTTCATTTTATTTTTTAGTGATAGGCAATGCTAGTGCTGGCACAGTAGTCTGATGTCTGTAGGAGAAGACCAGACAGGAAAAAGAATTAAAGACCCAGTAGGTATTTTGCTAGTCACTCAAGGAGGATTTAAGCCTTTTTAAAAAAGACTTCCAACTGAGTAAGTCTGAAAACATAGCAGGTGAGGTGAAAATGAAGAGCAGATAGTTTAAGTACCTGCTTTTCCTAGAGGGTAATCACGCATCTTGATCAACTTAATTCAGCTGATTAGGGGTTATAGTCCCTTGTACAGTCCCTTCACACCAGCGCCTAGATTAGTGTCAGAAAAGCTATGCCCTTCAGAACTGTTGTAGAGACTAATGTAGCTAAGCACTTAAAACAACATTTAATGTATTAAAATCCATCAATAAATGTAACTTGTATAATAGTGTCAGAATGGAGGGGTGTCTATGCTCCAGTGTTACAAACCTTCAAGCCCTACCAGGAGAACTGCCCTGGTATCTCACCCTAACCTGGAGCATGCTGGAAATAACATGCTGAGAACTGTCATTCAGCCTAAGCAACTGATTCAACACAGAGTCATAGTAGGAAGCAGGAGAATTTACCAGACAGAGCAGGGAGCATAGAGGAGGAGACTAGATACAGAAGTGAGGTGTGACTCTGAGTCAGTGGGATAGTCAATGGGATACAAGAGGAAAGGGAACCTTCCAGGGAGCTACAGGACCCAGTGAGTGATGCACAGAAACTCCAATACACCAGAGTACAGGGAAAAAGGGATGGAGGTAAGCTCCAGGTACTGAAATGAAACTTACAAAGAGGCCTTTATTTCTGATACACTTTACATATATAACCTAGCATATAGTGAGTAGCCATTTTTTCAAAGTGGTTGTGTTCCATCGAGTCCACCACAAACGCTGAATTAACAAATACTGAACCGTTGCTCCTAGGAGAAATTTTAGATTGGGTTCTTGGGAGCCCCCCACACACACACACACCCATTTCTCATCCCACTCCTTACCCTTGACTTAGGCAGTGCTTCTCCTTAAAGACACCTTATTCAACATGTGCTGTTAATTACCACTGGATTCATGGCCAGCTGCACCACTAATACCTGAACATAGCTTATTCAAGACGCGCATTTCCTCTGCCAGGCCTTCCTGTGCTGATGAACACCAGTCAATACTTCAGCTCTACACAGAGACATTTTTGCATAGAAAAAGAACCAGCCAAAATAAACTCCTTAAAGCAGGGAGCTAACAAGACTACAAAAGGGAACTTGTTAAAACAGAAAAGGCAAAGTCCCTTTGTTGAGCTTCAGTGGGTTCTGTACCTGTGGGCTGACAGATTTTTCACTTTTCTATGCCAATCTGTAAATGACTATGAAACCAATTCCAACATTAACATGGGGATTACAAATGCATTTTTAGCAAAGGTGTGAGTTGAAAATATGGGGTCTGGAAATAGTGACCATCAACAGTGTGCATGCGACTTTATTATCACAATATCAGAGAGTCCAAGTATGCAACACTATTGAAGACACAACTTGACGGGTTTATGATTAAATCCACAGCACACAAAAATAGTAAGACTCAGCAAGCAATCCATTACCCATGCTCTTCTGAATTCAGGGCATGTTGTCCATGGAACTCCTTGGCTTAAATTCTGCTGACCTGGTATCTCTGTGGTTTTGTTTAACCACAAGGGCTATTCTGCTTTGAGTTTGGGGTCATGGTTCGTTGCTTCCTATTCTGTTCATCCTGTCTACCGGTGGTTTCTCCACTGTGGCTGGATACATATGACGAGTGTTTGACTGTCCTGTCTTTCTGCACAGTTACTACATGTACAGTGAGAGGCACCCGTTTGCTGACTCTGCCCTGGGCAAGGAAATGCAGACACAGCCAACAGGTTCCTAATAGTATCGACTCTGCTCTTCAATAAACTAAATGCTAGCCAGAGATTCTAACTACCCTAGTCTGTCCCTGCTGCCCTTTTCATGATAGCAACTCCTTATCTCAATCTCTGAAAAAAGCAGCCAGTTTGGGTTGTAATGGTTCTTTGCTTGTTCCTGAAAGTCTTCCTCATTAGGAAGTGAACTGAGGGAAAACATCATGCCCTGCATCCACTTTTTCTGTCATTGAAGCAACTTCTGTATGGCAAAGAAAAGAAAATTAATCAAAGTGGAATTTCTTTGGCTTCACAGCATAACATTAGCCCATTTCCTGCCTCTGGACCCATCCTTCTACCTCTCTCCACTTAAGGGAATACATGGACAGTAATTCATGGTGGTATATGCCTGTAATGCCAGGAAGGTGGGGTAAGAGCATTCCCAATTCAAAACCAGCCTGGGCTACACAGTGAGACCCTGCATCAAAATATTCAAAATAAAATAAATAACAAAAATGAATGGCCATTCTGAACTTTCACTGGAGGACTTCCTGTCCTGCCCTTCTTTTCTACCCTGGGATATCAGTAAATCCTCTCTTGTTCCACTAGTATTGATAATATTATACTTTTATTTCTGACAACATAGCAAAGATGTCTTCAGTAGCCTCTGGAGAAGATGACATATTAACATACACTTTAAGAGGGGTCAATGCGTTTTCTGTTAACAAATGAGCTAATGTAAGAGCTTGGTTATTTTTGAAGGTGATTTTAAAGCTGAGAAACTTCTGGAAGGATATGTCACTAGTCACTATACCTTGTGACAGAAATTACTGCTGGAATTTAGTGTGTTTGTATATTTGCATGTTTTTTTCTTGCCACTTATGTCAAAAAGTAGAAAAATACTATGCAAAAATGAGGATAATGAAAATAAAAGATTGTAATTTTCCAAAAGCATTATATAATGTCTGTGTAAAAAAAATAAGTGTTTGGGACAGACTAGAATTTTAGCTAAAGTATGTTAAACACAGAATACAAAAATGCACTATTTTCTCCTGTTGCCTAGTTTTGAGCAGCAAACACATGTTGCTTCAGTTCTAAGAAACATGCATTTTATATTTCAAAATAATTCAAATTTATTTCCTAACTACACTAAAGGAAAATGAATGTTTCATATGCTTATTTACATTTTTAAGTATTTTTTAATAGCACAGCAAAATGTGTGCTTGACCTAAACAAAGAAGTTTCCTTGTCTCTCTGGGTAATCACATCAAAAGACATGATGAATAGTCTTTTATGATGTCAGGGGTTGCCGTGAGCATGCTTATATGTCCTTGGCTCTTTTAGCTGAAGCTTCTTTGATATGAGTCTATATGATAGTATGTGCAGTTAGTAAAAAAAAAAAGAAAGAAAACACCAAATGGTAAGAAAATGAATAGAGTGCCTGTCATTCCAGGGAACAAATCTCTCAGAAAGAAAAGAAAATTACTAACTAAACTGCATGATATACAAAGTCATTCCAAATTCTAGGCCAAAAAGAAAAAAGCTGAGGGCTCTCTTTCTTTTGGGAAGGCAGATAACAAAAATGACAGTAATGTTTAAGATGAGATATTATTTTGGCTTTATTCTACATTGACAATTTTTGTCAAGCTATTAATTTGTCAAATTTCACCTTTTCTACCTGATTATGATTAAAACATTATTCAATTCTTTTCAGTATTTGGACCATAAATTTGTATATGTTATTGAAGGTTATTAATAGGCTAGAAATTTTTGCCCATGACCTAATGATGAGGCCGCGTTATGGGTCTTTTCGGTAATTTCACAAATGCTGTGTGGCAGGCGTAGTGAAATCAGTGGTAATGATGCCTTATTTCCACGATGTCTTTCATCTGGAGATCTCAAAACATCACACATTTACAGCATATGCTTATTATATCACGTTGACTCTATGTGAGAAGAAGTACATTTTGGAGATGTTTACATTTTTGCATCCTTTATCTATCTTCCTTATTAGATTTGTCGGTGCCTATGGAATTTTTAAAGAAAATTTTATTATGTAGACAACATGGAGAATAGTTTTCAAACAGTAGACAGTTTCTACTATGCTACATAATATATAGAGGGGGAAATTCTTAGCATATCCAAAGCAAAAAGGACATGAATTAAAAATATCTGGAACATTTCACTTATGTATCAATCTCTACATATTTTTAGCATTTTAGTAGTTACGCATTCATAACCACTATCAGGAAGTTAAAGAACAGAACTCTTGCTTTCATCTATGTGGTTATTTGTAATAAGGAATTATTATTGTAATCAGGTCTAAGCAGGTACTGACAGACTAACATACTCTTCATAGACTGAATGTGGCTGCTAAGGCAGATCCATAAAGGAGTCAAACATTCATTAACTAGAACTTGGGCTGAGCCACAAGTTTAATTGAATAAAGGCAATATGGCTGTTGAGGCGCCTGGTGTCAATTCTTAAGTATTGTGATGGTTTGAATAAAAATGGGGCCCATGCTCAAATCTTTGAATGTTTAGTGAACTGTTTGAGGATTAGAATGATTATAAAGTGTGGTCTAGTTGGAGGAGGAATGGCCTTGATGGAGGAAATGTGTCACTGGAGGTGTAGACTTTGAGGTTTCAAAAACCCATGTTACACCTAGTTTCTCCTCCTCTCTCCTTCCCTTCCTCCCTCCCCTCTCTCTGTCTCTATGTCTCTCTCTGTCTCTATCTATCTATCTATCTATCTATCTATCTATCTATCTATCTATCTGCCTATCTATCTATCTCTCTCTCTCTGCCTACTGCTGCTGCCTGTGACACCCTTCCCTGCCCCTCTGCCTGCTGCCACTGCCTGTGAATCTGGATGTAACTCTCAGCTACTTCTCCAGCACTGTCTGCCTGCATGCTGCCATGCTCCCCGCCACGATGATAATGAACTCACCTCTGAAACTATAAGCCAGCCCAAATTAAAATTTTTCTTTTATAAGAGTTGCCTTGGTCATGGTGCCTCTTCACACAAATAGAATACTGACGAAGAAAGGTATCAAATTTCCACTCATCTTTCTGTATTTTGCCCCTCAGTGTATAAGCTCATCACTTCGAGAAGTCAAAGGTGAGGATATATATCAATATTATGAATTATCTGCTCAACTCATTGTTAATTGAACTTATCATGATTAAGAGGTTTAAATATTTTAGACGTAAAAGAAGATATCTTCACAAAAAAAAATGTGTGCACCAGCAGTGATTGTGATAAGAACTCATTAGTGACTGGATTACCTATGCACATTTAAAATGTAGCTTTAATGACAATAAGAAGATTCTGTACAAATATGGTGGAAGCTGTTGAAAATGCTGTGTCTGAAAAAGAACACATTTCATTATGCTTCCAAATGCTGATCCTTTGACACATAAAAGGACATTATGGGAAACAGCACATTTTCTTAGGCCTTCCTTAGATTGCCACACAGCATTCTAGTAGCTAAAATAATGTGTGATAATGGCAACAATGTAAAGGCTGCTTGACATTATAAAACAGTTAGTGACGCACATGTGACACAACTGGCAAATGATGGGGAAGACAGTGATTGAGAACAAAGGGAGCAAAATGATTAATAAATTGAGACTGTCACAGCAGGGTTTATTTTAGAATTCAGGCATGAACAGAAAGTAAAGAAGCAATTGTTATTCAGAGGAAGACAAATTTCTCCATAGACTGCTGAAGCTACCAATATCATTTGGTGGGGAAAAACAATCTTTCTCGTTTTTCTCACGTAATCTGAGTAAAAAATGGTCTGGGAAAACCTTAAAACAGTATTTTAATTAAACCACACACCTTATGTAATACTCTAAAATGTTATTGTTGATACATTAACATAATTAATATACAATCTCAAGAAGTGATGCTAAGCTGAGCATGGAAGTTGCCAGACAGAGCCCACTTGGAAAAACAGGAAGATTTCACTAACGTTGCCAAGTTTTGCCACATACACTTTCTACTGTGTTCAGAGAGAGATTGGGTCACTAGTGGCATCCATGAAGACTTGAGAAAAAAGAGAAATTAAATGCCAACCCTGGTGACCACCAAATTCTCACAGTGGTCTTAGATCATATAGGGAAAAAGAGAAATACAATATATATCATCAGCACAAGCTAAACATAATCAGAAATTTGAAGCTAGAAAAAATACTGGGCAGTATGAGTTCATCACTTCTAGAAGTCAAATACATAACACTACTCTTGCAGAGGACCCAGGATCTGTTCATAGCACCCACATTAGGCAGCTTAAACCACTTGTAACTCTAATTCTAGTGGCTCTGACACCCTCATTTGGCCTCTACTGCACCAGTTTTCATGTAGTATATGCAGGCACACACACATACATTTTTAAAACTCAGAAATTTCTATCATGTGTAATTTTTTTAAGTTCTTTTCTTCACAGGAACCCTTATATACCTAATACATTCAACATCTTTACAGAAAAATTGTGTGTATCCTGTTCAAACATGGCCTTATCCTAGACCTAACACTTCTAGGGTGATATCAAATTCTGCTATAGAACAGAGAGTAGATCACTACTGAAAAAGAGTCAAGTTGGAGGATGCTGTGCTTTGAATGAGTATAGACTCCATAGACTCATGTCTTGGAATCCTTGACCCACAGGGCAAGGCATTATTAGGAGTGTAACCTTTGAAGACGTGTGGTCTTGTTGGAAAAAGTGTGTCACTGTTGGGGCAGGCTTTGAGGTCTCCTATGCACAAGCTGTGCCTGGTGTGTCATACAGTCCCTTTCTGCTGCCTTCAGATCAAGATATGGAAATCTCAGTTCCTCCAGCACCATGTCTGCCTGGATGCTGCTGTGCCTAGCACCATGATGATAATGGACTGAACTGCTGAAAATCTAAGCCAGCCCCAATTAAATATTTTCCTTTCTATGAATTGTCATGGTCATGGTGTCTCTTCACACCAATGAAACCCTAGCTAAGACAAAGGACCCAAAAACCTTATTCCAAAGTCTTAATGAACTGGTATAAAGAAATACCACAGAGTACAATAAGACAAAAACATCTTTAAGGCATTTTTTACAAAGATGCTTCAGATGATAAAGGACATTCTTTTCAATAGACTGTACTGGGAAAACTAACTAACTATCATCACAGACACAAACACCTAATTCAGAATATTAATTAAGTCATCTACCTAACTCATGTATAAATAATTAAAAGTGAATCAATTCATACTAGGAGGTTTAAAACTACAAATATTCAATAAAAATATTATAGGACAAATTTCTGACTAGAACTAGGCAAAGTGATCTTAAATATTTGTCATAATTAAAAGTAAAAAAGATGGGATGCTGGAGAGATGGCTCAGTGGTTAAGAGCACTGACTGCTCTTCCAAAGGTCCTGAGTTCAATTCCCAGCAAATACATGGTGGCTCACAACCACCTGTAATGAGATCTGATGCTCTCTTCTGGTGTGTCTGAAGAACAGTGACAGTGTACTCATAAAAATAAAATAATTAAATCTTTTTTTTTAAAGTTAGAAAGAAAAATAGCTGGCAACTTGAAAGTCACTAAAATTAGGAAGCCATTATGTGTTCACCTGCATCAAGAAAGTGTAGAGAGACTCAATAGAGTGGGAAGTAGAACCGTGTGTAACTTATCTGATAGGTGCTGACACCCAGAATATATGGAGATATAAATTAGTAGCAGAGCATTTGCCTAGGATTCAGGAGACTTGAGTCCAATCCCTGACATTTAAATAAACAAACAAACAAAATCTATAGTAATAGTAAGATACAACTAACTATAAAAACAAACAAAAAAACTTTTTAAAAAGACATTTCTCTAAGTATTGTCCAATATCTATGAACACATGAAATACTCAACATCCTCATTCATTAGAAGAATGTAAACTAAAAGCAACTAAGATATTCCACACCCACTAGACTTCCTATAATCCAACAGAATGACTTGGCCTGATGAACAGTCTTGTAATCTCAGCTACTCTGAGAGTACGTTACTATTACTATAACAAAACACTTGAGATGATTTATAAATGAGAAGGTTTATTTTGCCTCACAATTTTAAGAGGTTTCATTCCATTGATTGACTCCACTGGTTTTGAACCTGTGGTGAAGGAGCACATCTTATCAAGGACCATGTAGTGGAACAGAACCCCCTTCATGGCCAGGAAATGAAAAGAAAAAAGCAGGGTCCCACTTTTCAAATATTTTGGGGAATCCCAGTGACTGGAAGACTACCAAAACACCATACCTCCTTACGTTTTCACTATCTGCCACTAGCTCAAGTCTAAACTTCAGTACATGAGCATCTCTGGAAAATGCTCTGTACACAGCAGCAGAGTCAGAGTCAGCTCTGACACCCAAGGAAATGCAATGCTAACATCTGGAGTCCACCAGACCTGAAGCTTTGGCATTCACCGGCTTGCTAGGAAAGCTTGTTGAAACTCTTGAACAGGGGCCATCGAGATGATTCAACAGGTAGATCACTTTCTTGTGCAAGCCTGAAGACCTGAGTTTAATTTCAGAAATCCACAGAAAGGTAGACCGAAGTGAAAAAAACAGTCCACAAATTTGTCTTCTGACCTCCACATATACTCCCTGGCACACATAGACACACACACTAATACACACAGGTACAGCATACAAACAATAGATAATTTATATTTAATTTTTAAAACCAACTCTTGAAGTCCTTGCCAACACCTAGATCCTGGGTCAATGGGGTTCTGAATTTATGACAAACTCACAAGATGTAAAGACATAGAAGATCAGATGTCTCAGCAAACATGATATCAGGAAGGGACATTTTCCTTCAGTCCATCATGGTGTGAGACAACGTCTGGGCAATTTGCTGACATTGACATGCATATGAACCATGAAAGTGTAAAGAATGAAAGTATGACAGTTGTGCCATTCACATCACTGCACAAGGAAATTCTATCACCCAGTCACACATAATTACCTGTTTCATTTGCCACTTGTTTCAATTTTCAGTTCAATCATTGGAGCCATTTTATCTTGCAATTAAGGAAGACTACCCATTGTTTCCAATTACATATATAATTGAAACCTATATAAACAAACACAATGTGTTCATTTATTAATAACGCTTGTAATCCAGTAGTTTAAAATGTATGAATGAAGGACAGGTTGCTTGCATAAAACAGAATCCCAGGGAAGAGAAATATATGACTATATATAAAATCAGTTCATCACAAGCCTGTTATGATGATGGGTAAAAAAAAAAAAAAATACAGAAAATATTCTTCAAGTACTCAGGTAAATGAATCTAAAAAGAAAACACACAGCCAGCTCTGCATAAAGTGTGCAGGTGAATATTGCCACACGTAGACATCACTGTTAAATATTATCAATGATGCATTGCCTTTGTCTTTGCCCACACTTTTACTATATGAAACTCCATATTGGTGTCATCCATTAAAATGCAACATTTTCTTCCAAGCATGACTACTCAATCGTTAGGAATGTGATCACATTGTGGATAATTGCTGGATTGTTGCTTTTAAAATAACATCTGTGTGTATGTAATTTGGGTAGAAATATGTCAGCTCCATTGCCAGAAACTGATGTTATTACAACACTCTTCAGAGGTATAACAGCTTTCAAAAGAAACTCGTATAGCATTTTATTTTTATCACAGGAAAAACCTAAGAGTGTGCACATGATTTTAAGACAAAGTTACGCTTCCCAGGGCCATCTAATTTTTCAGCATACTGTTCTTGTCATTACACCTACACCTGTGGGAAGCCTCGAAGCCATGGCTTCCCTTTTCTCTAATAAACAGGCTAATACTTGCTTCCTGGCTGCAGCTATGTGCACTAACCCTACCATGAATTTTCTGCTTAAAACTCCTCTTTATGAAGGTGATTATACAGAGGGAAACTTTGAAAAGAATATCAAGGTTGTAAATTTCTATAGAAAGCCTTTTGTTACTGCCCTAACATAGCTGAGTACTCAATGGTCACACCAGGAGCTTTCTGGGAAAGTATTGAGGCTTTGAGCCATAGGTTCTGCTGTTTAGAGAGTGTAGCCGTTCACAGGACTCACCCCTCCAGACTTGGCCTCCCCAAGGAGCACTTCACATGCCACAAAGAGCACAATGGAAAAGTTATTCAAAGGCATTTTCTGTCCATTGACATCTCCAGCAACTAACCAAGCAAATAAAAAACACTCGGGCATGATGTTATCCATCTATCTCCCAGGTAAGATGTGCAAACCCCATAGATGGGTGCCTCTTAGCACTTCCCCACTTTTAGCAGTTTCTTATTTTTTATTTTTGGCCCTTTCTCTTAGAGAAGAAATCGATGATTGTATTATCAGAGTATAAATCCATTTGTGCACAACTTCAACATCTCCACTTCCATAACTGATGGGGCAAGCAGACAGAAAACAGGTAAAGATACAGTAGAACTGACCATGTCGTCAATCATGAGGGCAAACTGACATCTTGAGAACATTTCCCCCAGACTGAAGAATGTATGTTCAATTCGGCTCTACATGGACCATGAGGGATGATAAGGCCAGATGTTGGGGCACAAGGCTCAATGACAAATGACTGGTATCAGATGGCAATGTTTTCTGACAACCACAGAATTAAATTAGAAGTCAGATACAGAAAATACATACACACCACTAGGAATGTGGAAACTATAGACCAGAATTCTAAACAATTCATAAACAAAACAAAAGATGATAGCAGTGATCATAAAATATTTGAAGTCAAGTAAAAATAAAAATATAGCATATCAAAGTTTATGGAATATGGTGTTTAAAGGGGAGTTTATTGTTCTAAATGATTTATATAAAGTGTATCTATAATTAAAATCCAAAATTGATGGCATATGCCTTCTATTTTCACAAAGAAATAAAGCAAATGGGATGGAAGAAACACAAGGGAAAAAAACTGCATTTGAGTGAGAAGTGCTTTTTCTGGGGTCACACCCCAAACTGAAGGAATTACAGCAAGAACAAGAGTACTGTGGGAAGAGAACCAGAAAAAGGATTCAATGCTACTAGCCCATTGAAAGAAAGCAGTTCTTCCCTTTCCTCCTCTTCCTCTTCCTCCTCCTTCTCTTTCTCCTCCCATCCTACTCTGTTCTTTGCTTCCTGATGCTGTGGCCCTCTCTCCTCACATACATCACAAGGGACATGCCTCATGCTCCCAGTCCCTGAATACAGAGGAAAGATACTCTTTTTTCTTCCAGACTCTGTTAATAACTCCCTACAGAAGACATGAGCTATCCTGGTCCAGATCCCTTGCTGCCCCTGTTTAGGTAGCTGTAACCATGGCAGTGGGTCCATTATAGCTGGTTATCTTCCCTATGGCTAGCGTTCTTCTCTCAAAGGGGAAGACGGAGATGCCAAGGTAACCAAGTGAAAGCACGGGCCTTGCTACCTCAGTGCATCACTCACCTGGCAGGTATTGGAACATTTATTAATGAGCACACAGGATAAAACATAGACATCTACACGCCAACACATAGTAGAAACTAGAACAGTGTCAATTCTGTACATCATTTTCACCACATGTAAATGGCATCATTGTGGAGCATGGTAGTAAGTACTTGCCTCACTTGATAAACTCATTATGTAGTTAGGGTTTAAAAATGATTTTTATGAACAGCTGAGAATTTCAGACTCTCAGATACATCAACCAAAAGGTCAGCGTGTCTCCCGCCACGTATGAAGCAGAAACCAGGGGTGTTTTGAGTATCATTCATCTCAATGCACAAACAGCCTTTCTTCTTTCAGCTCATGCTTCCAGAGTCAAAAAAAAAAAATACTGTGCTTCTTAATTCACACAACCAGTTAGGATGGAAATCTAAACTTAATATGCTCTGGCTGAGCAGTTTACAACTAATTCTGATGTTGTAATGATGGTTAGGTTTTCTGTGAAATAAACCAATTTTACTGATCACTAATAAATACCCAGCCATCACTGGTAAATGCCTAATGTTCTAGCATCTAAAATTTGAGATCATGCATGGTATCTAATTGAATGTTTTCAGTTAACTAGATGATACAATGGCAGATACAAATTGAGACACCATTATAAGCCAGGAAAAAATATTTTATTTCTGTGTGATTCCCAAAATCAAAATGAAACTGGATACTTTAAGTAAAAGAATCTTAATGGTAACTGAGGCAAAACTTGTTCAAACCTCTCAGGTTATAAAACATTAAATCAGATTAGGTGTATTATTCAACCTTATGTGAGACTCTAAAAGCAAATATTAAGTAAAAGTGTTCTAGCTAATTGGGTCTAACCTAAGTTTAAACCAAATTTTAGAGACAGACTTTGAAATGATGTCATTATAGAAAATTGTTTAATCAAAGTATTTAAAAGTATTTCATTCTATAAATTTACAGAAATGAATTTTTATAAAAATAACAGTACTTATCTAGCCTAGAATTCATACAGATTTTCTCTATATATTACTGATTAGAACAATTCAATGATATTCAGAATTATGAATAATACATAGACTAAGCCATCTTTCATGGGTTTATAGTATATCACACACTCCATAAGTATGTCTACTAGGTAGGCCATGCTATAAAGTATCTCTTCAGCAAACAATGCTGTTCTTGTTTTGATAATTAAGAATTTCATATACTTATATAATGTGCTTTAACCAAGTCTGTCCTGTCCGGTAGGGCACTAAACAGGGGCCTGGGAAGGTCACCTGAAAAAGAGCATTGTGGGGGGTAGGGGGGGACAGGCAAAGACACAAAGAATGGCGATCTGTCTATAGGCTGATCAAATCTCAACTTTTACTTTTTCACCCAGGGTTACATACACAAAAATGCAGGATGTCAGGGTAGGGGATAACACAGCAACGTAAGTGTTCAGGGGGAGTACAGATATCTTTCAGAACAGAGTATCAGCTGGGTGAAGCTTCAGGGGACAGGTCACTATGACTCCACCTATGATTCACTTGTCCTTATCTAAGTTGGCACTATCCATCTTACTTATCTTACTTATCTACAAGGTCTATGACCACCCAGGCTGGCAAATTTCCACCAAAGCTGCTTGTTTACAATACCTTATAGCTATCTGTTTCAGTGTTTTTCCACAGAGACCCAAGACTTTGTGTTAGCAGGCTCACTTAGACATATGGCTGATTTTAGGTCTTCAGTGTATAAGCAAAGCTGCCCCTGACACAAGTCTATACTTCATATCCCACTTCTGTCCCCCCATATCCACTTTTCCTTCCCAGCTTCATGTGTTCTCTTTTCTAACCCACCAAATCTACTTAATGCTGCCTGTGTATTCATGGGTGAGGACTCATCTACTGGAGTGTGGGGCTGCATCCTTAACTGTCCTTCCCTGAAAAGCCATCAGTTGTCAATAGCTTTTCAGCTAGAGGTGTGACTCTATGAGCTCCTTCTCATCTATACTGATTGTTAGAGATGCCAGGCCTATTGTCCACCTGAACTCATAACAGCTGTGACCTCATTCATAAGCCTGAATAAGCACAAAAAGTCCTTTTTTTCAGCACTAGGACAGTTTGGTGATAGACTGTGGCAGATAATGTGCTTGGGTCTGGGATACTAAATTCTCTCTGCTATTTCTGAAAAGCCAGAATAAGAAACCATTCAGGGAAATCACAGTAGACAAGGAGACTGGGTATCTAGACTTTTGTGCCTTTTACAACAACATAGACTAATGAGCCACCTAACATATTGGGAGCATTTTTGTTAAGTAAACAGGATTGATAGTTGGAGTAAAGTTTATTCCAGAATGCTAATTCCATGTCTCCATGCTTATAAATGCAATCAGTAGTATGTGGAGCACACAGAACATACCATAACTATCCTTTTCTCTCTCAATCCTTTCTGTGACTGTAACCACAGTCCACTTATTTTCATTTCATACTTCATCCCTAGTAGCAGTCCAGAGACTAACAAACATTGCCATCAACTCTATCTTAGGAAAACTTAACCTAACAGTGAAAACTTATGAGCAAATTGGATTGGTGTGATTAAGTGCGGAACTTAATTAGTAATGTCCATCCACCACAAAGACAATGTGGTGAGGACACTGAAGAACTGCTGAGTTAAGTGAGGCCAGACACAAGCACAGAGCATCTCAATATCCAACACTGTTGTTTGAATGATTAGGGACTCATCAGGGAATGGAGGGAACAGAATGTTCAAGGGAGGCATGATGCAATCATGCACTCAATAGACGGTCAACTGAGAGTCAACTTCTCACAGATCTTCCATGATTGAAAATCAATTATCCTAGGATGAACCATCCCTTCTCAATAAGTTTTCAGTAATAAATAACTTATCATTAACAGAGCTGCCACATTTAACATTCCTGATTTGATGAACACTGTAATTATCACATTTTATATATTTCAAGAGACGGTCTACTGTGTGTCTGTGATCCGCATGTCTATTTTCTCACAAGTATTAAATATATTAACTTCCATAGCTTTAGATCATGTAAGCCTCTTTAAGAATGTGTTGTCTGCTTGTTGGTATTTTGCCAATTCACATACATTCTTATATCAGCTTGTTAAGTTTCACTAAAGTCACTGTTAAAATTCTACTAATTTTAAATCAATGTGAAGAATACATAAATCTTTATAATAACATGACTTTCTTTTTTCCATTGGGTTATACTAGACATTTTATTGATAACATGACTTTCTAACTGTGAATTGATATATCTTTTATTTACATGGATCTTCAAAATCTTTTCAGAAAAATTTTAATTTTTTTCATAGGTAGATCTATTTTTGTTAATTGGTTACTAGAATAATTTGCCTATCTGGTTGCTATTATAAGTACTACCTTATGCTTTTTATTCCTTTCTTGTGGCTTACCATGATAATGGGATTTGAAATATAATGTTAAGTAGAGTGCTGATGACAAGCAGTCTTCCTGGTTTGAAATGCAATGTGAATATGAATACAGAAGAACAGTAGATGTGAGGCTTGCTGCTCATTCTCAACAGAAATCCCTTACTGGATTAAAATTTTTTAATTTTTGCCTGTGGTGGTTTGAATATGCTTGGCCCCAGAAGTGGCATTATTTGGGGGTGTGGCCTTGTTAGAGTAGGTGTGGCCTTTTAGAGGAAGTGTGTCACTGAGGGATGGGCTTTGAAGCTCTGCCGAGTATGAAAAAGTAAGTCTTCTCTTAATGACCTCCAGATGAAGATGAAGAACTTTCAGCTCCTCCTCCTGTGCCAGTCCTGCCTGGACACCTTGAGAATAATGGACGGAGCCTCTGAACCTGTAATCCAATCCCATTTAAATCCTGTCCTTATGAGAGTTGCCTTGGTCATGGTGTCTGTTCACAGCAGTAAAACCCTAATTAAGACAACGCACGTTGCCCCTTTATTCTAAGTGGCTTTTTAAGATTATTTTTACTTATTCAGTCTGTGTGTATTTATGTGCACATGCATGAGCCCACACATACACATGTATATAGTCTGCATGTATATAGCACATGTAGAATTCAGAGGACAACTTGCTGGATTTGGTTCTGTCATTCTGTCATTGTGAATACTGAGATAAACTCAGATTTTCATACTTGGTAGCAAACCCCTTTACTCACAGGACCATCTCACCACCTCACAGACTCCCATATAAGAGTTAGTGATGATTAAGCCCTAACTTATGTAAAAGGTTTTGTTTACATTTATTGGACTAAAATAAAAATTTCACCATCAATCTTATGTATGTATATGTAGTGTGTATAGTAGGGAGGCATTCTGGTATTTCTGGGTTCACAAGTATGTGCACACAAGTGTGTGGAAGCCTGATGTTGACTTTAGGTGAACCAAGTAATGGAACTTCTGTCATCAGTTCCTATCATATATGTATATTTTACAGAGTTTCATCTTCAAATATAAGTTTTCATTCGTCCATAAAACAGCCTAAGAGAACAATCCATAAATGTGTAATACCACATTTATGTATAATATCACATGCTCAGTGGTGTAAGTAAATGCCATGCAATTTTCTGGAGCGGCTATACCAATTTGTATCCCCATCAGGAATATATGAATGACCCATTTCTTTCTCGCACCCACATGTGGTGTTATTTTTCATTTAGCTGTTCAGCTAGGCATATGATAGAATGTATAGTGGTCTTGAATTTCATTTTCAAGATGGATAATGATACTGAATTTATTCTCATATGAAATTATTTTCATGTGCACATTTGCTGTATGTGTACCCTCATTGGTTTAATATATTGTCCTTGGATATTGGAAGTATCAAGTAGTTAACTAACAAGAACGGTGTTACACATGATTGTAGCCAGAAGGCTAAGAAACCATTCTACTTTGTATATTTAGGCAGGTATTCCCACTTGAGTCAGAGTCTCACTGACTCAGCTGGCTTAGTTACCTCTTTCATATCTCCTCCTGAGAGAGTACAGGATTACAGTCAGCCTGATATACCTGCCCAATATTTATATTAGTGCTGGGATGCAATCCTCAGTCTTCATGTTTGCACAATAAGTGCTCTGTCTACTGATCCATCTTCCCAGCTTCATCTTTGATCTTTTAATGCAATAGATTGCAATTGTTTTGTTATGAAGTGATAGACATACTGATCTATGGTGCAGAACATTTTTCAAAATGTATAAAATACAGTATTTATAACACAGATAACCAAGGAACATAGGAGAGGTGTATCAGTAGTTCCCCAATAAATAAGCCATTTATCATTTATATAGGAATGGCAAAGCATTTATTACTTTACAAAAGTATGTAGAAATAAGAGTTCTAGGAAATCTCCAAAGGGTAGAAAATTCATAGCAACTAAAACACAGCTTCCATGTATATGCATGCATGTGTGCATTCACTGTGTGTGTGTGTGTGTGTGTGTGTGTGTGTGTGTGTGTGTGTGTGTGTGTATGTTCGTGTTTCACTGGATCTGGCTTTACTAGTGTCAGTCTATTTTGCATCTATGTTCACATCTGAGATTGGAGAGTGAGTTCTCTCCACTGTACAAACTGTTTCAGTTTTTAACTGCTGCTTAACCAAGTACTTTCAAACACGGAGGCTTAAAGCAACAATCTATTTTATCATGCTTCCCCGTTCTGTGAGTTGGACTTTTGACTAGCATTTCCCTGGGAAAGTTTTCAGTTCTGTGTGGTATTAACTGAGATCAAGAAGTAGTATTCAGCTAGTGAATGGACTGGGCTGCATTCCAAGACAAATTCAATCAAATGTGTCTTGGTGGGAAGGCCGGAATGCTAGGCTCATTTGGGCCCCTCTTCTCAATAAAGACCCAGAGCTTTGCAACATGCACTACACAAAGGGAAGTCTTATTTCTCACATAGTAACTCGAGCATCTAAGAAACCAGTGCATCCCCAGCTTCCTTCTAAAAGCTGGTTTCAGAACTGTCATGGCACCACTGTGGTCCCACTTAATGGAAAAAAAAGTCTTGGCAGTGAAAATTGTAGAGAAAAAAAAATCATCTCTTCTTTGAAATAATACCAAGCAATCCACATCTACATCTTACCTACCATAACAACTACTTATGTTTTTATTTTCAGAATCAAACTACCAGGATAACATGAGTTTGAATTATTTTTTGATCTCAATAAAATATTTAGAATGGTTTTACTATCCTCCTTCTTAAGTTCTTGGTAGAGGTTCCTTCTGAAAGTCTCAATATCTAGTGTTTTCTTTGAGAAGACAATGGTTGTAAGACTATTCCGGCTTTCTATTTCTTTCTGAGTTAATTTGTGTAAGTCATTTTCCTAATGAATCATTCACTATGTCTGTATTTCCAATATCTTGACACAAAACTGTTGATTGCTATTTTCTTTTTACACACTCCAATAGTTACATCATTTTTATTATTAAAATACATATTATTTATCAGTGAAGCTAAAATCCTTTAACTTTCTTAGGACTTCAGAAACTAACATAGTTAATCATTTCTATTGCATGTTTGAGCCTTCTTTTTCCTCGTTTTCTGTTTTCGTCTTTTTTTATTTCCTTCATCTTATGTTTATATCTTTCTCTTTCTTTTTTTGTTTGTTTGTCTTATACCTTTCATTCAATTCATAACTTATCCCTGTAGTGTGTAGTTTTGGCTATCCTGCTTTAAGCTCCAGGAGAACTGTGCTACCAGCCCTGCCCAGGTGCCTTCAGATCCTCAGATGAAAGACATACACACACACACACACACACACACACATACATTAGCTTATTTTTGATACGCTTTAGCTCAATTGTGGGGCTCTTCAAAGCCTCTCTCGGCTATCATACACTTCTTTCCACTTCCAGCTCAACACCCTAAATCTGCCCTAGACTTTAGTTGCTCGGTTGTTACCTACTCCATGTTCAGCCCCCTAAATTTGCCCTCAGCTTAATTATGTTTCTAATATTCCTTCTGCTACCCAAGGCCCAGTTGGGGACATGGTCAATGGCCACTTCACCCTTAATCTCACATGGATGGTGGCTCCTTCTTCCTCTGAAGCATGGCAAAAACTCTTCAGAGAAAACCAGAAGTACCACCTATTTTTGCCCAGCTCATTGGCCACTAGCATCTTTATTGATCAGTTAATCCCGACTGGGGAACAGTACCTTCAGTGTTCACATTCAGATTCCCAATCAAAACATCAGAACCACTCCCTACATATCCTCATTCTTTTTTGTTGTTATTGTTGTTTTTGGACAGGGTCTCACTGTGTAGAACTGGCTAGCTTTGAACTCCTGTCTCTGCCTCCTAAGTATTAGGATTAAAATCACATACAACTGTCTCTTGCCTTTTATATATTCTGAACACACTTTTAGATAATATGTTGTAAGTCACTCTATTTTCTTGAGAATAGATGCTGTTGATTTTAAAGTGCTTCATTATATGTTTTTCTTATTTGTTATGTGCTTTTATATCTATAGACAATATTTTGTATTATTTTTAAAACAGTCTGATATTCTATCACCTGGGATTAATATAGTGAGGAATTAGATAGTGATAAATATTAGTTTTTTTATTCATAATTATTCATCTAACCAGAAATATTTATTGAAGAATCTTTGTTTTCACTGATCTATATTTCTTTCTTAACAATAAATTAGATAGACTCATATATAAAGTTGTGTGTATTTTTTTACATAGATCTATTAGTCCATCCTTGTGACATTACATTATGGTAGTAATTATATCTTTATAAAAAGCTTAATAACAGGTAGAGAAATTTTCTTCTACTAAGAAAGTTGATTACTCTTGGCTCTTAGTTTCTTGCGCCACTTTATCAGTTTTCTAATAACTATGTCAATTTATTGACATAGTTCAATAAATAAACTAGTCAGGATACTTGGCTAAAATTATGCTCAGTCTCATAGATCAGATTAGGAGAACTGACATTTAGAAAAATTAACTCCTTCAATGTGTGAATATAGTATCTGCATGTCTTAAAGCAGGAAAGGGGAAGCCTGCTTCTTCTCTTCTCCACCTTTTTCTCCTTCTTTCTTCACACCCAATTTCTAAAAATACCTACCTCTTTAAAGTTGTCCCTTCAGTTTCCAACTAACTAATCATCAACAGGAAGAAACACAAGGCTGTTACAAGGGAGGCAATCGTCCGAGTGCCAATATCTACACTGAAAAACCTGGAGTTCTCCATGCATTTGAACAAGGTAGAAAAAAATGATTAAAAAAAAAAAAGACTTTGTGTAACCTGAAAATAAAGGAAGTAAGCATGTCACAGAATGAGACTGTTTTATTAAGCTTTAACTAAAACGAGAAATTGCGATTACTGTTTACAGCTAGTGTCGCCATCAAATTACTCACTTCTTAACCCCCCTCCAGCACCAATGGTGTAAATCCACCTGGTGTGTTCCTTTCCTAGAGACTGGCTCCTCCTCCCAGGGAGGAGACTAGAGAGACCTAGGGAGCCTCTGGCACTCTGAAGCCAGGCCACTGCCATCGGCATTACCTCTCCCTGGCTTGCTTTGTTTCTCTTCCTGTAACCTCGTCTTTTCCCTGAAGTCTGCTGCCTATCTTTTATTATTATTTTCAATCCCTCATTGACTTCTGCTTTCTACGTGATTTGTATTCTTCCTCTCTTCTTCTGGATTTTTTTAATGACCTTTAAAGACAGAGACTTGGTTTATTTTTATATCAATCCGTCTCCTTTTCTAATAAACGTATTTGAAACTAAAAATTTCTCTTGATATGGCTTCATCTGTGTAGCTCAAGTTTTCACAGTTAATCCTACTCTGAGGACTTTTATCTTTCAGCTCTTTTTTTCTGGCTTCTTGGGAGCATTGTCCCCAGTTACACTTCAGCAGCTTTGTTGTGGTATAGCACATGTGACCCTGCTTTCCCTCACCATTCTTCAGTGTCATAGAGCACTTTGGATCTATGGTTTGGTGTCTTTAATCCAGTTTTCAAAATTCTAAATTTCACCTTAAGCACTTTTCTGGCTCATTTTACTTCTACTCTCTTCTCTGGTAACTGTAACCATATAGGCGTTAGGTGCATCTCTTATCATGCCGTAGTTGTTCAGTCTATCTTCCATCTTTAAGTGGAATCTTTCTCTAAACTCTTTTCTGATTATTAATCCCCTCGTTTGCTGGGCCTACACTGTGGACAAACTCACCACTGAGTTTTCTATTGCAGATTATTCTGAATTCTGTGTTGAAATATCCTAAACATAGCAAAGCTCCTTGAAAGGATGCTTGTCTCACTCATTTCCTGGATCACCTGTGGGCTGCTTTCATCATGTGCTGTTTCCTTTTGGATTCTGATGTCATGTCATTTACTTCATATGCTTTGTAACCGAGTGCCAGATATTATGGACAAAACATTTTCTAATTTATTTTGGCAATTATTTTGGCAAATGCTTTGAGGCCTCAAACTGGAATCACCTCCAGTACTTCAAGCTAGTTTTATTTCTGAAAGTGCTGGCTTCCTTTCTAATTATTTTCTCTACTCTTAGAGTCAGCCCTGAGGGGGAACCATCCAAGGAACAGGGACTTTACCATGTCTTGTCTTTCTTGGTAAGCTCTTATCTACAATGTTTTGGGGAAAATAAAACCTATATTGAATGTATAGAATTTATAGAATATATAGAATATATATATATATAGAATGTATAGAATGTATAGAATTTCTTTCTTCTTAGACTCAACTAGTGCTGCTGCCCCACCCTTTTCCGAGATCACAGTTTAATCCACAGATCTTGGACAGTTAACTCAGTCTTGGTGAATGCTATGGCTTAATCTCTTTTTCTCTGATTTTGGCTTTTTGTCCTGGTAGCTCTGTTCACTGCCCATGACTCTGAATTACACCACAAAGTTTGGTTTAGGTTTTCTTTTTCATGGATCAGATTACTAGAGAGTTTCCTTTCTTTTATTTTAATATTTATTTATTTAATGTATCTGAGTACACTGTAGCCATCTTCAGAGACACCAGAAGAGGGCATCAGATTCCATTACAGATGGTTGTGAGCCACCATGTGGTTGCTAGGAATTGAACTCAGGGCCTCTGGAAGTGCAGTCAGTGCTCTTAACCACTGAGCCATCTTTCCAGCCCATTTCCTTTCTTCCTATGGGCCTAGAGACCAAAGAAAGACTTCCTTCAGCAGGATTTATGCATATTCTTGTATTATGGCAGGCCCAAAATTAAAAGGCCCTGTGTTCTTAATTATAATTTACCATTTTGCAAACTTTTTATTAAAGGGGACATACTTGAAATGTTTATCATACAGAAGTCAAGTTAAAGGTTAAACTTTTTATCATTTTTTATTGGATATTTTATTTACATTTCAGATGCCATCCCCTTTCCCCATTTCCCCTCCCTAGAAAACCCCTATCCCATACCCCCTTCTCCTTTTTACTTTTATACGATTTTTTTAATGGTAACCAATGGCTTTATAAATTTGGTAATGCTCAATATCAATCAGAAGTGTAACCTAATACCCAACCTAGATATATCAACTGTCTTTGACTGGCGGAGACATGTGAACATCTGCCTCCATATCTGGACCCCCTCTCTCTTTCTCTCTCATCACCTAGTTCCTCCTCTCCTTCTCCTCATCCTCCTCTCATTACTCCTCCCACCTTAGCTCCTCCTACATATCACCCTTCCTGTTAAAATAAAACTTTTCTCTCAAAATACAGTTAGTGCATAACTATACCAATTTATGTCAGTAAGGTGAAAGATAGACCTAATACTCAGTCCGTCATTTTGTTGACTAAGCAAAACCTCTGTCATCTCTCCTAAATAAAAGACTTAGTTATGAACCTGTTTTTTTTTTTTCTTGGCTTTAGAATGAATGTCAGCTGAAAACCATCCTGTCAAATCTTTTCTCTCAAAGTAAATAGCAAGGATTGGCTATGAGACTATAAGTTTTCAACCCCATCAGAAATCCAGAATGACTGAGTTAACTGAAATTATGGGAAACACAAAGCATAGCTTCTAAAACATAGCCAATTTATAGAGATCACTCAACACCTGAACACTACAGAACGTTGGAGCATCAAATCTTCAGCCTTCTGGCCCAGGATCATCTGACAGACTTAGTGATGCAAAATTATTAAGGGCTGATTACTCTGTCTACACAGATATAGTCAGTCGACTATTCTGCAAGTTGTGTCCTTTTCTGGACAGTGATTTGTCTGTAGATGGAAAGAGGCAATTCTTGCCTAGTGGCTGACTCACCATAATTGGAATAACTCCAAAGATGCTCAATTTCTTCTTAGAATCCAAGACAGGAAGCTGTCAGGAGCAGACAGGTCTCTAATCAAAATAAACATTAATACAGAAATGTTTGAAACGTCAGTTCTGTGGATTTCTGATGTTTTGAATACCAACTATTTATGTAAGGCAATCTGGACTGTTGTCTGTTAACTCCTCTCAGCTATTTCTAAATAAAATATAGAAAACACCCTAACAATAAACTCAAAGCCATGAATTTTCTATAGGCCCTTAACTCACAGGCTAACCATCTCAAATAAGTTAAAAAAGTTAAAGAAGGACTGGATCTAAGCCTTGTATTCCTAAATGTGTTATACTAGCGCAATGCCTATGATAGTAACAATATTCATCTCACTTTTATATTAATAAGAAGCTCGTACCAATGACAACCTTAAATTTAAAATCAAAGTAAATTTTGTACCATTTAAGAAAGTATAACTTCATCTTAATAACAATTATACATATTTCTGCCAGTAGGTTATGGCTATGCAATAAATCCTAGCTAATCCTCCCTGTTCCACCAAAACCACTACTTTTCCCTAGACAGACAGCCCAATATTAACCACCTCAGTCCCCAAGCCCAGGAAATAGGGGTGCCGACTCTTCATTAACTTCTTCAAGCTGATTATGGGTGTTGAGATATTAGAAGAGGGAATGGGGGAAGAGTAAATTGATAAGCCTCTGACACTGTGTCTTCACTGCACCCAGCTGGAATTCCAGGACATCAGAGGTTCGAGCAGGTCTGCTCAGCTTGCCTGATGAGTAGATACACCAAGGCTATGTATTCTGCAATATACAATTCTCAAAACAAATTTTAGTATCAAGATAATTGTTTGTTTGAATTCTGGAATCTAGTCTTCTGACTGCCTGCCTCTGTCATGTCTAATCCATATAATTCTGGGAGTTTCTATGAGGGTGTGCTCCCACCATCCTCCCATTTTTGCCTTCCTGCTCTCAAATTTCCCAACATCAGGGAATCCAAACTTTCGGACACCTAGGCCCTCCACTTCCACTGATGCCTAACCCCTTACCCTATTCTCCCCCTCCAATTACTATGAGGGTGTGCTCCCACCATCCGCTCATTCCTGCCTCCCTGCTCTTGCAATTCCCCAACACTAGGGAATCCAAACTTTCAGGTACCAAGGCTGTCCACTTCCACTGATGCCTGGCAAGGCCACCCTCAACTACCTATAAAGGTGGAGCCATGAGTCCCCCCGCCCCCTTTGTGTGCTTGGGCTGGAGATTTTAGAATGGCTACTCCAGCTTGTTTCTTAGGACCATTTGCTTGAAAAATTGTTTTCCAGCCTTTTACTCTAAGGTAGAGTCTGTCTTTGCACTGAGGTGGGTTTCCTGTATGCAGCAAAATGCTGGGTCCCATTTATGTATCCAGTCCATTAGCCTATGTCTTTTAATTGGGGAACTGAGTCCATTGATGTTAAGAGATATTAAGGAACAGTGATTGTTGTCTCCTGTTATTTTTGTTATTAGAGGTGAAGTTATCTTTGTGTGGCTATCTTCTTTTGGATTTGTTGGAAGAGGGTTACTTTCTTGTTCTTTCTAGGCTATAATTTCCCTCCTTGTATTGGAGCTTTCCTGCTAATATTCTTTGTAATGCTGGGTTTGTGGAAAGATATTGTGTAAATTTGGTTTTGTCATGGAATATCTTGATTTCTCCATCTATGGTAATTGAGAGGTTTGCTGGGTAAAGTAGCCTGGGCTGGCATTTATGTTCTCTTAGGGTCTGTATGACATCTGTCCAGCATCTTCTAGCTTTTATAGTATCTGGTGAGAAGTCTGGTGTAATTCTGATAGGTCTGCCTTTATATGTTACTTGGCCTTTCTCCCTTACTGCGTTTAATATTCTTTCTTTGTTTTGTGCACTTGGTGTTTTGATTATTATGTGATGGGAGGTATTTCTTTTCTGGTCTAGTCTATTTGGTGATCTATAGGCTTCTTGTATGTTTATGGGCATCTCGTTCTTTAGGTTAGGGAAGTTTTCTTCTATAATTTTGTTGAAAATATTTATTGGCCCTTTAATTTGGGAATCTTCACTCTCATCTATATCTATTATCCTTAGGTTTGGTCTCCTCACTGTGTCCTGGATTTCCTGGATATTTTGCTTGGCTTTTTGCATTTTGCATTTTCTTTGACAGTTGTGTTGATATTTTCTATGGTATCTTCTGCACCTGAGATTCTCTCTTCTATCTCTTGTATTCTGTTGGTGATGCTTGTGTCTATGACTCCTGATTTCTTTCCTAGGTTTTCTATCTCCAGGGTAGTCTCCCTTTGTGATTTCTTGATTGTTTCTACTTCCATGTTTATGTCCTGGATGGTTTTGTTCAATTCCTTCACCTGTTTGGTTGTATTCTCTTATAATTCTTTAAGAAATTTTTGTGTTTCCTCTTTAAGGGCTTCTACCTGTTTACCTATGTTCTCCTCAAATTCTTTGAGAGTGTTATTTATGTCCTTCTTAAAGTCCTCTATCATCATCATTAGAAGTGATTTTAAATCTGAATCTTGCTTTCCTGGTGATATGGGGAATTCAGTACTTTCTAGTGTGGGAGAACTAGGTTCTAATGATGCCAAGTACCCTGGGTTACTGATGCTTATGTTCTTGCACTTGCCTTTTGCCATCTGTATCTCCTTAGTGCTACCTGCCTTGTCCCTGACTGGAGCCTGTCTTTCCTATTATCTTGGTTGTATCAGAACTTTGTGGGGTGGGTAACTACTGGGGTAAGCACTGGGGCCCAAAATCTGCTCAGTGCTCAAGTGCAGACAGGATGCTGCCCATGTTAGAGTTCCTGGGAGCCCCGCTTCCTCTGGGTTCTGTGTGATTGGGGGCAGACCTGCTGTCTTGGATCTGCTCAGTTCCTGGGCCAAGGTTAAACTTCTTATAGAAAAAAAATTACTGAATAAAAACACATACTTCTACTAGTGGAAACTGAATGTTTTGAAATGCTTTTCCAAGATAAATAAAATAATTAATCTCTTCTTTTTCATTATGTTCTAGTAGTTTTATTGATGAGTAATAAGCCTTCAATGAGTCAGTGGCACAACATTACCTTCTCATATTGAGATGAGTGGATAACCACGGAAGCCATGTACTTAAAATAAAGCTCAGGGGGAGAGAGAGAACAAGAGAGAGAGAGAGAGAGAGAGAGAGAGAGAGAGAGAGAGAGAGAGTGTTACACAATGGTGGACATCCCAGGGTAGCTGTGGAACTGCCTGCAAACCTTACATGCTGACTCACTATGCATGGAGTGTTCAGTGGGTGTTGAATGAACCGGAAGGCCAGAAACCCAGACTAAAACCTATGGAAGTAATTATGACTTTTGAAAATTGAAGCAAGTCATTTTGTTTCCTTTCAAGATTGAAACATAACTAGAGTTGGTATGTGTAGAGAGAGAGGTGGGAGGTATTCCGCACTCCTAGTAGCATTGTTCCAAATGGCTTCCTTCTGACTAGCTATTCAGGTGTAACTATAGGCCTCTCTAAGTCTGCCCCAGTTCCCAAATAATGATACAGAGACTATATTTATTTACAAGCTTTTGGCCTTATAGCTAGGCATTGTTTCCCATTAGCTCACATAACTCAATTATTTCTTTTATACTAATCTAAGTTTTGCCACGTGGCTTGTTAGTTACCTCTCCTTACTTCCTGGACTGCTTTTTCCTCTGTGTTTGGCTGGCTAAATGTCTCAACTCTTATCCAGAGTTCAGTCTCTCTCCGGAAGTCCCACCTTACTTCTCTGCTTTTTGTTATAGGCCTTAGACTTTTTACTTTAACCAATCAGAATGTGATGGGGAAAACTATTTACAAAACAATAAAGCAGAAGATGTTTAACAATATCAATATCCAGGCTATAATTAGATCTCTGCTGGTTCAAAAATCAGCATTTGAATAATACAGTGCATAAAAACATCCTCTAATGTTCACATGTTAACTGTGAAAACAGTACTACTATGTCAAAACCATGAGTGAACTATGCAGGGCACAGAGGTTAAAACTATAAAATCTCAAGGGACTGACCCGAGGCTTCAGTACCATTTTAACTTGCTGGCAACAACACAGCTGGATCAGGTCCTCGATGGCGTTCACATCCTTGCTGAGATACTAGTACAGACCCCATTGGATTACAGGGCTCGGTGCCTATCTTATGTCCCTAAATTATTCAGGCTCTGTGGCCTCTATTGGATTATATCTTCCTTACTATGTTTTATTTCTCCAGCAAGATTGGTGCTCTGAAGATTCATCCTTTAACCAAGTTCCAAAATAGACTTTATGGATTCTGAAGGAACAAGATGTCCCCATCAAATCTCTCCCTTAGGGTTCAGGAAACTCTGCAGAAGAGGAGGAAAAGAGACTGTTACAATCAAGAGAAGAGGGCTGGAGAGATGGCTCAGCAGTTAAGAGCACTACTTGCTCTTCCAGAGGTCCTGAGTTCAAATTCCAGCAACCACATGGTGACTCACAACCCTCTGTAATGGGATCTGATGCCCTCTTCTGGTGTGTCTGAAGAGAACAATAGTGTCCTCATATACATACAATAAATATATCTTTTTTAAAATAATAAGAAGAAGAGTAAGAGGAAAGGAGGACTCTAAGGAACCAAGGCCTTCTAGACATAACAGGGGTGGCACACAGAAGAACATAGATTGCAGCAGCATCCAGAGGACCTGCACTGCTGAGTCCATAGCTGAATAGAAAAGTAGACACAATCCCCCATCCCTAACCCAGAAGTTATCTCCATTGATAGACACTTACAAATTAACTTTCTTCAAGAGTGTCTTACTACTCTTAAGGGTAGGCTGCATTCTAAGCAGTAGATGGCCAACAGGAAGCAAAGTCACCAGCATCTCTGCAGGGTCTTAATCTCTCGAGCATTTTTCTTTTCACATCTTACAAGTCGTTTGATATCTATCACGGCTTCCAGTTTTGTGGTTTTCATGGCATTCCTGTGTGTGTGAATGTGCATGTCCCTCATCTATGTGTATTTCTTGAGATTTATCTTTGGCACTTTTTCTTGTTTGCTTGTTTTGTCTTATTCTGATTTGTTTTTAACCTTATTGTTATTTTTTATTATTATTCCTTATATGCCAATTCTCTAATGATTGACAGAAAGGGTATGGAACGAGATATGAGGAGAAATGGGGATGAACTGGGAGGTTCTGGTAGGGAGAGGGAAAACCATAATCAGAATATATAGTATGAAAACATCTACTTTCAATAAAAGGAGAAAAAATAATCATGAGTTCAAGGGCTGGATAACTGGACTCCATAGTAAGACCTCCTTATCAAAACAAATGGACAAATTTGGGCAACAGAGGGATAAAGGAACATGACACAACATGGATATCATTCCAGCATCTCAGAAGAGAGAGGCAAGAGGTTCAGTATTTCAAGTTATAGCTATGTAATGGGTGCACAGTCACCCTGGTCTATAAGAGACCCTGTCTTTAAAAAGATGTATGCAGTTTTATACTGGAATAGTTAACATTTAGAATAAGGAAAACTTTTAAAGTACATCTCTTTTAGACAATGCAACAATTCAGGCATCTAGCCAGCTAGAATACCCTGTCACACCAAAAATCACCAAAGGCCTCTACATTCATAATCACCTTTGGAAGTTATTTGCTTCTTCTTATAATTTACTATAAATTTAAAATAATATTTTAATATTATGTTTAATGGCAATTTACTGGTCATTTGACTACCAGCAAGTACTGTGCTGGCTCAGCAGATCAAAAAGAAGTGCAGGAGTAGGGTTTTGCCCTCAAGTAAAGGCAAACATTGCAACATGCACAAAGCTGGGATCACGAGGCCTTGTAAGACACAGCATAGATCAAGTGCATAGACACTGAGCAAGAAGATATATCTGAAAACATCAAAGTGAAAAGATTTCTGCCACATTGCTAACGGAAAGGGTATAGACCTTTTTGTGTTTTTCCTAATCCAGCCTAGCAAAAAATAATAGATTACATGTATTGATTTCTGACTACTATACAGAACAGGCACCGTGTCGAATTCCTTAAATATCTTATTTAGTGTTCACAAAAACCCCAGAGGGTCAGCACTTTTAAAATTCCATTTTCTAGATAAAAGGGATTAAGAGATTGACTTGGGCTCTCACTGGTAGAAAAAAGGCAGAACACAGTCCTAGGCAGTGTTACCCAGAGAACCTCCAGCCCACACAGTACACTGCTCCCTGAGCATCTGGGCTGCCGCCTGTTTGGCCCAGATAGAAATTCATCTTGGATAAACTGAACACAACACTCTCTCCTGCTATGAGAACTCTTTTCAATGTATGAGCCTACTGTCTTTAGTTGAAAGCTTCATCAAAGCCCTCTGGGCTCCTTCAATTCAGCAGCAAGTTGGACCTTGGTACCTTCACCATTCTTACATGCAATCTTCACACATAATAAATGTCAATGCAGTTCTTGTGACATGTGAACACACACACACACTGGCATAGCAATAATTTGAATTTTCTAGTGAATCCATGAAGTTCAGGAAATAGGTCCTGCTACCCAGTTTATATTTCAGGGAAGAGAGATGAAAAACAAACACATGAAAGGCAAATAAACAGTTCACGGGTTATTCTACACACAAAAGTAAAAACGAAGCTCACCTCAGGATACTGTGGGTAATTTGTATGGTAGCTATAAAAAAAAAAAGAGATGCTATAGTTTGGATTGATTGGGTTTTGGTTTTTGGTTTTAAGAGTGACCTTCTGTGTGCAGCCCTGGCTGTCCTGGAACTCACTCTGTAGAGCAGGTTGTCCTCAAACTCAGAGATCTGCCTCTGCTTCCTGAGTGCTGGGATTAAAGACAAGCCTCCTGGCGACTCTATAGGGTTTTTTTTTCCTATTTATAAGTATTTATTTAACATGCATTCTGAATTAGGTACTTAAATGCAAATATGCAATTAAAACATTTTTAAAAGATTTTACAGATTTTTATTTGCCATAAAAAAGAATGTTGATTAAATTTTACCAAATAATTTCTGGTATATTCAAGATGAATACATTTTTATTCTTTTATTTATTTTTTATTTGTTTACATTTCAAATGTTGTCCCTCTCCCCAGTCTCCCCTCCATCCCCCATCCCATTCCCACTTCCTTTTGCTTCTAAGAGGGTGCTCCCCCACCCACCCACCAACTCCTGCCTCACCCCTCTAACATCCCCCTTCGCTGGGGCAACAAAACTCCACAGGACCAAGCACCTCCCCTCGCCACTGACGCCAGATAAGGCAATCCTCTGCTACATATGTAGTGGGAGCCATGGCCCCACCCATGTATACTCTTTGGTTGGTGATTTAATCACTGGGAGCTTTGAGGGGTCCAGTTAGTTGATATGATTTTTCTTCCTATGGGGTTGCAATCCCCTTCAGCTCCTTCAGTTCTTTCCCTAACTCTTCCATTCCTGGGCTCAGTCCAATGCTTGGCTGTGAGTATCTGTATCTGTCTTAGTCAGATGCTAGGCTCCTGTCTGCAAGCAGTTCTTGGCATCTACAATAGTGTCGGGGTTTGGTATCTGCAGATGGGATGGATCCCAAGGTGGGGCAGTCTCTGGATGGCCTTTCCTTCAGTCTCTGCTCCATTTTTTGGCCCTGCATTTCTTTTAAACAGGAACAATTCTGGGTTAAAAATTTGAGATGAGTGGGTGGCCCCATCCCTCAATTGAGGGCCATGCCTATCTACTAGATGTGGTCTCTTAAGGTTCTATCTCCCCTCTGTTGGGTATTTTGACTAATGTCGTCTTTATTGGGTTCTGGAAGCCTCTTGCATCCCTGGTGTCTGGGACTTTCTAGTGGTTCCCCACAGTGCCCCACCCAACTGCTACATATTTCTATTCTTTCTCCTGGCGTTCTGGACTTTTCTCCTATCTCCTCCTATACTTGATCCTGCCCCCTCCTTTCCCTCACACTCCTTTCTCTGTAAAATGAGCCACTGAGATGGCTCAGAGGACAAAAGAGCCAAGGCTGAGGGCCTGACCCATGATGGAGTGAACTGAATCCTGTAAGTCAATCTCTGACTTCCACTTGTATGCTTTGTCACAGATGCATACAGATGTCACAGTGTATTAATTTATATATTATATTACTACCACTGGCCTGGGGCATGCCATGATGTATATAGAAAGGTCAAGGGGACCTTTGAGTTCTGGTTTATCCTTTACCCTAGGTTACAGACATCAAACTCAAGAATTAAAAAATGAAGATCAAATTAAATGATCACATTCAAAAGTTGGTAGGCTTTCAAGGCAAGAGCTTTTAACCATTGAACCATCTCCCTGACTGGTAAACTAGTTTCAAACTCATAAATCTTATAAATTAATGTATAACTAAGAAGCCACTCTCTACATTCATGTTGGGATTTTATTATTGCTTGTTTGTGTGTGTGTGTGTGTGTGTGTGTGTGTTTGTACGTTTGCTTGCTTGCCTATTTGTTTAAAGTAGTGTCTCGTGTAGCCCAGGCTAGCCTTGAATTTAATACATGGTTAAAGATGAGCTTGAACTTCTGATCCTCCTCCCTCCAACTGCAGAGCACTAGGGTTACAGTTACACCCCTGCACTGAGTTCATGCAGTTCTGGGGACTGAGCCTGCAGTTCGTGTGTGCTAGACAAGCAGTCTACCAATCAAGCTACAGCAGCCCTAGCCCTCATACTCTTAATTTTAGCATTATTAGGGAAACTATCTTTAATTAGCTTATGGGTACAACGCTGTTAGGAGACTGTTTCCTGAGTTCAGCCATCTTAGGAACAAATTGCGCCTGGTTGGCAGGACCAAAGCTGAGTTCATGTTCCCAGATTCCGGAAGTCAACTCCTGTCCTGCTTCCTTGGATGTTTCCGGTTTGTCTGTTAACCAGTAAAGGATGTAAAGAGGGAAGACGTTGTCATTCCGTTATCTAAACTAAGGCACACAAGTCGTAAAATGTGTCTCCTGTCTTGACTTAATTGACTACGCGCTGCTTGCCCACCCCTTTGTTCCCTTATCATTCCAGATTCCAGGCAAAGTCCGGGAAGGGGCCTGACTGTAAAACCTGACTCAAGGACCCTGAAACCAGGTGACCTGGATAACCAACGTTAACTTCTTTGTTTAACCCCTTGTGTCAAAATATACAACAGCCTACTCTGATCCCCCTTGCTGTGTTTTCATCCTGTATAAAAGTGTCATACAATCTCCATTCTGGGATGTGGTTCTGATCCTGAAGTGTCTGAGTCCCTAAGAACTCAGAAAATAAAGCTTTCGTTTTTAAGCTTCTGTTTCTGAAATGAGTTTTCTCCACCTGGAACCCAACAATGCTAAAATGCAAGCTATAGTCATAGAAATTCAAATGTGCATCTTGGATTCAATGAAAAGCAGTATCAGGAGATGTGGGGATTTGTCTGGAGTTAGACTACTTGTACATTTCCAGGATAAATGATCAGGCTCTAACTCCTGGATGATTTTGCATGCCATGTGATAATTCACAATTAAATAGTCAATACTTAATTTAAACTGTTAATAGCCAAATACTGGATAACAATGAAGTGTGTTTTTTTTAATATCTCCAAGATTAATAAGCATATAAGATTGGCTTGCATTGCAAAAGTGGTGCATAACAGAAATTTGACATTTAATAAATGAGATTTTCAGTTTTAGAGTTCTGGAAACTGAATCTACCTTTGGAAAATGAGCCATTCCTTCTCTACTGCTGGAATTGGAAATAAGATATCACTAAGTCAAGGGTCCTCATTTCTGAAGATGGTCATGAAATCCAACAACAAGATAGCATGACTATTCATTGAGGGAAACTAGATGTCATGGGCCATCTTTGCTCTGGAGTCTGAGACTCCCTCAGATCTGTACACTTCTCTGCCCAGGCAGTTCCTCTGCTTTCTATCTTTCAGGGGTATTTATTCCTCCCAGAGTTAATAGTCAAGCAGAACCAGAGCCTTCTGTTCATAGGCCCTGGGTTTCCCACACCAGTTCAGCCTGTCAGACTCCAGAGCATCACATCTGTACTAGAGTAGACACAATCTCTCAACATTGCCTGGGGAGAGACCACCTCTCACACATGCCTTAAGTAATGCCACAGAAAATAAGGGGAGGAGGGATGAAGAGTGGGGGCAAAGAGAAGATGGATTGCTCATGAACCTTAACCCTGGTAACAGATCATTGGCCCCGTTGGGTTCTGGGAAGGATTTTAGACTGTTAAAAAAAGAGAATCACCATAAATGAGTTTACATAGCAGCTTGGTTTCTTCCAGAGTTCATGGGCAGAATTATCTACATTGGAGTTACTATGAAATCAGACCATCAACTCTAACATCCATCCTCTGTCCTCTATAACCATGGCTCGTGTCCACTCACTTAAACACAAAGAATTTGGCAAGTCCATGAAAATATTGAAGGAATTAAAGAAAGTGAACGAATGTTTGACCTTCAGCACAGGCAGAGGAGACATTTTTGAGAGAGTCTTCACACATTTCTGCCGTTCCCCTTTTGTCTCCCAGACTCTGTTAGGTTGTTCCGGCAGCATGGCCCAGCTTCCAGGCTCCCACTCAACTTGATCCCTTTTTGAATAGGGTCAGATAGTTTCACAGGACAGGGGGAGTGCCACCAAGGGGCCCAGCTGGTCGCTGACTTCTGGCTCTCCTTTCTTAAAGCACTATCAAAGGTGTTAAAAAGAAATCCCATCACACTGAAACATCAGAATGAGGCCTTGCAGGATCAACATCACTGACTATAGTGAAATTAAAAAGGAATTTTAGGGAAGATGCAAGGAAGACAAAAAAATGAGGTCACTAGCAGCAGACTGGTTTCTGTCTCTCACACTTTCAAATGTTCTATCTAGCATGGGAAGATGCTGGGTTACTAAATTTACTGGAGTACAAAGAATGCTCTTCAATGTACTGTCACACTGCATGCATTAATTAAACGTTTATCAAATGCCTGTGGTAGGTCAGGTACTGAACTATTTTTCAGATATTATTTTCTTGTATAATTCAATCTGTCAACAGTTTTGTAAAATGCTATCATTCTTACATAAAACAACAAGACAGAGAGATTTGTATGAAACAAGGACCTGGAAATTTCAGATCATGATTCACTGTGCTCTTAAAAAGCAGGTACGTATAAGTGTTTTGTATTTATGGAAGAAAGAAAAGGCAAAGTAATCAAATCTGAATTGTGAACCCTGTATCTTGAAACAAAAATTCAAATGTATAATTTTACTGGTAATTTTTTTAGGAAATCCCATTAGAGTTACCACATGTTAATGAGAGTAGAGCCTTCTTCAGGTTCTTTGTCTCCTTAATAAAAGAATTAAAGAACAAATTCAAATGGCAGTTTAAGGACAATTTTTATTATGGTTTAGTAAGCACCAGGGACAAGTCATAAATCTTGGAAGCTGCTCACAGGGGTAAAAGAGATAAGAGAAAAAGCCATGCCACCATTTGAGATAAACTGACATGGGGGTCAGTGACATGACAGATAAGCAACTACATGTGGGAAAACTTTAGAGAAAGAGGAAAGCCCACTTCGTGGGAAAAAGAGAGAGAGAGAGGGAACAAGCGGGGTGGTCTCACTGTTCTCAATAATTCGGTAATGCAGGAAGGCACACATAGCTGCCTGGCTACATCTGTGTGAGTGAGAGATTATATTAGGACCTGGAATTCTGGGAAGGAAAAGTACATCATCTCATCCAAGGGACAATTATTCCTCCTTGCAAGGGGTGGTCCCTTAGCCAGATTATTAACCCAGTCTAACTGGAATGTTAGGTTTCTCCTCAGGCCAAAGATTCCATCCTCTTGACCCAAAAGCAATACAATTGTTTTCCCTTAATAGGCCTTTATTGCTGCTATAACGTTAGACTTTTCTAAACATAATTCACACTAACTAGGCTTTACTTGGGTTTTCTCCAAAGTCCAAAACTACAGAATACTACTCAAGCCTATAAGGACTGCCAACTAGCCTGTGTTGTTGGCCATATGAGATACTTAATACCTTTTGAGATTTTTCACTCTATTTTTCTATCATTGAAATAAGGGGGAAAAACACATAGCAGATGAGAGATCAAAATGTCACTCATAGGATGGATATGCCCTACATGTGTGGCAACCATAGTCTTTCTAATACCTTATCTCAAAATTGAATCCCCAAACTTCAGCCCTGTCCCACACCTTCCTGGAGGCACAGAATTTATCCTATTCCTGGAGGAAAATGTGCACAGACAGGTAGGAGGATTCTGGGGTGTGGAGAGTACAAAAAATAAGAGGTATAGGGGCCCAGCTCCCAGGCCCAAACTCCACAACAAAGGAAGGTTTCACCTCCTCTGAGGAGATAGAGATTACTGATATTGATTCTTGTCCTGTCTTTTGGAAACACAAAATCTAGAAAGGAGATATCACCATGATATTATCTCTTTCTGAATATCTCTCTCTCTCTCTCTCTCTCTCTCTCTCTCTCTCTCTCTCTCTGCATTTAGTGTCAGGCACTTCACTACCTCATCATCTTATTACCAGCAATCAGTAGGAAAAGTAGGAAATAAGAAATGAAAAGACATAGCCCTACTGTGGGTAAAACCAAGGTTTTAAAAAGGAAACCTCTCCCAGCCACTCATATTATGTGTGTAAAATAAGCAAACATGTGGATGTAAATAATGTACCGAGACAAACAACAACTCTCAACGATGAGTCGGGATTAACTACATTAATAGCCTGTGGTTCTACTGACACCTCAGAAGCCACGGCTGGCTGACTCACTATCTTACCTATGTGACTCAGTATGTGGAGAGGTTACTTGTGAAGGTAGGAAGGAGCAGACCCCAAGAAGGACGAGGGAAGGTAACAGATGCTGTGTCTGATACTAACAGTGGGCCTGAAAGAACACAGAAGAAAAGACAAAATTAAAAACAACTTAACTACTTATTCACGGCTAGAGTGAGTGCGTAAGCTGGAGGAGCCTTAGTCAGCTCCCTGAGGTTGGCTAAGATTCAGGTCTAAGGGTTAACTTGGGGAGATTTGAAATCACGGCTGCTAAGTTCTGTTTCTGCAGGCTATCTGTACTTTTTTGATAAAACATTGGTCCTAGAAGTTATTTTGTTTCTCAGTGTCTTAGTTTGGGTTTTATTGTTGTGGAGTGACACCATGACCAAGGCAACTCTCATGAAGGCAAACATTTAATTGAGGCTGGCTTACAGTTTTAGAGGTTTAGACCATTACCACCCGGGTGGGAAATCTGGCATTTTCAGGCAGATCACTTAGTTCTAGAGGAGCCAAGAGTTCTACATCTGTATCTGAAGGCAGCAGAAGAAGACGCTTCTGCAAGCAGCCAGGAGGAGACTATCTTCCCCACCGGGTATAGCTTCAGCTTATATATTAGTCCTCAAAGCCCACCCCTACACTTCCTCCAAGAAGGCCACACTTAGTCCAACAAGGTCACACTTCCTAATAATGCCATTCCCTATGGGCTAAGAATTCAAGCACATGAATCTATGGGGCCATACCTACTCTAACCACCACACTCATTTATTAGCTACTTAGCAATGAAATCAGGATATGGAATTTTCCAGCAATGACTGACTCCTATATGGTTATTACAGAAACAACCTATTCTCAACTAACCACCAAAGACACCTATATGACCCTCCAGCAGGCATCCAGTTGCTTTCCATCAGAGGCTTGCAAGGAACTCCTGGGGTTTTGCCACTTCTCTTGCCTCAGGTTTTTGCTAGATGTGAGGCATAATACACTGTATAAATATGTATTGACAGTCTAAAGGTTCGTAGCTTGCCTAGCAGAGTGAAGAACACACCAAACAGAGCTCTCACTTCAAAGTCCCTTCTACATAGAAGCCTCAGTCATACCAGCAACTGTCCAAATCTTAGCCACTCAGAATGATTCTTCCAACTGACACCATCTCTGAGCCACTAATTTCCATAGGGCTGTCCCTACCTGGAGTCCCCAGATTAATTGTCTTCACTCTCAACACTTCACATAGTCTAAAGACTTGAACCAAAACTTCTAAAGGGTACAAACTCATCAGAGCAAACACTCGTAAATGAGCTGTGGATCTCAAGAGACCCTTGCCTGCCCTTCTCTGACTGCTAAATTTTACTGTAGTTCTTTGGATAATTTAGGAGGCAGGACTGGAAAGGTCTACGAACTACTCTGAAGTCACGTTAATCTGCACAGCACGCAAAGCTTCCGTAGTGTTTTCCATGTTCAAGCTCCTTTGTATTACTAGGTTGTAAGTAGTCACCTCACTTTCACAATAATTACAACAAGCATGCACAGCTATTTCACTTTTACTCCAAATTTATAACAACAAAGAGTGCAATTTCCAGGCGTAGCAGTCTTTTGTGTATGGGGGCGGGAGACAATGCATGAATATGCACGTGTACATGCACTCCTCTAGTGCACTCAGTTTTATGTCCATAACAGAGAGACTCACTGAGCCTATGGGTCAACATTCTTTTGGCCAAGAGGGAAGCCAGTGAGCCCCAATCATCCTCCTGTCTTGTCTTCTGTTTTCCGAGTCACCCTGCTCAGTGCTAAAGTAAACACCATGGATGGTCATGCCAAGCTTTTTGAGGATATGCTGAACTTGGGTGTTTGTGCTTGAATAGCAAGTACCTTACCTAGTAAGCCATCTTCCCAGCCCCTATTCCTAGCCGTATGCTTTTTATAAATTGCTATCAAAATGGCTGTGGTGGTTTGAATACATTTGGCCCCCACTTTGTATGTTTGGTCCATACAAAGTGGCACTATTAGGAGGTGTGGTCTTATTGTAAGGAGGAATGGCCTTGGTAGAGAAAGCTCATCACTGTGGAGGTAGGCCTTGGTCTTAAATGCTTAAGCTATCTCCAATGTGAAACAAATCTATCTGGTTTCCTCCTGGCCGCCTTCAGCTCAAGATGTAGAACTCTTGGCTCCTCCAGCACCATGCGGCCTACAAGCTGCATGCTTCCTGCCATGATGAAATAGATTGAACCTCTGAAACTGTAAGCGAGCCCCCATAAAATGTGAGACTTTATAAGAGTTTCCTTGGTTCTGGTGTCTCATCCCAACAATAGAAGTCCTAACTAGGCAAAACATGAAGTACAATGACAGCTTATTCATTTTAAAATATAAAATGACCAAGTTTCAGCCAGCTTGCAGTGATTTCACTACATATCATGAAGGAGACACCTGGAAACTTCACTAGAATGAGTAGAAACTGTTATACCAGTTACAGCACAGAACCATGAGTGTCAATGCCCAAATTATTGAAATATATGCTTAATAATAGACAGCCTTGTTGATCTACATTTCTGTCATTTGATACTAAAAATACTTCAAGACCATCAGTAAAACAATTCAAATTTCCAAAAGGAGATGGAATCCTACCCCCCCCCCAAAAAAAATTCTCAATCTTAGAATTAGGCATCTGCAATTTTTTTTTTTTTTTTTGCATTTTAGTTGGCTTTTTCATACTGGAAATATCTGCAGTGGCAGTATATATTTTCAAGGAGGGAGATTTTAATAAATATTTAAAACAGTGAATAAATACTTCCTTCTCTTGGATCTCAGTTGTAAAATCCTAGGTTGAAAATTAAGGGAGATGGGGAAAGAAAGAAGCTTCATTTTATTATTGCCTTTGGGTGCTACTTATTTTGTATGTAATCAGAGTAAGGAGAAAGAATACATCTAGAAAGTTAAATAGCTCTTTGCAATCTAAATCCATACAGGAGCAGGAATGCAGGTAGCTTTAAACAAAAAAAAAGAAAGAAAGAAAATTATTCTAGTATCAAGCTATTGAAGAAAAATACTACAGAAACAGAATGTGATGCTAGTTCATGGTTCCTAGGTAAGAGGCAAGGTATGAATTTAAAAATCAGATGTATTAGACATTTTAAAGTTAATCCTTATGAGCCTTATCAATATCTGCCTGTGCATTAGTGCTTACCATGGTAGGGATAAAATAGAATAGAAAATAACAAGCCCAGGACAGAGAGGGTATGCCTAGAAGAATAAAAACGAGGGTCTGGTGACAAACACTTGTGAAGTACACAGAGACACTGGTGTCAATTCCTTTGGAAATAAAATGCTATAATAATAGGTATCTTTCAGAGTGGGAACTATCAAGAAAAGAAAACACCACAATGTTTCACATAATGATCTTTCAAATTTTAGGGTATGAAAGAAGCTAGCTCCCTGGATTTTGTAGTCCGACACACCATCAAACATGATACATGAAACCCCATCCGTTTCTCTAAAAGATTAAGACTATCATACATTAACATGTTCACATAACGAGGTCCACATTATTTATAATTAAGAACTGGAAGGAATGCAGGTAGCTTTAAACAAAGAAAGGAAATTGTTCTAACATCAAACTATTGAAGAAGAACACTACAGAAACAGAAGATAGTGCTAGATCTATTTTATGGTTTCTGGATTTGCTTACAGTCTCCTGTGTGATTCCTACTTGTTCTGTGACTATCTTCCTTTTTTATGTACAGTGCAATCAAGAAATGAGTCAGAAAGGTGACACGGTGCTGTATTCATCAAATAATGTTTTTCAAAAAAAAAAAAAAAAAAAGCCTGCTAAATGATTAAAAACCAGGGAAACCAAGTGTTTGGCTAGATGGCTGCACTGTGCTTCCTCACCAGCTCCACTGTGGGAGAGGTGAGTGATTAAGCAAAACACAGCGCTTTCTCATTCTCGCCCCCTTTCCAGCCATTTATTTTTATGACTACATCAATCCTGCACATCAGAACCCAGAGAGCACTGCAAGAGGAGTGTCAATCATAAGATAAAGCAAGCAGAGGTGTAAAGGTAATATTTGAAAAGGGAAACCAAGAGATGAAGTTGAGCATTACAGAAACCAGGCAACCTCATATAATATATTACCAGGGAAAACCAAGCATAACAGAAGAATGGGAGAAAGGTGGCAGGGGACAGAGATGACATAAAATACTCACATGCCCCGGAGTTCCGGAGCTGAATGGTGAGCCATGTCCTTAGATAAGGTAGGGAGAGCTCCGTTTAAATTTTGAGTTCATAATACAAGATGACATATAAAGAGATAAGTACTTGAGTTCCTAAACAGAGGACAAACAAATTCCCCTGCAACCCTACAGGGGCAGGGAGAATACACTGATTGCCCTTGTTTCTCTAGAGGCCTTAATGTGCTGCGTGGGGAAGTATAGTACATACCTTAGCCACCTCCAGAGTCTGTGTCATTAACCTCAGGGCTGTTACCATCATTACTGGCTCTGCCTTTTACCTACGCCATATCTGTTTCCAGACACATAATTACCATCATCTCCCTCGTCTCCATTCACCTCTTCTGCCACTTAACTGCTTCTGGCCTTTGGGGAAGCAATTAATGAATCCCTGTGCTGAAATCGCTAAATGACATTGGAGGAACTGAGAAAAGGTATTCCTTTTATAGGGCCAGCAATGTGTGTCCAACCACACCCATAGAAACTGACCTAGGAAAAACTCAATGGATTCTTTGACAACTATTCACAGGTAGGTTCATTCATTCATTCATTCATTCGCTAATTCATCTATTCACTGAATCATTGGATAAGGCCTTTTAAGTACCACATAAACAACTTTGCTTCACTGTGACTAAATACCTGGCCTATACAATTTAAGGGAGAAATGACTTATCTGGACGAATGGTTTCAGAGATTTAAACGCAAACGGTCATCTGGGTCCATTGACTTGAAACTGTGGTCAAGCAGAAGAGCATGGCGATGCATGGTGGACGTGGCTGCTCACCTCATGCAGTAAAAGAACTGAAAGGCAAACAGATGACGAGACCTCATATCAGATTATGCCTCTAATCAGCCCCTGGCTTCCACAGTTTCTACCACCTCCTAATAATCCATTTGATTATAAATCTATTGACAGACCCTATAGAGATGGCTCAGCAGCAAAGAGCACTGGCTACCTTTACATAGGTTCCAGATTGGACTCCCAGCAGCCACAAGGTGTCTTACAACTTTCTGTAACTCCAGTTCCAGCAGAGCCAATATCCTCTCCTGGCCTCCACGGCTATCATATGCACATGGTATACATGAACTCTGAAAACACGTTCACATAAAAATGAATGATTTTAGATAATAACAAAATCAACTGTTCATGGTTTAATCCATTGACAAAGTCAGAGTCCTTATAATTCTATCATGTTCCATTATTCTGTCACAAGGCAGTGAAGCCTTTAACACATGAGTCTTTTTGTTGGGACAGCACTTCATATCCAAATCACTACAAGGCATGGTTGAGTTGAACATGTCTATTAGGGAGTTCACTGATTAATTGCTGATGGGACTGCCCAGCAATGGCAATCTAATATGTGAATCGGTGACAGGTAGAAAGACAAGGAGAGGATCTGATCGGGAAGGAAAGGAAAGCATCGTGGAGGGATAAAGATGTGTACAAGTTTGCTGGGGCAGTAAATGGTACAGCCTTCCAGAAACAGTCCACACAATTTTAGTAGCAGTGAGGAAGTAAACTAGCATTGCCAACTGTGTATGTGTGTCTGTACACGCATCTGTAGTTGAGACTGTACTGGTGGCACAACGTGTGCAAAGCAAATGGGCTACCACTGAGCAGTCCCCATTCTCAAACATGACATGAAGGGCAGTCACTCTTCTAACTCTTCACTGCATGTGTTCACCATACTGTTTCAGCTTCTGGACTCATACAGTTTCAATAGTACTGTCAGTGACATTTGTTTCCCTGTGTGTCACTCTGCCCAGATTGTTTTACTTGTGTTGCTGGGTTCTAGCCCTTCCCTCTATGGACTGTGGACCAATCTGCTGCCTTACAAACATTACATCTCTGCTTGCCCCGCCTTCCCTGCAATTAGTCAATGTGGTACATCTGATTTTTCTCCAGTCTCTACTTTTCAAAGCTAAAATTAAAAAAAAAAAAATAGTAGAAGATGATTTCACCTTCATAGCATTCATCAATACTTGGTTTAAATAAACATCAGATTTAAGCTCCTTGATTAATATTTGAATTCTCTAGGGTTAGCTACTCTGACCATTTGAAAGAATTTCCTGGTGGAAGGACTGAGTTCTTGTAAATCTGGCCACATAGTTTCATAGGCAAAATAAAAGACCCAATAAATTTTTCTACTTGTAACCATTATGACCATGTAATAGATTACTATAGGTGTACCATGAACTCTCCCAGTAATGCCCAGTGGCTAATAAAAGCCTTTAACTATCCCACTCCCTCATATATGAAAAAGGTTAGTTGGGGTGAATGTATTTTATACAGACAGTCGTGACTCTGTCATAATAAAGTTATAATCGTTATACCCAAATGCATTGGTGTCTGGGAATAAATATTATTTATTATTAGAAACTCCTCTCTAGAGGTCATCTTGTGCCATCTGCCTGGCCATGTTCAGTGAGCAGTCCTGCATATGAGGAAACAGACTGCTGGTTTGTCTGCCTGCTGAGGTCCTCCTTATTCAAAAACATTCCATCTATTTGCTGCATGGAGTGAGGGTGCCTACTCTCTATCTGGGTCATACTGAATGAGAGAAAGAAAGACAAAACTGGAAACTGAGGGAGTCGTCGCAGCCAAAGTTTCAAACTCTTGACCATTTTCTTCTTCCATTTGGAGGAAGGAAAGTGAAATGTCAAAGAAGAGAGGGGAAAAGGTCACCCTTCCTCTGAGCTCTTGAATTTCCAAATCTATAAAATAGGTGCAGTTATCATCTCCTTTACACACTTACGAGGCAGGCAGTCATGTCTATGTACATGGCAGGCAATGGGACAGCCTTGAATCCCAACTGTTCTGGCTCCAAACACCATTCCTGGGAAAACCAGCCTCGTATTGTGCACTTTTGCGCAGAAGTCCTCCCATTAACCTCAAGCTGATTTATGCTGAACTGCTTGTGTGTCCCTGGCATGAACTCTAAGAAAGGAAGTCAGATGGCTTCCCGTTTTCCACTGACTTACCAACTTCACCAAATTAACATAGACAGGACTTCCTGGGATGACCATTCAGTGCCTAACAAGCCCCAAATCTTGCTTCCTTAGGTAACACCAGTATGTGTCAACCACAGCTAGACATGTTTGTATGAAACTGACTAGATTAATATCTCAAAAAATATTCAGAATCCATGAATTTTTTTCGAATGTTGTTAAAAATTGGATACCTTCCCAAGGTTCTACCATTAACATAGCTCATTTTAACTTAAGAGTTAGAACTAATCCTGCTTCCAAAATCTTTCCAAAATTCTGCTTCAAACATCTTTACTAAAGAAAGTATCTAGGTAAAGCTGTGACAGTAGAGATCAAACGTACAACCTCTAAAACCAGGATACAAAGATGTGAAGTCTTTGACTGCCTGTTTTTTAGCTGTATCACCATAGGGGAGGACCCTAACTTCTCTGAACTTCACATAAATAGGTATTATTTGTAACCATGTGGTATGGTTGATCTTGTCAACCTGACAGGATGTAGAATCACCTAGGACACAAACCTTTAGTTATGTCTGGAAGTTTCTTGATTGGGATGATAAAAGTGGGAAGGACCACCGTAAATGTGGATGGGGACTATCTCTTGGGCTACAGCTCTGTATTGGATAAAAAGCAGAAAACAAGCTAAGCTTGTTAAGCTAAGTGCCGTGTTTCTATCTCTCTACTTTCTGAGTGCAGATGCAATCTGACCAACTGCCTCATGCTTCTCACCAAGGCCATGCCTTCCTCACCATGGTGACCTGACCCTCAAACTCAGAGCCAAATAATCTCACTGCAAGCCTCCTTTATCCGGTATTATTTTTGTGGGAGAGAAACAAGTAACACATACACTGTGTCTCAGACATTAAGTGAGACTTGGCTGTTTTTAGCCTGAATGGAACAGTTGCTAAAAGCAATCACCCTAATTTAAGAATCCCTAAAATGTATATTATCTATAAACCTCCTCCTCTGAATGTATACAAAATTAGACAATTAATGAAGATGATATATTATAACTCAGAGACACCTAATTAAACATTCATTGTTTCCAGCTTTTAGTTAGTATGCTGAGCCCATAGTTTGTTTGCTTTGGTCTCAGATGCTTGTATTGGCCCTAGAAATCTTCACAGGGCCTAAGCACTGCTCCTGTGGAAGCTGATGGATAGAATGGCCTTGGCCAAGGTAAATATGACCATGCTGGCCCTAATCATTCTGGCCTCAATCCCCATCCCAGTGTAGCTTGTTTCCTAGAGAACATTTTCTTTTCCCAGCAAGAGTTTGGAAAGATAGCTAGCCATTTTAGAAAGAGCCAAGCAGCAATTCAGAGACAGAGTTATGCAAAACCCAGGGTACTGTCAGTGAGCCAAAATTCTTACTTTTGGCTAAGTTCAGAGTTTATACCAAAACCTATGCCAGGATGGACCCTGCAATTTGGCTCAAATGGGAGAAATAGTGACTTAGTAGCAGGTTGTAAATGACATTAATTTTTTTAATCCCCTTAAATAGAAAGGATTGCTTCACAAGAGACATACAGGTGTCTGGTAGCACATTGTTTTGATTCTAAGATGTTCAGGCTTGTATGTTCAAAGAATAAAAATTTTGCCTCAATGCATCATATGGACAAAATATTATTTAATATTCTAAAATATTTCTATTTCCAAGATCGCTTTTACCCTCAGAGGCAATAGTTCTCAAAGTGCGACAGATGGGGAACCTTGAGGGCAGAGATGTTTCCAAATAATACTAGAATATCAATGGCATTTGTGACTTGCATTTTGAAAATGCATTGCTAATACAATGGTGGATTAAGCTGGTGGTCCCTCAGAACATACCAAGGCTGTAAAATCAGAAAGGACCAATAATGAATGTATTCTGTACCAACACCCAAGTACAGAGAGAAAAAAATCACTCAAAAAATATGCTTGATGAAGCAGTAAAAAAAAAAATTGTATTAAATCTCAATGTTTTCAATTACACATGATGTGGAAGCACAGATAAGCATTGCTGGTTTCCAAAGCCTGATGGTTGGCTAGCAAAATTTTTGAGTTACAGGCTAAACTAGCACCCTTTCTGGGGAAATTCTATTTATATCCATAGCATATAAATGGCAACAAATTATGGTATTCACAGTTGAGGCATTTGGTAATCCTTTTTTTTTTTTTTTTCAAAAAGGAGACATGGAAAGCCTGCTGTTTGAAATTAAAAAGCAAACTTGATAAGTTTCAAGCTTTTAAGTTAAAAATTACAGTTTTGGAAGATTTGCATCTGCCATATATTTCCCAATCCTAAAGGGCTTTCCTAGTGAAACGGAAGGCAATTCAAATGAACATGATGCATCTTCATTTGTGTGTGTGTGTGTGTGTGTGTGTGTGTGTGTGTGTGTGTGTGTTTTCAAGAAAGAGGAGGGGCTACACTGACACAGGCAGAGCAAGAAAAAGAGTATCTATTCACTATAACTCTGCCTTATTCTCTTGAGACAAGGTATCTTGTTGTTCTGAAAGTTCCTTGTTTAGGTTAGGCTGGCTGAATGTCAAGCTCTCAGGATCCACCTGTCTCTGTTCTCCTAACTTGAGAACATGAATGGCCATGTTTGGCTTTTTTTTTTCTGCATGTGTGCTGGAAAATCAATGCTTGCACAGGAAGCCTTCTTATCTACCAAGCCATCTACCCAGCCCAGTGACATTTTCTTACTGTATAATAAAATGAATCGATATTTAGAAGACATACATAATTGAATTAACTACATTTCCCATGACCAATGCTGGTTATCATACATCCATTCAGGACCAAAAAGGAGCCAGAGAATTTTAGTGTAATAAGAATATGAAATTCATTGACCTGACCTAAGGTTACACATTTTAGGTATATAACTTCTTGGTGTACACCAGGATCCATATGGTGAACAACTTCTATAAAATTGCCAGTTGTCAAGTTCTGGTGGAATAAGCAAAAATAATGGTGTCCATTCTCTAAAATAACCTACAAAACTATACTTTCTTCCTGCATTTCAACCAAAACTACATTTCACAAATGGAGAAACATAAATAAGAATGTAAGTATGTTCTGTTAATCTAGGCATTTAATTTAATTAATTTGTTTTGGTTTTGTGGGTAAGAAGATGTTTAGTCCTAAATACTTACATTGTAGGCTTGCTCCAACTCACAGAAATCCTCCTGCCTCTGCCTCCCGAGTGTATTCTACTGTGCCTACCCTAATCTAGGAGTTTCAGACATTTACATGTATATAAAACAATGTGCCACTCTTTTATATATTATTTCTGTAGAAGGTAGAATTAGGGTTAGGGAGGTAGGATGTTTGCCTAGAATTCCAAAAGCCCTGGGTTTGGTTTCCAGTACCACATAAACTAAATGCTACCAGTATAACCAGTGTTAGCACTTGGTAGGTGCTGGCAGGAAGATTAGAAGTTCCAGTCATCCTCAGCTGCATAGTTTTAGACCAGATTGTGATAATGAGATCCTGTCTTAATAGAAACAAAATTAACTATTTTCCATAAAATATTTGTATTTTGTGCTACATGTAATAAGTTTTTATTTAAACTTAGGAAGACCATAAGACTTTCTTAATTTGTTTTTGTTTTTGTTTTTGTTTTTATTTTTCGAGACAGAGTTTTTCTGTTAGCCTTGGCTGTCCTGGAACTCACTCTGTAGACCAGGCTGGCCTCGAACTCAGAAATCCGCCTGCCTCTGCCTCCCAAGTGCTGGGATTAAAGGCATGCGCCACCATCCCCCGGATGACTTTCTTAATTTGTAATAAGGAATGCAAATATGTATAACTCACATAATCAAAAGCTCTGTGGTCCTCAATCATTTTTAGAAGCGAACAAAAGAACTCAACCTGTGACAAAAATGTTGATATTTGACATGCTAGTTGTCTGTGATCTAGGCCAGTGGCCATTGTGACATCACTATCAGAGAAGAACCCCAGGAAAGATCACATGCAGGAGGCTGTAAATTCACAAAGCTCTGAAGTTAGGCTGCTTGAGAGAAGCCACCTAACCTGCCTGTTGCTACCTTTAATGGTCTCCACAGGGTATTCGATGATGGGACCAGGAAAGAACTCCAGGAAATAGGAAGAGAAAAGCCATACCTGCCCAAAATTCACTTCTTCCCATGATTCCAGTCATGTGTCTCAGCACTTTGAGTCTTACGTCTCAGTGAAAAAAGATGTACAGATTTCACACCAAAAGAGTAAGAGCTGCCGCTGGGCAAGCTTGGACTTCGAACCTCCACAAGATCAGACGATCTCTTAAAAATGTTTACCAGAAATGTAAGACCCGCCACTCATACTCAACTAGCTACCCAACAGCGACTTCTTATGATTGTGACCAAGATGCTCTCAGTTTGAATGAAGACCTGAATCTATCAGCGATGCTCCAAGACATTAAAATGGGACAAATGGAACTCCTCAGGCAAATGACTGACATTGTCGGCACAATATCAAATATCCAGGAAAAGATCAACCATTATCAGAATCAGATGGAAGCCCTAGAAATCAGAGTAAACATCTGTGAAGACAGACAAATTTCAACCACCAAAGACATCGTCTCCATGAAAGAAGATATCGACGCTCTAAAGAAGAAGGTGACAGAGCTGGAAAGTCAGAATTCTTACTCCAGCATACATTGTCTAGAGTTCTTGGAGGGACAGAAGGGTCAAGAATTTGTACAGCTCCTCCATAAGCTCCTACAACCTGAAATCCCAACGGGCACAGCCACCTCTCCAGACACTGTCATCTCTTCAGCAGAGCCAGAGAGAGTGCCCAGTTACCCAGAGCCCACTGGTGAGCTTAAGAAAAAAACAATGTCACCTCAGAATATAACTCTGAAGAAAAATAATAGCCTCCGAAAGGCATCCGTGAGTTGCAAAAAGATAAGGTCAAATATTTATATTTACCCTGACTTCAGCACATGGATCAAGCTCACTTTTGTTCATGGAGGAAATTGGAGATTTTTCCTCAGTGCCACCAAGTTAGAGGAATTCATCCAGTGGCTTCTGTCTAGGCCAACCATTCTTCCTGAGGAACCACAAATCATACCCCAGAGAGACTACGCCTTCATCAGACCCATTGAGAGGTTGGCCACAATCTGTCTCTCTCTCTTCAACTATGTTTATTGCTTTTTTGGTTCCTCAAAAGAGGAAATAACTCGACTTTAGAGTTATTTCCTGTTTGGCTTGGTACAAAATAAATGTAGCTCATTTGCTTCGAGTAGTCGTGTGTGTCTGTGCTGTCTGTGAACTCTGGCTTGCTGGCTGTGTGTGTGCCCACTGCCCACAAAGTTCCCACACATCCAGTGTTGAGTTGTATCAGTCATGTCATTGGACTATTGAGATCCACTTTCCACTGTTTTTGTCCTCCCACAAGTAGGTCGTGAAGACTCATCCTGTGTCATAAATAATCAGAACCAAGAATGAAAGGGTCAACGGAAATGGGAATATTTGTCAGCTTCCACATCAGTTCTAGTGGCCTTGGCAGATAAAATCTGTGATATGAGACAAAAATTCGAACAACATAAATTAAAAAAAAATACCTATTTTCAAAACCACTAAACTTAAGAATATATTGGGGCAAAGTGGTTGTTCAGACATTAAGAACACTTGCTTTTCTTACAGAAAGCCTGGATTTGATTCCCAACACACATGTCAGTCTGTTGACAACCACTTGTAACTTCAATTCCAGGAGATCTGATGCCCACTCTGGCTGGCCTCTGTGAGCCATCCACATGAACATACAGAAACTCAGGCACACACATACCCATCAAATAAAATTGTTTTATTTACACACACACACAGATAGATAGATAGATAGATAGATAGATAGATAGATAGATAGATAGATAGATGATATATGTGTGTATATATATGAAAGTCTAAGTTATTGCAAGGAAAATATGAATTATAAAAACAAGATATTTTCCTCTTCAGCTTCATCTCTGATAGTCAATTTGATATGAGAGGAAAGGCTAATAAATAGAGTTTGCATTTTTTTACATTTTCTTGAAAGGAGACAAACACAAGGTCCTGCACATTAGCTATAGAGGAAAAAGGCAAAAACTAAAGATATATTTTTTAAGCAAGTAGACCTCATCACCATAACAAGGTAAACCTTCACATGGAAAGGTATGTACTTCAATGAGATGTCCAGGGCAAGCTTCATCTTTAGATGTCATAGATATTTGTTATTGTAATGTCATTTTTTCTAAATAGCACACAAATCAGGGAGTTAGAAAGGTTTCCCTCACTTCATAATCCATTGAATGAATCAACTTTCCTATTGCAACCATGTTATTAAACTGTACTAATTTTAACTAGCCCTGGTTAGCAATTAAAGAATAGAGAACAATTCGCAGATGTGAAAGGCCTACTGAAGGAAAAAAAAAAAAAAAACTAAGAGATCAATACAGTAAAACCAATTCAGTTTGGTATTCATTATACAACGCCAATGTTTTTTAGTTGTGAATCCAATATTTTGAGCCTCTTTTACAAATCTACAGATACGTATATACACAATAGCCTTTAACACATTGCTTTAAAAATATGCCCATGTGCAATGCACTTAATAAAATCCAGAGTATATCTTAAATGGGTCGGCTTAAATGGTGAGCCTCTATGTATTTTTCAACAGCAAAGGTGTGTGCAAGGAACAGTCGGGTCCCTAGCTCAGCACACTGTGTACCCAGACATGAAGTAGGTAGCCATGGCCTGGGCAAATGATAACATAAACAGCTTCCACAAAAGAGAAGAATCGCCGGTATGTGCTGAAGTATTTAGCGGCTCTGTGTGTCAGAGCACACATCATTATCCACTTCCTGCATATATATATAAGACAGTCAGAGATTCTACAAGACAATGCTCTGTAGGAAGAAAATGCATGTGTGAGGAGTCACCAGATGTATGTTCTGAACCTAAGCTCCAAATCTTACCACTTTTACTTCATTGTAATTAGGTTTGTTCTGCTTTTTTGTAAAAAGGGATCTATATTACTCCAATGGAATTCTTTCCTGCAGAAACAAGAAGGATAAGAGAGAAAACAAAAGGCATTCTCTATACTTTTATACACATAGCACTAAGCTGAATGGATAAAGTGTGTAGCAAACAACCCCTTAAGGCATGACAGATGGGAATGGGCTGCAGAGAGCAACAGAAAAAGAAGAAGTCCAAGTATTGGAGAAAAAAAAAGAGCACTCATGAGGTCTGCCTTAATGTAGAGAGGACAGACAGAAGGACAAAAAAAAAAAAACAAAACAAAAAAAAAAAAAAAAAAAAAAAAAAAAAAAAAAACATGAGCACAGGAGTGAGGCTGAGGCCGAGAGGGAACGTGGAAATAAAGCCAGCAAGCACTGAGTATATATAAGGTAGAGACAGGCTAGTAAGTCCTTTCAAACCTTTCATGGACTTCATCTCGTCAGAGATTCTTTCTCACAATGCTCATTTTAACCTGTGTTTTACCTGCATACAAAAGCTAGATAAAGTAGTGTGCCCTGAAATAATAGCATTTAGGAGGCTGAGGCAGAAGGAACACAAGCTTACTCCCAAATGAAATAGACTTTCCTGTGGAAAAAGGAGGAAAGAGGAGGAGAGGGAAGAAGAACTGGGAGGACAGAGAAGAGAAAGGGGATGAGGAGAAAGAGGAGGAGAGAAAATTGGGGAGGAGGAGGGGAAGGAGGAGAGGAAGAGGGGAAAGTAAGAAAGACAAAATCAAAGTGACTGAATGATTTTTTTTTAAGGCCTCAAGAGATGATTCTGTTCATCCTGGTGAATTAAGTTCCCTGGAAGGAAAAGGTAGATTTTGCTTTCTCACAAAGTCTCATGTGACTTGCTAAGATTATAAGGAAGCTCAGAAGAGCAGGTCTGAATGCACACATCTCTCACTTGCTCACTTCCACTCAGGCCCTGTTCCTCTTCCCGTGCCTCGGGGTCTTATCAGTTACTCTCCTTAATTTTATATTCTTACATGATTTTTTCCCTTTTATTTTGTGTGTACGTGTGTACAGGTCATGGAGTATACATGGCACATGCATGGAGACCAGAGAGAAACTTCGAGACTTGGATCTCTACTTCTACCACTTGGATTTTGGGTCCTTGGGCCAGGTGGCAAGTGCTTTTACTCGCTGAACTATCTTGCTGGCCCTCCTCTCCTATCTGGGTCATCACTTTTCCATCGATTTAGTTTTTATCAACCCCACTTATGATCATATTCACCTAGTTGATATCTGTGTGTTCGCTTCTCTCTTTGCCTTTCTCTCACGCTCCTTCAGGAACGTGCGGTCCAGACTCTCTGTTCCTAACTTCTCCCTCTTCTTCCCACAGGTTATATCTTCACCCTAAGGTTCTCTTTGGCTTCTTCTGATTGTTATTGTGAACCCTACCCCTCCCAGTCCCTAGTATTCCTCCAAAATATGTATATGTCCCACCTTAAATTAAAGAACTTGTGCATGATCCAAAATCTCTTGAGGCCTTCTGAGCTTCTGATTCAAGCAACCATATATTTTCTTTGCATAGCTATGAAAAACGCTGCTATAAATATAAACAAGTATAATATATTTACGTGTGTGTGTGTGTACATTCATATACATACTCAGATATGAAACCCATTGTACTTTCACCAAAACATCTCAGACGATTGTTACTGTGTGAATTAAACATATTTGTTGGGGATGCAGCCAACATAGGGTAAAGAGTAAAGACTTTGAGAGAACAGACTTTAGAACATTTCCTTGCTGGGTGGGTAACTGTAACTGGCCACTATGCCCACAGTTGTATACAGTGGCGATGCTTGTAACTATGTGATTATGGAATTGTTTTTCTTTTGTGCCTGGCATTCTTCAGTTTTCTCAACTCTAAATTAAGAGCAATTTATGTCTTGAGATTGTTGCATTCATTGAGTAAGGTCGTGCATTCTGTGTGCCTCTGAGCATCAGATTTAGCAGACATTCAATAAAGGGTAGTCATTTCCTTCCCTCTTTAACTAGATGGAAGACTGTTAAGAAGGGGCAGGAAGATGAATGGGAGCAGGGAGGGGCCTTGCCTCAAAGAACTCCCTTCAGGACTCTGCCTCCTTTTATCAACCATAAAGGGCTCGAGACAAATAATAAACAAAGTGACAGGCTAAATACAAAAGCTTCAAACCAACTCTGACTCCCTTATCCAAAGATAGTGTGATCAGAATAAGACAGGGTGTGAATATCTCCTCCTGATCTGGGCATGCAACCAATATCCCATCATCCGAAACAGCCTCTCGCCAACCTTTAATTGCATGCTATATAAATAAGCAACAAAGGAAAGGTCTTGGAAAGAAGAAGACTGAGTTTAATATAAAGAAATTTACTAAAGTTAAGACTATTTGCTTCAATAAACATATTCAGCAAGAGCACTGTTTATTTAAAACAACATTCATCAACATTTATGGAAATCTGACACTGTGCCAGGAAGCAGCTGAGCTAGGTATGACCAGCTAGAGATAAAGACAACAGTGTTATCCTGAAGAAACACTCTTTGAAATGGTATTCTTTCTACCTGCCATAATTATGTTGACCTGCTGCTTAGATTCAGACTTAAAACAACTCACTAACCTCATACAAAATTTGATTCCAGCCTCCCTCCCCAAGGGACACAATTTGAGTTCCTGTTACAAAAAAAAAAAAAAGTTTTTCCTCAAAACCATAATTTCAACTTCTGAAATAACATTTTATGCTCCACCAAAAATATAAATAGTGGTGAACGTATCAATGGATTGTACTGTGAAACTTCAGTTGGAAGGTTTCCAACTCAGAAAGCACATCATAAACATATAGTATTTTTTGGACTTTTTGTTACCTTGCCAATATATTAATAAAATGCCTGAGATGGTGATATTAATAAAACTGCAAAGCCTCTGTGTGTTCCCATGCTAACATATATTCAGAGAAACAACCACAAGAATGGTAGTCCTGACAGCTGACTCCTGCAGGATTCCTACAGTCTTTGCTTTTTGGTACATTGGATGGCGGAAGAAAAAGTCCACAGGTTGCAGACACTAGTAGATGACTTAGGAGTTTAGGGACAAACGACACAAGTTGACAGCCTATGGCAGGAATTCTAGATTAAGAATCTGAAGTGGGGGCACTCTTGGGTAAGGAAGGAGACTAGGGTTTTGGGGGTTTTTTGTTTTTGTTTTTGTTTGGTTTTGGTTGGGGGGGTGGGGTTTGGGGTTTTGTTTTTTTGGTTTTTTGTTTTGTTTTGGTTTGGTTTTTTGGCTCCTGAGAATGTCTGGAGAATAAGGGCTGAGATGGGGCCAAGTGCCACATAGTGTTAAAAGACCAAAGTCTTGAGACACTCTAGGGTCTGGTGGTGCATGTCTGTGTCCCCACTACTCCAGAAGTAGAAGTAGGAGAGCCAGGAGCTCCTGGCTGGCCTTAGCTATATAGCAAGGTTAAGGCCTACTTGAGCTACATGAGACCCTATATCAAAAAAAACAAAACACAAATAAAATATAAGGGGTGTGTGTGTGTGTGTGTGTGTGTGTGTGTGTGTGTGTGTGTGTTGCACATATTTGTGCATAAGTGTGTAGAAGCCAGAAGACAGTATTATCATCCCTCAGGCACAGTCCACTTTGTTTATTCAAACAGGGTCTCTCACCAGATTACCAAATAGGCTAGGCTGCCTGTCCAATGAGCCTCAGGGATCAATAGAGCCACTTGTCTCTATCTGCAGAGTGCTGGGATTCCAAGCACTGGCCACCACCCCTGGGTTTGGTTTTGTTGGAGGGATTTGTCTTTTGTTTTGGGTGAGTGTGTGCTTGTTCATTTTGTAAATTGGATTGTAAGAATTGACTCAGTTCTCATGCTTAGACGTCAATGTACTTTACCAACAGAGTATCTCCCCAGTCCCCAAATTATAGGTTTTGCTCTCTTGTTTATCCTTTGGAACAAAATTTTGTATTAGTAATATTTCTGTAGCTATGACAAAACATCTGGTGCATTCAACCTATAAGGAGGGTTTGGGCCAGTGAGGTGGCTCAGTGGGTAACTTGCTTTCAAGTTTGATACTTGGGACCATTATGGTAGAAGGAGTCATCCAACTCTTTTAGGCTGTATTCTAGCCTATATGAGTGAACTATGGCATACAAATTGTTACTTAAGTTTTAGAAAGAGATTCATTTGGGCTGATAATTTAAGAGGTTCCAGTCCATATCACTTGGCCCCATTACTTCTGGGTCTGTACTACAACAGTACATCTGGTAGAGTGTGGATAAAAGGAAAGCCACTCAGTGACAGCAAAGAAGCAAAAAGGAGAGGACAGGGCAGAAGTCAACATCCCCAGCAAGATGACATCCCTCCAGTGACCTGCTTGCTTCTATTAGGCTCTACTCTGTAAAATTTACCTCCACACAGCTTTGCAAGCCACATATAAGCGGTATTAAAATACACCTATTTGGAAAATAACTATTTTTTGAGAACTAGGACACTCCAAGCCTTTATGAGCTTTGGCATATTGGTGGCAGACTCTGTCAGTGAGGCAGGGCAGGAGTTGGGACCATGAAACATGTAGCTGTGGTATGCGGATCTTCTGGGACTCTCCTGTCATTTCATGCTTGTTTCTTCTCTCCCTCCTCCACCCCATACCTCCACCCTAGTGCTTAAACAATGATGTAAGGTGTGAGACATATTCTAGCAAAAGATGGAATGAGAGAGAAGACAAGAAGATGAAAGGAAACCTCCCGGTGGGCCTGAGAAACACAGAAAAGGTTGAGATAGGCAGGGTTTTTTTTTTTTTTTTTTTTTTTTTTTTTTGCATTTTTCTAATTTGTTTTCTATTTATAGAATAACTATGACCAAAAGCAACTCAGGAAGGAAAAGGGTTCATCCATCTTACAAGTTACAGTCTACCATGGAGGGAAGCCAAGGCAGGATCTCAAGGCAGAAACTTGGAGCAGAAATCAAGTAGAAACACAGTTTACTGGCTTGCTCCCTCTGGCTTGCTCAGATAACTTTCTTAGACAGTCTAGGCTTGCCTGCCTATGGATGGTACTGCCCACAGTGAGCTGGGCCCTCTTTCAACAATTATCAATTAGGTAAATGCTTCAAAGGCATGTCCACAGGCCAATCTGATCTGTATAGTTCTTCAGTTGAAGCTCCCGTTTTTCCCAAGTGACTGTATTTGTGTCAGCTGAAGCTATGACATCACTGTGGTGTGGTTTGAATAGGAATGGTTTCATAAGTTCCTATATTTGAATACTTAGTCACCATGGAATACTATTTGGAAGGACTAGGAGGTGTGCTTTGAGGTTTCAAAAGTCTATGCTAGACCCAGTGCATGCTCGTTCTCTCTCTCTTTCTCCCTCTCCTCCTCCCTCACTCCCTTTCTCTCCTTCTCTCCTTCCCTCCCTCTCTTTCTCAGCCTGTAGATCCAGATGTTGCTGTCAGCTAATGTTCCAGCATGTGTGCCACCATGCTCTCTGCCATGATAATAATGGACTCAGAAACTGTACGCAAGCCCCAGTTTTATGCCTTCTTTTATAAAAATTGCCTTAGTCATAGTGTCTCCTCCCAACAATAGAACAGTGCCTGAGCCACTCACTAAAGACATTTCTACCAAGCAGAGGTACTAGGGTTAAGTAGCTCTAAAAATACTATTGAGAGCTGGATCATAGCATATACCACATACTATAACTAGTATGCAAACAAAACATAGAGTGCCTCCTCAGGCAATTTAGTGAAATGGGTGGTCATCCCTTTTCCTCCCTGAGTTACATTTTAGCCCTGAGGAACTGCCCAAGCTTTGTGTGTGTGTGTGTGTGTGTGTGTGTGTGTGTGTGTGTGTGTGTCAAGGTTTCCACCTGTTTTTAGATGCTCCCTTTCTCCCCTGCCGTTACTAGAATAGGAAAACAAACACACGATAATGTGGCCAGGTAACAGTTTGATTCTGATGCTGTATTCCTTCCACTAATTGTTGCAGGAGGCTATTCTCATAGGCCAGTATCCTGAAGAAAGCTGCGACACATCTTTCAGATATCAGAACACTGAAGTGGGGCGCCACTCTCACTCACTGAGAGTGATCTTCAGTCAACTTATATTTTTTTTCAATATTAAGACAATAATTGCTTGATTTGCAGGCTGTAATTGGATCACAGCCATCAGCGACATGGTTATTTGTTGTTAAAGCAGTATTCACGGAATCATGCCTATGGCAGCCCAATTAGAGGCGCACCATTGGCGACCCAGCTGGCATTTTCAATATGCTGTCTCAGAGGTATGATCAGAAGACAAATCAGAGCTGACTTAATGAAGTTTCTGATCAGAGGCTTCTCTGAAGACAGTGAGTTATTAGAGGAGACAAAGAGAAGCTGATAGCTAGTAAATTTTTGTACACAGTCGGAAAACAACAGGAAAATCAATGGAATTTACTGAATTCAGTCACAAGTGGTTTCTACCACAATAGAAATTTTGTCCCCTCTCAACAACAGGATCCCCAAAACTTAAATGATTAGCAATGAAAAGAAGCCTAACAGTTACTTAGTTCTTATATGTAACGTATATGTATAAGTCTGGGGTTGGAGAGATAGAGGTGAAATTTTGAAATTCAGTTTTTGGAAAAAAAAAATATATATATACATATATATATATATATATATATATATTATATATATATATATATATATATATATATATATATATATAATATATATATATATATATCCTGCAGAGTTTTGCAAGATAATCTCTCCCAAGTATGAGTTAGGGACATGACTTTATCCTTAGCAATTAGGAGTCCTGGCAATAAGAAGCCAGATACTCCTTAGTGTAAAGACTAAGAACGGGCACCTAAATTTTGGTAGGCCTGAGTGAATTAAAGCTGTTACCTACAGGTATATGATCTTGCTAGATGTGCTACTCTGAGCTAATATTATTGTCTCTGAACTAGAGATAATATTAGACAGAAATGCATAAATTAATAAAAATACTTACTTTGATGCCTAGCAACTGTTTCTGCTGCTTCAACTAATATCATTGAGTAGAGTGGACAGCAGCTATATGTTCAATAAATTGAGACAGAGAAAAGACTAAAGGCCAAATTTTTAGTCCAACTCACTGAGAAGAAACCTAAGACTGAGAGTCAGAGCTAATTTGCCTAAAATTACTTGGGACTGTAGAGTCTGGACAATTGTGTGTTTCCAGATGTTAGGTCATGCCCTTCAGACTTCACCAAAGCCTTGAATTCTGATCACTAAAGGACTGGCCATGTGTAGGGAGGAATGCACTGATCTAGAAGCCAGATATATTAAACTCTACCAACACCCTCTGACTGGTACCTCTAATAACAAAAAAGAAGATTGTATTAATCAAAATTAGGAATCCTGTTCGATGGCTACCCTACCAAGCCTCTTCCTCAAGCCATATAGTTCATGTCCTACTCTTTGTAAAACTCTGCTTTTTAATGCTCTAGAGTATCTTTGTTGGTCTTCTTTTACCTGAACTTTTGGTCAGGTGCTAGTATTATATGGCAGCATAGTAAATGTATGTACATACACTTATATATGGGGGATACATATGTGTGTATACATACAGGATATCAAATTATGTATGTCATACAGATATACTAGAGAGTTATACACTTTTAAACTTCCTTATCTTCTGTCAATGATGAGATGTTAGCCACTACAAATCTAGGTTAAAAGCTAGCAATAATAAGGCCCTCCCACATACTATAATTCTGCTATGAATCTCAGATGGTATCTCTGAAAGTCAAGTTTGTGTCTGTTTTTTTAAGTTGAGAAGCTGTGATTTTTAAAGGGGCAATGACAAATCTCTGCACAGGCAGTCCATACAGAAGAACCACAGAATTTGACAAGAGGCTTGTGTTAATACACGTAAAATAAAATGTAGCGAGTCACATCGCCTGACTTACTTCCCACCTCTTTCTTTAAATCAGGGGGTGCTTCTCTTTCCCACATCTGTTTACCTGGCTTTGGAAATGTTCTACCCATTTTTACTGGTAGGTTTCTCTCTTCTCGTTGCCTTTCTCCCTCTGTTTCCATGTATCGCTCCCTCTTCCTTTAAAGCAGATTTTCTTAAAATAAACAGCTCATGTGGTCACTTGAGTAGCTGTCTGCCAACCAAGGTTACATTCAAGCATTCAACCGTCGATCTTCTTTTCTTGCACACACTTTGAATCCATACTCCCACGTATCTCACCTCTCCTGCCCCCCCCCCCCACTTTGTCTCTTCAGTTATCCCTGGCTTCCTGCTTTAACTTTCTGTTTCCGGTTCATGGTTCACTCCCACCCATACCCTCCACCCCCTTCTTCCCGAGAGCCTAATTCCTCTTTCCCACTTAAACCCATACCACACTTGAGCTTCTGTTTTTCCTCTTATGTGGCTGCTTAAATGTAGACATCTGATTTATTCTGATTAAGTCCTCTAGGATAGGTCTCAAACACATACTTATTTTCTCCATTTCGGTTGGGGGTTGGCTTTTTCTTTTCTTTTTCTTTCTTTCTTTCTTTTTTTTTTTTTTTTTTTAACTTCATTTCTTTTCCCACCCATATATAGAATAACGTTCAGGAACAGAATTTATTTTGTGTAATGAAAGCCACTGAAGTTTCCTTAGTTTGAATTTCAAAAGCAAGTGCACAGAGCTAGCTATAATTTAGTGAGGAGAATATAGCCTGAGCTATCCATGTTTTCACTTATCGGATTTTTTTCTCATCGCCTCTCAATGGACGAAAGAATTGTCCACACTGAGAAAAGATATCAAAAGCAGTCTTAATCTAATTTTCTTCTTTTTATTTGTTCTAATATTTTGGTCCCTTTGTGGCGTCGAACAAATTAACTTTCAAATTTTTCTCAGGAAGATGGAAGAGCCCTCATCAGTTTTTAGAGTTCACTGAAAATGACTTTTAGAATGAGCATGTTTATAGAAACACTGATTATAACTCTGTCATCTGCAACCATGAAAGAAAGAAAGTTTAAAAAAAGAAAAACACTGACAAATATGCAAAAAAAATTCAGATTTGGTAAATTACTAATCTGAGATAAGGCTTGCTTGTTTGTTTAGTTCCCCAATGCACTCTAAAACAAACAAAAAGTGGAGTTTTGAATCTTCACATTTGTAAAATTAATTCAATATACTGATAACTTTGGGAATGTGCATGACTAAGCAAGACTAAAGAAGACTGAACAAAAATGTGAAGATTTCACTTCACTGTGACTCATCTGAATGAGGCAAAGCACTATGTAGACTCATTCTCTCTCTTTTATTAAAACAAGCTCAACTCAGAGACAAATGGATTCTTAATCAGGAGTGAAATTTTCCGAAAGTATTCAGGTCCCTTGTTACCACAAGTACAAAATATCCTTTAAGGGACAGGAAAGTCATTCATGCTATGACAAGCATGGGTTGCGTTGCTCCTGATACTCATCTCACAGAGTGTTCTGCAGTCTCCCTAAGTGGTAAGAACTTCAGCTGACAAAGCTTTAAAACATATCTCCACCTTCAACTCTACTATTGTGTATGTTTCTTGTGAGCAGGTCTCCCTTTCAGGGACAAACATTGGAAAAGGCATGAAGAGGGTGTGTCCTGCTCTCAGCCTGTGAAATGTAACCATTGTAATTAGTCAATAAATATTTTGTTGTCAGTGCCAACAAAATAAGTAAGTTCCAAATGGAACAAGGAAGTACTACATTCCTATGTCCATCATCTTGGTTTTGTCTCACCAATTGGTATTGTATTTAGTTAAATCATAATTTCATCATTTATGGGGTCTCATGTAATGTTTTGATATATATACAAGTCTGAATGGCTGAATCAAGTTAATCCACATATTCACCACCTCAATTTCATCCCATGAAATGCACTCTACCTAGCTTTGGATCTCAATGTTCTAATGGTAATTTTATTTTTTTTATGAGAATCCAGCTGTATTTTCCACAATCAGTGGCTTTACTAATCTACATTCACCCTAATACTCTGCAATTTATCTTGACCCCTACATTCTCCCGGACACTCTAACGTGGGGTGGGGATGGGATAGCTCAATGAATTTTTTTTTCATATACTCCTTATCCTTTGTATACCTGCTTTTGGAAATACCTGTGAAAATCCTTTGCTTGTTTTTGTTTGTTTTTTGTTTGTTTGTTTTTTCCTGCTATTGGTTTTTCTCACTTTAATTAACCCTTTATTCAATGTAGGTTTTTGAAAATACAGAGTGGAAAGCATAGTCGCTCTGTGGAATGCCTTTTTTCTCACCATCTTCATTCTTTTGTTTTTGTTTGTTGTTTTTGTTGTTGGGTTTATTCTTTGTTTGGGGGTCTGAGGGTTTTTTGTTTTGGTTTTGGGGGGTTTTTTGTTTTGATTTGTTTTGTTTGAGACAGGGTTTCTCTGTGTAGCCCTGATTTCCGGGAACTGCTCTGTAGACCAGACTAGACTCAACTCAGAGATCAGCCTGCCTCTGCCTCCTGAGAATAGTAATGAGTTTTTTAGCTACACTGCTTTGTGCTTCCCCTCGATTGAAGTCGTGACCCGCCCAAGAGCTATTTTGATCCTCAAATGAACACACCACACCACACACACACACATTAGCTTATCTTTAAAATGTCCTTGCCTACCACAAGGCTAGGCATTCCAAAACCTTCCCATGCTACCGAGGCCAAATTGAGGAACTGGCCAGTGACCACTTATCTGACTTATCTGCAGTCTCACAGGCTGGTTGGTTTTATTTCCTGCCATTCCTGTGTCCCATCCTTTGACCCAGTCATGATGACTCTCTTTCTCCTGTTTTCTCTGTGTTCCTACCCACATGCCCAATCATTGTGATTGTCAACTTTATTGATCAATCAAAAACCAGTTGGAAACAAGGACAAGGACCTTCAGCATCTGGACATGCAGATTCCTAATGGAATCAAAACATTAGAGCCAATCTCCAACACCTGAGCACTGGGGCTAAAGGCGTGGCACTACCATTACCTGGCTTCTCACCATGTTCTTAGATGATTCATTGTTCGTTAATCAGTGACCTTTGACAATGTGGTAGCTGTGCTAAGTTTCTTAATAATGAGTTTATGAATAAGTAGGAAAAGGTTCATGTACGGAGAGTGTGCAAGTCCACAGAATCTATTTCCCATAAGCTTTTGCTTCTTTTCTTTCTTTCTTTCATTCTTTCTTTCATTCTTTCATTTTTTTCTTCTTTCCCCCCCACCCTGATATCATCCTGGTATTTCCAGTTCTGCCTAATGTCCTGGTCATGTCTTTCATTGTTTTTACTGTATGGTTCAATGAGTTCATTCAGTTCTTTAAACACTATTCTTCTTTTATTATGCCTCCCTTCCCTGCTATTTTTGAATAAGATTCTTGTTGCAATCCACACAGGCTATTCCATACTCTCCTACCAAGTCTCCAGATACAATCATTCTCTCCTAGATTCCTTTCATCTTCTGGTCCCAGATTAAGCAGGGTCTGTTGGGAAATTCACAGAATCCTTTCCTCCTTGTTAAAAGAGACATGTGAATACACATAAGTCCTTGTTTATCTTTTGACATCTGTCTGTTTTCTTGCAGACTTCCTCTCTGCTCAGCCTTTCCCATGCCTTTGCTCATTCTTGAGCCTGCATGTATCTCTCTCCACTTTTTCTCTCTGGAAGAGAGCTCATCTTCTCTTGTATCTTCCATTGTTATCTATAGTAAGTCTCCCAACACCCCATCTTTCAATCCAGATCATTCTTCAAATTATAGGTACATAGACCCAATACTTACAGTAGCTCTACATACATTTGAATGTGTTTTAAGAATTTTTAATATGGGGTGCTTCCAAATAAATTTTGTTCTGTGACTACCTTGATATAAACTGCCTGTCTCCTAGGTTTCCTCCATAGTGAATGGTCCCATGCATCTTTCCCATGTTATAACCAGAGCCATCCTAAGCATCTCTTTCTCCTTCAGTGTCTCCCTTACCTCTTACCTCTGCCAAAATAATCCCCAATCTACTACTTGCCTTGCCTCCTCTCTCTAATTTTTTCCACTTAAGTCACCCTTGTCTCTTGCCTGAACCCACATAATTTATGTTCTAAATGATTTTCCCTTAGACCACCTTTCGTTCAACCTCTACTGCATTTTTCAGATGACAAAAAAGTGATCATTTTACATGTAAATCTCATCATATAATTTTTCCACTCAAACTATTCAATGGTTTGTCAACATGAAGTGTTACCTCTCACCCCCTTCTTTGTGTTTCCTGAGTAAAAGCAACCGACTTTTGCCTGAGGGTGTTACATGTGCTCTGCCAAGGATGCTGTTCCTTCCACACTGTGCACAGCTTTCAGGTATGAGTTTAATTACTACTTTCTTATGGAAATCTCTCTTGATTAGATTATAAATAGTATGGGGTTTTATATTAACTCTTACACCACCCTGTGATTTAGTAATGAAATCCCATTAATATCTGTGAGGAAGATGTGACATTATTGGGCAAGCTCCATGAGGAGAGTGATCTAGGTATAAACTTGTCTACTAGTATATTCTCAAAAAACAGCAGCAAGGAATAGAAGGTACTCTGTAAGACTTGCTGAAAAATAAACTGAGTGTAATTTGGATCACAAATCCAATTACCTTATTATGTTTCACAATGTATTTGGCTGGATACCAACTAAATACAAGCCTTACCTATGTATGATAAATAATCATGATAATTATTAAATTATATTTACACTTCCACAAGAATTTAATTTTAAGATTCAATAAATTTCTCAAAAAAAGTTCTGGATTTTTCTAGAAAGTTTATTTTAAGAACAGATTTTCATTTGTTTGTCTATGTCATTGTTTGGGTTGGGTTCTGGGGGTTGTTGCATTGTTTATTAATGTAGTTCAGGCTGGCTTAGAATTTACTATACGATTAAAGGATAATTTTGAACTCCTGGGTCTCCCAGGTCTTTACCTAATAGACGCCAAGGGCAAAGCCACCCTTTTGAAATAGCAACAAGCAAAAATGTACTTAGACATTATCAAAAGTTCCCCCATGGGAAAGTTGGGAGGCTCTTCCTGGCTAAGAATTACTAAGAACTACCTCTCACAGGCTGAGATAACTGGGTAACTTATCTTCTTGAAAAACCATCAGCTATTCAGTTGTCATGTATTTTTTTAAGAAGAAAAATAAGTCAAAATTCAATTCAACTTCAATAAAATGAGCATTTTGCCCATCAACATTCAAAATATATTAGAATAACATTTGTCATTCTTTTGAAGCATTATCTAAATGGGATGAAATTTTAATTTCGAATCTAAAACTGTGAAATTAAGTATAAAAAAAAGTGAAAATGTGACATCTAAAATTTTCTTCCACTATGTTCTCCAAGGGAGACTTAAAGGCCAGCCTGAGTATCAGAGGTCCATTACTAATGCATGTGGGAAGAAAATGATTAGCATGTAATGAGAGACTATAGGGGGGAAGCCCTACCAAAGAGGAAGAAGACTGATGAGGGCTTAAATTCTGAACATGTTCACATTCTCAAGGGCTCTGATTTATTGACAGAAGAATATTATGGCAGACAGAAACGAGAGTAGGAAATAATTAGAGCACATTTTTTCAACATCAGTCCTTTTGACATTCCAGCACCATGTAATTCTTGTTTCAGGTGACTTTCTAATGCATTGTAATAGACTCAAGAACATCCCAGGTCTTTACCTAATAGACACCAAGGGCAAAGCCACCCACCTGCTTTTGAAATAGTGACGATCAAAAATGGGTTCAGACAGTGCCAAAAGATTCCTATGGGCAGGTTGAGAGACTGTTCATGGCAAACAATCATTGAATAAAAGAAAGCACAAAGGACACAGGATTTCTGTAATTGGCTTTATTCAAAAACTGCCTGTCTCCTAGGGTTTCCTCCCATAGTAAATGGTACCAGCATCCTTCCTCGTGTTCCAAACAGAGCCATCCTAAAAATCTCTTTCTCCTTCAGTGTCTCCCTTACCTCCTACCCCTGCCAAAATAATCACCAAATCTACTTGGTCCTGCCTCCTCTTTCTAACCTTTTCCAACTTAAGTCACCCCCATCTCTTGCCTGAGCCCACACAATTTATTTTCTAGTAGGTTTTCTCTCTAACCTGCCTTTCCTTTCCTCAAACCCATGTTTCACATGACAAAGAAAATAATAATTTTAATGTAAAACTCACCAAATGAGTCCTCCGCTTGAATGGAGGAATGGCTTCTCAATGGGAACTATTGAGAATCCTGGAACCCTGCCTAGGAGTAACAGTGCGCTAGAGTCAAGTTGGGTATGCACGCTCAGATGAAGTGACACCGACTAGCCATGCAACCAAGAACCTTGGAATGTTTGCTTGGTACAGTACAGGAGCAGATGTTGGCTAGTCTCCTAGAGCTCCCCATTAGGAGCAGTCTCGGGCTGTAATCATCTGGGAGGAGGAACTGTTGTTGCCAGTTTTTGTGTACACTGATTGCTTGCACTTGGATCCTAAGGAAACCTTGTTCATCCGTCTTGAACCTGGTCCGTATGAGGAGAACATTGCCAATTTGCCATGGGCCCAAGGCCTTGCTCTTTGTCATGTGTGTGCCCATGTCTACAATACACATAACCTCAGGAGTTACTCAGGATTTCCTCTGCTCCTGATAGGCACTCTTAAACGCAATCATTTCAGAAGTGGACTCCTAATCCCACCTCCTTTGAGAAAGAACAGCAGCCTGACCTCTGGAGCTTCAGGAAGATTCAGCTGTAAATGTTTCCAATTCTCAGCAGTGCGTAGGGCTTGGTTTTTCTGTATCATATTTCATCCTGCTTAAAACAGGATGAGTCCTTTTTTTTTTCCCCAAGCAAAGTCCTGAAACTCTCAAAAGCAAACTGTAATGAGTCAGTAGCTCTCACAGGCGGTGTGCTCACACACCCGCAGCATGGAAACAGATCGTAATTTCCTCAGCTAAGCACCAGATGAAGAACTTGGCTCCCGTGGAGGGGCCATGCTGCATGAGAAATATGTTTGCTTTTGTTTGTGTGTTGTCGAATCTATGCAGTAAAAATATAAGACTGCACTGAAAGCGCAGTGCCAGACACAAGCACAGGGGTACACTGGGGAGTTGGTACAGAGTCAGGAAGACAGTGTCGGATGTCTGAGTTCTGTCTTGAAGAATGAAGAGCATACTTCATGAAAACTGCATTTGAGGGTAGGAGACAGAGCAGGCTAAGCAGAAATGCAAGTTGGATGCAGAATTTGAAGAAGCACAGTATAGTTCCACAGGTGGGAGCTGCTCAGTGGAGCTGGATTATCCACTGAGACTTTGGGAAGTATGATGGGATTATTTGCCAAAGCAGAGACAAGATCCTGAAGCAGGGGGAGCCGGGTAATAAGCTCATGTTCTGTTGTCTAGGAGGTCCTTGATTTTAAGACACACCATTCATATTTATAAGAGCTCTCAAGAGAATTTAGAAGCACTAATCTAAATACACACTTTATTAAAATTAACGACTGAGACATCACTTACTCATGTTGTTTTAATACTTAAATCAGAATTTGCATCTAAACCTTCTTGACAAATACAGAATGCAGGGAGACACAGTTAAGTCACGATTGGTTACTGGGCAGATATGATTAGCTTTTAATTATATGGTCTTGAGTGTTTTAAGATTGACAGTCATTTCAAGCTAAATCAAATTGCATTAGGATTTATTCTTCTGTATTTTCTGCTTGGTTGAACTCAGAGGGATTGTTGTTGCTGCTGTTGTCCTTGAGACAAGGTTTCTCTATGTAGCCCAGGCTGCCCTTGAACTCACAGAGATCCATCTGCCTCTGCTTCCAAAGAGCTAGGGTTAAAGTATAGACTGGCATAACTAAGCGAATTTTGTTTCTTTGTTTGCCTCTTTTTTTTCTCTCTAATTCAGTTTATATTGTTGTGAATCAAATAGCCTCTCTTAACAATTAGAACCTTTTGACAGATTGATATTCCATAACTGAAGAAAAGTTCTGTGTGAATACAAAGTAATTATAATAACTCCTACCCATCCTGAAAAGCCAGAGAAGCAGAGGAGACAGCTCTATGGCAAAGTCCTTCCATAACATGTATGAGATCCTGGGTTCAATTCCCAGGGTCATGAGATCCTGGGTTCAATTCCCAGGGTTGAAAGAAAGAAAGAAGGAAGGGTAGGAGGGAGGAAGGGAAAGGAGGATTGACAAAAGGGAAGCTGTCTTTAGCTTCCATAAAGGGTTGATTTTGTTTGAGAGAAAGGGTAGAAAGGGATTGTTACAGAGAGGGAAGTGGGCAAGGTTGAGACAGAAAAAGGGAAGCACAAGTGGGGGTGGTAGACAAAGAAAGAGTGACAATACATGAGGTGTTTATGTAGGAACATGACACTGAATCCCATTAACCTGTGTAGATAACATGCATTGGTAATAGTGTACAAACCATAAGTGAAAGCAGAAAGCAGATGACTCGACAAGAGACACTCAGACTTAAGCAGTTTGTGGTTCCTTCAGTTTCTAGAACATGCCTAACATCATTTTACCCTAGAGAAGAAATACTAAATTCTGAGTTCTCTAAGCTCCATTCTTTCGAACACCCTCAAGGAATTTTTGTAATCTTTTTCTATGTGCTATTATCTTCTAAACTATTGTTTTACTTAAAATCTTCTTTTGATTTTAGAGCCAGAAATGACTCTTTTTTTTTCTATGCACTTCTGATATAATTTATGTAATCCTGTAACATAAGCTCCCCTTGAAGCAAATGGAGATTTCTCAGTACTCTAAATTGCAAAAATTAAAGCATATTGATACTTTCAAATTATTCTCCTTTATTTAAAATCACTGTAGCACTAAAGTTGCTTACAAGTCTTCCAGATATGCCAAAGAAGGGGTGGCACTGAGCCTAAAAAAGCCACAACCTGTTCTCCTTGTCTACATAGTAAATTAGGATTTAAACAGAGACAGAAAGTTTTTGCTCTAAAGGCAATTTATTCCTAATCAATAAAAATCTATTCTCCTGGCTGCCAGATTCTCCTAACTTCTGAACTCAGAATGGTCCATGTAGAATCTTCTTAAGATTTAATATTTTTATTTCCCAGTCTACATGAACTTACCCTTCTGAGAACTTTGGAGAGTGGAAGTAGAAATTCCAGTACAGTATTTATATCAGTGTCTCCTTCAAGACACTTCTATTGATAACGAATATACATGAGCAGTTCAACTGGACATGGGCAACCAGATATCGGGGTACCGAATTTAGCATTTGAATATATAGCAGCACCAAACCAACCCCCACACAAAATAACAGTGAGCAGTAGATATGTGTGTAAAGCAGGTAATTTGTTTCCTTCTCCACTGAGAGAAATATATAGGAATGATAATGAGTGAATTACTTTTCTTTCTTCTTTGTTTGGACAGTTTTGTTCTGTGGCCAAACTGACCTAAAACTCATCTTCCTCCCAGCTCAGGTGAGAGTAGAGAACTGTACCTGAATGCTCAGCTGAGAATCATTTTCCTACATCTTCCACCTCCCAGAAGAATACATTCACTCCATTGGATTGAAACATCAATGTGAGTTTCACGGTATCATTTAGCAGAAAAGTTTTAGGCCGAAGATGCACATGTTTTAGCAGTCAGTATTGACTAGTTAAAAAAAAACTGTGGCTCCTGATCAGATCATTGTCAATTTTCTCCATCCCTGGGTTTGAGCAAAACAATAAAACAGACTACAGACCAGCAGCTTGGAAGCGGTATCCACCACCAATATCTCCAGCTCGGACCATACTCCAAAGAGCTATAAGATGGGGCTGGAGGAGTCCTGATCCAAGTGCTACATATATACCACTAGCTGTATGTCTTTAAAACTTTACCTTCTTATTTTTATGATCAGTTTTGGCCCAGTGTTAATTTCTCTATAATATCCCTTTGTATTTCAAAAATCATAAATAATAATTTGTATCACACAGAAGATATCCTAAAATACAGGAGTGTGGGTGCAAATATAAACTTTCTAGAAACCTTTTTAATGAGAAAAAATTGTGGCCTAATAGCTACAAATGTTAATTGTGAAGCAACACTGCCTCTAAAATCACACTGGCCAACTGTGGGGTTAGGCTGTTTTTTATTCTCTCTGTGCCTTGGTTTCCTTATTAGAAATTTCAGGATTAATCTCTGCTTTATATGTTCTTGCAACACCGAAGGGCACTGCCTGCCACATACTAAGCTCTCAGGAAATATGACCTGCTAACATCTTTTAAGACTTTCTAAAGCCTTCATCCTGTTACCTTTGCTTTTTACTGTATTATTTTCTCTAACACTCATCATGAGCGCTAAAGATAATAATTAGTCACTGATGACGGTTGTAATGTAAACAGTAAAAATGAACTCATAATAGTTTTAACAGGAGGACTTAGAGTTTCAGTTCTGAGTGGCTTAGAGACTATTATTAGTGGAGAGTCTTACCCCTCTCCTGGACAAGCAGCAGAGAAAAAGAACCCAATCCTTGTATAAAAATTCCACCTGCTTCTCAATAACTAATTTGCTTCATATTTTATTACTTAGAGCAACTTTACTTGTAATACAGTTTCCTCCACGTGTTCCTTTCAGCGGCTACTGCAAGATATAATTTATCGTAGCATAAGACACTTATTTTAGTTCACTTCATAACTAGATGGGAAACCAATTAACCCAACTAATTTAATAACAAACATATTATAATAAAAATAGGAATTGGTATGAATCAGACATTATCCAAATTCTTTTTTAAGGAAAAATATACACGTGTGTGTGTGTGTGTGTGTGTGTGTGTGTGTGTGCACGTGCGTGCATGTGTGTGTTTGTTAATGTCAACTGGGAGTAGAAATAAACTAAACAACTGACTCCAGGGTTAGAAATTATAGCTAAAGTTCTACTTTAATGGAATTTTTTATTAGTAGGAAAGAAGAATATAGAATTTTTAACACAGAGAAATAACCACTCTGACACTTAGGCCCAAAAGCCCAAAGAGAACTATCCTTATATCAACCAAACACAGTGATCTCATTATGCCTGCAGTCAGTGTAATCCTTAGCTATTAGCTGAGATATAGATTTTTGTACATGAGGGTATTGTTCTCCCTATGAAAGAAGTGCCCTTAGAAACATTTCAGATAATTTATTATAAATGCTTCTTGGTGTAGTTGTGGGGTAATGGTGATAGTGTGGAGGTAGAGAGAATGCTATTTTTAAGACTCTAAAATGACTTTTTAATGCTGAGTATAAAATAGCCTGATTTGAACTTGAGAATCCCAGAAAGATTTCTTCCTGAAATGGAATGAACTCTTCTCTTGAGGAATTGTATAGATGAATGAAAAGATCCTGAGAGTTGTTGGGTGTGGTTAAGGCATCCGGTAGATATACACAAAACACTGTGTGTGCTGTATGTGTATACATGCAAATGTCCATGGATGTATGTTTACACAGTGTATGTCTGTATTTTGGCAATATGTGGGTATTGTGAGGAGCCATCTAGATGCACCCTTCACGTCTCACATACATCTGACACCTCAGTTCTCTCTAATGGTAGCTCTCATAGAGAGGAAGGTGACTCATTAAGATTACACGAATCACTGGCCCAGTACACCTAGTACCTATGCAAGGTATATGAGAAAGGGTCATCCCCTTTGCCTTGGTTCAGAGCTCTGAAGGATTACCTCAGCTGTCTGTGATAGAAGCTGAGGCCTCTCTCA